>NW_026562381.1:14078393-14726893 GCF_027474105.1 Poeciliopsis prolifica
TTACATAATTATGCCTCTATGAATAAGGAATATCTAATAAATTACCAGCAGACTGTGGTCATTTTTATTTTTCCAATTTGGTTTAGTTAAAACAACTTTGCAAAATTTAGAAACCAAAACAATTTCCATAGTATTTCATAAGCAGAGAAACAACTGGTTTTAATCAAACCATAACCATTTCCAGAAAATGTTTTCTATTTCAAGAACATGTTTTCAGTCCAACATTTGTCGAACAACTAACTGCATCAACCATAAAAGAAAAAAAAAATACCTTGCAGTTTTCTTGATAGCGGTAGTGGTTTAAAATCCAACAAAATAAAGGGATTATACATCATTATGCCCCAAAACATATCTTATTTATGTGTTTATAGACTGGAAAATAGTGGGGATTCCTAAATACCATGTGTTTAATAAATATGAGCCAATCATATAAAATTGGCCAATTTAAATAGTAGTCAATGGATTGGCGTATGAGTTGTGAAAACAGGCAGGTTTTATTGAAATGTTCGGCTTTTCTGCTTCCTATGACACTCATAGATTCCATATAAGTTTGAGAAGACTATAAATCTATGAAAACACATAATGAGGAATTACATTATCTGTGAGTAAATTGGACACTTTTCTTTCCAGCTCCACCAGAAAGTGTCTCCCCTACACCATCCTGGATGTCCCCATCAGTGGCTAAGAAAGAAAAAAAAAGCTTATCACAGCTTGGAAACACAAACCAACACATATCGGTGGTTTCTCATGGATGAGATAGCTGGAAAATGTGCAGGTAGGCACAACTCAGCATGTGAGCTGTGGGGTCAGAGGGTTTGAAGAGAATAGGTGGGAAAGGAAAAAAAAAGGTGGCTGAGCACAAAACGATAAAAAAAACTGATGATGAAGAACCTAAATAAAGTGTGATGTCTGTGTGGTCTTTGCAGCAAGCAAAAGAAATCCAGCCAAGGATAAAAGTGTTCTGGTTATCCTGACGGTAAAAATTATTTTAAAAAGCTGATATTAAAACCAGCTCAACTGGTGCCTGCATGTTTACCTAATTAAGAATAAGAAATGTTATAGAAAACATTACTATGCACAACAAAAACAAAATCTTACCAAGTATTTTTTATGACTGACGAAAAAATACTAGTGACTGGCAGATTATTTCCTCTACAACAAGATATTTCTCCATGTTATAAGTGAAATAATCTGCCACGAGGGGTGGGTATTCATTGTATTGTTTATAATTTATTAATTTTTTCTGACATATTGCTTATCATTATAATAATTTGTATTTATTATTGCAACAAATAATTCCACTTAATGGTGTTTGAAACCCTCCAAATTGACTTCACTGTCAGAATTGATAGTTTTACTATTTCCTCTACTGTTTGTTCACTAAAAGCATCAACAAATAGCAATAACTTTGAAAATGAAGTTACAGTGTGTAGGCTGCTGATACAAATCGCACTTCTTAACACAACTTGTGTCCTAAAGAAGCGATTTATAAATGGAAATCTTTTGTTTAGATCATTAATTGTGGTTATGGGGTTATAATATGGGTCATGCAGTTACCTATAAAAACTGTAATCAATAGTTCCTATTGTCACTTTTATAGTTGTCACAACAGTACCACAAAATATGATGATAAAACTTTAATTTCATGTCGTCCATCCCTTTTTCAGCAACATTAAATGATGGACTTAAAATAAATGCCTATAACTTGCTGAAAAGTTAGCTGTGAGTTAGTTTTGTCTCAAGTGTATTATGATATTTTCTCTAGAAAAGTGCTACCCATTGTAATGTCATTGATCTCATCTTCATATATCTCACTGACAATTACCAACTGTTGGGAAATACACTATCTACTCACATGTACGACATGCTACAGGGGATATCCTATCTATTGCCCCGCCGGTGTCCTTTACAAAAAGACAATGACAGCAGGTGTCTACTGTCACAGCAGGCTGGATAATGACACACCTGTTCCGACACATACAGATACTACTCTGCAGGTGGTGCCGCCTTGTCCTGAGGTCGAGGTAAATTCAGGGTTTCATTCGTTTGCTGTCCTTGGACCACAGTCTGCACTCGGTTCTTGTGTGTGTGTGATTCAGGTACTGTATCTGGGCAGATTAAGCAATGAAATCCAATTGGACTGGACACACACAGACTGATTTATAGTCTTTCTGTAGTGCAGTGGCTCTATTAGCGAGAACAGCAGCGAGTTTCATTAGTGAAGATCCCAACGAAGGAAGGGAGCTAAGCTGATAGAAATAAGAAATGAATGAGGTCGTGTTATGAGAAAAAGGAGAGAATGAGTTAATAAAATTAAAGGACAGAGAATGAAAGAGGAGAAGCAGGTAAAAAGTAATGGACCAGACCTGGGTCACCTGATCGAATGCCTCATCTAGCAGATGCACCACGACTTTCTCTATGTGTGTGTGTATTTGTGTGTGCACTCCATCTTGTCTCATTCTCATTCAACGCTCGGTGTGTCTGCAAACTTAGCCTCCTATGCTAACCCCTCCCTGTCACTCTTTATTTCTTCATCCCTTCCCTCCTCCATTCCGTCCCTTCATTACATATTTAAGAAACCACTTCCAGTTTTTTCTTGCCTCTTAAAAGCATTGCATCATTTCTGTGCTCTTTAACCCTTGCTCATGCAACGTCCTTCTGTCCATCTTTCAGCCCCCAGCTTTAATCCACCCATCTCCATCCCTGCAGAAAACAGGGGTGAAACTGAAGATCATGGCACACCCATTTTCCCCTCTTCCACCACTCCTTCTTCTTCCCTTCATCCTTCCTGCACCCATTCAGTCACGACTCCATAATTGCACAAAGACATCAACCGACAGGGCAGAAAAACATCCAGGGAGGTACAAAGAATTATAGAAAGAAACAAACAAAGCAATGTAAGCAAATCTAAGCTGTTGCCTTGTCCTTTATGTAGATTTATGTTTATTTCAAAAGCTGATTTTACAGCTTGGCATGACACTACACAAAAATTACCTCAACTGACAGATGTCATGTTGGTATATGTGATGGACTACCTTTACTTCAACACTAACAAGCTGGTTTCTTTTCTACGCAGCAAAAAACAAGTAAGGAAATCTGAAAGATTAATGAACTAAACTTTAGTCTTTTTTTCTACAAACTGATACAATGAACTGTAAAAGTTACAAAAGACGTTCTAACTTACGTTAAGATAAAATATTTTTTAACATTTCTACAACTCATCTAAAGTTCTTGTGATGATTTCGAAGCAACATTGTTGTGGAATTAGTGGAAGGCTGTACTATGTTGAACAATGTTTGTATGACTTCCTATATAAAAATAAAATATTTGAAATGCATAAGATATCTCAGTGATATTATTCTAAGAAAACCTCCTTTATGGGTTGCTGTAACTGGTTAGCTCCCAGAGCAGATAGTGGCTTTTTAGATCTGAATGTCTGCATGAACACTCCAGCATTATAGTGAAAGTGATCCAACATTTATTTATGCCGTTAAAATAAGAGAAAACTGAGCTTGATCTTGTTACTGATTCTGTCCATCGCATTTATGGACAGAATTTTAAGATTAAAGGTATTGAGGGATCCATTATGGTGGTTTCAGGATTGTATCTCTTTTTTTTTTTTTTTTTTTTTTACATAAGTGGTCATTTTGGCTTCTTCAGATTGTGATCTCCTAGCATTGTCCTCCAGAGGAGCTGCCTCAAGTGATATGGGGAAGTCTGGGTCTCATTGCCTAAAGCTTAAGTATGTAACTTTTCCAAAAATATTTTCTTTTTGATATTTGCGAAAACTGTCACCAAACTGCAATGTGGTGACAATATGACATAGCGATCTGTGAAAAGATCAATCTCCTACACCTCCTCCCTGAGCTACCAAATATGTAAAAATATATGAATAAATATTTTTCATAAAAGTTGCATACTCTACTGGATAACCAGAAGACAATGGATGAAATAGCAAACTACAAGTAACAATAAAACAGCAACATCATATTGTGGGAAACTCATTTTTCCCTATCCCTGGAGGATTTATATAACAGAGGCATCTGAGAATGTGTGTATACATACTAAGTAAAATGCCAAGCCAGAATAAAGGGGGAAATTTTACTGTGATTATGGTTTGGACCATTTATTCTTTTGAATTTTAGTTGGCGAGTGATAATACCTATTTGAAAGGTCATTTTGTAGCAATAAAAATAAATGAAATTCAAAAGAGAAACACAGCAAAGCTTCTAAACAAGGTCTGACAAGTATTCATTACCAAACATCTATACCCAACAGAGCAGCAGTGACACAGAGACAGAAAAGGAGAATTTCTTCTCCTTTCATTGATGCCTCATTTTAATTAATTTGCGTGCACTTTGCTGATAGCTCTGAAACACAACACCTTAGCAGCATCACATGTTCGCTATTGGCTGTTTTTAGCCTTCAGTGCTGCATTTTAGCTGCTGATGGACAGGTCTTGCAGGGTGATTTAGGACCAACAATTCAGCTCACAATTTCCCCTGAAGTACACAGCAGAAAAGCCTAACAATCAGTGCTGCGCCTTTCTTAATCTGTCTCTCAGAGGATCTCCCCTCTGTTAGCCTCTCTTCCTCTTCATCTAAATAAGGAAGTTGTTTTGCTGCTTTAGTAATCATCAGTCTTTCTTTCTTTCCGTCTCTTCTCCTCCGGGAGAGTGAGAGTCGCAGACAGACTTCTAAAAAAAATCCCTTTGACAAACACTTTCCAGCTCAAATCGTTGCCACTTTTTCATGACAGTCACACGGAGGTGAAAAGGTAAGAGAAGGCTGTGAGCTGCTTTGATACTGGAGAATTACTGGATCACAGTTCGTGGCAAACAGGTCATCACTCATCTAAATCGGCATCATTCCATCTCGTCTTCAAAACAACCAGCCAGACTGCGTGTGTGTGTGTGTATATATGTGTCTGGTGATAAGTGTTACTGTACACAACATGTCTCCTTCCTCCAATCTCTAATAAGGGAGTGGATTTTGTTTTGGCGAAGGAGAGTTGGGTGGAGATCTGACCTTTACATGAGACTGTCGGGGGTCTCTATGTGTGTGAGACTGTTCAGGTGACAAACAGCCCAACCAAGCAGCCTTCTCTCGCTTTTCCAGGGCTGAAAATATTTTAGGCTCACAAACATAAGCATGCATACCAAAGAGGTGGCTGTGGACTCTCACACGCACTCACGCAGAAAAAACTAGGCCTCAGGGCTGCAATGCTTGTCTCCCATTGACTCCTCTTTGTTTTCATGTAACAGCCGGCCTGTTTAATATCAGAAAGGTCACCCGTTCGATCCCAAACAGCCGACACATAGTCAAGCAAATTTAAAGCTCTCCTCCAGTTGATCACAAAACAATTTTACATTGCAAAGTGAATCGCCGTATTTATAAACGATTTTGAAAGATTTTCTAACTTCCACATGTTGTATTATACTTGTCCTGGAGCTCCCCACGAGTATTTCCCCCCTTGCATATTCCTTTTACTTTCATAGTTTTGTCAAACAACCAAAATTCAGTTTTCAAATTATAAATTTGTTTATTTAGTGGAAAAATCTGTCCTCTGGTCCTATGTGATAATGTAAATGGTCCCTTAACTTATTTCTGCTGTGGCAACTGCTGCCAAACATGTCTTACATGTTTATATTCTTCCAACAGCACATAATCAGTCCTAAGCTGTATCTATGCCTGGTATTAAAATTGTTGGATTATCTAAAACATTTTGTGTGACGTAAAAGCAAAACCAACAGACATCTTTGAGGGACACATACTTCATCACATGGCACACGTAGAAATGGAGCAGCAGCCAGGCCGATGCTGCATATTTGGAGATATTAAACAGCCGCATTGTGCTTTTTTTTAACCTTTATGATACCGTAGCACCTTCTCAATGGGTTCTTCAATGCACATTAGTAACATTGCACAATAAACAGAGTCCAAAAGCTGTAATTCAGGAAGGTTTTATTCCAGGAAAACCAGATCACTGAAGAGGAAATAATGAGGCTCATCTTTAAGGAAGGAAATATTTTTTTCTCTTTCTGAACAAAATGTCTTTTGTGTCTAAAAAAAAAAAATCTCTACCTTGCTAAGGCAGGTGGACATCTGCTGCCTTGCGCTGAACTTTATTCGAACTAGCCGTGTTGTCGTGTTGAACAGCGAAACCAATAACTTACCCCCCACCTCCCTGCAAACACCACCCAACTTGAGAATAACAGTGTGATCTGAGCTGGCCCCTGGCTGAGTATATCTGCTGAGCAGCCAGCTAAAGTAGGATCAAAGCAAGCACACCACCATGTGCCTCATTGCACCTCACTCTGACACCAACTCATATTCACCACGTGCCTCCTTGCACACCAAATTATATTTTGAAGCCAAATATATTTTAGGTTGGTTGACCTGGAAGCAAAATGTCCTTGAAAACAAGAAGAGCCATGGTCCTGGACAGAAAGAGGCGTTAGGTGAACAGCTTTCTTTAACACATTTAGTGAAGTTTTCTAACTTTTAATATTTACCAACACAAAAACATGGGGAGTTGCTGGTGGACTGTCTAGCGACCCAAGTAATCATCTTAGCAATTTTTTTGATGGGGAGACATTCTAAATTTCAACTGAATCTTGATGTTGATGAAGACGCATCATTCCACTCAGAACATAAGTTCCACATTGATTGTTTCTATTTGAGCTGCCTTTTCAGTGCACTGCTTAGCCTTTGTCCAAGAGCATAACATTCCCTTTGTCCCATCAATCCTGATATCTCGCAAACTGAGATTTTATTAAACAAACAATACAACGCTCAAAAGCCCAACACACATCATAGATTCACTCTGCACCAAATCAACTCTATGTGCTCAGCAGTTGGTGAGAAGTCTTCTTGTTGACAGCATCGGTTGCTGCTTTTCTCCACATATGCACATCGGCATCACTTCCAAACTCCCAAATGCTTCTGCATTAAAATACACAGCAACAGAAGAAACAGCAATGACATTTTCCAGGGACAGAGCGAGCACAGCCTAACAACCCCCCCTTCAAGCAAACACACACACACACGCACCCACACACACACACACATTCCTGAATACTAACTGCAACAACATAAAACATTAAAGGCAGTCAGCAGCTACTTCACATCTCACCTCTGACATTTCTGCACTTACATCTTCTCAGATGTGCTTCTATGGAGAACCAGCTGAGCAGAGAATTTTTCTGTCCCGTCACTCTGAGAGTCATTTTGGGTGAAAGTACTCCCAAACCAAGTTACATAAATCTAATTAAAAGCCTCATCCAACTTTATTAAAATGTAATGTGCCATTACAAGCTATACTTTGTACTTGTTAATAAGATTTTAGACATTTCAAAGATAATATTACTTGTAAATTAGATTGGAGAACCTCTTTCATTATAGCCGTTAGCCTTTGGTAAGATAAACTATATGCCACTAAACATGATCATTTCCACTGATCAGGGACAACCTTAAGTTAGAGGTTAATAAAACGGGTTGAGGGGATTAATTTGTTTATATTAATTCTAAAGAAGTCAAGGATGCACATCTTTGAGTACTTCATCTGCATTTATTGCCTGAAGAAAATTATTAAAAAAACATGAATCGAATAATAGAAAACAAAAACTCAAGTTGACAAATCTTCATCTGAGTGCTGTTAAATATCAGGTTTGGCAAAATGCAGAAGCGGGGTTAATTAAAGATTTATTCAAATTTTTCTTGCTGTGAGGAATGTGTTATTTTCCTAAATAATAGAGCCACTGTCAAAGTGGGTGGGAGAGTTAGAGAAAGAAGTAACTCTAAAACATTAGCATGTCTAAAACAACAGTCTCTCCATGCTTTTGCTTGACAATGTAGTTAATTTCCTTCACTCAAAATCATCAGAAATTGAGATACAATTAAATTCAATCCTCTTTTCCAAAATGCAGCTTTATCATCTAATGTGGCATCTACTAAATACATAATGAGAGCAGAGGATGCATTCAAGTGGAAGTGGCTGACTGCAGAATCCCACCATGCCATCAAATCTATATGCTGAGGGCTTGTCCTCTCACCTATAGACACAACCACACACAAGAGAGGTTTTTCACACCTGTGCTTATCTTTGACTCAGTGTTCAAAAAAACACAGCATGCAATCAAAAGTGGAGGATCTTCTATCAGAAAAAGCTATTGCCTTTTTGACAGCCCATGTATTTCACTTGTTCTCATTGCTGTTGCATGTGTGTGACCGTGCGTGCATGCGTGTGCGTGTTTGCGTGTATGTGTGCGTTGCTCTGGACATTGTGAGTCAGCGATGTTCCTTGATGTCTCAGAGGAAGCAGAACAGAGGAGACTGGGAACAATGACACACACACACCAACAAATAGTTATATGTTCAAAACAAAAAAGAGGCATTGAACAGATATGCAGCTTCTTCATCTACTCAGTCAAATACAGGCACAGACACAGCAGGGAAAGTGTGTGTGCTAACTGACTCATCTCATCAGTATCTTATTAATGTGGAGACAGACGGCAGGGCCATCTGTTGTCAAGCCAATTGCACAGCAGTAACTTTTTACATGCTCGTCTGCAACATTGAGACCAGCAATTGGTTGACTGGAGATCCAACGACCAAACCAAATTTTGATGTTAACCTGTATTTTTTTTTTCTTTATTATTCTGACACTATTTAGCAGGTATAACATTACAGTCTAAATGAGGCTTATAAACTGGCTTGGTTTTAGTTAAATGGAACACAACCTGCAGACTGCTAATCTTTAACCTGATTTTGATGTCATGGCTTCTAAGGGCTTTACCTCCAATGAGGCCAGACAGTTCAGCCGAAGCCACATTTAGAGCTACATGCCTCATGGAGACATGTGATTTAAATTACATAAGCATAAAGAGCTCAGGTATCTGGAAGTTCAATATGTCACTGAAGGTTTTTTTGCTAATTTTGACATTTTTAATTATAAGTACAGCTCAAGATAAAGGAATCCTTTTTTGAAACCTGCATCTAATGCTGTACAAAGTCACCTCTGTAAGGGCATGTTTTGAATTTCAGAGAACAAACCCTCCTGTCAGTGGAAAGAGATTAAAATGAAACCTTGTTTGGGTGAGATGGGAGATTTACAGCTTTAAAAGGAAACTGTAAATAAAAGAAAAAAATATTTTAGGGCACATAAGTATTAAAAACTCAAAAGTAAGGGCAAATGTGACAAACAGAAAAAAAATTCTCAAGGTATAGGAATACAGCTTAGTGATGAGGTCATGAGTTTCTTTTTAAGAGGGTCGAGTTTGCGTTAAAACACTCGGTACAGATCCAGACAGGAGGGTTAATCATGGTCCAGTCTCAACTGGCTTTATGCAAAATGCCTCTAATGCAGTCATACTGAAGATACTTGTGAATTAATGAACAACGGTTTGAAACAGTTCTGCAAATTATTTATGTAAAATGTCTCTTTTGTTAAAACAGTAAATGGATTTCTTACTGACCAAGATCGCATTAAACCCTAAACATGATTTGTCCAGAGATTAAGTGGGGGCTTTATGTAGCAGCTTAGTTTGCTTATGGTCTGGGAAAGTTCTGCATCTACTTCTTACTAGATGCATATTAGCACTAAAAAAGCAATTAAATTTATTTTTGGTAGCTGTTTATAAACCTTCTACATTTCAAAACTTTTAGATTATAACTTTTTTTTCTCCTGGCAGCAGTTTGCTAAACTGACACAAACATTATTTACAAAACTGTAAAAACTACTATGCAACTTTGCAGCTTCACATACTCAATGGGTCTACAAACAGGAATTATTATGGTGAACTATAATTCCCACCACTGGCTGCTTGCCAATTCAAACCTTTAACGGTCTTCATCCGCACACAAACACTCAGTTTGTACACACTGTTAATTATAGCACTCCAGACAGCTACAGCAGAAACACCAATTTGATTACTAATTTGTCTCTGTCATTAGGATGATAAACAACCTGCAAAGCAATAAGCAAGCAAAGAAAATATGAGATGCTCCCTTATATCCATGTTATGCTTTTGTTAAATAACTACAAATAAAAATCCAAGTGGGAAAAAAAATTCTCCCACTGAACCTTCAAGCTCAAAGGAAATCCTTTAAATCTGATTCTAAGCACCATATTTGCTTCAACGAGTAGGTTTTTGCAACATGTGTTCACATTGCATGTAATGTTTTGACACATTCATATAAGAATACAACAGACTTATCAAATATAGAGAAAAAAAAGGTGTAAAAATAAGAGTTGGAATTATGTTCAACTTCTTATTAACCTCTGCAGGAGAAGCGTGATCACTGCAACTTACAGCAAGCTTTTTGAGACGACTGACAGTCTGATTGGCTCAGTTCACCTGGTCATGCGTAGCTGTGAGGTCACGCTGGACTAAATACAGAGTGACACCAGAAAGATTAGTCCCAGCACAGACATCAGAGTGTCTGTAAGTCTGGGAAGCTGAAACCTACCCGACGCAGGACACAAATGGTATTAGACACCAAGTTACATCTTCTGCTTCTAGGTTAAACATACATTCGGTAAAATTTGCTCTGTAAACTGTGCTACTGGTCTGAAAAAGAAGAATGGTTGCAAGTAATGATGGAAAACATTCCAGACAGAGCAGGAAGGAAGAGAAAGAACAGAGACAGAAAGAAAAAAATATTGGATATGTCAGGAGAAGAATGGACCAAACTGAACAGATGAACCAAATACCTCGAGTAAAAATGGCAATTTAACACACAGCTGTAGCATAATTTCCGTTTGAAATACTTCATCATTTAAGCACTGATCCAAACACACCTGGGATGCCATTGTGATTAAACAAGTATAAGGGTTTTATAAATGGCAAATGTACAGGGTTTCTTGGCAGCAGAAAAACTGGACTTATTTCAGCCACATTCCTCCAAACGCAAAATCAGACTTGGAGAGAGTGACATTTTTGGGGTTACTACTCCTCTCGGCTCCTGCATCTCCTTGGAGATAATGGGCGGGGGTCCTGCATGTGCAGAACACCCATATGCATAAACACCACTAATTACCCGCAAGCTCTCCTTCAAAGCTGTGAATCGTCTCAAGCAACATGGCGAAGAAAATGAGGAAGACACAGCCTTCGAGCGTCGTCCTCAAGTGACCCACGGCAACGCAAACATGCGGGGATGCACACTCGCGTGATAGCGTCCCCATGTGGGCGCACATGGAGTCTGGACATGCGAAAAGGAAAAAGAGACAGAAAGTGCGAGAGAGGGGAGGCCAACTGCTTGACAAAAAGGGAGCTGGTTCTGCATTCTAATGCACCGGAGCAGGCCTTCCAGCCACTGCACTCTAAAGAAAAAGGAGAAAACGCATTAAGTGATGAATGGAGTCCACTTCCCTCTATCTTTCTCTCGACTCTTCTCTCTTACCTAATGCTCTTCCTCTCATTTCAATGCTCTTCTCGTTCCCTTTCTCATCTATTGCATCTCAGTTAACCATCTGTGTTCCTTCTCGCCTCCGCTGCAGTCTTCATTTCCTCTAATGCACTCTATTTTTTCTCTTTTCTTTCTCTGCGCCTGTTAAATACTCCCTAATTTCTCCTACCGCACATTTTTATTTCTTTTGATTCTCATTACCCGGTAAGATTCAATTTTAGGTCAGACCCGTGTTCTTACTTCTATCCCTGCTTCTGTCCTTAAAAAGATTAAGTCCAAAATGTGTCAATAATGAGCTGCTTTTCAATGTCGACAATTTTCACAGGTTAGTTTTCTTTTAGAACTAACCTAAAACAAAAAAAAAAACAAAAAACAACATTATAGATATTTGCCTTCTTATTAAGCTTGTCGTTATCTTCTAGTGTCACTTTTGAGAAGTAGTTTTTCAACATGTTCTGTCAGCATATGCATTCGGTCCAGTCAAAACTTCTGATGAGTTTATAAAACACTCAGAAATGGATTAATTACCAAGGTTTTAAAAAGTTTCAAAGCCACAAGACTCCAAAAAGTAGATGGATATTTGGATCAAAGATGTTGAATTCTGTGATCTGCTATATTTAATCATATTAAGTTTGTCATCCTGCTTTATTTAGGTTTTGTTCAACATGTCAACTTCATAAATATATTTAATTGGATAAACCTAATTTGATTACTTGTAACAAATTAATTTAGTTAGTTTAAGTTGGATCACCTGTTTCCTTTTTGGTATCAACAAGCCAATAAAATACTCAGAAAATAGAAATAGCTATCAATTTCAAGCTTCCAGCATGTTGAGGTTAGTGAATCTTCATCAGTGCAGGCAGCAAACAGCAGCACCACCTGTTGCTGCATAATGCCAGTCTGATAGCAGCAAGTCTGTTAAACAGCCAAGAGCCCAATTGGTGAATCAATTAATGTCAGCATTACACTATAAAAACATCAAAGCAGTAACATTAGGGGCAAAAAGAATTTCACTAAGGGTAGTAAGTATTTTAACATTTCCCCTTATGCTCACTTTAAGGTCAGGCAAACCAAGGCAAAGTTATTTATGTAGCAAATATCCTCAAAAAGGCAAATCAAAGAACTGCGTAAAACAACAAATTTACAGTATACATGAAATCAGTAATGATGTATGGATTTTAGCAGTAAAGGTGTATTTAAAATGAAATAAGTTAGATAATATAGACTTTTATTATAAATAGAAATCCTTTTGTTGGCCAATTTGATCAAACTCTTAGGATCTCCTACTGGCTCATACCTGATCATCTTTCGTTACATATCATTTTCTTCCTCCTCTCAGATTTTTCATCTTCTTCTTGACTTTGCCTTCTTCAACTTTGCCCTACTTTTCTGTCCCCCTCCCTTCACCCTTACCACTTTACTCTGGTCTGTGTCACCCCATCATCTCCTTTCATTTCACCGTCCCTCCCTCCCTTGTTGTCCATAACTGCTGATATGCAGCAGTCATGAAGGGCACTGAGCTCCTTGTCTGAAGGACACACGGTGGCGGTGAATGCCGCATATGCTGCTATGCAGCAGAACATGTGAGAGCTTAGCATGGAAACAGAGCGGCTATAAATATAGCAGTGCAACCTGCCTCTTCCCTCTGAAGAGCTGCTCGCTCTACCTGCAAGTGTAATGGACTAAAGAAGCACGAATACAATGAGATTTATTGAATTTGGTTTTAAGCTATGTAATCTGTTTCCTGTGTCTGTTTATTTATAGACCTGAAAGGCAGTCAGTATTCCACATATAAAGGTTCTGAAGGTCAACCTTGAGAGATTACATTACAAATATTAAATGTATCGGGCTGCAAAAGGAGGCGTTTCCCCATAAATGTCTGTAGATTGCAATGAAATATGCTTTATTCACAAATAGATTATTGACATACATCAAACTTTTAGTATGTAGTTTGGTCATTTATCTAACTGCAGAAAGACACACATTGAATAATCACCATGCCCTGCAATTCCATTCTGCTCTTCAGGTTCTTGTCGCAAGAAATAAATGGATAAATCTAAATTTCCATACTTAATTCAGCTACAAGTGCAACAAATTTTAAGCTAAACACAAATCTGCTGATAGTGAACTGAGACTGTCATGCTATATTTACTTGAATATTGGCTATAATTACATTTATTTGTTCCTAACACTTTGATTTAATAAAGTGACAGTTACTTATGTTGCCCAAGATTGGCTGAATGAAATTACTTTCGCCATTCTGTCTGAATCCTTCAAATTTCAGATCTTATCTTGTTTCACAAAACATCACCCAGCAGAGATACTTTTATTAGCAGTGTTTCCTCACTTCAACTGAGCTATTCAAGGAAATATGATCAGTAGAGATTTGAGTTACATGAACATTATTGCAGTCATTGGCCTCATTGGGAAACATTTGATTGATTTAGTTTGATGTATTTCATCATGTCTGAGCTGCTGTCAGCACAAAAGTTGAAAAATGCTCAAAGGGATTTGGTTTATGCAGCTCAGCATTTCACAAAAGCATCAAAGATAATACTTAGATGTTTTCAGATTGATGAGGCCAAGTCTGTATTAAATGCATTATAACCTTTATCTGAAACCCTTTTCCTGAAACTCTATTTTTGCAAAGGTCTGATGGCTAGGAAACTGTTTCTCTTCCCCAGGGCTCAGCACTGAGCTTGGCCCAGATAGACACAAGGCTAACCAACAGTAACAGACCAGTGTGGTGCAATATGATACCAGCACTGCAGTCTGGTAATACAAACCAGCAGAAGTAGTTCATGACGAAAAGAAATCTTAAATATCCAAAGTTTGTTTTCTAAGGCAAGTATTTATTTACAAAATCATCAAAATTGGTCATAATCCGCATTCTTCTGTTGATGCACAAATCTGAACTATGGATTAAACGCAAAAGGCTGATGTTGCACCAATGAAAAAAACTTAATAGTGGCAGAATAATCCTGTGGGGATGCTACTTTTAAGGGGGATGGAAACAGGTCAAGGTTTATTTGGGGAAAAAGTAAGAAACCTTTTAGGTTATGTCACCTTCCAGTAAGACATCAGCGTTCAGCCAGAGCAAAATCAGGATGGTTTAAATCAAATCATTTTAGTGTTTTACAATGGCCCAGTCAAAGTTCATTCTAAATACAAATGAAAATGTGTGCCAAAACCTGAAAACGAATGGTGTCTATTCAACCTGACTGACCTCAAACTATTTAGCAAAGAAGAATGCATAGAATTTCAGTCTCCAGTAGTGCAAATCTGGTAGAAAAAATATGCACCAAAAGACTTCCCGTGCCATCATTTATTGAGTAGAAGGGACATAATTGCAGAAGATGGAAGACAGGAATGTTGAAGAAGGAAGCTTGTGAGAAAAACAGAATCCAAAATGATCAATGCCGCAATAGGATCAAGCAATATGGGGGCAAACTGGTTTGAAAACAGTCATGGATCTGGCAAGGACAGTTCTAAACAAAGAGGCATAAATTCTTTGAAGGCTGATTACTGAAATGTGAATCAGGTGGCAGAATAAATCATGAGCAACAGATGTTGAGGAGCAGGCATCTAAGAGTAACAAAAGAAGCATGATGAAGGGACGTACAGGAAACACTTTTAGAGGGGATACATTATCTGAAGAGAGCTTTACAAAGCATACTACTGCCTCAAACAATAACCTGAAGAGTTCAATTTAAACAAAAAACTGAAATTATACAAACTTGAGACGTAGAATGATGTCACAAAATAAAGCAAACAAAGTCACTGACTCAAAAGGCTGAATGCAAATGTATGCCACACTTTTCAGATTGTTATTCAAGAAAACACTAATCTTTTTTGAATGACTCTGTTGATCTACTACATAAATTCACAATAAAATAAATCGAGTTCTGGTTGTGACACATCAAAGTTTAATGTTTTGTTTTTTTGCAAGACACTTTATAAAATGTAGCTAGTAGATAATAAGCACTTTATGAGAGACTACATCAGATTGCTTCTAAAACTCCTCGAAAGAACAAACTTGTCAGGAAAGTGAGCAACAGCAGCTGTCACATGTTATCGTCAAACAAAGTTAAAATCAAATAGATCCAATTACATAGCGCCCGCACACTATAATGACCAAACAAAATGTTAACTAGATGTTGAGAAAATGAAATGGGCTGTAACTCTAAATGACGACAGTTTTCTCATTTAAGAGCCAATTTAAGCTGAACCAATTCTAATCATCTGGCCGCCGCTATTATGCACGACATGGCAGCAACTTGAGGCTCGGCGGAGAAATCAACAACATTAAGATGTGCACAGCGTTAAGTGTCCTGGCAGCTTTTAATGTATTTGCCTCTGAACCCAAAAACACCTTGTGAAATGTTCCTGATGAGAAACCAGAAGAGACCCGTGGAGCAGCACTTGTGTAGTTTGGACTTGACTTGCATTCTAGATAGTGGCCTCCCCTCATGCAACATGCACCACCGAGTTACTCAATTCTGGATTTAGGGTCCAGGGTTAGTGGGTTCTGTGGAGAAATCAGGTTGACTTTGAGCAAAACACAAGCGAGTGACGACCTTTGAGCAGAAAATCATTTGTATGCTTTCGCTTTTCGCCTTCCACCTTTAATCGGGTTTCATCACATGATGTGTTTCCCCTGGCGACACACAAAGCTGGTCAGACTCTGACCTCATGAGCATGCAAACAGAAGCTTTTGAGGCACATCTTCGAGGTCCACTAAGAACTCATCCCTAGCCAAAATAGAAAGCCGATATAATATCTCTCCTCACACGCGTGCACTCATATGGCTATAAATAGGCGATGCAAGTGCGCATGTGCAAAAGGATGTCGGCAGATGAGGCTCTCGGTCTGAAGCCCGATCCATCAGTCACTGTCAGGACGGCCAGGTGAACAGAAACACATGGGAAGAAAATAAAAGCCTTTCTCTGCATAACACATCGACTTACAGTGTGGCTGAAATTGCTGACACAGAGGCACATGATACAAAGCAAAGTGGAGAGCAGGCTTGCATTAACACAACACAAAGAACATTCAGAGCCTTGACTGCTGACCTCTTTAGCCCTTCTCTGACACAGCTAAGGCAACAAGAAATGTTTTCATTGCACACATGTGTACATATGTGTGTGTGTGTCAGACTATGCAACTCAGAGACCCGCAGCAAAAGCTCTGCGAGGACAAACAAGGCTGTTTGCTAGTGCTGCTGCAGGTATGAAGCAGTTGTTAAGAAAGCACGCTGCTAAAGGGCACGTCAGTCAGACTCAAAACACAAGGTCTGTGACTTATAAAGCACTTCCTCTGACCACTTGTACATAACTGAGATGGCTGGCTGGTTCCAGTGGCTATTTTAGAAGAACATCAGAACCTCCAGCTAAAGGCTTCTGTGAGGACATAGTTAAGGTTATCTCTGTTAGCACCAAAACAAACTCACTCAATCTGTATCATTGAAAAAAAAAAAAAAAGCTAATTTTTTGCCTGGATCTATGCTAAGAGTGCTAGAAAAAAAAAAAAACACCACCCAGAAATGCACTAATCAGAATTTTGTGTACCAATTTTTTTTAAGCAACAATCCCAATTTTCACAGATTCAGGTTTTTAATTTGAATATAACTATCATATAAGGCATGAGGACAATATGAAATATGTTGTTTCTAGATTTCCTGCAGTAAACTTAGCTGACAGTAGAAAGCTAAAAAGCCTAAAGGACAAAGCAGAATAATGTTGCTGTTATTCATAACTTCATCCATTTACTTCTTGCTCTCTCTCGTACGCTAAATAAGCTGCTTACTTTTCTTTACATGTCCTAGAAAAAAACAGATTTTATTTCAATAGATAATTAAATGCTTGTGAAATAATGCAATTGTAATTTTTGTGTAGTTTTTTTTATGCATTTCTATGATTGTTTAAAAGTAAAAGACAACATGTGTTATATAGTAGTGCAAAATAAATGCCAAAAACATGAACAAATTAATCATGTACATGGATTTAGATCATTGCAATGCCTCAGTTGTGTGCTAGTCACAGCGAGTCATATCCAGTGAGTTATGAAAGACTTCAACCAGCATCCTCCATTTTGAATGATTGAATGCGTCTTTCTGCAAAAGAGATGCATGCTTGGTTACATGCAATCTGTAAAAGTCACCCCTCCTCCTTTCACCTACAACCTGTCACTGCTGAACAGACTCTAAGCCATTGCATAAGTACACAAAACACAGTAAAAACAATGAAAGCAGACAACACGATCAGCATGCATGCACTCATATTTACTTACATACAAACACTTTCCCACACACGAGTGAGTGAGACAGCGGAGGATGACCGGTGCAATCAGAGACTCCGTCCTTGAGCTGAGTGAGGAATGCCGCGAATGACACATCATAAAGCAGACATGACACAAACACACACACACACACAACCACATACATGGTTCTGTTGCTCATGCCTTACACACATACATGCACACCATGCAGGAGGATGATATAAAGTCTGAAGAGTTCTGATATGATTAAGGAACAAATGTATTCAACATTTTGTCCTTAACATTTTCTTCTAATCCTCTGACATTTTCTCTTGTTTCATCACAGAGGACTCATCTCTCTCCTTTTTGCCATTTTCCTCCTGATATCTTTTTTACACGCTCTAAGTTTTCAATTAAACTCACGACATGCTTCATCATCCACCATCTTTTACAAACTTTTTTTTTAATGGTCTCTCCTTTACTCTGGCTAACATTCTTTTGTGCTGCTGCTTTTAGCAGCCTCTAAAGGTGTGGGGGGGACATTCGTATCCCTTTTCAAAAGCTGCTTTTAGAGTCAAATTCAGAAGTCTTTAAAGTAGCATTTTTGATTTGAAAATTAATGCATGCCTTTCTATCTGACAGGGAGGCCATTTTCATTTCATTGTCACATTTCTCTAATTTATTGGCATTATTAGGCTCCAGTTTCAGTCTGAAAAGGAAGGAAATGAGTGAAAAGAGTTTAAAAGGAGGTTTGAGCAGAGCATTAGCATAAGAAGTATTACCCCTGCAGGTACAAGCTCCTGCCACCGCTCACATAATGACTAGAGGGCAGGTGCATCTGAATTCAGTCCAGACGTTGCCTGGCTAGTCTGCTTAGCCAAATGTGAGCAGATAACCATGGCTTAGTGGCTTAACACATACAGAATTAGTCCAGCACAACCAGTTGCGATGCCCTGCAAACTCCAGTCAAGCGCACACATTTGTTTTATGTGTATGATAAATCACAGAACATTTTGAGTTTTCTGGGCGTATTTTAATGTCGACTTCAACATTTATATGAATGATTTTCATACAATCAGACTTCACAGGGTGGTTTTTGTAAAGCTTTGACAAATTTTAGCGAATCTGCCCATTACGATGGAGGGAGGTGACCACACTGCTGTGTGAGACAACATTAACTGGAAATCATGGCTTTACTATTTTGAGACACAGGGAAAAATTATTTCAGAGATGACATTTTAAAGCCTCTTTTAGAAGTTAGCACGATTGGCATTAAAAAAGGTTCGCTCCAAGTATTTTCCTTAAAGAAAGCAGACCTTAGGTCAAACTGAGATTTTTAAAAGGCTGCCAACATTTCCAAATCTAGAATACGCCATGACAACTTTTCTGTGCTCCACTTAACCTTCCTGTTATCAGCCTGACTCAACCGCAGACATCTTGGTATATTGTAGAGGATGCGCTACTCTTCAAAGTTTAGTTAATCTCTGCACCCAATTTTGAATCTTGTCTATTTACGAAAGTGTTCACCCAGAAGTTCCTTAGCACTGTACGCTAGCAGTATTTAGTGGGGTCACTTATGAGAAAATCAATGGATGTTTAAGTTTCTGACTAACTAGTCAATGTTCAAAGTAGATTAATGTTGCTGCTTCTCTTTTTTTGTTTGTAGAAGATTAAACAAAGCTGCAGAGGTAATTTATCATCAGACGCTCTGAAAATACAGGTAATTAAAAGTAAAAAATGGCATTTTGTTAGCAAATGATTCCTTTTGTTATTTTTCATTAAGGGAGTGCAGAACAAAATTAAAAGAAAGGTTTACTGGCTGTCACATTTTGCAAAGGAATCCTAAAGAAGAGTACTTATTTGCATGTGAAAGATCACTCTACCTAATGTCAAAATAATGACTGCCTAAATCAGTCCTAAAAATTAAGCTACAGAAGATAAGGAATAAAATCTGTAAAAATAAATAAATAAAAATAATAAAAAGATGCATATGACCGGAAAGAAAAAAAGAAATGAGGAAAAAATTAGAGGAGTCAAGGAACGAAGAGACCAGCATTGAACAGGAATTCTTAACACTCATACAGCGACATTAATGTTTCTGAACCCCAGCATGTGAAATGCTTCGTTTTGAACTGTATTTCTGTGTGTCTTTGTGCATGCGTGTATGGTCTCGCAGCTGGATGACACACGTGACTGCAAGGCTCATGTGGCAGTAGATCCATATTAGGCAGGGAAGACGGAGGGAAACAAAGACATGGACTTTGTACTGCAACCTTTGACCTCCTGGTTTATCTCTAAATACAGCTCTGCAGAAAGTGAACCTGCTTCTGAGAGGCTGACGAAACAAGTGTGCGTGTGTGTGTGTGTGTGTGTGTGTGTGTGTGTGTGTGTGTGTGTGTGGGCGGTTGTGTGTTGCTGCAGCTGTGAACTATACACCAGAATATGTATATTTGCGTGTGTTTTTATAGGAGCATGTGTGTTCATCATCAGACGCAAAGCCTTGCGGGCTTTGAACTTCCCAGCTGTTCCATCAAAAGATCTTCCTCTTAACATCTTTCTCACACACTGCACCGCATACAATATCCTTTTTTATTTAGACCATTATGTCCAGCCTGGTCCACAAGATCATAGTGTAACAGGCGCATGCTGCATCTACAAAATCACATGAACACACAAATGTCGGGAGGTGTCCCCTTTCATTTTTCCATTAAGACTCAGTTCGGCTGCACAAACATGTTTTGTTCATGTGGCTTTTTCCATTTCCTCAGAATAATTCCTGAATTTTCTGTCTAAACTGACTACTTGAAACTAAATTTGTATCAATGATTTTGATTTCACTATGTTGCAATAATACGCTCATCAACGTACTGCTGCTCACAAATAATTTATATTGACAAATATTTACATATATACATTTTTGCAACATCATCTGCAACAGTTTAGTTTTTCTATTCTATGCACTAATAATAATATCTCGAAAGGTGATGTGAAAGTATTGCTTTTAACAAGTGATCAATTGTTGTTATTAAAAATTATGCAGCACATTAAAAGTTAAAGTGTATGCTTAGTGATAAGAACTTCAGCTGTGTTTTAACAGGTAACAAAAAAAATATAGCTCTTAACTGTGTCAAAACATTTTACACAGCTTTTTGAAAAGTGAAAATGCAAATGTTTGAGTGGGAAGATGAAAGAAGAACTACTTATTAGTGGCAGGTTGACACTACTCAGTTAAGTGTACAAGAAAAAATATATTTTTCTCCCCAGTTGCTGCTGCTTTGGTCCATCCATAACAACATACCTGCAGCAAATCTTTCACCTTGCAGACTGAAACTGGCCTTCACACAGTCCACCACACACTCGGACCGAGCTCGGTCCGTGGGCTTGTTCTGAAAATGTGGCAGTAAATAACAGGCAGGCAGAGTGGGACAGGCGGCTGATGGGAGGGCGTGTGTTGGCGTGTGCATGTGTGTGTGTATCATATCATGTTTATGGTGGCAGAATGACCTTCACACCACCACCTCATTCTATTACTACACTACCGTCATTCCTTTAATACACACCAATGCACACAGGTGTGTATGCAGTTTTTGCATCTATTGAGCTTCACAAATCAAAAACAATCAAATTATTAATATTTTTTAAATACTCTTTGTGGAATATTTTGGAAATATTCCCAGTAGTGTGGTGTGTTGCCCTTGTCTCAACTGTTCTGAAGGCCAAAACAGAATTTAGTATAAAACAAAAGTTTCATAAATCTCAAACTCTGTTTTAAAAACAATATCTGTTCAGTGTAGAATAATTCAGTTGAGGCTAAATTAGCCCAGTTATTCGAGATTTTGATTATGAGATGATGCCAAACATCCTAGCTAATGGTAAGCCAGAAGAACCACTTCCTAGAACCACATAGAGACAAATTTTAAACACTCACCTTCATACCCAGGGCCAATAATTATAACATTGAAGAATTACTTCATAAAACAAAGTGACACTGGCAGCAATATGATAGTCCAGCAGATTGACTTCCCTTTTTGACAAGAAATGTTGTGTTTATTTTTTGGGAAATCTTAAGATGCACCACAAGCTGTGCATAAAAGTCTTGGTGGTCAATACGGTTGATGTGAAGCACTGCATTTATTGAAACAGATCTAGTCAAATCCAGCTGAAACTGGGCTTTTGTTATTAGAGCATTAGAATTAATAGAGGCTACAAACTAAAATATGAGGTGCAGCAATGCAACTACAAAATAAGATGTTTAACTGAACAGACTTTTGATGCATATACAATAAAATTTGCTAGTCCCAACATGATAAAATAGAACAATTTAAGTTTTAGCAGTAAGAGAATTCCAGAAGGCCATAAAAAGACAGTGACAGCAAAATGTCAGTGGTGTAATATATATTGTCAATTCTGCAAACTGCACTTAAAGCGCACACATTTTGAGAAAAATGGCACACGATGTGAGCATAGATTCTGTCACTCAGCAACTTTGCAAAAATTGTGATTGCTTGATGAATCATAAAGTGTGTAAGTATGTGTTGTGTCAGTGAGATGAAGTGTGTGTAGGAAGTTCTTATGCAAGTCTTAGTCATGAGAGCAATTTTCAGCATTTCTATACATGTAAAAAGAATTATGGCAGGTTTTCTTCCAACTAATCGCAGAGAGCTCGGATCCACAAACTTTCCTGCACTTCACTGGTGTACACTGTTGAACTGTTCCTGGTGTCAATAATGGGATTACTTCAGGGAAAATAAGAACACCTCAGGAGGATGCTCATTTGTTTAAGAGTTGCAAAATTTTGATAAGATGTATTATTTCATTTCTATTATTGTTTTTTCTTGTGACTACAAACCTCTGTTAATTTGTCTTCTAAAAGAGCCACAGAAGTTTGAGTCACTAATCTCTTGACAGTCGTGTCAGACTCCATCATCAGATCCAGATGGAAATGGCTGTTTGGAGATCCAGCCAGACCACTGTCAGAACATATAACATCTCACTCTTTAAAGGGTTTTAACATCTTCACATTAAGCTAGGACTTCTTGAAATCTGGCCTGCAACAGGAAGCATTCATTAAAGAAGACAAAATATCTTGCTTCAATTATGTTATTCATTTCATTTGTCTCCCTTCACTTTTCCCATGCGGTGGTTTTAATAACCTACATCAGGCTGGAGGACATGAATCAATTTAAGACTTCTCAGATGATTAACTAAGCAATGTAATGAATAGGAAACCACACTAACCAACTAAAGTTGATCTCTCTCCTGGAAACCTGTTGTTTTATTCAGGTTCTCTCCTCCGGGGGTTATTTCCCCTCAGTAAATAACACAATTCTTCACTTCGGCAGAACGGCTGAAATTAAGATCCACAATCAGACTCAATCAGCTTTGTTAGGACTTAAAAAACCTCCAACATGGCTGAGAGAACCTTTCCACCACTTAATCACTTCTCTTTGCTTTGCTGCTGAACACCTTTTCAAAGTGGCTTCATCTGGTGACTGCAATGCTCAGCCATCTATTCATGCATATACACATAAATGCAAGCAGCACAAACAATACATAAACAGTGGAGTTTGCCATTTGCTTTAATTGATGGAATTTGTAGAAAAGTCACCAATTACTTTTTTGGGTATTTATCTAAAATATTCAAAAGAATGTTAGTCTTTTACTGTTGCTTTCCAAAGGGTCTTCATTCAGGTCCTGGCAATAATGCTGGTGAACTAAACCAAGATTGTCATTCTGATGGGACAAGAACACAGAAGTGTATAAACTGGATGATCATTCAGTTTTCTTCCTGGGCAGTCTACAACAATATCAAACAATGTGGCAGTACTGCTACCCAAACACATAGCCCCAGGAGGAAGAAAGAAGACCTGAATATTAAACAGCGCTGTTCAGTACTCTGAAATACAACCAGACCGGGAGAAACATGGCTGTCTAACTTCTGATGAGGAAGCCAAAAGGAGCTCGTTCATAAATAGCACAAATCTAGAGCAAACATACAAGCTACGATGTACAATGTTTTCTGGCTTATGTGTTCACGAGCCCTTCAAAAAGGGATTACGTAATTTTTTCCGGAATAAATAAAGCACACCTACTTTCAACAGAAGAGGTACTGCCAAACATTCACACCCCATCCATGGCACAACCAGGCTTTGGGGAGCTCCTCATCAGCCTGCTTCACTCCTAAATAGCTGCAAAGGGCTGTTTGGGGTTTAACTAATTAACCTAGTTAAAAGACATCACAGCCATAAATGGCTACCTCTCAGTCTAAGCATCTGCTACAGAGGCTAAAATGTGACTTTTCTTAGACTGATTACAGATGAGCTTTATTTCCTGTTGAGAAAAAATCAAGTCATGCAAACTATTTCTATTTATACTTCAGAATATTGATTGCAGCTACATTTTATTTAAAATCCCAAAAGACCTAGACTGTGACCTTTCTCCTCAATACATGTTTTTTAAGAGTTCAGAGTTGAATATGTGAGTGAGTTCTCAGAAGGATTGTTTCCCTTGGCTAAAATAATATGAGTCTATCTCTGCTTCACGATCTGCCTCACCTGCTCTGACTCTTTTGTCTACTTCCTCCTTTCCCCGCATTCACCGGTCGTCTTCTTCCTAAAATCACCTGCAGAGGAATCGATAAGCTATCAGACCACGACAACTCGCAGACTCGCTGTCGTCTCTTCGACCTGTATTTCACGCTGTGTAAATTGGCTATCAGCCTGCCTGAGCCGGTATTTGTGCTCTTCTCTGACCAAGTGTGTGTGTGTGTTCACACGAAAGTGTGTGCTGTCAATTCAAATCCAACATTTGATTGACAAAATCTTCATCACTCTCTCATGACTGCTTACCGATCACAGTGAGTGTGTCGGTGTGTGTGTGTGTGTCTTGCCACAGTATCTGAA
Organism: Poeciliopsis prolifica; assembly: GCF_027474105.1. NCBI lineage: Eukaryota > Metazoa > Chordata > Actinopteri > Cyprinodontiformes > Poeciliidae > Poeciliopsis > Poeciliopsis prolifica. Next base: position 14,102,959 of record NW_026562381.1, read on the forward strand.
ATATCACTAACTGTTAATAGAGCAATATTCAAGCTGAGTGATAAAAAATAGAGAGCAGACTGCAGTGACATCAAAGCCAACAGGAATAAAAAAAACGTATCGAAAAGAGTAAAATGGGAAGGAAATAAAAGGAGGAAGGCAGCTGAAAAAAGGTCACAGACTCCAGCAAGGAGCTCAGAACAGAGGGACAATGATGGAGAGCCAAGAAGTACACACAAAGAACACAAGTGAGGTGAACAAAAAATGGTGTGAAAAGTCTGTGGTGACCGGAAATGCAGCTGTATTTTTTTCATAGTCCCACTTTACATGAGGTGTAAGGAAATTTGCATAACCCTGCCAACTACCAAACAAGCAAATCACATGGATCTCTTCTACCGTGTGCTTGGGAAACCAAAATGGAGCACTGGATGCATCACATCTGCATCACTGTCATCAGATGCATCACTGTAGAAATCAGATGCATCACTGTAGAAATCAGATGCATCACTGTAGAAATCATATTTTGGGTATCTGGTTAGTCCACCAACCTGAATTAATAACATGGGTTCATGGCACATTTTCAGCCCCAATTCTACCATTTTCCAGATCCTCATTTTGTAAAATAATCATTGGCTAATTTTTGAAGGTCAAATACAAAATGGTTGCAATGGGATAACGATAGCCATTTCGACCTTTGCTAGGCTTGAAATATGGGACCTACAAAAAATATGGACTGGATGGACCAACGGGAATTCAGTGGTGTATGTTTTTAAAATATGTCTTGTTTTGGAAAGTCAGAGCATCACTGAGACCTACAAAGTATAGAACAGTGGCAGCACATCAAAAAGTCACAGAGTGTAGATAAAAGTTCACAACACCTGAAGGAGACAGTTAGTCTACTAATGTGTGTTCATGCAGCCATCCATCACCTCCACACAATTACCTGGAGCTAAAAGGTCCAAAGTTTGGATGGATCAGGGTTGGTTTCACTCTTTCCAGGCTGCTAGTTTATCCATATAAGCCTCCAATTTAGCTAACCTTTACTTCTTTGTACTGTGATGGTAACAACCCTTAAAAGAGCAGGGCATTTTTCTCCCAGGAAAAAAAACAACACACAGTTGTGGATGTGAACAGCATGAAGCTAAATCATTAAATAAACATACATAAACAGTTTACTTTAAGATGAATAAAACCTCAGTCAGACAAATAGGCGAATACCATGAACAAAAACAAATCAAAAGCTGGAAAACTTTGGGATTATGTCAGTTTGTGAGGTAAAGTTTGTTGGTTTCAAAATGCTGAATGTAAACAAGTATGATGAATTTGTAGATGTAACTATTTATATATACAATAGTAGTTAAATGTTTATACTTAACTGTGAAGAGCCACCAACCAAATTTGAAAGAGGAACAATTTCAGTTAATGTGACAATAAAATCAGCACAAACTGTGCAGCTTTTCCCTAAATTATTAAACTTTAAGATTAATTTGCAACTAACTAGCACAAAGACTAAAGTCACCAAAACAACTCCATCCAGATACAAAGAAGCACTCACCAATAAAGTATGTGATTTATTACTCAACTGCCATTATAATAGCAATGTTCCTTATGTCAACATCACCCCCGCATTGCAGCAAAACCAGGAAACACTGACGGAGAGCAAAAATGGAAACAAAGGTGCTGCACTCCACAGCTGGATGTGCCCATATTTTCAGAGCGCAATCAACAAGATGCTTCTCGTTTTTCTAATCTGTTGATGGAGATCAGATACTCTCCCCACTACTGACAGACTGAAGAGGTGAGAGAGGAGGTCTGGGCACATTAATATGTCAGAGTTGATTAGAAATCATTTCCTCATTAACTCAAACCTGATGCTCCCCAGAGGCTCGTCTCAATTTTCTGATAAATGTGATTAATACAAAAGTTAGAAGAAAGTTGCTTAATCTATCTGCACTGCATTAAGAGAGCAACAACAGATGTTCAAATTTTAACTTTGATTCATTTCACTTTCTTGTGTTGGCATTGTAAGTATCAAAACAGATGACAGATTAGGCTGCTATCGAAAGCACTGTACCTCAAAGCATTGAAAGAATAGCCGGGTGAGATGCAGAAGGTTGAATATCTACCACTTGTTTTTATTTAGCAGTGCTCAAGATGTGACACACCATGTGTCATGTAAGCAGTGATGTATTGTAAAGCCTTAAAATTTAAATCTAATCTAAATTATTTACATCGGGCATTAATCCACCAAACTGCAGTAAAGTTTAACAAAGACAAAAAACACCAGAAAGGAATCACTGTTCCTGATACACATTATCTGGTATTCAAGCAATGTCCAACCAGTTGTGAATGTGCTTTACAATTTATTGCCTGTTGTAACAGATAAAGGCAATAAAATGCAATAACACAGATAATGGCTTTTAGTAGTTTACTACTTTGTTTATTGACTTTGAATAAAAGTAATATGCAACTTTCTGATTTCTGAACAATTTCACACTGGTATCACTTGAGTACATTTAAGAATTATATTTTATTATTAAGTATAACAACAATCAATTTATTAATTTTAGTTACAATGTTTTGAACTGTGACTGAATGTTTCTGGATTGGACTGATAATTCAGCATCCAGAAGCAGATCTGTACTTCCCTTCAGCAAATTTGGTTGTACACATAATACTGCTTACTGTATGTATGTGTGTAATGCCTCATCACCACGGTACTGAACTGTGGTCACGCAAACCTAAGCAGCCTTTGGGATGTAGGTCAATGAGCAGCAAGCTGATGAATTGCAGGAGGTGAACATAAGTTATGCTCAAGACAGATATAAAATCATAATAAAGGAGTACGATTGCACAAAAAGGCGGGAAAAGGATGGAAATTTCCAGAAGGTTGATTTCTGTTTAGCGGCAAACATGTGATCACATGTTAGACTTGGTATGAATGCTGACATGCGTGTGCCAGTGCAGAAGTAAGCACAGTTATTAGCAACCTCACCCACCTCTGTCAGTGTCTCCGTTTAGTGCAGGTAGACGCCTGTTTGCTTACAGCACACTCACCTCTAAACTTTCCATCATGAAGCCCCACAGAGCCTCCTGAGCCTATTACTGAAACTCCACTCTAATGTATTCATTAGGAATTATCAGAAATATTACATTAGATTATCATCAGAATACATCACAGAATCAATGTGATTCAATTTTGGATTTCTGCTGTGGTAATTTAATACATTCTGATGAGTTACAGCATTAGTCTGCAATTTTTCTGTTATTCTTTTAACAAGCCCACATGGAGCTCTTTTGGTCATTACGTCTGAACTTGTGATCGTCCACAAGTCTAAGTGTGTATGATGTGACAGAAAGATGTGCACTTTGAAGCCAACAGATCTATTTATAACACTCACTCTCTGCTGGATCACATTGAGGTAAAGAGAGACAATAATGTGCCTTTTATTTGAGGGAGCAACAAAGTTAAATCTAAAAATAAAACATCTTTTATAGTGGAGTAAAGCACAGGGAGAAACACTAAGCTATAAGTGCAGGAGTGTGTGTGCAATACTGCACTGAACCATATCCAATAATGTGCTGCTTGCAATAGGCTGTGTTTAAAGCAAACCATGGATACCTGTGTTTGCAGAGGTGCATGATCACACCAGTCTGTGCCTGCCTTCCTCTGGCTCACTGTTTCCACAGATATATGCCATGCTGGCATTCATGCATGTGACTGTGTGTCCTTTTGTCCCCGAGGTCGGTTTCGCCATTCCATGGAAATTTCCTTTAACCTTTTCCCTCATTTACACCATTGCCCTTGAGAGATCGCTCGGTGCAACAAAAACTTTTTCTATCTCCTCTGTCTCTTTGTTGGGGGCAGTAAACGATTCAGTAGCGATAAAACCAACCGCCGTAGAGACTGTTCAGGTGTCCGAACTCCTAAAACATTTGAGTAACACGATGAGTAATATTGCTGCTTCAACTACTCTATTAGCCTAGGCAAGACTATTTCTAAAAGTCTGTTATAATCTGTGAAATCATTGCTGCTTTCACAACATAAATAGTGTAAAATTCCAAATCCGGTTTTCAGTCATGTTGTAGCTTGCACAAAATGGTCTTTACAGTCATTAGACACAGTGGGTAATGTGTTCTTTGACAATAGAGGGCGCTGATAAAGCTGTCAAGCTGGTTTCAATGTTTGAACTGGGACCAGCAACATTTTAACTTCTGTTTTTACTGTTTCCCATGACAAAGGTACGTACCTCAGCAAAGCTGCAGGAAAGGCGCACTTTCAGCAGGAGCAGAATGCATTAAAAAAAACTTGTGGTTTGGTTATTAGTGTCAGACATACTGGTCTGAGTACTTGAAAAAACTGTGATGTACAGAAAAACACATGCAAACATTTCTAAGGTTTATAGAGAATGGTACAAAAAGGAGAAAATGATCAGTAAGCATCAAATATGTTGACCAAAACCCCTTGTTGATGTCAGAGTAAAAGCAATTGAGCAAGCCATTTTCAAAAGTTGAAGAATGACAGCATTAACTTAAATAGTTACTCTTTACAACCAAAGTATAAGGAATCCTATCTCTGACCACAACACTCAGCAAGCTTGTTGGAGCACCTGAGCAGGTGCCATTTGTTGATTTAAGCAACAAATCACAGTCAAAACTGGAGCACTGAAAATGTTGTCTGGCCGATAAGTCTAAATTTCAGGACAGACAGTACAGTCACAATTTTGCATAAGCTAGAAAAAGAAATTCATCAGGGTTCAGTTTAAAAGTGGTTGTGTTGTGGTGTGTTTTAATTTAAGGAATCTCTTAATCTCTGATTTTAGTCAGCGATTACATAAGTCTTTCTGTGCAAGAAAGTCTTATGTCCCCTGCAAATAATCTTCTAATCACAGTTAATATTACAATGCATTTTAAACACACAACATCTCTGCATTTTTGAGCAATGCTATTTCCAGCATTGTGTGAATCTACAGGTCAGTCCACCCACAAGCAGAGTAAAGGAAATACTACAGGGAGTGCAACATATGCATTGATGTTGCATCACTGCCTCCTCAGCTCTGGGTGGCATTACCCCAGGAAGCACCATGTAATCCCTGAAGTTGTGGAGCATGGGTCATAATCTTACACATTAATCCAGGAGGACGAGTGGATTATTTGGAGGGAAGAGACGCAGTGGTTTATCAGTGCAAGTATGTTCCGTTATTTGCTTGTCACGTTTCCTACCCAGCAAGATTAGACTTTTTCTTTTATCTTCCACTCATCTCAGGTTTTGAAAAGAGACATAACACTGGGTATGGGTCTTTCTGCCTTAAAATCAGGCATTTCCTACATGGCTGCCCCATGATAAATCAGACAGCGGTGGGAGAGAGCTTTAAAGAATTAGGGCATCCAGCGAGCACTTGCCTCATTACAAAGCCCTGAGCAGAAGGGTGAGATTGAATTCCCCCTCCACCAACCCCTCCTCAGCTCCATCAGGTGATGTGGACATCTCGTGAGTGTACAAGGGATGACAGCTGCACTTCTTGTGTTGACACTATCAATATAGCCACCATGGCAGTTGTGATGAAAACAAATTACAAACAAAGGTTAGGAAAAGACACACAAATCACAAGTGAATTTCATTGAAAAGTTTGTTTTATTCATTGCAAACAGAATAATCCATTTGAAATGTTTATTCTGGGGTGATTTTGATTGTTATGGCACAGAGCTACTGAAAGCCAAAAGCCAGCTTCTCATAACTTCAAATATTTCACCAGTCCAATAATTTTTTAAGTTAATTTTTGTTCATTGGGCCCCTTATGACCTTCTCTGGACACCTTAAAAGTTGGGACAGCTGACTTACAGAATTCAGTCAGCTTAACAATATGTTTACTGGCCAATTAAGTACAGTGGCCATGGCCATATAGCAGGAATTGGTCCATTTGTGTGGTTCTAAAAATTTATAAAACCCATTTTATTTGGTGATCTAATGTTAAAAATTTCAGGGAAACTACATTTTCAGGAGCAATTATCAAATTACCATTGATTTCCACTTAAATTAACCAATTTGCAGGCCTAAGTATGAGTATGAATATAAATTCAAACAAAAACATCAGAAAGAAATTGGTTGAAGGAAAAGCAGAGACTGGGGTTGTGGCAAAGTTTGCAGGAAGTGGTCATGTTGATATGCCAGAGAGTGTCTATCTTCCTCCTAAGCCTTCAAACCGTACGTAAGCTGAATAATTATTTAGTTAACATATTGAAAGCAATTAATGCATCTAAACATATATTTTTAGTAAATGTTTAGCTTTGCAAGATAGCAAAGCAATGTAAGCTTTTGAGTGACTAAAAAAGTGAGGTTTTATAGTCAGGGTTTTGTCTAATAAATGTCTAATTAGCCATTTATGAGGCTATTCTGCATCAAATACTAGTACAAAATACCTAATGACTGCCTGGGGCCTACAGTCACAGGAAAAAGCAGCAAAAAGATGCATTCAAAGAAGTTTCTCAATGACTTTAGCGACTGATAAATTACTCAAATTGTTGTAATTTGACTCACTGATGAATCAGGGTCTTTGCAGGGTAGGAGCTCTATCAGATCCAACCGAGAGGCTTAACCAGCTCACCAGTGTTAAGCGGTGTATAAAAGATGATTTAACAATAAAAGACTGAATATGTTTAAACCCTGTGAGGTGGATTTCAATGTGCCATAAAGATAAAAAGCATAAATGTGAAGAATAACCAGCAGCTTGAGGAAGAGGTGATACCAGTGAATCACAACACTAACTGAAAAGCTTGGACTGAGTGCAAAAGATGAGATGGAGGAGAAATTTACATCTTCACATCCCACTCCGGTTTGAGTCACAGCAGCAACAACCTGCAACAGGGCGACAGTCTGAATAGATTTTCATATAAATTAAGGTGGAAAAATGCAATAAGGAATTCCTAATAGGATCTGAATTCCCCTTGAGTCTCAGTCATGTTAGATTTTTTTTTTCTGCTTACCTGATTTCTCCAGCATCTTTCCTGCCGCTTACTGCAATACCTAACAGAAAGTCACTGTGTGAAATTCTGCTGCATGGAAATTGAATTTCAGAGATTCATCCATAGATCCAAGTTCCTTACAGGTTCCAAAATAAGAAATGCAACCTGTTATACTCCACTTTCCTTCTACAACAGCATTTATTTGATCATGAGAAAGCTCAAACTATCAATTGAAATAGGCACTTCCACTAACACAAGGTCCTTCAAATGAAACTGAACGTTGTGGTGATGGGGATGGGGGGCAGTTTGACATGCATTCAAGGGAAGCAGGAACAAAACTCTTGTTGATTTGACTAAAACTAAGGCAATAATGTACAGCTCCACTTTGCCCTGAACCATGCAGGTCTGTAAGCCTTTGCTAGCACCGTTTATCCCTGTTTGGAAACTGGGCTAAAGGTTAACACTGCCCAAGAGCCTTACTGTGCTCTGTTATGGGATACCAAAGACAAAGCCACATGATTAGAAGAAGAAACTGCATCTGATCTTGACAGATGGATAGACCGTATCAGTCTTCCAGGACTGCCAGCAAAGACTTAATGAGTCTGGCTCTTTAGCAAAAATCATACTACTTCTGCACATTAAAACTGTATCCATCAAGGCTTAATGAAATCAACCGTGCCGTTTTAATTAGCATGGGTGATTTGTTGCGTCTAACCAACACCTTCTGATTACTCCCCCGCAAAATTAAGATCACATGAGATTATGTTATAGGTAAAACACAGTTATGGAAACAGAAAGAACAAGATCTAGTGATTCTATAGCTATCTTTTGTAGCTTTCACTTGAAGTAGGTCGTAGTAAATCGTTTTCATAATATGGCTCAATATGACAAAGTCTAGAGTCTGGACTTTGAGCCATTGCAACACCTAGACTCACGTCATTTGGGCTATGCTGATGCAATGCTAATCATGCCTCTTGATGTCCAATTTGGAGTGCAGTTATTAGAAAATAATATGCAGTTTTTGTCACATATTTACACATATTTCAATGGCATAAAACAGTCTACACAATGGTCCAAAGTTGAGACATGCCAAGACATGTCATGTTACAAAATATCCTGGCTAATGCATTGCTGAAAAGTTAACAGTTAACCATATGCTTTCCCTAATAAGGTAAAATCAATTATTAAAACTCTAAGTTAAGTAATTTTGAGTTGGATCAATTTACTGCAGCAATACATTTTCAGTGATGCTCAAATATGAGCAGTGACCTACGTTACCAAAAAGACTGAATGCAAATCATGACAGAAAAGTATCTTAGATGAATGAGAAATAGAACAAAGAGCAACTGAGATTATAAAGACGACACAATTATCTAAATTCAGAGACAGAAATCTAGATTTAATCAGAGATTGCATGATCTGAGAGTATGCCTGCATGAAATTTTGCTGTGGTGCCAAGAAAGTCTGAGTGAGCAGCTGATGAATCCCCAGCTAATTAATTATTGAACACCCCCTCCACAAACCTGCCTCTGCTAGCATGGTAGCTAGCAACAGTCAAACACATGATGGGCTGAGAAATCCATTCAACACACACAGGAGTGTGGTTAACAGGAGGATGGGCCCCTTGTGTCTCAGCAGGATGCCTGATGAACCTCAGAGGGATTTCAGAGGAAACAAACATATTCCCAACACCATCACAGACTAACACAAGCCCAAAGGGAATTAGCCAAACATCAACATCCTTATATCCCAGACAAAAACGAGGTGATTCTTAACAGGGGCAAAGCACTATACTTTAAAAAGACCAGTGACTATTTTAATACTATTAAGCTGTGAATCTGACACTTGGGCAACAATTCACCTAAACTTTCTCACTTTACTTTCGTACTTTATGTCAGGCGGTCATGTTGTTCTGTCTCCAACAAGGTGGATATTCCACCAGCTTCAGCCTTAATTGTATCATCCAAAGCTATATTAAAATATTTAAAAGACAAAACAAGTCAGCTTATGTCATTTTGGACACTGTTTCCACACAATTGTGTGATTATATCCAAGTGCTGCTCGTGATGTGAGCAGCGCATAGTGACAGAAGGGACAGGTGAGTCACCGTAGGGCTGCAGGCTGAACACATTGCACTGCAGCACTGCACATCACGACTCGCACAGACAAGACAGGAACAGCAAGAGAGCTAATGGCATGGAAGTGGGAATAAAACACAGGATGGTGGACACAAACACACTGAAGGAAAATGCAGCGGAGACATAGCAAAACGCCTTAATCATCGAAAAGCAAAGAAACACCTCAGGAGAGAATATATATTGGACACTGTCAGGAACGTCTGTATCGAAGACATCCATCACACCTGGGAAGATCCTTAAAGCCTTGACATCTAGACTCATCTGTCTGCTGTCTGCCTTCACTCCTCAGTCACCAACTACTTTAAGGCATATTTATCAGTCTACGCAAAGAAGGTGATGTGCCAACTGGCTTTCAGCTCCCATTTGGCTGAAAGTAACAAACAAATAGAATTTTATATCCAAATTAAATCACAGAAATGTTATATAAATCTTACACCAGATTGCTTTATGCATTAGCATCATCTTGTTCCTATAATCATACAGAAGCATAGAAAAACAATGCATGAACACATTAGAAGCTCGTTTTTAATTGACGAGAATTATAAATAAAGTCCACATGAGCTCAAGACATTTACATCTACAGATGCTTCATGGTTGCTGAATGAGGTTGGTGATTGATTTCAAGATTAATACAATTTTTTATATTGGTAGCCTTAAAAAAATACATCCAATAATATTTTCTCACATTTCAAAAGAAATCATTTGCCTGTCTAGATCTTCCGTAAATCATAAAAAAAACAGAATGTTGAATTTCCAATTGGGCAATTTGGTAAAGGACTATTATGGTTTTGAGGGGGATCTAACCAAACCTGGATTTGCTCCAATTTAAAATCCAATTTGACACAATTTTAGGCCTCAGTAATCCAACTTTATCTGATTTTTTTCAATTCATAATAGGTGAATTTGTTTTGTTTGTTAAACATTCTCAATGGAACAACAAGTCAGATTGCTTCGCTGGGCATCTACAAAGCACTCCTACTTTGGTTAAGATCCACATGAATAAGACTGGTTTAACTGGTTTCAGAACATATTTTAGTGGAACCCATAGGGCATAACCACTGAAACAGTGGTTTAAGTATCTTAAATTAGTGTGGATTTACCAAAAATAATAAACATATTCAATTAAAACTCAAGTTTTGCTGTGGAAAATCATAAATAAAGGGCATATTATAAATGTAAGTTACTATTAAAGAAACTGCATTTTTAGATGTTTACTGCAGCATCATTAAAATTAAATTTTGTAAGTGTGCAGGAAAGTATTTTAAAAATCTGCAATGTCTATGGATATAAATGTGACTATTGTTTTCAAATATCCAAAGAACATCAAAATACTTTGACACAAAATGCTTCTGACAACTTTATGGTGCTGTTTAATGAATGATTGTTGACCTGCTGTATGGTGATCAAAGAGGCAGCAAGTGCTTATGGGTTCACCTTCTTTTTACTGGAAAATGACACGTGTGTGCTGCATACTCGTGATTTTCTCAGTAGTGTAACGAGTTTGCCCAACCGGCAGTTTGAACAACAGAGTGAACTGGACGAGACAAGGCTAATATTTTACCAGCATGTGTCCCTTATCCGGTTGTGTCCTGTTAAAGCAGGATGCGTTGCTGATGTGAAGTTGAACTATCTCTCCCAAAATCCCTCCCTACTCCCATTGAGAGGGCTGAGAGCAAACCTCGACACCCGGTCAGTAATAAGCCCTGAGAGAGGTCTGAGAAGCTTTCTGTGATCTAAAGCGACTTCTCTGTGGGTCCGGTCAGGTCAACGGAAACAGAAAAGTTTTAAATATATCATGTTGTCTTTGCACTAAACCTCTAGAGAAGCAGCAGGTTTACAAGTCCAAAAACATACTATCGTTATCCTGTAAAACCATAACACACTTAAAACTTAGTAGTTCTTCCAATAACTTGTCATAGGATATTAATGTTTTGATATTAAGTTTGCATGAGCATTGGTAATTTTCCTGTAGTATGCTAGCACTATGAACTACGGTTGTTAAGCTATGAATGTGTCGTTACGCAGTTGAGTGCAGGTTTGCTTATCAAACAGACAAACACTGACATTAAACACTAAAATACAATAAAATATAGTGGGGGATTGTTTATACTGTTTCTATATAAATGAAATGAATTCAATGATGTTGCGAATGTCTCTAGAATTTTGCCAAATTGTTGCACAAATACAGAAATACTTTAATAAAGATTTGTATGAAGTGATAATTTAACACTGTCTGATGCTTGTAGGTAACTCTGTTTATATGTAATAACAAATGGGGATGATCTGGTAATCTGAAAGTAGCTTGGGACGAAAATAGATTAGAAATATACTTTCTTGTCCCACAGTGAGAAAATTCAGCAAAACACAAAGGAAAAATTATAACCTTTAGTTTCCTGTAGTTGAGTCAATCTTTTTACGTTGACCTACATTTGTCATGGACTTACTCATCAATAAAACAAGAGGAAGAGTTTTTGCAAAAAAGGTTTCAAACCGACACTTCCAGAATCATCTTGGGAATGTAGTAATCTTCATAGGCTGCAAGGTACAGCTGTGAACTTGGGCCTGTTGTTGCCTTTACTTTAAAATATGTAGCGTTACTAAGAATCTACTTGTTTTTTCTGCGATAAAACCTAAACACACTGACGTGAGCAGCGGCATCTGCAGGAACATGTCATCAAAGGCATTGTGATTTTGCAAGGCAAATGTCTGAGATGCCAAAGTTGTAGCAACTTTAAGAAACCATCACTTCACTTCATCAACCAGAGGCAACAGCATTTTTTGCGTAAGACTAATCTGCAATTGTCATGTTATGATGAAGAAATGAGCAAATACTCCAAATTTGACTACATGGTGACATAATTCAACAGATAGGCAGTACTTTGTGCCATTTAGGAGACAATTAAAAAAAATAACTGGAGAGTTTAAATTCTGCAAATATTGCTGGAGAAAATCCTAAAATAAAAAGCAAAACCCTAAGTTTGTTGGAAAGCCAATTCCTGTCTCAGTTTGTAGAAATGGAATCTAAGCCCAAACAGCAATTTATTTTGATATATGTGGAGGTGCATGTGCGAAGCAGACAGGAAGAGAAAAAATGAGACAAACTGCGCCATGCTTGTTTATGTGTGCATGCGTGAGAGAAAACTAAAGAGACAGCGAGAAGAGGAAGCAGTCACGTTAGGAGGAAGAAGAGAAGAGGAGGGAGGCGATACAGCCCATCCCTCCTCTACGTCACGGTGACGCCTCCGTCCGCCCCTCCCTCCACTACAACTCACATGACTGCAGCAGGGCAGTTCTGTAACACCAGTCACGAGGATAGAGTACTACAATAACCAGCCGGCAGGGGCGAGTGTGTCTTTTACAAGCACAACCCAAATACACACACACACACACACCGCAACGGGGAGTAAAAGAAAGCCGCAAGTCCACCTTAATAACCAGTAGTAAATATTAACATATTAGTGTGCTGTTTGCACTATAAATAACCTTATCAGACTGCACATAAAGAAAGGACTGCGATACAGTGCAGAGTTTAATTCCGTTTCTGACTCAAGTTCATCTTCCCTCTTCCGTGCCAGTCAAGGACTTAGCAGCAATCCAGCATTAAAAGCCTCAGAGCAAAGCGCTGTGTCGACGTAACAGCATGCCTATTTCCATCTGAGCATTTTTCTCCCTCACAGTTGTCCCATTTACATTCCACATCCACATCATTATTGGATCTGCACAGCATGGATATACTTTTGTTTTATAGTCACATTTTCCAAATCGAAATGTGTATTAGGTGTCTTGTGCATTATTTTTCCCCCTTGTGCTCAGCATGATATGCATTTCCAAACACCCTTCTGCTGGTTGACTGATGTTTGGTTGTGTGGGTTTGTAAGGCAGATGTGATTTTTTTATAGAAATGATTTGGTATACCACTTTTTTACTCTTTCAGAAAATTTTATAACCTGTGTCTCAGGTTACACCAACGGTAACCTGAGACACAATGGTGTTTTGTAATTTGGCCATTAAGGCTCATTGCCTGGGGAGTCACTTCAATTTGGGGATGAACAAGGACAAAGACAACAAAACTTGCATTATATACACCTTGAATATGTCTTCTCTTCCAATTTTACATAAACAGTCAGTGGGCAAATAATTATATTCACAATATTGTTTATTAATTTACAATGCTAATTGGTGTTTGTACCTGTTATAAGGATTATTGGAAACCAGTTTGAATGCATAAAACATGAAATATGATAGGCTACGAAATATTGCAATGCTTTGGAATAGAGATATTGCATATGCTGATAATGCATGATGACTGTGATTCAATTTATTGTTGCAAAACCAATTTAAAGAGCTAAAGAAGTGATAAATTCCAGTGAGAATCCAGTGAGAGTTATAGTATAGCTATATACTATATTAAAGCTATACTATAATATAGTATAGATGAGTTATGTGTAACATAATGTTCTGCAAATATAACAGACATTGTATTTCCCTTTAATATGCATAACATTGAGATGGCTCACATCCACAGTATGTGTTATGTGTGGGCACATGTCACTGCTGCCGCTTATAAATAGCCCACAGTCTCCCTACATCCCTCCACGCACTGATTTCAACATGCTAGGGCTGCCAATCAGCTGTGACAGACCTCCCTTCTTCCCCCACTTCACCAAAGCATCACCGATACCTCCAACCCCCGCACACAGCGCATCAGATGCCGCGATGACCCTGCACCATCCAGCGCAAAAACAATCACCGCAATGCAATTATGTCACGCTGTGCTGCGGATCCTGGATTGACACTGACAGACCCCTGACGGGGTCTTTTCCTGCACACTTCCTGCGAGGAGATTAATCTGCGTGTGTTTAAATTAAGAATCAGCAAATCTTCGCTGATTTCCTGACATAATTGGTCCCTTTAAAGCAAAGCCTCCCGCGACCCTCCTCATCCATACACACAATCGGTTATCAGACTGTCACGATATCCACACTTTCAGGTAAACAGTCCAAGAATCGAGCAGATTTCAGTCAGTTTCTCACCAAGACGCGTTTTGTAACCGTTTCGATTACGCAAACCATTACGAAAACGTAAAACCGCATCAACTTTCCCAGCTGACTTAGAGCTCGGCTCTTCTCCGTCCATGCTTTGGAGATATAAACTAATAATACGAACAATAAAAATGAGATCTCCATGAACGCATCGTGGGAAAAGTGTTGCTCAACTTTGGAGCGCTTCGGCCAGTGGATCTCCAGCATTGATCCGCTAGAGATCCAAAGATCCTCCAGCGCTCTAAACCCCCTGTGTCGAGGCAATCAGCTTAATAATGAAGTGTATAAATAACATTACACAGCATTAATGTGTTGCAATGCCACAACAAGGGACCTCTTCAAAACATTTAATGAGTGTTTAAAAGAAAACAAGGAACGCAAACACGTGGATTAAGCACACACACGACCACGTTTCTTTACACACATTAAAAAAAAATAAACAGTCTAGAACCCAATTAATATGTCAATATATCACAATAATCCACCGGTCCACGCATGAAGAGGTCCACGCATGAAGAGGACCGCCACTGAAATTAAAACTTCCCTCAAGAACGCGTCTAAAGTTTCCAAAGCGCCCCTCTGCATACCAAATAATCCCGGCCGAGCAGCAGCACGCCGGCTGCTTTCCGCCTCCAAGTCTAACACCAAAACATTTATCCGTTTTAATCCATTAAATTCCTCTATTGCCGATAGCTGATAGCATTTTCTCCAAGACACGTGGAAATCAGTCATTGTAGTCCACACACACACACACACACACGCACACTCACGCTCACACATGCACATGCAGACAGAGAAAGCCGGCTTGCTCTGTGCCGGGGAGATGCAGCTGAGCAGCCCAGAGAGAGGCTCCCATCAGCCGGGCACAGCATGTGCCAGAGCTGGTGACGTGCAGAGACGCGCCCCGCTCTGCAAAGCCTGGCGTCCCGTGTATCCTCCAAGGCTGGGATCTTACCTGGCTGCCGGAGTTTTCTGTCAGGTAACTGAAGACAAAGGACGAGAGTTCCTCATCTAATAGTGGAGCGCAGTCCGCCATCTTCTAGTGAATGAGGAGTTGCGGAGTCAGAGTGGAGTATAGGAGGAGGAAGAGAGAGCCACCTGTAGGGGGCGCATCTATTTACTCGTGGAGACAAACACACATTAAAAGACATGCGGCTCTTGAAAAGCGGTCTCCGGGGAGCACCAGGGGGTCGATGCTTGGATTCCCGCGGCTAAATCAGGACTGCTTCACCGGAATGTCACTGCCCTACAAGCTTAATAAAGATCTGTTTATAGAAATAGATAGACATATTCTCAGAAGAAAGCACATTTTCTGCAGCATAATCAACAGTTTGAATCAGTTCTAATATGCTGATATAATTTTGATGTAGCTGAGAAAGACTCAGAGAAATTAAAAATACGCAATGCAATTTTTTCTATTTTTTTTTTTTGAACTAGTCGATGAATTATAGATCAAACATGCAAATACATCTCATCCAGTTTTGGGGCTTTGCTTTTAAAGTTTATTGTTGTTATTGTAGGATGACCTGTTCTGTTTTTTCCTTGTATATTTATAGAGCTTCAGCAATGTCCAGCATCACCACATTATGACCGGCTGCTTAATAGTGGGTTGGTTTCTCTTTTGCTGCTAAAATAGCCCTGATTTGGCAGCTGTGGCTACTATTGAGTAGCCATTAGCATGTGGATATGTTTGTGAATCGGGTCTTCTGGATTGAAAAAAATTAATTTAGCATTAACTTCTTGAGCAATTTCAGTGCTCCCAATGTGCATTATGACCAAGACATCTGTTCTTTATGCTATTTTGACATGTTTTCCATTGCAAGAACGCCCTACAAAAGGCTGCAGTTTTGTAGATGTTCTGACCAAGTCGTTCAGGCCACTTATCAATTTTTAATCCTTATAACAAATTAACATTTAGGACAAAGTATTGCAGTATCATAAAGAAAATAAAATTAGTGTCATTCACTTCAACTCTTAGTGGTTATAATTTTATGCCTGGTTGAATGCATGACAAACACATAGCATTAAAACTAAGAATAAAAATTTACGGCAAACTAATATGCATTTGTTAAGCACATTGTTTTGTAACCACAGAAAAGAAAAACACAAACTGTGGGGCTGATCAGTGGGGACATGCATTGTACAGTTAAAAACTCTTGAAACATTCTGCTTTTGTCTCAGATCTACAGCTATAAGTGACAAAATCCTCTTGCTGTTGCTGGGAAACAGCAACATCGACGCCTGTCAGTTGTCGATTCCAACACAGCTGATGTTCTGCGAAACCATTCTAACCGGGTACTGTTTTCTTTCACACACAGGGTTTTGTATATATTTATATATTTGTGATGATTCATATAGTAACAGCCCCTTTTTCCACATTTTACTGTGTCCCTTCCTGCATGAGTGCATTGACTTATGGTTTCCTGATAACAATAGATTTTTTCTCATCACAAACCTCTGCAATCTTCTCAGATATTAATTCTGACATTAAATTACACTTACATGCAGACTATTTATTAATCAGGTGGCTTCTGAAAGCAGTTGGTAGCACTGGCTTTTATTTCATACTACACTTTTCAGATTTCTGTTTGTGAAAAAAATTGAAAAACAATTGAAGCAATCCTTCTGCTTCACAATTATGTCCTGATTTGTGTTGACCTATCAGATAAAATCCACATGAAAACACTGGATGTACATTGTTGATGGTGGATGTAGCATAACAAAAGGTGAATGAGTTCAAGGGGTATGAATACTTTTGCAAGGAACTATGCTAAAATGTTTGAAATGCAATTTAATACTTTGTTCTGCAATGGCGTTATACTTTTATGAGCCATTTGTTTATAATCTGATAACAACGATGTTATTCAACTTTGTTTTTTGAAAGTCAGCATGACTTTGCTTTATTGGCCTGAATTAACCGGCTTTACCTAGCTTTCAACCTGACACCTAGCCTGAAGCAAAATAGCACGCTCGAGTAAATCTCGTCTTTACAGCACACAGTCAGTGGTAATTGGATGACTTAATTCTTTACAGTTTCCCCTGGCAGTTTGTTGACAAGCTTCTGCACACAGAAACGCTTCTGAACAATTTAGTTTAGACACAATGCTCTCCTTTGCAATTAGAGGCAAACTTACATCTTAATCTTTTATGGTTGCATCATCAGTGGATGAACACAATATTTTTTAAGTTCATTCAAGCACATATCTTAACTTAATCCAAAGCTGTTTCATTTGAACATGGACTGTCAGTTCCAGGTAACGTTGAATCTGCTTTGTCAGTACATTTCCAGAGTTTCTGAACTCATAACAGCCTTTCTATTTTCCATATAAATGCGTCTGACAATGCACATTCATAACCCGAGCGGGTGAAAATATGTTAATTATACCACAAAAACATAGTTTTCTTCATTCAGATGCAGAAACTAGAAACATATCTGTTTCCTTATTAGTACTAGTAAAAGCAATTATCGAAAGTAGGCCAATTGTACATTCCCACTACACACTCGTTACCGTTACATTTTTACAACGCGTTTCTGAAATTGCGTCAGATCCAGGTGGAGAGCAAAACAGAATGGAAAATACGCCTCATAATTTATTTGCTGGCACCAGTAGCTATGCATTATTGCAGTAATTAGCTTTATTTGAAGGCAAGTTTGTGTTTTGTTGTTGGTCAGGGGAAAAAAAAAAGCAGTTTTCCTTAAAATGTTCCAGGAAAAAATTATTGCATTGGACAGATTCACAATTATCCAAACCATCATGAAGCAGATAACTCCCTTTGTAGAAAGGTGTTGCAAAATTTGATTTTAAAAAGAAAATGGTGCAATTGCTTTGGGCCTGAAAAAAAATGAGGATCAGATCAAGTGAAGGTAACAGGCATTGCTTTCTGTAAAATCAAACATATTTTAGATATCAGGTGTCATCTGTAGGACATCATGTCTTGGTTGTATTTTTTATTTTGCTATTTTATTGTCTAATTCCTTTAAAACAACATTTATTAAAATAGACAAAAAAAGATTAAGACAAATGTCTTATTTACAAATGTGGCCTGGCAGAAAAAAAAGTTTTTTCTGACTGGGGATAAGAGGGACTATAAAGCAAGAGAAAATTTAAAATGACACAAATTACACAATAAGAAACGACAAAACAAAATACAATATTCACATAAACATGACATAAAAAAGCGATTAAATAGTGGAGCAGACAAAGAGTCTAAGAATGGATAAAAACAGCTTGGTGAAGAGGACAATGGTTGACGAGAATGGTCAGATTTCATTATTAAAGATCGTCAGTAATTAATCTGAGTCAAATTGTGAGAATAAGTCCATGAAGGGTAATGAGTTTTATCAACATGTATGCTGGATCAACTACTGCTTTAGAAAATGATTACCTGGCAGACAGATTTACTGAGCCCAGTACCACCAGTTTGCACCTCCACACATAGATCTGAGAGAGAAAGAGAAAAGCACAATTTGACAAGTACTCATTTTGCAAGCTGTGAATATATGCTAAAGTACAAGTTGATAGACGGTTTCAAATAGAGTTTATTGTGGGGCAACAGACTGTTACTTGCAAGAGACAGATGGGTTTCATATATACAATATATATTATGGCAACTTGTCAGAACCTATTCCAAACAACATATTAACTATCAGTGTCAGTTTTGAAAACAAAGGAAAAACATTTAAGCATAATATTTGTCAAGTTGCTTCACACAACATTAATCAAATCAGAACCCAATACTTTATAAGTTGAGTCAAGTGGCAGATTAAAAATACTTATCAAATTTAATTTAGCTGCAACACAGTAGTAAAAATGACTCTTTATGTCTTTGATTTTGAGGTTTTCTCCTTAGCAGAAACCAACTGAGAGGTTTTAGTAGCTAAAGGTTAATTTGGCAGGTACAGTATTTAGGTCATAACACCAAAGCATGAGTCACTGCAAGTGAATGGCTGGAAGGACAACTGACATGAAAGAGGCACAGGGATCATGTTTTACAACCATGGGTGCAGAAAATACTCCCTTCTCCTTATGCACGGGGAATTACAAATGTGTTTTGTTTTTTTTTCTTACCCAAAGCCAGTGATATACAAGTATCTTGTGGGTGTGATGTAGTAATGATGCCTCATTAACATCCTCATCATGAAGGAGAAACTCATTAACTTGCAGTTAAGGTCATCTCAACACCAGTTCATCCCAAGAAATTAGAAAATCATTCAGAAGATAATTATTTTCAGTAAATGTTATTTTAATATGTTTATTTTAGAATAAAAATTGTTTTATACATGGTGATATAGTAAAAACAAAACAAAAAAAACTGCTTAATACTGTTGATTATAACTCACACATGATGAAAACTCAAAATTCAGTTTCTGAAAAAGTAGAATGCTGCAGAAGACCAAGAGAAATTTGATACTAATGCAGAAATATTATGTATGTAATGTATTTTACAGTGCATGTAAATGGGGCCATGTTTTACCTAATTTCCTGTTGCTGAAGCACATCTGAAAAACACAAGCAGGTCCACCAAAGTTAAAGTTTTGTAATGGCCGGGTCAAAGTCTTACTGAAATGCTCTGCCATATTTTTCACCATGATGACATTTAAACATTTTAATGTAATTTATCATTTAAATGTTTCACAGTGCAAAACATTTAAATGTGACAAGAAGGAATGCACACATTTTTCTCTAGAATATCTTAAAAAGCAAACACTTTTTTGGTGTTTTTCCAAAAAGGGCGACATGAACTAAAATAATCTTTACTGATTTTGGTGCATATTAAAATGGAAACTTAAGAAATACGAGTTTTGTGCAGTACAGGTCTGTTCAGCTGTGTAAGCACAGAAATCCTTTTGGGTCTTTGGAGTAGAAGGGGTTGCATGGTTCATATATCGACAGTAAAGGTGACATAAACAGGAATTTTTGTTGATCTAAAGTTTTTTTTTCTCAATTCATAACTTACACAGAATGTATTTTCAGTGCTTTACTAAAATAATGAGTCCTTTAAACACACAAGTCGAATGGCACCACAGTTGGGCTTAACACCGGAAAGTTCTAACAAAGTGAAGGTTTGACATACAGTGAGAATCAGAGGCATTTAGTGGTAGGTTTTAGTCATGGTTACATATTTTTATCTTATATTGTTGTGTAACTACAGTAAAGGACCGAAAGCCAACCGCAATTTTATTTTAATGTACAGCATTACTCATTTCTCATCTGATTTCAACACCCACCAGCTTACACATTACACTGCACACTATTCCTTTTCTCCTGGGCCTGAAAAAGAGACGTAGCAAGGCTTTAAGAATTGATTTCGTCAATGACAAAAACAATGCAAATATGAAAACACAAATAGCAGGGCAGTCACATTAGACATAATGTGTTAGGTTTGCTTCAGGAGAACTAAACTAATGATACAAATCATGACAACTGGTTAAAATAGCAACAACTATTTCTTCTTCAGGGTGTTTTGTCGGTTCTAAAGAGGCCACCATAGCTGAAATGCCACGAAAGTACTCTAAATCAAGTTCCAGTAATGCCTGGTTCAAATATTACTGCATTTTGGTGTCGTTAAAGAGCATGCCTCCAGTCAACTCCCAGACCCTGACGCACAGCCAAGGAGCTCAAAGACAAAGTAACCTTCAGCTTAAAAATATCTAGAGCATAGACAGCAGCATAACTGAATTGTCATTTTTAAAGATGGAGAGAAAGAGAGGAACTAAACTGCAATGAGAGCTCTTTACATAAAGGGGATGTATTATGCAAAATTCACATTTTGCATGTTTTTGAATTTTCATTTCGGTATCCACTGCTCCTAAAAACAGCCAAAGTGCTTAAAAAGCCCATCCAGCTGGTTTTTGGTTATAAGTTAATGCTTCTTGTGTCTGGACCAGTTTTCAGTTTCAATGAGCAGTTTTATAAAATCTCTCGAACATAATGTCACAAATCAGTAGGCACTGCTCGTCACCTAGCAACCTCAGCAAAGCCCAACCTGTTACCAAGCAACCCAAGTTGCGCTCCAGTACATTTGGTCAGCTAGTTTATCGCTGTACGCACTGTACATGGGCTGCTGGAAAACACAAGTATTTTGTTGTTGGATTGCCATAGAGAAACCACTTACTATGCAGTAAGTGGTTTACTCTTGAAGATTGTACGGGAGGCCCCACGTCTGCTTTTCAAAGGTGTACAGTTTTATAATTGGATCTGTTTCCACCCATTTTCGCATAAACATTGAGTTGGGGGGCAGCAGAAGCTTATTTAAATTTAAAGTGACAAGAGGCCCTACAAGACAGCTCATTCTGAAAGGAGGTCAAATAAGCAGGACTGAGATAAAATCTCATTATCTGAAAATCTTTTTGGTGCAAAAAATGTAGTGAACATGTTTTGTCCATATCTATGCAAATCAGGTCAAAGAAGCATGGGTCACCTTGAAGAGCATACCACAAATAACTCAGAACTTTGTCTTTAAGTTTTCTGTGTACAAAATTAACAAAAAGGGAACTAGAATGTGCAGTGAGACCCTAAAATCTACAGGAGCTTTACACAACAAATGTCTTTCTACTCCTAGAAAAAAAAACTCTATTCAAAATGACAAACAGGCAATAAGCTGCAGCAACCAGGGCAACATTAATGCCTTCGTATATCACACCAAACTGCGGCCGACCACAACAAACACCAAAAACAATCAATACCACTGAAGTATAAATACTGAGGATGTGTGTCTGACTCATATCCAGACCATTAAAATGGACATTTCTCTGATTTTTATCCCTCAGGTCATGCAGTCTCAATCCAAGCTCATGATCTGAGGTCAGGCAGTCATTGAGCTGGGCTGGCAATGTGAGGCGGTTCTTAAGATAACTGCTGTATTTTATTGAAGTGGGCTTTTTAGCTGCACTCAAGCCCATGTTGTTAGCTGCTTCTGTGCCTTAATGTGCAAATGAGAAGATAACAGTGAACTCCTGAACTTTTTAATGTCACTGCAACAGTCAGACTGACCTCAGATAGCTTCAAGGGTAATTGGAGATTCCAGAAGCGACACCTTTATTCTAAGAGGTGAGAAAGGATTTCATTAAAATGAACTATTTATTTCTTTTAAATAATGCATGCATGCACAACTTCAAATTTTGTACTCTACTAAACAATGAATGGTTCGACTCCCTTTTACTGTTTGTTCATTTGATCATAAAAACATCTCTGAAGAAGCCTAAAAGTCTTTTATGAAACCTACCAAAAACAGGTGTTAGAGAACTCACAGTGGACATTTTGAATTAATAGGACAGTAAATCAAAGTATGTCTGATACTTTTCTTTTGATAGACATATTTGTGGTGTTAATTTATGATTACAATTTATCACTTCTGATCATTGCTGGAAAAGCGCAAAGGCTGGAGAAAGTAGCAATGAACGTATGAGATTTTAGTCTAGCAACATTGTCTAACAGATTTTTAAAATTTATATGTAAAATAAATATTTATGAGTCTACGAAGAATTCTGACAACCGTTAGTATTATGTCTAAATTTCATGGCACAATGATCAATAGTCACATTGTGTCTTGGGGACATGTAATTTCACCATGAACTACAGACTTGATGGATAAAAGAAAATGTGGAGCTGTCAACATAAATCAAACTAATTCTGATTTGTTATTATATACTTACCGAAATATATACAGCTGTACCATCTGAACTTTTTCAAAGGTTCAAAAATATAATAATTTATTAGTTAAAATGACATCATTACATTTCAGTAGCGACATATTTGGTTCAGTAGAAGGGGGAATTGTAAATGACATCTTGACAGAATCAATTAAGATCCTTCTAAGGTTTTCTCTTTTTTTAATCTATTTATCTGATGCAGCAAGTGAGTCTGGAAGCAAAAGTCAGGGATGACTGCAGGTTTCTCCCAAAGTGTCCAATGACTCAAAACAGTCTAAAAATGAGAGTACTGTGTAAGACCCCTACTCTACTCAACTCTTCACATACTCAGCATCCCAGTGTTTCCACTCTGTAAGCACACCCCAAAAACAATAGTTAACTTCTGCCTGCTCTGAAATTAGTTTCACATGCAGAAAACAAGTCACTCTGGACTTTTCTGAAAGTACAAAAACCCACACCATAAAAGTACAGAAAGTTCAGCAAAAGAAAAAGTCCAACTGACTGTTTTGACTGTTGACTGTTTTATGATGTTGAGATCAAACGCAGTCAGTGAGGAGCTGAAAAGAATCTCGTCATGTAAGAAGGATGTTCCAAATATAACCGCCCAAGACATGGGAATACGCTGGAACATTGTAAACCAGGCGGTCCATGAGGCAGTCACTTAGCCAGAATATCACACTCTGCTACTCTGCCTTCTCACTTCAGACTCACAGGTTTAGTTTCCACAGGAATCAAATTGAACGCTGTTTGCAGGATTAAGAGCCAAGGATGTTAATATGTCAGTTCCATTATCAGATTTGTGTGGATTATTGAGATTAAAAGAAACTTCCAAACTCACAAAGCTGAGTTCTTCAAAATCCTCAAGCTGATGTTAAACTAATCAAAAGAAGAAAAAAAAAGCTCAAACAGGCACATTGTGCTGCTTTGTTCTTTTGCTGCTCTGTAATTGAGGTTTGGAGTGAATAAAGAATTCAAACTCTAGTAAACTTTAATTAGAACAGCAGTCTTTCAGATGAACTGCAGTCAGTCTCTGAACTGCTGACCTGTTGCTGGACACAGAAAGTATGCAGTAGATATTTACAGTTTGAGTGATAACAATGGAAAAAATAACTATTAATTACTTATCAGACAGGAATCATTTTGAGGGTCATTATTGATCATTGATCAATCAGCACATTCCTATACAGTTGGTGGATAACCTCATGACAGATGTCTAATGTTGCAGAGTTTAAACCAAAACATCACTGGATTTAGGAAACATGTATCTGATTAATTAATTGCATAGATTTATTATTTGTGTTATTTTGAAGGTCATTGCAGCCGTTTCTCCGATTGAACAGCTGCATTAAAACCCTCTTGTATGGGTCAATGTTGATTACATCAATGTTGGCTCATAAGATTTTATATTTGTTTGTTGAGAATGAAAAACCTATTAAATTTGATTTAATGCTTCAAGCATTGAAAAAAACAGTTGCATGTCAATAATATATGCAACCCGTCGGATGGAGTCTTACTCCAGTAGATGCACACATGTGACATAAATAATGGTGACCCTGATTGTACAGGTCGCAGAAGGGTTCAGTTCATCAAAAATATTTTTCTATTTGATAGTTTGACATATCAGTTGTATTATAATGTGAATTCCTCTGTTAACTGAAGTCACTGTAGTTCTGAACAGATTGCTCTTCACTTGGGTTGCCTATTCAATCATCATTACCAGGCTAAGCATACACTGAAATACTCAAAGTTGGGCACCTCCTCCTCTTTTGACCATTATTTATTCTAAAAGATAATTATTTTCAGTAAGATAATTGAACGTTTCCATTGTCAATATGATTTTGTTGTTGCAGCAGATGAAAACGTATTCAGAGTTTATTACTAAGTATATTTTTGGAATAATTAAGTTCAGCTAATGAAAAAAGGTTTTGTAAAGATGTAAGTTATTTATGTGGCCTTTTGGGGAAACCACCCACATCCTGTTTTCATCTTGGGACTCAAACACATCAACACACTACAGACAGGCACAGAAAATTGCTCACTGATCTACAGCTGGTGTTGTTAAAGAGAAAGGACAAAGGTGATTAGGACTAAATGACATTTTTAGTTTCAGCATATTGAGAATGGTTGGATTACTACAACCCTATTGGTCCTCCTACACTGTGGCTTTGTGTATCAAGCACTTGCAGGTGGGTAAGCCGCACAGCAGGAACATGACTGTAACACAGGATGACAACTGCTGGACCAAGATGAACCTTTAGAACAGGCCAGCTTCTGCTTGTCCCCCTCTGCTGATTATTTTGCAGGTATATTTCCTTATGGATGCCTGGTCAGTGTAAAACCAATTCCATTCCTCATCCTGAATGTATATCACAGAATGACGAGCATCTTGATTTATAGGAGTACGTTACTCAAGGCAGCCAGCATCATTCACTTCTAACCAGGGAATTTCATTACTTGCTTGACCAATCTGGTGAAGAGCTGCTGGAAAAATTGTGCGTGGTGTGAATCTGAGCGACATAGGTTTAAATTTATCTTGTGCTATGCATTATTCTCCTCTGCATATGCTTCTCCATGCTTTTACTCACTCACTTATGTTCCTCATTGGTCCCTCTCTTTTGTAAGCTGACCTTGACTTTTGCACTACATATCACAGCGGGGCTGACAGATCATGTGTGTGTCCAGCTAAATGCCAGTGCATCCAAATACAGTCACACTACAGCTGTTGTTGAAGCCTTGCTTCCCTTACATCTTTCCCAATATGTTTTAAACATCACCAAAGAATCTTCATTTTTAAAACAGAAAAACTTAATTGGTCTTACTTATTTTTATTTTGCATTCATTGGAAAAAAATCTCTTTCCTCATCTCGGGTTATTTTCAGAAATGCATATTATTTAATTTTTCATTTTGAACTTACCCATAAAGATTTACAAAATCCCACAAGGCATCTGAAATTTTATAAGAAATCAAATATTGCCTCCCAGCAGTCATTCATTGATTGCATTACTGCTGATAATCTGATAATATCAGGAATAATTAAGTTCAGCTATATGTTGTCTGCTCTAAAGAGTGTGTAGATGTATATACACAGTACACTGTAGAAGTACTTCTCAAATCAGAAATAATTAACAACCCTGCTCAGATTGTCCTTTCTACCAAATAATTTTTTCACTGCTTTCTTCAGTTTCATGCCATGGATAAGCCATTTTGCCATTGTAATTAAATATTTGTATGAATTATGAAAATGGACATTTTATGTGTTTTGTTTTTTCTCCACCATTTTTTTAAATTTAGGTCAAGATTCCAATAAGGCTGGTTAAGTTATGCATAAAATCTGACAAAATATAACTCCTGATCTACCAAAATAACTACAATCACCTCCTAGTATTAGCCTGGAGTCATAAAGCAACTGTTTTTTCCCTTCTTTTTCTTTTTACAGTAATTTGTCATCAAGTTGGAACTGAAACATTTCCAAGGCTGTTGCAAATTTATGCATGGTTGACATTGAAATGTCTCGAAAGAACACATTTCTGTTCACACCTGCAAAAGTAAGAGTGTCAAACAATCAATTCTGGTTGTTTTTTAACAATTGCTTTTCTTTGTTTTGTATTAAACAGCTAGTGGTTGGCACAAGTTATTTTCCACACACGTACATTTTATATTTTTTTTGAGGATTTTAAATAATTAATTTAAACTCTACATAATTATTATACAACCATGATAACTCTTTACACAACAGGATGTGTAGGCATGCTATAAATAGTCTTCCTTTGCAAATGTCCTCCCAGTGACCTATAACACACTGCCGCTGTATTAATGACTCCTCATGTAATGTTTGATACTTGTGTGCACCCCAATACTCCCTTCTGCCCCCACTTGGGCAGGCGGGGGGGTGAAGAGGAGGGGGTGTGTTACACACTGGAAGTAACACACCCTGCTCCGTGTGTGATTCTGTTGGCACTATGTTGACACTATATAATGTTGTTACATGTTTAAAGGAGTGTCTTCTGGCCAGGTGTTGCAAAAACACATCCAACAAATTACTGTGGCTTGGCTAAATTTTCTGAGCATGTATCAGCTATTACCGTGCAAGACATCTAAACTGGTTTAGATTTCAAAATTAAACAACCTTGAAAATGTTGCAATATTCATTTCTTTTCTCACTGGGAATGCAGTAAAAATGGAAAATATGTACGCTATAACTGAAAAACGTGCACATTTTAGACATGTTCCTGCTTTCAGGACATCTGATGTAGAATAACAGGCATCCACACAACCTGACAACATGCTGGGGAAGTCATTTTTTTTCTTTTAAGAAGGTATGTAGAAACTGTGACACATTTAAAACATGTGAAAAAGTGGCACCTGAGGATTGGTGTTTGGGACCAGTGCAAGCTGTACAAGTGAATGAATTTCACTCTTGTTTTTTAGGTTTGCTTTGAAATGAATATGTTCTAATATATGGTGGTTGGCTACTACTACTTATCTAACTAGATACTTGTAGTGGCTAAAAATCCCTAGTGATCACACAATTTCAATTTTTGCACCTAAGCCTTCAACTGGATTAACCCCTTAAATCAGATATGTCAGAACACTGTCCAAATTTAAATCCTCTCTGGGGACTCTGACCTGTGAATAACCCTGCGTAAGTATTGACTTACACATTTTTTTATCCATTTACAGAATTGTCTAGTACCAAAAGGGTTCTAGTTTCAAATCTCAACAGGAGTCACACTGCTACAGAATGCAGTAGTAAAGTAAGTTGTGAATAAATTGACAGGCTCTGTGTATTATATAAGAATGAATTAACCAGAATAACTTTTAGTTTTACTCATCTGCACAAATATTTTACAAAGTGAGTTTTTATTTGAGCATTAGATGTGACTTTTTCTAATTGAGACTGAACAGAACTTCCATGGGGAGTTTATGGTGGTTCATTGTTGTGTTGGCAGCATAACCGGGTCCTGGATGGAGTATAAAGGAGCTTCAGGGAGTGTGTTGGCAGCAGAGGCATTGTATCTATTCTGTAGAACTCATAGGCACAGAGAATTTAAAGCAGGAATGGCCACAATGGCCTGATGCCAAGGCTACAACCTCACAACTATTCTGAAATTCAGTGTGACTCCAAGTTGTTGCCATTTTTGCTTCAACCAAACAAATCTCAACACACAGCTGCAACAAACAATCCTCTTTCTTGGTCAAAAAGCAACATAGGACCTACAGGTCTCACATTTAATCAGTATGCTTTTAGTTTCCGAAATGCATAGTGGGACACACGCCTCCAAATTGTATGTACACCTGACTGTGCTAGTTGCCAGGAGACCAAAGGAAGTAGTGAACTTTTCAGGATGCATTTAGAATGCAGCAAGTCACAATAAAGATGAAGAGGAAAAAGCATCAGCAAGCTGAAGCATGACCAGGAAACAAAAATGTTCAGCTCCAAAGAATTATTATGATTGGTGCACAAATAAACTTTCTAGATTCCATGTGCATGATTCCTTCTGACCCCACCCTGTGTGCATGTGTACAAAGCGACAAGCCCAGTTTGAAATGGTTTGAACTATTAACTAGGGTGCAGCATTAACAGAAACCTCTTAAAACTGCATTCTGTCATGTTGGAAAGCCTGAAACCGATTGTGGAGGTTCAGTCACCTTTCACTGATATGGAAATTCTGCAGATTATAGCAAGGTTGTTCTTGTCATGAGGGTGAATTATGTTAGTCTCTGGCATTTGATGCAATAATGAATGTCTGATCTGGAGATCATCTAATCCAAAATTTTGGGCTTCAGATTTGGTCCTGGCATCTTTATTTAATTTTTTTTTTACCACATATGTTGGCTTCCATTATAATCTCAACATTTGCAAACCTTTCATGCTTTATGGCAGAAAGAGGGTTGAAGCTCAAATGTCATGTTATGCCAGATGAGTGGTGGATTGAACAGCAAGGAAGAGCGTGGCAATTGAATGATGACTTATGAAAAGAATTCAAAAAACACTTACAGGACAAGTTGAGGATAGAAGACAGGAAACAGTATATGAATGGGGTTGAGCATGATAGGACACAAGAATCCAACAACTGGAAATGGAAACTGGTGGGGATACACACTCACGCACATGCATGCGTTACACAGGGGTAATGAGGAGAATGAGAAACACCTGGGGCAATTACCAGGGTAGGAACAGAGGAGTAAATCTAGAGGAGAAATAACATGATCCAAAACACTACACAAAGAAAAAAAAACCCAAAGAGCCTAAATACAAAAGAGACGAATGGGAGAAGCAAAACCTATGCTGAAATAAACTAAGAACTAATTAAAAAACAAACACAAATGCAAACAAAACCCCAAACCCCCAGAATCATGACAGTAAAATGACGTAGTTTAGAGTTTTCTACTGTTATTGCACATTAAAGGTATGCTCAGCAGATACGTAAATCATGTTATCAAGTTTGCAAATTTGTTTCCACCGGCATAACTGATTGACCCTGATATACATTTGCACCAAGGGTGTGTGTGTGTGTGTGTGTGTGTGTGTGTGTGCGTGCGTCTGTAGGTGTGCGTGTGCGTGTGTGTGTGTGTATGAACATATTTGTCCTCTTTGGATCTGTGTTGTAAGATGGACCATCATTCAGAGTCTACCCTCAACCCACCCAGAATAAGCGGTTAAAGACAATAAATTGACTGACATACAATAGTAATTTTGCTGTTTGTTTCAATTGCTACCTTATGTGAACATGTTTTAATGATAGTTTACATTAAAAAAATATGAAATGACAGCAAAAAGCCAGTCTGAAAAAGTGAATTAGAAAATGCTAAACCAGCTATTAATTACAGTTGCACAATAAATTGCAAGTGATATTTTTTAAAAACAGAAGCCAGGATAATTTTCTTTACAGCATCTTAGGGTGGCATGAAAAGAAACAACAGTCTGACCTTCACTCCATTCTCTCTGGCCACTCCTCTGTCATTGTTTACTTCCCAGCAGTTCATAATTTACTTCAGCTGCAGACTGCCCAGAGCTATTCACACATGTAGTTTCCCTTATAAAACTACTTTCCCAGCTACATCAGTTTAAACAACAATGTTAGAACTTGTTGTTTTATCAAAGGCAAACAATGTATATTGATTTAATTTGTTTTCTGTCATTGGATTGGCCAGTAAAAGGTACAGACCAGGTAGTTTATGTGGCTCACTCCTCATTATGATCACATATGAAGAATTTCTACATTTTTGTTGTGAAATGAAACATGAACACATCGACACAGTGAGACAAGGCCGCAGAATGGGATTGTAAATGTGCTGACTTGACAAAAGATGTAAATTTTTGCAGACAGCGCCTGAAAGTTTTGAAGAGCATGTCACATGAGGCGTTTCACAACACGGTATGGAGGTCTGTGGTGTGCTAAGACGTTAGGAAACGGTTTGCTTTACCTCCTTTTGCAACTCAAAGAAATGCGAATTGTAAGATCAAGACATGAAACTTTTTCATCATGGTTTTGGAGATGACCTTTATTCCACAGGAAAAGGCAAACATTGAGTTCACACTGATTTTTGCATGAAATCAATGATTGTTAAATATTTGTGCAAAAAAAAAAATACATATCAAGAATCTATGTTTTTTACATACGTCTGTTCTGGGAGACCTTTAAATTTTTTCTCACCATGTTGATCAGAGATCATCTTTGATAACCAGAGGAATAGTGATCTGATTGCATCTGTGTCAAAGAACTTGGCATCATGGTATCATGCCACTTCAGCAAGTGTTGTGCCAGATTCTAAGGTCATTGTCCTGGTAGCTTTAAAGTCCTCTGTCTTGATGTCTTTACTGTGATTAGATTTTTATTTTGTTGCTTCATAATGTCTTAGTTGAAATATATATTTTAGGGAGTGTTATCGCCTACAACTTATCCAATGAAGATGATTATATTTATGAAATTAAGAAAGTTTTGCATTATTTCTCATTATGCCTCATATATTAGGTCATATTAAATTTTTTTGTTGTTCTACAAGTGGCCACATCAAGCATATTTTGTGAAACATGGGGTACTGTCATATGTATGAAATCTGTGAGATTCAAATTGGAGCCACTTTTTTGTCTCATTAGATATTTATTCCATTATTTACTTTTAATCTGTTTGCATAATTTTAGATATTATTTTTCCTCCGACAAATAAAAAAATCTCTTATGCTATCAAAATACTTGGTAATGTTTTTATTATTTTTAATATTGTATGATTTTGTCAAATAATTTTGTTCATCTGAATGTAGAAATTCACACTTTTTTTCCTTTTATCTGATACAGCAATTCCAAATCCTTTCAGTTTCTATCACAGTTTTCCTCTTCGTCTCATTTAATGTTTCATTCATTCTCTCCTTCTTCCTATTTCATCTCAGAAATCTCTCTCTGCTCCCACAGGGTGTTGTTTCCTCACTCTACACAGCTGTGATAACAATGCAATTGAATTTGCACCAAAACAACATTATTCTCATTCCGACTAACTCCAGTGATCCATTTTTGCTTACAAGCTCCCGCTGCTTGTGATGTCTAGTTTTTATACCTGCTTATAAAACGAAAAATGTTGCTTGTTTTAGAAAACATCCAGAGAAAAGCAAAGCTGTAACACCAGATTCTGCTAAAAACATTATATGTTAATTTGACTGATGTAGTTTCTATTAACAGCTGGAGGTTTCTTGGTCACGTAAAATTTCAGTCAAACTTAGAGAAAATTACAGTAGAGCAAGAAAGCATCATCTATTGGCTGTTTCCAGTTTCCAGTGTTTTTGGAAGACATTTTGACCAATTACTTGAGAACAGAGGAAAACGTTCTTCATTCATGTTGCCATGGCCATGCCCATATGTTATAGTTACAATTGTATTCTCAGGCTTGCAAATTTACTCCTTTGTACTCTAAATGAAAAAGTGGTCATCATAACCAAACAGTTCAATGTTTGTTTTTAATCAGATTACTTGATTTGACTTTAAAATGATAGTTTTTGTCCCTGGGTGCATTTGAAAACTTTGATCCTACATTTTTATGTTGATTTCAGACTAACAACTTAACATCACTTCTCATCATGTTGCCACTGTATTGTTTATTTATTGTTTGTTCAGTATGTTATGTTTTTATCACTTCAAACTGTGTCCTACAATATGACAATGAACTGCCTCTATTTAACTTATATATTGTGAATTAACCTATGTGAAGCTTACTAAGCCATAACACTGTTATCAAGGCTTTCACCAATCCCTTAAAAGCATAACAATTTATATAAATAAACCTGACTAAAGTAAAACTCCAAAAATTCAATTTCTTAGCACTTTTTAACAAATAATAAAAAGAATCATTTTGATAATTCTAGCTGACCTAAAAAGAAAAAATAGGATTTCTTTAATGTAAAACATTTTGAAAATTAACTTATTCATCTTTTTATACAGCATAAATACACATCTTATTCATTTTATGGAGTGTTTATTTTAAGTTCAAAACATTAACCAGAACTGCGGGTTAGGATGTCACTCACTTCAGGCAATAAAACATCCAATTGTATATAGTTATTCTGACATTGTTTCTTGTTTAGGCCAAATATTTCAAGCTTCCATGAACAAAGAAGCGACTGTTGGATTACAAGACAAACCTCTTCTGACAATCGTCTTCAGCAATACTTAAAGATAACAGGATCATTTCATCCTTTGTGAGCTGTATCTGTAAAAGTCATCATAAAAAGTGACACCTGATGTCCATTAAGAGGAGTTGCATTTCTAGTTTCAGATGAAAATGAGAGTTGGTGTTTTATTTCAGTCTGGTTCAGCAAAAGGCAAAGCATGAACGAGTTTAACATATCTTTTTGAAACATTTTGCATTATATGTTTGTGTCTTTAATTGTCTCATGTGTATTTTAATTCAATTTCTTTTTAAATGACTTTTTCATTGCCTGTATGAAGGGTCTTGAATAACTTGAGCTTTGGGTTGCCATTTGCTGCCTAAAAACAGGACAGATGTGACTGCTTTGATGTTTAATTAAGGTGAGATGTTCTGTTGCTTTTACTCGATCAGCAATTCACCATGAAAAGCAGTTCCAGTTTAATGGACTGTGAAACAATAAACCCTGCTGAGAGTAATACAAATGAAAAGAACGGTGGGACCTGAACCTTGTCCCCATTTGGAAACCACATGTCCAATTAGTCAAAATTGATTGACTTTGGATTTGTTCCCTTAGACTGCTTAGCTATATTAGAGAAACTGTTGTTAGTCTCATCACTGGTATAATCCAGACCTCTCTAAGTTTTGATGGTCAGGCTTCAGTTGTTGTGTATGAATATACTTAATGGAAATGGTTATTCTTTAAGTCTACCTTTTATCATTAAACATGCTCTTTGATTTGGAGTCAATGTTTTGAGCTAATAAAATGTTTTAAAATATGAGTATTTGTTGGACAATGATTCCTTTTTAATACAAAAGTAACTGCATTTTCCCTCCAAGGTGCAAGTTTGATGAGTGCTGTGTGTTTCTATTTCTGTCTATATGTTTTTAACCAATACCAAATCTAATATTTATCTTTATGTGATACCCATTCGACATCATCTAAAATTAAACTTTAAATTATTTGAGGAAAAAAACAACAGTGTATTCCCACGCATTCTAATAAAAAGGAACATCAATTATTGTAGAGCTTTATGAGTGGCCTCTGTTAACATTTTTAAAGGGAAAAATGCAGACTCACAATAAAACAAACACATGCTTATATAACCTTACTGCTTCTATTAGATTCAAGAGGGAATTAGGTTTCTCACCAATCTGGAAACGGTTATGAGGCCATTTCCCTTTGGACAATCATCATTCTCAGATATAAAAGATAAACAAACATTTTGAAACAGCTGTCAGTTATCCCACCAGTACTTGGTCAAGCAACTTCCCTCTGTGGGAGACCACTATGGAAAAATACTAAGTTTGTAGAGATACACCAAACAAAATAGGTTTAGTAGTTTTTATTCATTGTGTATTGAAAAACAGTGTAGTTAATTGTTCCTCTTGCTGTACTCAAACTAACTTGGTGTGTGTGACAACAGAATACAAATACCGTAGTGGATATTTTAATCTTAGAAGACGTCAGGGGTAGTTCTTTGCTTTATGTTGAGTTTTAAATGTACATTTTCTTTCATCTCACAGTCAAATCTGTGTGTTTCTAATAGTTGTAATAATCTAATTCCTTTGGAAGGCTCTATTATGTGTGGCTTACATCTTTCTCTTAAGAGATAGTATATATTTTTTATCATTGCATCATAATAAATAACTTGATATTCAGGGTGTTCTAATAGATTTTCAGTAGAGTCTATAAATGTGATTCAGTTCAAGTTGTGGTTAGATTGCAGGATGTGCAGGGCTTGTTCTCTCTCCTCAACAATTGTGCAGTGTTCTTTCTCTTGAATCCCACAGGATCTCATGGTGTACCTACATCAGATGAGCTGTCTCATCTGTTTCAGTAACCTATTGTCTTCATTCAGTTCACTTGTAATCTGATAAACACTGAACTCTGTACAAACTTTAAGGGTTCAAAGTAGTAGAAATGATGCCGAACTTTTTCTTTTTATCTCAAAGGACCAGAAGACATTTTCGACTGAATATGATCTCGCAATCTCTTCAGCCAGAATGCCAACACATTTTGAAACAATGTCTTGTTTTATTGGAAGGGGAAAAACAACCACAAGGTTCCATATGTGGAAGTCACAAATTTGCATCCTTAGAGACAAAACAGATTCTTCCTGCATGGAATCAACAGACTTGGCAGCTGACAGCAAAGTCACAGATGTGCAAGGTGCGTCTAGGTTGATGAGCAGCAAATGATGCATAAATAACAGATGTGCAAATTACAGTGACTGAGAAATGTATGTTACTGAATGAAATCAGTCAGAATCCTTGTGGATTGAGAAAGTTATTTAATGTTTTAAATCTTGGATAACCTTTTTGTATGTAAATATGTTGAACTGTGGAGCACTTAAGTTGTCAGAATTTATGTGGCATGATTAGGCCACATCATATTGTTGTTCACAAAACAATCAATTCTTTTTTTATGTAACTTAAAGCTGGAGAAGTACCATTTTTAAGGTGACCAAATAACCATGTGAAATTGTCATAAGAAATTGTGCTCTGATTGCCTTTTGTACTAACATATATTTAGTTTAGAAGATCTGCACAAAAAATAAATGCAGGGAAATGTTAGAATAATAGAATATGCAGAAATCAAATCAAATCAAATCAAATTTTATTTGTATAGCACATTTCAGCAGCAAGGCATTTCAAAGTGCTTTACATCATAAACACAAAAACACAGTCATGTAACATAGAATAAACAATACATTGTTACATACAGTATGACATTTCAAAAACAATTCTAAACAGGTGTGTTTTTAGTTCAGATTTAAAGGAAGTCAGGGTTTCCGCTGTTTTACAGTTTTCTGGAAGTTTGTTCCAAATTTTTGGTGCATAGATGCTGAAAGCTGCTTCTCCTCTCTTGGTTCTGGTTCTGGGGATGCAAAGCAGAACCAGAACCTGAAGACCTGAGAGTCTGGAAGGTTGATACAACAACAGCAGATCTTTAATGTATTGTGGTGCTGAACCGTTCAGTGATTTGTAAACTAACAACAGTATTTTAAAATCTATTCATTGAGCTACAAGTAGCCAGTGGAGGGACTTTAAAACTGGTGTTATGTGCTCTATCTTCCTGGTTTTAGTGAGAACAGGAGCAGCAGCTTCTGGATCAGCTGCAGCTGTTTGATTGATTTGTTACCCAGTCCTGTGAAGACGCTGTTACAATAATCAATGCGACTAAAGATAAACGCATGAATGAGTTTCTCTAGATCTGGCTGAGATCTGTGTTTCTAAATATATATTTAGAAAAACAAATTTTGTTTGCTAGATTCAGAATTTAGCTTCACAGTGAGAATAAAACATTATCAACACTAACGTAACTTCCCCACTAATGATTTTGAACATCTGAAAGAAAAAAAAATGTTTGATTTATACTTGGAAAAGTTTTTAAAAAGTCTGTTTCTATGAATAGGTTTGTTAAGAAAAACAAAAAGGAAATAGGAAAAGTACTAAAAAAACAAAAGTAAAAATGTTATTTTTAAAGAGTAAGGTTGATTCAAATGACTTCAAACTCGACATGACTGATGACCTCTGTAGCAACATGTGATATTTACATTCAATAAAATGATTGCATTGCACATCTGTCGCACACACTCAGATGCCATCACCATAAACAAGCTCTCATCCATGTTATATAATATTAACTCACATAACCTGTGTTGTAAATCAATCAGGTGTGTATTGATCTGCTTGCATAGTGATGGCCATTGAGCAGCAAACATGCAAACCTGCGGACCCACTCAATTAACTGTAAACAAGAGGATCAGCTGAGCATCGTCTTGCAAGCCAAATACCTGTTTGTTCAACTATGTCTCTCACTCCCGCCCTCTTTCTTCTTCCATCTGCCACATAGTGACACAGAGGCTTAGGGCGCACCACATTCAACCAAGTCATCCCAATGTGTTCGCGTGTGCAATTCATCAGCTTTTTATCCATGACTGAGCACGCTGCACAAATCTGTATGCTAAACTGAAAGACAGATGGAAATATCTATGCAGATTTAAACTGCGAGTAATGCTGCGGATAGAGAGAAAGAGAACAGAAATAAAATGGCTGAGAGAAATATTTACCTCATTTTAAGCTTCAACGCATCAGCAATTTGAATAGATGAACAACACTTTAAAACAAACTCAAACACTTCACAGGTATTCAACAAGCAATGTGCTTGTTTTACATTAACTGAGAGAAAGAGTAATGAAGACTTTCATTTTAATTCTGATTTATGTTATTTATGCCCTACAACTGCGCAGAAGTACAAAAATCAGAAACAAAATGCAAATGAATCTGAAGCTAAAATGCATGTCAACACTGATGCAGTATTTGAGCTTTCCCTTCTCTCCCACACAACCCTGAACACAACCACGCAGCACCGTTTAGAAAGCACTTGACCTCAACAGACTTGTAAACAAAGTGTAGGTGGATTCTCAATAGCTTGTCTGTACTTATTGGTTTAACTTTCTAATATTTTCTGTAACATCTGTAAAAAGAGTTAAGATAAATTAAGCAAAAAAACATTATTGAATACTGTCACAAACTTTGCTGTTGTCTCTTTGTGATCACTCACTTGTTTTCAATCATTTTATTAAAGCCAAAGCTCGGGGGAGCAGATATATTCCTCAGTCCTGCCAGATTGTCCAACTTAGATTGCTGTTCTCTTATTGCAATTATTAAAAATCAACTACCTTTACTCATTTTAATGATCATTAAGCAGTCAGTCTAATGAGCTATCTGATAGTGATTTCTTGAGCTTTCCACTAAAAGACACATAAGAAAAGAGCACCAAAAGATTCATGTTTAATTCTTAGAATAAGAACTTATGTTATGTCAAGATTACAAAAAGTGGGGCGTGCTGTTGTGGCGCAGGGGGGTTAGCACGCCCCACATTTGGAGACCTCAGTCCTCGACGCGGACGTCCTCGACGCGGACGTCGCGGCTTCAACTCCTGGTCCTGGTGACCCTTGTCGCAGGTCTTCCCCCTTCTCCTCACCCTCTTTCCTATCTGTCTACTGTAGAAAATACAAGCCACCAGCGCTGCAAAAACTCTTTGGAAAAAAATTACAAAAATCAATTTCTAGCAATGAAATGAAGAACTTTATAAGTAGTGTCATTATGGTGTTTTAAGTAAAATGAGCACACAAACAACAACAAAACCATTTAGAATATAATTTTTGAAGTGATTCCTAAAAATCTGAAATTCATAAAGAATTTGTTGGTTTCTTTGTTGGCTAAAAGGTTTGTATTACCAGCTTCTGAGCTCTAATATCTCATTTGAAGCTAACAGGGGAAAGAAAAAGGGAAATAAATTCAAAGAGATGGAATGATAACCTATGCAGAGTGCACCCCGCCTGTCACTTATTGACAAACAGTGATAAGCACCAGCCCCGCTGTGACCCTGCAATGATTTACTCAGTCTAGAAAATAGATGAATGTTTGGAATTCAAAGTTTCTGAGCCACCCGGACCTTTCAGCTTTTAACAACCAAACTGCCACTAAAGAACTGAGGAATAATCTGTTCATCTGCTGTGGCCTGTCACATCAGCTCTCTCGTGGTCCCTGCTTGGTTTTCTTGATGTGGGTTTTCCCACATGTCCGTGTCTTGGCTTAGAGGATGAATTGGGTCACTGGTCAAACAGCTGGGCCTGTCAGCATGGAGGTCACTCGCAGACTAGCAGGTGGTTAGTTCTGGTACAGGCTGCTGGATGTTTCCTTTCTTCGGATTCAGAATCAGGTTGGATACAAAGAGTGAAAGTAGCACCTCACATCCATAGTAGGTGAAATGAAAACTGAAATCTTTTTCAACTTTACACAAACACAAATAGACATAGTATAGAATATGATGTGAACAAAAGTATTTGATGAAACTGAATCTAAAAGGTTGATCAGACCTTTTTCTGACTTGGTTAAGCAAAACCTTCTTGTGTTGTTCTCTGTCTCTGACTCAGCTAAGCTCCTCTGCAGTGTCCTCTGCCGAGGGAAGCAGCATCACGAGGGGCCGATCAATCAGATAGAGGTGGATTTAAGGTAACATGGATGATGTGTCACATGGGAGAGAAAGTGAAAAAAACCTGACCTCTGTGTCTTTTCTAAGCCATTGTCTTCAAACTGAGAGAAATGAAACCATCATGTTATCACTTCAGACATAATGCATACCCCATGACTGGAACGTTCTTCCCATTTAGAAAAAACAGAAACACTGAACATTTTAAAGTTTAACAGCTAGCTAAGAGTTATTCAAAAGCTTCTTGGGATTTCAAATGAGCAAAATAAGGTCATCCACGCAAGCCAAAGAAATATTTGATTTGCCCAGGGTTAAGAGAAACCTCCAGTTGATTGTGAGAGATGTTTGCTTGTACTAAGACTGGAGATTTCTTTCCACTGTCGCTACATGCATGCTTAGTATGAGAGACTCCTGTAAAGTTAGTGACACCACGCAAGAGTGAAATCTTAAATAAAAGAAGCTGAAGTACAGGAACACTGAAATCACGAACCAGAATAAGAATTGAACAATTTGTTAATGGAGGAGAATTAAAAATACGCATGAAGTTTATCGGCTTTGGATGAATGCACTTTCTGACTGCTGGGTGTCATAATTACTAGGTTCAGAAAAAGAAACAATCCACCATGTTGCAGTTAAAGTAATGCATAGAAGTTATTTGGTCTCTGATTCGACACTTTTTGCTATGAATTTCAAAGTCTTAGTCTTATTTTGATTTGTGGTCATTTTTTGAGTTTAGATTGTTTTGCCTTGGATGTTGCCTTTACTGTCATGGCTCTGAAATTTAAAATCGCAAAGAAGCCTTCCCATTAATTATTCTGTCACGAATAGTACAACACACTCACACAGAGACACAGAGACACATAAACTGAGCAAAACAGAGTTGCTGTGTCCTGATTGGCTGGGAACACCTCTTGTATCTGAGTGGAAAGAAGGAGAGTGAGGAAGAGGAGGGCGTGCTGACACTACCGGCCGACACGTGCTGCTCTGTCACATGACTCTTAGCGCTGATCTCTTTCCCTGGCTTGGGCTTTTTCCACACTCTCCTCTCTGCTCTGCTCCATTTTTACTCTCATCCGCCACATTCCTCTCTCCTCCCTGCATCAAACATCCTTTTTTCCTTCTGTCCATCTAGTTTTGTACTCCCTTATCCTTACAAGCTCTTCATCCTCTCTTTGCTTGTATGGCAATTATGTGACAAAGCTAAGTCAGCATATGAAGCAAAACAAATGAAACATGCTAATGAACCCACAAGCAATTCCTTACATTCTTGGATCCTCAATGTTTGTTCTCTGTTTCAGAAATGTTTTAATTATTATCTTTTCGGGTGACATAGCAATGATCAAGCCTGGTGCTTCTCACACTTTTCTCACATAATCAGTTTTGTCAGACAGCCACCCGAGGCCCCTCCTTTCATCTCTCTTTTTCTCCTCTAAGGTTTTCCCTCTATCCTTGTCTCTGTTGCAGTCACTCATCCTGGTTCAGCTATCAAATCTGCGTGGTAGTGAAGTTTTGTAGCTGTGACCCTTTAGACAAACCAAAAGGCGTATGTGTCAGCCCACTTGTGCAAAAAATAAAAACAAATCAACTATATGCACATATGGGCTACTGTAAGACAAAAATGCAGAGAGAGCATTTCCTCCTGTGATGGACTAAAGCATCCTGTCATGAGAACATGCGACATGTTCTCATGTCTTGTTGAAAGACATGAGAAGGACCAGCTATTGAATGTTATGTAGCCCAGTGCAGACACATGCATTTAATACTAAATTTTACCGTTTCCCCTCAATTACTTTAAAGTTTAACCTCCACAACATTTAGTCAATTATAATAGCAGTTCCTCATTCCTTCCAACACATTATAAATTTTTTTGGACATGCAACAGTTGCTTCCATACAATTCATTTACTTATGTTATGTTAGTCAAAATGGACTATACTAATGCAGAATTGTCATTTCCTATGAAACAAAGAGTTCACATTTCATTGCTTGAGTTGTTGAATTCAAACATGAACTAGTTGTCAAAATATTTCAAGCATATTTTCTGCATTTCTTTATCATTCTTTTATAAAATGTCTAATTTTCAAGTGAACCTCATCTTTTACTGATGATATTCTTGTGGTGCACAGCTTTACTCAAAGGATGTTTCGTATATTTGCTATAAATAATTTTGTTCTTTGTTTTTGTTCAACGCTGTAAACAAATTAGAATTGCTAAGAGCAAAACCAGTAAAAAAAAAGTGAAGCATAAAAATTCTGTTTGTACTCATTTATGTTTAACTTAATTGAGCAGATTTAAAAAAAAAAAACACCAAAAAGGAAGCCCACATCTCAGACAAAGCAGTTAATTGATGATTTGTGTGGAGTGCCAATAGAAACAAACTTTATTGTCCCGCAAAAAGCAAATTCAGGTGTACCAGCTGAAACAAAAATAAAGGTTCACACAAAAAGTTCTTAAAGTGTTAAGAACAGTATATATATTAAAAATAAATAAGATTGACAATAGTAAATAGGTGAAAGATATGTTTTCTGCTCTGCCGAAATAGTAACGATGACAACTGAATGGATCTTCAGCAGGTCAAAGCAATCAAGAAAAACTGCAACTACTCTGAAATGTCCTGGAAATTGGGAATAAGAAAACAAATGCTTTCATGACAAATGAAATAGACTATGAACATACTTGGTATTTACCATATAAAATGTCCCCTTTCTTACTGCATACTATATAAAAAACTGAAAAGAATGCATTGAATTTGGTATGAGTGTTTTCAATTACTCCATTTCAGACTTAGTTTTCCCAACTTTCAGTTTATCAGTTTATCATCTAAGAACATTTTCATGACTTAAAAAACTTCATCACAAAGAGGGAATTGATGAGAAAACTTTTTTTTCAAAATTAATTTATGGTTCAAGTCTCTTCATTCCTTTTGGTTAATGCATGAAGGGAACCTAAGAGGGAAGCAGACTTTTACTAAAAATCAATCCCTGACCCTAGCTATGTGTGTGTGATTTGCATGGATTATAAGGTTGCTGGTGTGTACAGGACAAAACGAGCATAAAGAACAGTTTCTCACATATAGAAACTGGTCATCACAACACATCCTGCAGGTAAACAGCAGCTGCTGCACTGATCCATATTCCATTGTTTTCATTTCACGGTTGTCAAAGGGGAGGAACGTGAGCGAAATTGCGCTGTGTGTTTGAGCCACAGAAAGAATATTAAAAGGAATATTCACACTTGCATTCCTACCAACTCATGCACATGCATGCACACACATGTCAACAGTCATATAAAGGCAGGGTTGCCCACGCAAAGCAGACAAACTTGACAGAGTGGAAGGATATGTTTGTGAAAGGTGGTCAGAGGTGCTGCAGTGAAAAGAAACTCTCTGTTTATACAGCACTTTCTAGGTTCATACAACACTAAATCCTCCACACAAGGAAATGATTAAAATTACACACAACCACTCTTGAGTCATCCCTCGTTTATTTCCAAAGAGAAAGTTTATCAGCCAATATTTGTCAGTCTATTAACATACATTTATTTTAAAATATATGTTATCTCCTGATCATTCAGACATTAAACAACAAGGTTTAAATTACATATTTTTGTTGAGTCAATAGAAAACATCTGAAATTGGGTCTGTAAAGCAGGCTTTAAGCATTTTTTTCTTGCTGCAGGAAACTAATTTTGTGTGAATTTGTATGAGTTGCATTTTCTAGGATTTTGAAGACTTTTAACATGATTAGCAGCCACATTGACCTGAAACTGGGAGTTGCTCACAATCCTCTAACTTTACAAGTCATATAGCCATCTTTAAAAGACATTGTATTTGAGTCTTTTGACCAAAATATATCAAAGCTCAATCACTTCAACGGATGACTTTTACCAAACAACATTTTAAACTGAAGTAAGCAGTAGGTTTTTATTTTTTTTGAATCTAATT
This sequence comes from Poeciliopsis prolifica, assembly GCF_027474105.1. Classification (NCBI taxonomy): domain Eukaryota; kingdom Metazoa; phylum Chordata; class Actinopteri; order Cyprinodontiformes; family Poeciliidae; genus Poeciliopsis; species Poeciliopsis prolifica. Next base: position 14,145,319 of record NW_026562381.1, read on the forward strand.
AACATACAGAAAATTAGATGAGTCTTCCTGAGAGTTGTGTCTTTCACCTTTATGTAATTACCAAGTTTTATTGTGATCTGAAGTCATATTTTAGTAAAGGAACATTTCAGCTGATTAAACCCTCTTCTTTAAAATATTCCTTTCTAGGTAAAAATCTAACACAATTAAAATTAAAAGACTATCAAAGCAAAATTATCTGAAGCAATTTTTTGATCTCTAAACTCAGGGTGTGTTTGTGGGAGTGTATGAATTTGACCACGGTGTTCCTGCATTGGTTAAGTGTTCCAGTAAGGAATTTATGTCTTCAGAATAAAAGTTCAATTTGTGGTTTTTTATGCATGACAAAACAGAAAACAGTGTTTGTGGGGAACCATGTGCAACCACTGATTCATCCACACTCTATGAGGAGTTAGGTGCAAAGTATTTAGGAGTGTGTGGGGGTTTATGTGTGGGGGTCTGGCCTGTGTGAGAGTGTGAGGCTGACTCAAAGCAGCGGGTGTGTTTACTGTGTCACATTCTTGTCATTGATGCTTCAACTGCTGGTGTCTGTTCAGGGAAACTTCTGCTTTTCAGCACTCAAACTGAACAAACACACACACACACACACACACAAACACTCATGTTTAAGAATGTTAGGGTAAACAGGACTATGTATAAAATCTGTCAAAAAAATTTTTTTAAAAATCAGCTGCAGAAAAAAAAAATACTGTACTGCCTCTTTAAAGGGGCAGTATTATATAAAATCAACTGTTTTGATCTTTGCATCATCGTTTAATGTTACTCATCAAAACATACCTGGAGTTTTGCTTTAATTCTTTTTGTCTTCTTTAATTGCCATAGCAGCCATTTATCCGAACAAAACGCCAGACTGGACCTAGCCCCGCCTTCGAGATGAGCTTTATGGTGGTAAACTGTTCACACAGAAGTCTGGTTGCATTATTTAGTGGTTTGAACTAAATAATGTTCATATCACTAAATGTGAACATTATTTAAAAGAAAAGAAAAAAAGAAAAAATCAGTTTCCAGCAGAAATTTTGGAATTGTATTTCAAGATCTACTTTGTGTAAACAAAGTCCTAGTTTTAAGTAATGTATGGTATTGACGACTCCATTATAAAAAATCATTTAATTTATTTTTTGTTGCCGTACTTTAATTGCTGCAAAAAGGTAAAATGTATATGTTTTACATTTTGAGTTTTCCTTACTCTACAATAAAATTACCTCTTGAGAGCAGTTTTGTATTCATGAGTCTTTGCTGAATTGTAAAACATTTGGTGCAAATAGATTCAAAAACAGGGATTTATATTCTCATAATTCATTCTTATATTCTGAAACATTTTCTGTAACTGTAGCTGTGTGTTTAGCTGAAGAAGCTGAACACACAAAGAAAAAAAAACTTGAGGAGTTGAGTTTCCTTTGCCCCTGATTTTTTTTTTTTTTTTTTTTTTTTTTTGCTTTAAAGTATGTACAAAGCATTCACACTTTATGTCTGCAGCTGTTGGTCCACAGTTCCACTGCACAGTATGCAATCTGGACTGCTGTTTAAATGGTTCTTGGTCTTCCACCAGCTGACTTATTCAATCATTATCCATTTTCTCAAGAAAATCCTGAAGCAGAAGTACTCAGCTGGAATTGTTCATTTTTCACTGCTAAATAATCTCAGAAAATGCATGACTCAGAGCAGTTATATGCTGATAAACAACACAGGAAATAATAGGACTTTTCTTCAGTTTCTAGGTAATTATGGGCGGTTTGGCTACAGTAAGAATCATATTGAAAGAAAAATAATGAAGTTACAAAACTTCCCTTTTGACAAACTACAGTACTTCTTTAAAAACATAGTAAATAAAATTCTTGAATTTCAAAACTGACTTCTCTTCCCCAAACAGGAACTCAGAGGATAGAGATGACACAATCTCACTGTTAATATCACAGACTGATTGCTGAAAGTTATGCAATACATGAGACTTGACTTTCTGTCAAGTCTGCAATCAGAGAAACCATGCTGAAAAATATAATCTGCATTAAGAATATAAAGTTCAGACAGGTTTGCAGACAGATCCAGACAGACAATCTCTGCTACAGATATATTGTGAACTTAATTGAGACTAATAATTACTTTTGTAAAAGTTTGTCAGTTTTGTCTCAGCACCAAAACAACTGTCTTGGGGTCTGAGCATAATCTTCTAGGTCTTGAAATGATTGCTTTTTTCCTTTAAAACTGAAAGTAAAATATTTTCAGTAAATTAACTTTTAATTGCAAAATCACCAGCACTCACAAACATTCATTCAGAACAGTTTTAACTATAGTCACAAGAAATCATCTTTTTTTTTTAAATTCTTCTCATACAAATAAAAGTGCTAGGGTTCAGCTGTGGTGAAATTTCAGTATCAACCTTTTTCTGCTGATGCAACTTAATGTGAGTCCACAGTAATCTGTTATCATATCAGAACTGTACTTCATTATGCCCTCAGTTTTCTCACAGATAAGTTTCATATTTCCCTTTATGAGGAAGAACCTGTAATCTGAATCCCAGTAGATCATTACACAGGGTTATCTTTAATGTTTCACTGAACTTCCTTGAAATTTCCTTGGACAGAATCCAGGTCATCTGTATCAAACTAGACACACTGACAGATCTTGGAAGCTCACAGCGCCCTCCACATGCTGACCTTTCTGGTTAAAAGGTTTAAGTAATTGTCAAAGAAATCAGAAGCATTGTTAACCTGCTGTTAAGCATGGTGGAAGACCTCTGACTTTGTGGGCCCGTTTCTCTTACAAAAGCACTGAGAACCTCTGAGTAAATGGCATCCTGAACTCTTGAAAACACCAAAATATTTCTAGAGACAAAGTCTGTGAAAATCTCACAGACTTTCGGAAAAATCGTGAGGAAAGCTAAAGAAAACAAAGAGCAGATTAATATTAAGTGATTGTGCAAAAAGAGATGGTCAAATATCCCCATCAGCAAACTTATTCTTCTATGAAATTTCATAGAAGAATAAGTTATTAAATGCACTTACAGCAAAAGCAATGTCTAATTTTCATGACCAAATAGCTGTACTTGTAGCAAAGGAATTATAAAATGTTAAATATTTTATCATGCTCATGCAAAAAATTTTCATTTATGTCAAGGCTTCTTGCATATCTTTCTGAAAGGTGACAGTAAGCATAGATTATGTTGTATACGCAATAGTTAAGAGCATTTAAACCAAAAATTGCATCGAGAAGACATGCAAGGCTTAAGAAAAATGCTCTGTGAAAACATGAAGAAAGCGACATTTTAGTGACTGCACCAGTGACTGTAGTTGCTGGAAAAAGAACAATGTAAAATAAAGAAAGGAAATCAGAGGAATCATGCTGAAACGCCATGAGAAACCAATAAATCACCAGAGTAAATGAAGAAAGAATAAATTTATTGAAAGAAAAATGTCAGAGTGAGAAAAACAGGTTTTATGTCACACTAATCACTTACGGCATGAGAGTAATGCTCTTTGTAAAAAATAAAAAAACATAATTATTTAGGGAAACAAATATCATGAATTTTAAATAACTTTAATGAAACAAAAGCGCAAGCTCATATATTTTTAAAAGACATGTGGTTGTTAATTATTAGAAGGTATGTTTGTCCATGAAAATGTGACACTGTCCCGGGACACACAGAGGACAACATGGACCCTGAGCTCTCAGCATACAGACCAGGTAAAAATAGAATCACTTTAGGTTTTTATAAAAAGTAAGCATTGCTAAAAGTTATGCTCTAAACATCATGTAGTTTACATTATGATTGATGGGTATTTTAAACCATAATTTGTTGCCTTTGCATGATTGGACACTCTGGTCCAATCAGAAAGCCCCAGTAACGCAGCTGGTCATGTGAAGACACTGGTACATTTTCTACATGAAAGTTGCTGCACAACACAGAAATAGAACATGACTCATGAGAGAGAGCACAGGACACAGACGCATACAGATAGTTGTAAAAATATCCACACATAATATATACATATCCACAAAACACAAACAGGCCTCCTAAAATCACACATGCAGAATTTGCATCTATCTTTCATTTTTTTAAATGATTGTGATAGTTGTTAAGATTTGTAAATGCAAGAAAAACATCCTGTTTTCACATCGGCAGTAGATTCCTGCCCTTTAAGGAGATTATGACATAGGAAAGTTGAGACTACTGAGAAGTCTGTGGAGGTCAATTACTGACTGATTTAACCAACCCAAGGCAGTGAAGGAGATGAGTTTCCGTTTGACATAGAAAACAACTTGTACGTCAAACTGTGTAACCTACAGTATCAGCAACTGCCTCACTTGGACATTAGCTTGCCAAGGCTGGAAATTTGCCCAACAAAGCTGGCAGAAAATAGTACAGGGGTGAAAAGTCAGTTAATTATCAATTCTTCTAATCTTCAGATAAATTCACTGCTTATAAATTCAGTATTTTTGTGAACAAAGTGTCAAAAATTGAGATTAGATTTTTTTTGGCAATACATTTCCACTATTTGGTGAATGTTTAGTCTTATTTTCTAACTTGGAGAGAGCAATAAATGGCAGTTTAGTTAGAGTACAAGAAAAATCTGCAAAATATAATACATGGTTGTTTTTGTTGTTTTCTATTTGATAGATCCAATAAAAATTAGGTTACAGTCTTCCTGTTTCAATACCAAACATTAAAACTCTTCCAAGCTATTACTCCTCACTATAAAGAATTCAAAATCAGAAATGTACATTTAATCAAATCATCTGTTTGTATAAGAAGTGCTATTTCAGCTATCTACAGACTAGACAAAGAGCTTATGGACTCTTTTAGAGTCATCTGTAATATTTTTGCAAGCATTAAAATAAAATAACACTTCCTTCACTTCCTTCAAAATATTTTGAACTACTTATGCACAAAAAGAACAAGTTATCATGACCTAAACCTTAACATGATAATAACCTACAGACATGGACATTTTAAGTTCTTTATATGTTGAATCTCATTACTTATTTCCACCAGGAACTGAAGCATTTGTCGTCATTTTAGGGTGAATTTGTGGATCAAAAATTTAGTATGGTGTCAATAAACATAATTTCTGTCCGGATTTAATGTCTGATTATTCTTTTGTTGGGATTTCTGTCAGGATTTACAGTAAATGAAAGTGGTTGCTTTATCCCAGGTTGAATGAATAATCTTGGGAGTCATTTTGACTGTTTTGCCACAGACAATAGAAATTAAATTTATGTAATCGAATGAAAAAAGTCAGTTTGCATTAACAGGCAATTGAAACAATTGCTATATGTTCTGAATTATAACTAAATTAATTTACCTGTATTTAATTTCAAACAGTTTAACTTTTGTTTTTTTATTTGTTAAGCTTAATGGGAAAATGCATATTTCAAAACTTCTAACAATTTTGAACAAATTCAAAACTTGTGAGTGAGAGCCCATGAAGAAGTTAGTTATGAGATTAGTTGGACTTTCCCTCTTATCACTGCACAGCTAATACATTCCTTTGCACTTAATAAGTCAACCTGATAAACACAACAGTCAAAAGATCAAACAAGATTCCCCATCTTTGAATCCAGTATCATGTCGCCAAATTATGCAGTTTAAATATCATGTGGTAATAAAAGTTAAACGATGTATTAAAAAGAAGCACAGGAGTGTTTTACACAAGTAAATCATGTGGGTTTCAGAGGTGGTTTGTGTTTGCTTGGTTAAGATTATTGTTTTTTATGGGTTTCTCTGTGTGAACTTTATTTATATTGGTGTAGCAATCCCTTCCCTGAATGGGACGGCACCACAGATCTCTGTTCCCTTACAGGTTCTGGGTTCAATTCCGCCCTCTAGTTTTTTTGCATGGAGCTTGTATGTTCTCTCAGTGCAGCTAAGGGTTCTCCCCAGGTACTTCAACTTTCCCCATCTTTCCAAAAACAAAGGTACTGGGAGGAATCTGTCCTATGGAGAGGTATCGCCATGCGGAGATACTGTGCATGCGTGCACAAGGTTGTGTGTACTGTATGTTCATTTATTTTTGTGCTGCCCTCTCCCAACTATCCACCCACCATGACACTGCAAGTGACACAAATGTGGATATGAACAAATGATGGATGGGATCTGTTTCATTAGATTTCCACAGTTGTTTCATTGGATGCACCTCATTCCTAGCTCCGCATCTGTCATCCTTTGGTAATCAGCAAACACTCATGTAGTAATCACGCTCCCCTGCACTTTTACTCCCCAATTTTCTCCAATCAGTGACAGATCCTCCTTTATTTACTACACTGTGCCATGTATTACTTTATTACTGGTCTTCTACCTGTTAATGCAGCATTTATGCAGATCATCTGAAGTAAATTAAATTTACACCAATGTAAACCAGTTTCTGTCAGATTATTTATTAAATCTAAAAGCTGAGAGATACTAGTCAGGGAAAAACACAAACACAGATTAAGGCAGCTCATGATACCATCCTGTGAGCATGCAAATGAGTGTACAGTGGGAAAAGCACTACATGTGCAGCATGTAAATAGTCCCAGAGTATGTAAGTACAGATACAAACACAGCAGCCCTCCTCTCAGAGAGAAGCAGTGCGTGTGTGAGTCATGTAATGCAGAGTGACTGCAGGGAGCTTGCTGTGCGGCGTGATGTTACACACTGTGATGCTGCTGCTGCATCAAGAAGATTTCACACATTCTGCTGTTTACAGAAGCTCAAAACTTTCACCTCATGATCATGTCCTGCAGTTTCTGAATGTCGGTGTTTCACCCTTAAATATTGTTAGGATAGACACACATTTTTTTGTCCTCGTCAATCATTTTGGCAAGTGGCGAGACCTTCTTCTATTGCCAGACAAACAGTTTCACATCGGACTATTTCAAATCGAGATAGTCCAATTTGTTACATTTTCAGCAGGTGCAGTTCGCTTTCACACTGCATCGTGTCATATGATCCAAAACATCAGAAAAAACTATTCCCTCTATCCCCTGTGGTGGCGCTGCACTAAGACCCCCTGAAGGAAATGACACAAAAACTTCAGAAGAAGACATGAGCGCAACATCCTACTTCACAAAAATGGAAACAAAAATGGAATAGCGTCAGATTTTAGCGGTTGGAGGATTTCTCTTCTGTCATTGATAAAAGACTCCACTAGAGTTAGACTCTCATGTCTGCTTTGTTTGTATTTTCCCAGAATGCCCTGTGCTGTAGTCCAATTCTTGCTTTTGGAGCGCTCTCCAGTCTGATTGGTACTCACAAATCTTTTTGGATCACATCAGAGTTCACTTCAACCAAACACAGATCCAGGTTATAGGCGGACCAGATTTAGCTTTTTGTTCCACATCAGAGTCTAAAGGAACCAGAGTTTGAAGGCAAACAAACTAGAGTTTAACTAAAGTGGACAAAATAGGCCAGATGTGAATGTACCCTTAACTTCCATGAGATAATGTAAACTCTGTGATGAGCTAAAATACTGTGTAGTCCTCTGTCAAGCAGTAAATAATGTAAGAATGAACACATATGAACTTTTGGTAGAAAATGTAAAAAATGTTAAGGTCAGAGAGCCACGATGCAAGCAGGAAAGAGAAAATGTCAAATCTGCAGGAGGAAATTTGTGAAAAAAAAAAACAAAAACTGAGAACACAAAAATCATAAACATCAGAGAATCTAGTGAAGAATGACAGAAAACTAAATGCTTAAACACAGCTGTGTGGGGAACAGAACTGGAAGGCTGGTGGAAACTGGCAAACAACAAAGAGCAATAAAAACAATTTAAGAAGTGACAGAGGAATAATCGAGCAGAACAAAACATAGAAAACAACATGTAAATAAAGTTCCCAAAATCCACGGGTTCATACAAGGTTGGACTCAGTAATGCCTCAAGAAATAAAAAACTAAGAAAACTTGTGATTTGATTTAAGAATTTACAGTTTTTGTTTATCCTAATATCTGTTTTACTTGCTACCTTGCAGGCTCATATTACGCTTTCTGCTTTTTTGTGAAGGTTCACACTCTGACTAATACTGCAGCTCTTTGCTGTTCTTTTATTTCACTCTGTTTTTGCTTTACTTGCTCCCCTCCTCTTCTCTTTCAGCTTCTCTCACCCTCTCGGCTTTATTCTAGAGGAGAGAAATAATCCCTGAGTCACGTGTGGCTGATGGAGAGCATTTCTAAAATATATATTACTGGATTCATGAGGTCCACACACACGCACACACACGCAACTCGGAGTCTCAGAAAGAGGCAGAGTGTGTATAAATTCTGCAGTGGTGACTGAGAAATCATGCATCTGAAGCCTGTTTGATCTGAAAGGAGACGGTGTGTCAGTGGGTGAACAAATGAGAATCTGATTTGTAGAGTTGATGACCACACAGACACACATACACACACTTGCATACCAAATCTTTGCCAACCAACATAAACAGCTGTTGTTGGACAGTCACCAAAACATCTGCTTAGTCTGGCAGAAAGATAGATGGGAAAGAGGGAGAAGTAGGTAAAGAGGTGGAGGGAAGCGCAGAGAGCAAAAATGAGGGGGTATAAGACAGGAGTTAAAGGATGAGAGTGAAGATGCAAACAGAAAGAGTAGGGGGTGGGAAACAGAGAGCGGGATGAGTCATCATTGAAAGGGACGAGTCCTGGGTAAATAAAGAATAAAGACAGCATGCAAGAAGTTTAAATAAGATGGAATTAATCTGTTATAACAGCATACTTCTGGTTTTGCATATTTTGTTTTGTATATGTTTTTTCACACATACATATGTGTTTTGGACTATAGGTCTTTGTTGCATAAAAAAGTCAACGTTGCAGTGTGAAATTCTGTCATTAACATTTTCATTGCACATGCAACACACTTTGCCTTTTTACAACACATTTTAAGGCTTAACATGATATTTCGCAAAGTGCCTTGAGATTATATTTGTTGTGAATTGCCATTATAAAAATAAACTGAATTAAATGTAATCATCCTAAGCCCTAAACCAATGTGCAAAATAAAAAAAAATAAAAAAAACATGATTCCAGTGAGAAGAGTAATCACAGAAACACCTAAAAAGCATATGGTAACTTTTCAGGAGCTAGAAAGATAAACAAACAAACTGAAACACAATGAACAGTCATTTGTTGTGAGTTGTACCAGAAAATCATATTGGCAGCATAAACCAACATGTAGTTTGTGCTATCGAGCAATATGTGCTACCATTTTGTATATAAGGTGCTTAACATGTGCGTTGTGTGGTGTTATGCATCGTACTAGGTCAGAAAACAAATTATTTTATAACAAGAAAAGGTACATAAAATAGATTTAGTATTAACTGTCTAGTTGATGCATTTATGACAGCTGATCCTTAGATTTTAGATTATGTGCAATCGTTCAGGAAATATTAATAAACTGATATGCTCTGACAGGAGAACTGTTTGAAACAAGACAAAGAGAGAAATAGAGTAGCAAAAAATAAAAGGTGAGTTGAAGAAAGAAAAAAAAATGATATGAGAAACTATTCCTTAGGCTCCTGCTTCTTCTACGCTCCACTGAGGAGGAAATCTGTGATTAGTTCAATGCCCCATAAGACCACACACACACCCCCACACACACACACACCCACACACACACACCCCCCCCCACACACACACACACACGCAGAGACACACACAAAGGGTATTAAAATCCTCAAATAATCTGAGTAAATTCTTCCAAACATGCTGCAAAATCCCAGCTGCTCTGCCATTCAAATACATTCAATCACACATGCAAAAACATGGGAACCCGAAGAAAGTGCTGAAGGCATTAAAAACACATCTGGATTTATCCGGAGAAAGAACAAGCGATATCAAGACAAAAAGAGAATCAGATCAGATGAGTGAGGAATAAATAAAAATATACATATTTGTGGTGTGTGTACATGAAGCAAATTAAAAAATTAAGAAGAGTCTGATTTGGAAATAAATCTTAAAAGGTTAAATAGTAGAGAAGTATCACACTAGATTTTGCTTCAGTCAGTAAAGTTGAGGTTATTTCAACATATCTCCACTTTATACTCAGATAATCAATGCAATATAATAAATTCTTATCAATCTCAGAGTGTCACTTCATGTAGAACAGAAACATTGCAAACAGAAAAGAGAAAAAGAGAGAGACCAAGTTAAACACAGAAAAAGATAAACATAACTTTACATCACACCAGATAAAAAAAAATCAGATTTAGTTTTTTTTACTTTTCTCCTTTTTAAATATCAACTTTCTCTCTTTTCGCTGATATAAATTGTTCCAATGGCACAAAATGAATAAATGAATGAATTAATCCATAAATGAAACTGCTATCATCAGGCATGGTTTGTATACACATTAACGGGGGTCAGTTTCAATTCAACTTTTGTGGATTTAATTTTACTAGCCTGTTTTTCACTGAAATACCTACAAACCAAGTGATGAGAAAATATGTGGGCAGTATTACATGATAAAAAAAAAATATTCCTTCAAGTGTATTTCTGTTTTTTACCTTGCATTTACTGGAAGGTACCACATTTAAACTAGTGAATGACAAACAAACACATATGCAAAGAGGAAATAGTATGCAATCCATGTGAAGAGAAAATGTTCTACAGATGTTTCCAGGGAAGAAGCCAAGGTTGAATTTTTACTGTTTGTCAGACTATTAATCCCAACACTTAGTTTAACAAAACCTGCATCGCCACAATTAGAAATACAAGAATGTTGCACTGTAGAGTAACACCACATTGACATTTCGGGAGAATGTGTAGCCTGCAGTGGTCCTAACCTCAGACTTGTGAGTATTTTTGGAATAGATGTGTGGAAGCAGAAACTCTGTCTGCTACAGACTGAAGACAATAAGGAAGTAACTGTAAAGGTAAAATATGATGTGTTTTGAATAAAGTTGGCTGCTGTTCACAATTTCAGCTCCAGTTATCCCTCTCCTGGCCCATTTATCAGCTGCTGTGTCCCATTGTATCGGAGACTTTAAAAGCAAAAGTCACTGAGTACAACAGGAGTACAAAAGAGATAACGCGTGTTTATGAGGAGCAGAGATAAAAAGAAAACAAAAAAACAAACCTTGATATCTCTTTGAAAGTTTAAAAATTCAAATTGCTGTGAAAAAGTATTTGCCCCTTTTCTTCTGTGTTTGATTTTCACCACATTCATTTTCCAGATTGTCACAGTTTCATATATGTGTATATAAAACATCCCCTGAGTAAATACAAAATTCAGTTTCCAAATTACAGTGGTGCCAAATTACTCCCAGGCCTGTAGAGTCAAGAAATGACTTGATCTGAACCTGACGCACGACCTGAAGTATGCAATTTCCCAGATTTAAATCAATACAGTAATAAACTTGCAAACATCTACTATGTGATGTGATAGCCTTCACTACAGATGGCTTTATTTTCCTAATAAACAAAGTCTTCATTTGAAAACTGCATTTTGCATTTACAACATTTAAATTTAAATATTCTGATCTTTACTCAGCATTCTGTGCAGAACAATCTGCCTTAGTACATAGATTTCAACACACAGGAAAGCAACGACGGCTGGAAAATCCTGTAAAGCTGCTTTTCGTGTTGCATGCTACACTTTTATTGCCCACAATAGGAAAATAAAGTGGTTGGCTGCGTCTTTCAGTAAGACACAGCAGGTTTCATTACATAGTTTACAGGATGACTTCCCAAAAGCTGTGAAGTTAAAACGCTACACGAAAGGGATTTTTCTTTTCAGGTGATAGATACGTCAAGAAGCAATTAAGATTTGTTGGTCCCAACAGAAGGTCAGATCATGACAGACTCTTTTATATGCGGCGGAATAAGAAAATCTGAGAAATCCAAGCTTTTGATGAAACACCATTTCTGATTTAATCTCCAGTTATTTAACGAAGAGAAATGACGGGAGGGTTTCTTCTGAGTATCAGATTACATTATTTTTCAAACACAATATTTCACATATAATTGGGATTTTTAATGCATCATACATAATACATTAAAACAAATGCAAACATTATTGTGAAGAGAAACGTATGTCATCATATATGATCTACATTGCTTTTGTAACTCAAATTAAATCCAGTACAATTAAGCTATTTAAATCAGTTATGTTGGAGCACCTTGAATATACAGGACTCCAGCCAATAAAGATTGAATTTGGACAAGTCTCTAATATTAACACAGATATTTTTCATTAATCTGAGTTTTACTTATTTTGTAAAAGAAAAATGAGAAATATTTCAGTCTCTTGATATGCAAAACACGCACACACTCTCTGAGATACTGGAGCTGTAATTAAAGGAAAACTGGTTCTACAAATCATTGACTATGTGGAATTGATTATAAATGCATGCCATGCTATCCAGACTATTTGGTACAAAATGAATAAATAAAAATCACAATTATTATGCATTACATTGTGTTGGCGTAACACATGAAAACCAATATACAGTAAAGTTTGTGTTTTTAATGAGACAACATGTACAAAGGAGTGAGAGAAATTTGGAAGATATTGTATCAACGATTTGTAGAATCTGCAGAGGAAATTCATCAAGCAAGCTGGAGAATTGAGACTGAAATCTATACACCATTACTCTCTGTCTTCAGAAAAAAAGTGTAGCCCCTAGTAAAGAGATTAACTTTAAAATGATAATTAAAACAATTTTCATGCACTGCAGTTTATTTTAAAAACCGATTTGGCTTCAAAAGACTCAATTAAGTTTGAAATGAACAAAAACAAGTTGGAAGCAACCAACAGTTCTCAGCTGATGTGCACCCAGCCCTCCGGCTTCCTGCTGTTTTCAGCAATAAAACGTGTACAGGCACATAAAGTACTTTGAATACCACAGGGCAGTAAAATATGAAATCTGCAAAAAACGGCTACGCTGTGTGTTTTGTTGTGGTCCAGAGGCTCTGCAGAGCATTATCAGGTAAGTTGTGGAAAAAAACCAAAAACATCTCAATGTTTTATGTCTTTTTTTTGTGTAATGCCTGCAGCAGCAAGCCCAAACGATTCAGCATGATGAGGCAGTTTTCACACATCTGATCAGAAAAAAACATTATTATGAAGTCAACTGACAACAATGAAGATGCCTCGAAGTGATTTCTACCAGTCTGTCAGCTGAATAGTTTTTCCATCAGCTTCAATCAACCTTTTCTTTTTATTCTTTACAGTAAAGTAAAAACACTGTAAAGAGTATTTATGGTATTTTGCATTAATACTACATAATATTTAATTTTGAGTCATTAAAAACATTTTGATTTTTATGTGATATGTGGAAAGTAAATTGCAAAATCACCTGAGAAAGGCCTTTGAGCTCAAAGCCTTTTGCTGAAGACATGACTGGATTCAGAAAATAAAAAAAAAATTAAATTACTTAATAAAGTGGCTTTTGAGGACATTGATGGTAGATTTCCACACAAAATGTCACTGAGGGATGACGATTGTGATGGATTGAGCACTTTGAGGATCGTCTCAATCTGCTCATGATTTCTGTTCAGCAGGTGGAGTCTAAGGGAAAGGCATTAAAACTGCAATGTGTAACTTTTATGAAAAGATTTGTTTTTACATATTTGTTGAAACTGTCATTTTGTTGTTGCAGTATAATGTGAGACAGATACTCAGTGGAAAAAAAAAAAAGCTGTGCCTTCTTCCAGCTCTAACTACAAATAACCAATCAGAGCCAAGAGGTGGGTTTTATCACTGTCAATCAAGCCTGTATGTGCACCGCCTCCAGCCTCCTCCCCTACATGTTCTCTCCATCAACAGAACATGTATTGAATGCTAATGCTAGTTAGCATGGCCACCAGGAATGACAGATAAAAGGGGTTCCTATGACAGTGAGTTGTTTTCCTGCCATTAGCACATTTAGCAGCACAATCAAAAGGAGGATTGACAGCACTAAGACGTACATCCTGGCTCTTGTTGGATGTTTTTGGTCTGGAGCAAAGCATTTCTTCAGATGATGATAGCATTTTTTTTGTGTGTTTTTATAATGTAAAGAACATTGTTGCTGAAATATGCCTGTGGGAATTCCTCCAAATTTTCCCCAGTGTTAGTATTTCATTAAATGTTTTCAAACAATATATTTATAATTTCACTCTTTTTGTGGTGGTTATTGCATTAGGTTGTTTATTATTGTGGATGCACACATTTAGTAAACACCATTTGTTTATTTAAATCATTAACTACTTTGTCTGGCAGAGTTTGAAGGACTGGTTGAAAGACAAACCAGAAAGTGGAACAAACCATTGGGCTGCTGAAAGCAGGAGACTTAAAGAATCTGCCTCTCTCTAATAGCATAACTGCAAAAAATATTTTTGGTATTGGGTTGTTTTGTTTCTTACAGTTGTGTTGTAGTCAGAATGTTTTGGTTTGAATTAGTTATTTATGTTTATGCATTGTTTGTCTCCTTTTCCACTCCTCTTTGTTTGTGTAGGCAAACCTTTGTGTGTAAATTTCCTTGTGTGTTCATTGTTTGGGGTCAGTTTTGGTTTGTTATCTTGAGTTTGGTATATCTTAGTAGATTTCCTTTGGGTTCATTTTGCTTTATCTTTTTAGATTTGATGTTGGAAGTTTTTGGTGAAGAATGTTTGGAAAATAAATAGAAAATATATATATTTTTTTATATGCCTTTGTCCTTTTGCCTCACTGGTCGGACAATAACAGTGCCATTCAAATAAACTTGATTTACTGATTGAACCATGACTGCAACCCAACAGCAGTTCCTTTGTTATCTGTAAGATTTCACCAAGTCAAATAATACCAGAGAATATATAAAAACATATGTATTTATCTGTTTACAAATGTTCCAAAACACAAAGCTTTTTATTCTTTTTGCAATAAGATCACACTGAATGGAAGATAACTGTAGATGGGAGGATGATCACATTTTCTTTGGTTTCAGGTGAACGCCCTTTTGGCATGAACTGGTGCAAAATAATATAACAGGAGTGAGCAGAATCTGAATGTCTGCACTCCATAAGAGTAAAAACACAGAGAGTCGTGCTGCTGCTGTGAATGGGTGTTTGGATATTGAAGGTAAGAGAATAAACAACCAAGAAAGCTGTATTGATTTTCTATCTTTCTGCGACTTTATAACAAGCTATTAAAGTGATATAAAACCACTGTGAAGGTAACTAAAACTCAAAGCACAGAAGACTTAGACATTTAAAATCTGCACAAATCAACACAAGAAAATCTCTCTCAAACAGAGTTAATGCCTTGATTTATTCAATTAAAATCTATACCGTTGTCGATGGCTAATTACTCAGATTATCTTGGATCAGCAAGTTTAGCTAAATCTATTTGTTTCAATCTTGTACAAAATATTTTATTTGACTGCTCTCATGAGCAACAAGGGAAATGAGGAGAAACTTATGCAGGAGCAGCTTTGTGCCTGCAAGCCAGAATAAGGAAAAGGAAGAGATCAATTAAAATGTGTGGAAGTTAAAAAGCTGCTTTATTATGTTGAATCAGAAGCATGAAATTGTGTGAAAAAGGAGAAAGAAATTTAAAATCAGGGTGAGGTGGAAGGTGGTGGGAGAAGAATTTGAAGATGTATAAACTATAAAGATGTTCTGGGAAAAGAGCTCAAATAGTTCAAATGAGAAAGAGCTGGAAAGAGGTTAGGGATGAAAACATCCCTTTTGTTATTTAAATCTTTACTGAATTGCTTGATCAAACCTCAAGACAATCAGGAGTCAGAAACAGTGCAAAGAAAGATTACTCAACATATCTTCCTATACATAGTTAGAGAAAAACTAACTATATTTAGTTCTGTTCTTTATAGAGGAATTGTCACATATCATCAAATTATTTGATCTTAGAAGAAGAAAATTATTTAATTGCAATTTATTGTATATCATATTTAATTAAAGACCGAAGAACAAAGATTTTACTCAGCGAAGAGAATAAACAGTCTCTTCCAAATGAGGAGAAAGTAACACCCTAATCCCCATTGGTTAGTCTTGATGAGAATTGAAAAGAGATCTGGTTCAAGACATTAACATATAGAACATTTTTATATTTACGTATCTCAAAGTTTAGTTTTCTGACATTATCTATCATTGTTTTTATTCAGTGGGCTTCCTCTCTCAAGTTTGCGAGGTTTGAGAAAGATCACAGGTTAGATATCAGTTTTTGACAACAGATTAAGGTTGACAAAAACTGATCAATTACAAAAAAAGAGGAACATTTCTGCTTGAAAAAGTATAAACATTTTGTTTTTCAGTTCTTATTCTTTAAGCTATATTCATGTGCTAAAAATGCTGTGGCAGTAACATTTGACCTAAACAGTCTATATGTCATGCCAGTGACTGCAGCACTAGATTTCAATCTAGTGCTGCAGTCATTGTCTGAACAGGTGTGCAGGATTAAAACACTCAGCAGGTTAACTTTTACATCTACATGTAATGTAATTTTTAACTTCTCTCCAATCTGTTTCATGGGACTCAAAGACAAGTATCAGTCGAAGGTCAAATGGTTCCACATGAGTGACCGGTGTTCTGCTGGAGCCTTCAGCTGTGTAGGTGTACGCGTGTGTGTTTGTGTGTGGGGGTGTGTGGGTGTGTGTGTGTGTGTGTGTGCCTGAGTCAGGACCAGCTGACCTCCAGGCTACATTTACATATTACAGCCCAAGCTGAAGGTCTTTTAGGTTCGTAAGTGTGTGCACATATCATATTAAAAAGTGTGCATTCATATGTGTTCGCTTTGATCCTGTGGCTTATCATGAGTTCCTCTTAGCTCAGTTATTGATCAGTGTTGTGTTATTAGATGTCTGTAAGGGAGGATCTCTCCCTCCCTAGTTTCTTCTTGTGCACTTGTGCAAATGCGGCTGCCTGCCAAGTTTGTGCCATTTGTATGCATGCCGGACATGTGACGTGTGTGTGCGTGTGTGCAGTGGTGGGAGGGGGTTCAGAAAGTAAGCCTCCATCTAATTCTGCTGCTACCAAGGCCATCTCAAAGGCACATCAGCTTCCTCTGTAGTGTTTACTGGTAGATCGATGCTCTCACAGAAAGCTGTGGTCACAGAAAGAGTTCAAATTATCTTAGCTAGGTTTCTACAGCTGGATAATATTCGTGGAAAGTGAATGTTTGGAAAATTGCTTTCTCATATTCTTTAATTTTCAACCAATTTACCAATCCTTTACAAATCTACTCTATTCAGCAGGCATTCCTCTGATTTTAACAGCAAACAAGTTTTTTTTTATTCAAGAAAAGAAATTGTCCTCTACTGATATGACACTGCAAAAATAGAATGCTGAATTAACCGAATAAAATTGTCATTGGACTGAATTCATTTCAAATTCACTCAATAATTTTGATATTATTGGAACTGAAGTACTGTGAAACCAAAGGTCAAATAAATGGAAGATTTAACCACAAATAAGCTAAATGTGTGAAATTGTATTTGGCTGAAATAGAGAGAAGGAGGGACAGAAAGAAGCAGAGAAGAAACTAAACTGTTCATTTCGGTTTGTGATTGACTAAATTGTCTTGTCAGACTCATAATTGGACATCTGGTTATTTGACATTCATCTCATTTCAAGAAAACAAAAAAATAACTATGCAAAACCGCCAAACCAAAATGTACCATTTTGTCATCATTAATTAGGATGACATGTAATATATCCTGTAACTCATAGTAATTCAAACTCTGACAAGCAATAATTGAATGCAGAGTTAAAATTTAATCAGACAACACTGTTATAAAGAGAAAATATTCCTACAAAAGAGGAAAACAGCTTTAGCTCTACATTTTGATGTTAGAACTTAAAATCGGAGCCTCACTAGTCTAGTTGGATGAATCAGTCTATTAATATTTTAGCCTCTGCAGTTTTGAGGGTTTGATGTTCTTTCTTCAAAGGATGATTTTTTACTATTTCTACAATATCATAAAAGTATTACTAGCTGCATATATTCAAACAAACAGAACTTGAATATAGAGCAGTTCAAGGACAAATCCCAGTGGTAACATTTAAGTTAAAATGACAAGTCATCATTATTATTTTTATTATATACTGTAAGTGAAACACATACATTTTTATAGTTTCTTTCCTTTGTGCAATGGATTCCCCACAAACTGTTGATTCATATTTTGACTTCTCTTTGACGTCTTTCTTGCAGAGGTGCATCACATGTAATTGGGTTGATATGGGGTTTTGGTTTTTATCCTATCATGCTTAACAAGGGTCACTGTGAGGCTGATACTCCCCTCAGAGGTTTTCTATTATGAGTCAGTGTGCATGCCCACAACCAGCAGGGAATTTTATGATAGGGAATATAATTGCAAGAATATTCCACGAGTAATTGCAGTGAGGATAAAATGTGCAAAAAAATATATATTTCTGCTGCATAACGTTTTGGGTAGCAGGTAAAATTCATCTTTGCAACAAAATCTTTGGGGGAAAGAGTGTAAAGATTTATATTTAAGGTATGCCCCTTTATTAGCACTAAAATATGGAGCAAAACTCATATTAAATGGCTGGTTTTGTATATTTTCCAGGCACATAGTGCCATTTTATAGCACAATCAAATCACTGTTAGCATCACTTGTAAAAATGCTCTATCAAACATAACTTAAAAGAAACTTGACTTCACAATCCAACACTTTGAAATTTGGATCTGTCTCTTTTGGAAACTCCTGGTCATTCTGACATCTTTCAACACGTCATCACTATTTTCATCTATTATAATATTTACAGCCATTTTTAGGAGAATTGTACTGAATTAGTTTGTATGATGAGCTCAGCTGACATGCAGTTCCACCAGGTTTTCAATTATTACTGCTACCACTAGTCTGGAGGAGCTGTGTCGGGAACTCATGGCTTGGGACTCCAGCTCCGAGGAAATTCAGAGATTCAACAATTTCTCAAATATGCACGAAAGAACCAATGCAAAACTCCAGGTATTTTTGATGAGGCAATAACCATTATAACGTATTTTATATCACCCTGCTTCAAAATAGATAAAGGTAATCAGGAGAATAATATTTTCTTGGAAGGGTTAGGTTTGGGCAGTGAAGGGCTGGAATGTAAAGAAGATACATTATATTCAAAATGTTGTTCAAGTGTTGCAAAGTGCACACAATTTTTCTTCAGACTTGTGGGGTAGAATTCCCAAAATTCAATGACAAAGAAAAATTGCAGTTTTGTTGTGATAGTTTTCCTCCCCTCACTTCTCAAACTTCTTCTATGCAACTCTATTATGACAGTTGGCTTGAAGGAATTCAAAACAAGAGCGCCTCCAGTCTTCCCCATGGGCAGCCAACCTTCATAACACACACAAAATTTGTGCCTGCATAAGCTCTTATATATACAGATACACACACACACTCACACACACACACAGACATGCTATCGTCACATTGACCTGCAAAATAACAGGCACAAGCATAGCTCAGCCCCCACCTCTTGTGTTTTCATAACAGGGTGTAAAGGTTAGGTCTGATTCCGCTTGTTTAACTTGCACACATGCTCACGGACATTGCTGCCGAAGTGGAGAGAAAAACCACCAAAAAAATCTTAATGCTTCCCTTAACTGCTGGCAGGTGCAAGAGGGTAGATGCTTGGATTTGGGGGCTAATTGGTTAGAAAACCCCCAGGCAGTCATCACCATGAGGATCAAATGGATCGTGCCACTCAAAACGAAAGTAAAATCAACCTAAAAGTATTATTTTCTTCTAGTGTTTTCATATAATTGCATGTTCACAACTAAGAAAACTAAGAAATTTACAGCAACACATTTAAAAGGGGCAGATTTTGGCAGTAACTAGTTACATTTACTCAATTACTTTTATTTGATTAAAGAACAAAGAAAAAACAACTTTTTATTCATATTTTCACTCCACCATACTTTTTTCTCTTTTGCTTTTATTATGAAATCTCACTACTCTTACTTGAGTAAAAATTTCTGAATACTCTTCCCACTGTGAGTAACTTTATTGAATGAAAAACATCCTTGTTTAAAACTTTACCAGATACAGACAAAAACACATCTGCAGTTTTTGTTGAAGTTTTATACAGAAAAAAAATTGATTTGGAATAATGTTTATTTTGTAATTATATTGTTTGAATTGTTTTTATTCAATGCAGTTTTAAAATACCAACATTTCCACATAATTTGATGATGTTTTGATCAGTTGCTCAGTACTTTAGTAAACGTTTTAACAAATAATTTTTACTCTTACTTGAGCAATATCTTTTTACTTAAGTAAAAATATGTGGCAGAAGTTCTCCTACTTTACTTAAATACATTATTTGGGTCTCTACCCACCTCTGACAAAGGATAATAATCTTATTTGTTCCTAAAACATATACATGTTCCTAAAACATGTATACATGTTCCTAAAACATGTATATGTTTTAGGAACAAACATATATATATACTGAAAAATATTTCAGTATTTTTCTCATGACATGTTCATCTATTTATATAGCATTCCCTTGTTTAATAGATGTGACATTTTCTTGGGTCTCTTGTGCCTTTTCTCCTTTTCCGTCTCTCACAGCATGTGGAGATGCCAGCCAGGTCTGATTCAGCCTGAAGCTAGCTCCAGGTTGAACAACACACAAAAGCCATGCATACACACACCACTTGCAGCATGGAGACAGAAAAAACTGTTTTAGCAATTAAACTCACCTTGTTGGGTTTTATCCACTACTTTTCACTAAAACGTTTAGAAATTACATCCAGAATATAGTGCCTTACCTTAGAAAAGTTTTTCAATCACTTACCATTTGCACATTTTGTTGCATTGCAGCCACAAGTGTTGGAATATTTTTAGTAGATTTTATGCTCCAAAAAGTATTGAAGCTGAGCATCTTTGTATCAACAGGAACTTTTAAAGTTATTCTAAATATATAATATATTCCAGTGACATTTGTGATTATACCATGGGAAAATGTACACCAGTTCAAGAGGTGGGCATAGTTTTCCAAGGCACTGCACTTATGAAAATGAGATGAATGGATAGAGTAAGAACAGGAAGCAGTTTGACTTTGAATTACTGCAGCAGAGGTCAGGACAACAGATGGGCAGAGAGATTTACCTCCCAGTTTTCCACCAGCGTGGTTTTAACATAAAACTGCAGTGCTGCTGACTAAACATAAACAAATCCACCATTTGTAATGACATATCTTTACATTTAGCGTTAGACCTGAATTATCCCTGTATAAATAAAATTATCAAACTGATATAAGTAAATTTTGAGACACTTCTTCCTGCCAAAAAAGAAAAATGTAAGTAATAAATTAAAGAAAAAGATGAGCAGAGTAGACTGGTGTGGCAGTGGTGAGTCCCACAGGACAAGACGCTGTTATGCATGCTGGTGGCATTTGTAATTTGTATATGGTTCAAACAATTTATATGTGGATGAATGTGGGAGTGCTCTGAATACCTGTGTTTGTAACTGGAGCATGTCGCGTGTGTTTGACTGCATAAGTGTCTGCAAATTTCAGTGTCAGCATCTGTGTGTGTTCAACAGGGGAACTGTGTGTAAGCACGTGTGTGAAGGTCATTGTGTTATGTGTTTGTCATTGTGCTCATGTGATACACTCTGTAAATAGCAATGGACCGCAAAAGAGAGCGGACACCACGGCTGTTCCCTGTGGTATGACTGTAATACAACACATGCACCCAATCACCTAGAGTAATATTGGAACAAACAGACAAAAGAAGGAGAACAAATACAAGATTGTATTGGAACTTTTTAAAGGATGAGAGGAGCAAAACTAAAACATAAAAGAATGAATAAGAACCACAGCTTAGAATACATGAAGGTAATAAAAGTGAAGACTTAGACCAAAGAAGAAAAGGTGGAAGCCAAGAATAGATTTGCTCCCTGAATCATTTATCACCTTTATTAACTGCCAAACACAGGAAGGGAGCCAACAGAGTCTAAAGCCAACGATGTCAACAGACATTTCACCATTTCACCAACAACATGGACCATGGAGGGTGTGTGTCTCCAAATATGATTCTGATGGTGAAGGCCACTGGCAGCTTCTAATGTTTGCTGTAACAGAAGTTTATACAGTAAGCGACGGTGACCTTTCTTATCCAGCGCTGCGTCAGCTTTGTACCAAGGAGATACAGTGGCTTCAGCAGGTGCAAAAGGCACCAAGATTATGTATTCTGTAAATTCAGTCATATCGTTTTTAATTATACTTGTTTAATTCTTCCACATGCCGAAGGTGCAACGTTCAATATAAATGCCAAAAGATTGTCCATAAATTATATGAAAGGTTTCTGCCACAGATCAAGGACTTTTGGTGTGAATTATGTGTATCAATCCCAAATGAAAGCAAAGGATCCTGAGAAAGTGCTAGCAGAAGTTGGTAGGAGAGTGATTATCCACGTGGGTTAAAAAAGCAACATGAAAGAGAAAGCTTTTAAGCTCGGTAAAAACATTCTTTATTGCAATAATGTAGGTCTGTAGAAGGTTTGTAGTTGTGACATTCTGATTTTGATAGTCTTTGGATGAAAATGCACTAATACTTATTAGTCCAGCTTCAGGCTGCATCACATGCAATCTTATGTTAAAGGATGTGCGGACATGTGTAACTAAACTGCAAAACCTTGAAAGATGACTACAGAAAAAAAAAAAAAAACTTAAGGAGATTTTGACCCTGTTTAACTCCCTGCCATGTGTCTTCTACACAGTTAATGTCGTGTTCTTATAAATCTGGCTTAATTGGAAAACAAATAGGAATCCACACTCACACCAAAGTTTTCCACATTTTGGTTTGACATTTTCTATTTCTATTTTCCTAAAACATTTTACTGTGCACAGGCTTTAGCATGTAGTTCTGACCTTTTCTTTACAGACATTCCTGTTCACACTAAAGTTAGCTGACCAGTTGTTGCTGACTCTCCATTTAGCCTGAGCCAGAGGTATCCAGATTTCTGGAATGGCCACTCAGGTTGATTTAAGTTGTCATGGAGCGTGTTTCGGGGCCAATCAGGAATCGTAAAGCTCCTGAAGTGAAGTATACTTTGTTTTAGAACATTTCACACCCTCCTCCCACTTAGTGAACAAACTATGTCCTGTTTCTCACCTTATGCTCTTTGTATGATCTTAGCTTTGATTGCCTGCTGAAAGCAAACCATCCTGTTCTCCTAATGGAGGAGCACTATGCTTTGAAAGATGTGCAATTTCTATTATCCGAGACGAAATCAACACCTAAATGCTAAGTTTAATGTCAACTCCGACATTTGAGTGTTTCTTGAGTTGTTAGCTAATTTCTACAAAATAACATTGGGATATTGACTCACTGTCTTCTTATGCAAGTGACTGAAACACTGTGTTCCTTATAAACTTTGTGTGAACTCTTCTCATTGTAGCACTCTTTGTATTTTTGCTGTAGTACTGTGAGAATGCAGTACAGATACAGAAACTGCTCTTCTTTCCTCTATTCTCCCTTGATTTCATGTTTCAGAGATAAAAGCTTCAAGATTCCCAACCTGACCAGTTCAAACAGTGAAACACATAAAAGGACGGTAACTTCACCTGTTCTTGTGGAAAAAAAAAATGTTAAAATGTTTGGCCTTACATTTTTGCATTCAAATAATCGTTCATTCTTTTTCATTAAAAATACATTTGTCTATTTATTTTTCCAGGTAAATAAACATTGGTTGAAAGTTGGATGTAACTTTAGTCTTAAAAGAGCCAGTGACCTGCATCTTTTAGATATTTCCTTGGTGCCACAAACTTGAATCAAATTAATGATTTATTAGTCAGCTCCTGCAGAACCTGATGACATGTTGAGGAAGTAATTCAGTCATGTGAGTCACATCTGTTGAAGCAGAGACACAGCTAAGGCATGAAGGACAGTGGTTCTTGAGAACTGGAGAAAAAAATCCCCATTTTAATACATTTTTTTCTAATTAAATAATGAAAAGGTATTAAAATGCAAACCTCTGTCTGCAGCAGCAACTTACCGTACTATTAATGGAAAACTGCATGTTGCCTTGAGGTGGAAGACTGTTCAAGCATCTCCATGGCAGCATGAAGTTTTCACTGTGTGTTCAGGTATATATAACGTTTTGGGCATACAAATCTTTATAATTATGTTTTGATCTATGCAGTTGTTTGTTGTAACGTCAATCCTATACTCTGTGCTTTGGAGAGTGCTGTTATAATGTACAGGAAAGAAAGAACTGGTACAGTTTAATGTATTTCATTTAAGTGGTGATAAAGATGAACTCATGCAAAAAAAAAAGAGAATTAGAGAATAAGGCAATAGATGGCAGAAACTGTGACTTTTCTTCCCTCTCATTAAATGAAGAAGTCTGGCTTCATTCTGTAAATGGTTTCATTAAATTATGAGCTAATAAGTCAGGCTATGTGCAATGCAAATTCATTCATGACCTGAACTTTATTTTACATTTATGTTCATTAAATGGTAAAGATCAATACGAAACTGTGATGAATGAATCTTCGAGACATTCATATCAGTGATGATACAAGTTTCTCACCAGGCAACATTAAGACAGGAGATGTTCTTCTAAAGCACCAAGAGTTCCCTTATTATGCTATCATCATTTAAAATGATATATTACAACCTGATGAAGCTATTAATTCCTCATTCAAAAATGCATTTGCCAATAGGAATCAAACCCCAAAAGCTGAGCAAAAAAAATCTATACATTTCTTTGAATAATTTTTAGTTCATCTAAACAAATCTACATCACTGCAGGCACATTTTTCATAACTGATATTGCAAAATGAAAAACGCAGTGTCAGTAAAAAATTTCCCCAAGGAGTTCACAGAAAAGCTTTGAGAGGCTGTATGCTTGGCATTTGGTTTAGCTGATAACTTATTATGAGTCATAACTGCAGATATAAACAATCTTTGAGATACAAAAAATTTCACATTTAAGTTACTGTACAATATTCAACGAATTTGAAGAAAACTGAACATTTCATGTTTTTAAAATCTTCAATATCTGTGACGTATTTCTTGTATTGCTGTTGTCTTTCTTCTTTAAAAACAAAATGGCAATGTTCATATGACAATATTTTTCATTGATTTTATTAAAAGACAAATTTTTATTCTTATGTACTTCTTTATCTATCTGGTTTTGTTCACTACATGAGTCATATTATGGAGAACACTTTAAATTGTGACCACATACACAGTTGTTCTACCGACCATCACTGTGCATCAGCTGTTCTCTTTTCTCTTTTCAATCCGTCAACTTCCAATCCATCCTGGGATTTACAAATCATGACATACAGGTGCAAGAAATTTGATTCATTTCCTGAGATGAAAAGCGTTTTTTTTCTGAAAGTTGCTTCACTGTTTTCAGCCACCATGTCTAGGAAAATAAGGTGAAAAAAAGAAAAAGCTTGTTGTTTAGTTAAATAACCACAAATTATCATGTGTTGCATGCAAATTATGAACAACCGCAGTGACATTCACACGTCCTTGAAATAAAAACTGGTTCCCCTCTGCAGGAGTCCAACAGCACTGCCTTGGAAGCTGAAGATATAATTTTTCCACTACGGTGCCCCAGGGTGTCCTCCCAGCCTCATGTGACAGCAATAAAGTAGCTCCTCAGAGATATCTCTAGAAGACAGACAGAGTCAATCCACAATATGCCTCACCTAATACCTCTGTTTATCTACAGTGTCTTGCAAAAACATGAATACCGCTTGAATTTGAGGTAATAACAGAATAAGCAGATGTTCTGCGTAGGTGTCAGACGTTTGTTATGTATTCAGTATCATAAAGATCAAACACACATAAGACTGGTCAGAGTTGATGATAGTCAGAGTTTTTAGGTCACATTAACCCTGGCAAGTTCTATATGGTTAATGAGTATTTTCTGTCATGCCAAAATTTTACCCATAACTTCATTTGTTGCTTTCATTTTTTTCCATGTGTGTTCCTAGTGTTATTATTGAAATCTGTTTTATGTCAGTCCTGTTGCAAACATTTAAATTCAAAAACATCGACATGTTACTGTCAATGTTGACATGTTACATTGTTGTTACTGTTGTTTAAAAATCAGCAGTAACAATAAGGAGCTTAGTTGAGTTGGATTTTGTAGTTCTCTCTTGAAATCTACTATGAGTCTTATGCGTGTTTTGATCCACATCTCTCATTTTCTGTTTGCTATTTACCTTCCATAATTATCCTGGGATTCTCCCTCAATTGTTCTGCAGCCCTTTGTCTAGACTCACTTGGTTTCCATAATACTTTGTCATCATTTAAGCGCCACACTTTTGCTAGTTTCCTGTATTCTGAAGTTGCTGTCACTCAAGTTTCATGACCTGTATTCTTTGTGCCTTGTCGGTAACTTCCCTCTCTCAGCTTATTAAATCATTCTCAGGCGTTTGCTGCTTTAACATTTGCATTTGGATCCACAGCAACAGCACAGCATGATTATCATTTCTGCAGAATTAAACACTTAGCAGGTTAAATAGCTGCTTGGTAGCCACACATAATCAACTACAGCAAATCAGAGTTCTTACTTCCAATCAAAGCGCCAAGTTTTTCTGTATGTATTATTCCCTTTTCTGCTACTCATGATAACTCTGCACTTTCCAGAAACTGTTTTGTTCATGATGACTTCGCTTATATCTTCATCTTTCAGCTCCACCTAATCTCCTTACACATGTCCTGACAAATCCACCCTTTCCTGTGTCTCTGCTGCTATTCTGCACCCCTTGGGGAGAGAAACATGTAGATTCTTCATAGCATTGGTGAATTCCCTTTGCATCTCTGTCATGCTGTAGATCCTGCAAAACTCACAGGCAGACTCTAAGTAATTCTGGCTCAAAAAAGTGTTTCTAAAAGAGCTATATATCAGTTATTTTCCCTGTACTTGCACGCTCATACAGACACGGGTTAACTTGGTCACTCATGCTCAGTTTTCCCTCATAGGAGCAGTATAATCTATAATTGAGTAGATGGCTGTTATTTTAAGGCCTCAAGGTCACAAGCATCAATAACTCTGCTGGACCACCACACATAATTCACACATACTCACATGCATCTGATCCAATGATGGAAATTCTGTTGGCTGCCCCTCATCTAACTGAAACACACAAATCAAAAGTGTCCAATCAACCGGAGTAATTAGGAAGGATTGTATTTCTAATATAAATACAAATTTAAAAGTACATTTGTTTTCACCCATGTTCATTATTTATTCCAGCTAGATGTTTTATTATCCACCATGGGAAGAGAACCTTATGGAGTGTATGCAAACTGGTTGGCTTTACAATGTCTTAGGAATAATTTACAATTAAAACAAAGTGATTTGGTGCAAAACAAGTACGAAACAGAATCTCTTTTAACTCCTTCTGTGTGACTTTGACCCTTTCAATAAACAGGACTCGGGTCAATTGGAGCTTCTTATTGTAAATCATTTAATCTTCTATCAAAGCTGTTCATTTCTCTCTCTGTTTGTTGGGAGTTTAACAAGATGTAACATGGTGATCAGGAAACCACAGTATCATACAGTGGGGCTGGTGTTGCTGTTAATGGTTTGTTTTTGAGGGCTGCAGTAAGCATATTAGCAGCAGGATGGGCGAGATATGCCACAGCAAAGGGCAAACAGGAGAGCTCTTACAGAGGTCAGTGGAAAGATGGACAGAGCTGGAGTTACTGGCTGATTTTACTCATCTCCCAAAACCAAACATCAAAAAAAGAACATAAAATAATTCTTATTTCTTTATTAGCATGAATATTTGTATAGCTAGCTTCAGTTTCATTAACCATATAATTGCACAACTTGAAATTACAAAAATAAATTTGTTCAATGGAAACATGCTAATTTAAAAAAAAAAACACATTTTTGCTAGGATGACACATTTTTCAGGATCTTATCAAACTAGATGTTTTTCACAAAACTGTGATGGAAACACTCTTTTGCACGACACGGTTCATATGATCAACAGCCGGATGTTATTACCACAAAGAAGACAACAAAAATCTAAAGAGAGAACAATGACTGCGATTTCCTGCCTTTACTCCTCACGTCACAGGACAGCTGGTGACTGATAGAAATCTCAGATGGCTGTGTGCAATTGAGTTTTTAAAGTAAAATGGATAAAGGCTAAAGGGGGAGAAAGAGCAAAACTTTATATAATGATAGTATGTCAAGGGCACAGAGGATCATGAAATGAACCATAGCTACTATGTGCATGTGCAGCAGAGTGTGTATTTGGACATCTACAATTTAGTAAGTAAGAGGTTGAGTAAGTAATGTGAATGAGAGAGAGGAAGAGAGATTACATTTGACTTCATGTCGCTATTTTTTTAAACAACCATCCAAAAAGCTGTGTAGCTTTGTTGTGTGCAACAGTAAAAAGACAAGCAATGCCAAATGTGAACAGATTTGACCAAAAAGAGATATATTCATAAATGCGTGCGTGTGTGAGGTCAGGGGTGGGATTAAACTGTCATTATCCAGCAAAAAAGGTCAGAAGGTTTAACATCAGACAGCTGCAGATTAACTGACTGACAGACTGTCTCCTTTGTTAGAATTTACCACAACCACCATTAATTTACCTCAGTCTGCCTACTGATCTGCTTCAGATTATTGTCTCTCTACACAACCCAACTATGCGTACGCGTAACATCATGGATTGTTCATTGGTGAGCACTGACCTCGTCAAAGGTTAGTGAGGTCTGAAATGCTTAAGCTGTTTTTTTCCTGGTACTTTTTTGTCCTCCTGGATAAGTCATTAATGTGTTTTGGGTGTATTCTTGGCAGAACAGCCATTTCTTGGAAGGTTAACCACTGTGCCATGTTTTAAGAAATCACATGGTGTCTGTAAACATTGCTCCTGTTATTATTCATTCACTTTCTATTTTGGTTCTGCTTACTAGTTGTTGAGACAAGAAAACCACTTAATTTAGTTTAGGAAAATGCAATGCTCTTATTGCAGCTTATTGTCGTTTTTTGTTTTCCTAGCCCTATGCTTTGAAAAGCATCTGCAGAATTTTTAAATATTCTGTATGCTTGTTACCCAGCTTCGGTGTATTTTTTGTTGCTCAGCACTGTCATCATTTTACTGTAAGAAGACACATTTTTAATATTTAATGGAACAAAAGAAACTTTGTAGAAGTATTTTTTCTATTTGAATGAGGATTTGTTGAGAAATTACAAATTCTGTCCATTTTTCCAGAAATATGGTTTCCTGTCAAAAAACATTAGTTTAATAATCATCTTGACTCATTGCTTTTGGCTTCAGGCTCTTCGCCCTCATGACTCTCATCTCACTTTCTCTATATCGGTGCTGCTTCAGTGACAGCTCAATGGTATTCTTCCCCATATTATTAAAACATAAGATAGATAGTTTGTCTTAAGGAAAAACTTGTTAGACATAATTTAATAGGACTCTTTTGATGAAGACTTACCAAATCTTGTTTCTCTGTAGTTATTGCATGGAGTAAGGATGGACTTCCCATGTATATAAAGTTTTGATCAACTTTACCTGGTCCTACCTGCAAATACACAAGTTTTACAAACTAATATGTTATCCAGCAACCTTGGATGAGCTGAGGGTAATGTGGAAATGTTGTTCTCTCAACATGTGATGCCATAATATAGAAAATAAGAGACACATACACTGAGGTTCAATTAGCATCTAACAGGAAAGTTTATTCTCCTTCTGGGTAATGAACATACACCACATACTATACTGCACATGCAATACTTTATATCAAATATTTCAGGTATCAAATACTTGAGGTATCACTGAGGAACTGAAAAAGCTAACCTTTAGATTCAATAAATCACAAATGGTTATCATATCCCTTTAAACAGAAAGAAAATTATTTTAACATGCATCATTTAACATTATGAGTTTTATCAAATGATAACTATTACAGTACTTTGATTAATAATTACTTTTAATGTGGTTAAGGGTGTTTCCTCCTTAGATATTCTTAATTTATATTTAATGGGTAAATAGGGTGTGGTTTATTCACAAGTACTACCACTGAGCTCTTTGTCATGATCATGTTGGCAGAACAAGCCTAAACTGCAGACCACTGCTTCCCAGTTTGTCAGTCTTTGATCTGCCTTGAGCCCACCAGTCCTGCTTGTCTGTTATGGCTGTCAGACCGGAGGCTGCCCAGACACTGGGCCCGAGCTGTCACTCACTGCCACCTTTGACCCTGAATGTGTCACCCATCATCAACTCTACACTTTTACTGTCAACAAGCTACACAACAAGACACAAGCTTTCACACTTTTTCTATTCTTTCTTTGATTTTATTTGCACTTCTTGTTCAGGAGCCTGTATAAGGCAGAGTCCTTCTGCACCCCAAAAAGTAATTTAAAACATTTACATATAGTATTTAACTGACCACAATTGAGGGATTCGCAAAAAACTGGCTGCAGACATTGAAGAGATCGCTATAATAAATTTATTTTGATTATTATGTCACATTCAGCATGAAGTCTATTAACCAGCAGCATTATAATTAACAAACTAAAATGTTCATATGACAAATAACTTATAGAGGACACATTCCCTTCAACAGAATAGGATACATCTACTGACTATACAAAACATGTTCATTTTATTTTTTTCACAAACTCATTCTTAGATAATGAGGCTTCAGTCTGGTCAGTTCTGCCAATATTGAGGTCTTTTCAGAATGAGCTGTTTAGGGCGTCTTGTCTCTTTAAATTCAATTAAGTTGCTGCTCCCGTTGGTCGTCTAGTTTTGCTTTAATAAGTCGGATAAAAAATGGTTTGAACTTACTTGAACTGTAAACCTCCTCTCCAAACAGAGCACATCCTCAGCTGCCAGCAGCTTGCTAGGCAGAGCCTCGCGCGTGTGTTTATCTTTCAAGAAGAACAGCAGGATTTCAGTTATAGATGAGAGCTGTCAGCAAACACGCATGTTGACACACAAAAACATGTGCTCTGATTGCATGTTATTGACTTTGGTATAAATTGGTAAACCAGAAGCTGTCCACACATAGGAGATACTTTGAAGAGAAACAAACACATTGAGAGGTTCAGAAGCATATTTTCTTGAACATAACATTTGGTTATGCATTAATTTAATTAGAGCAGTTTTATTCTGACATCAAGTATTATTTGGTCCCTTGTTTTGCAGTCACAACAGTCCAGTCTCCCGTAGACTTCTGAAGTTCTGCTGCGGTATCTGATACCACGCTGTAAAGGACAGATCCTTCAGTTCCTGACATCTGAGATGTGGCGCCTGCAGAAATCTGGAACTGTTTGCAAAGCACATCCCACAAATGCCATTAGTGTGCTCCTAAAACATTATTTTTGGTGTGGATCAGGGTGGAATATTTTACAAAAAGCTCATTTAGTGTGCACTGATGATATGACAGCACCATCGTTCAGGCAGGTATTGTATGTCTGACAACTACAACACTGTCCAGTGTAAGCAATGATCAGTTTTAAGATAAATAAAGTGCTACATGCTGGTTTATCATAACTTTCACTGATTTTTTAACTAACCAATCAGTGATAGTGATTTGCGAGTGTAAACTAACCTGCTCATCAAGACAATGGTCACTCTGAAATAATTTTTCTAAACTTTTCAAAGAGGAATTTATCTTTATTCTGTGAGGGAGGCATTCTTTACAGACATCTGTGAGAGTTGAAACAACCGATCAGAAAATACTTATTAGAAGTCCATGTCAGGAGATTGGACCATCACACACCGTTTCAGTTTCTCACATTTTTGACTGACAGTAAATACAACATTCAGTGACATGTGTCAATCTGCTGAGGACAGAAATACACAACCACACTCAATCCCCAAAATGGTGACAGTTGGGCAAAACAAATAGAAAGGACAAAATTAAAAACACATACTTCCATCAAAATTGTAAAGACTTGCTTTTCTCTCAAGCTCCCAAGGTATGTGTAGCCCCAAACAGCCTCATCAGTCTTTTTCAGTGGCCGGCATGCACACTCACTCACAACTACACGAAGAAAGGATAGAGAGAGGACACAGCAGCTCAGCCTGCCTGTGTAGAAGACCTACCAAGCAAGGAAATGTTTGTCTTGACTCTTTCTACCATAAAAGACTGGAGAGGAGTGTACAATATTCCTGCTGTGTTGATTTTGAAGAACATAAATATCTCCTGGAATACAAAGCCCCACATTTGACTCTCTGACTAAATAAGTCAGAGAGTTACATGTGCTATATTTGCAGTAACAAAAGTAACTCTGAATGCATTTGAATTGAGATGTTTTGGTATATTTCAGTATGGTACATCACAGTTAGGTTAGGTTTGTCTTGACTCTTAACTGCCTTTTAAAAGCATTTCCCCTTTTCCATTAAACACAATTCTTTGTTACATTGAACACCTGGACTGCTTAATAAAATCTCCATCAAAGTTAAATGCCACTTAAGAGCTGTTCAACATCTTTTTCAACGTTACAAAACTAGTACCATTAAGAAATATGATTTCATGCACATGTCGTTACACTAATTGCCTGACTTATTGCCAATGCAAAGTATATGATTTTCTTGAAATAAAAAAACAGAAGGAAAACTTTTACTGAACATTATGATTTCTTAATGATTCAGGATTTGGTAGGTGAAATGATGTTGAGATATAAAATGTGTCCTCTTTTAAATCTATAATGTTGAAACAATGAATTGCAGAGTGAGACTATATTTGAAATCAGCACATGAGAAACCCTCTTTTTTTTTGACGATGGTAAAAACTTCAATTACAAATAGCGTGCCTTTGAAAACAATTACTGAGCCATAAAGTTCTTTAATTAATTGCCAAATGGAAAACAATAAAATGCTTTCCTTGCTGTGGTGCATTAATTACTTCTTTTGAAAAACAGACTGTACTTTGTTCCGTGTATTCTTTGTTTGTGATAATATATTGTTATATTATTTAACATATTATATATGTTGCTATATAGTGTGATTTCTCAACAGTTTAAACAATATTTATAAAATGAATATTGGTTCAACATCACACTTCATTATTTTGGGAAATTGATCATCTGTGAACATTTTACCTTTGTAAACCAGAGAAGCAAACTAGGAAGACATTGTGTCAGTCTCACAATGAATCACTTTTTTGACTCCCATGTTTTAATGTAAACAATGAAGATGCAACATTACTTAACATGATGTTAACCAGCTATATGTGTAGCCCAAGGAACATTTATGGGCTAACATGCAATTTGTATTTGAGGTGCGAGAGAAAAACAAATGCTTCAAGAAATATAAAAAGTTTACTTAAAAAAAATAACAGTGTTCTCTCATGCAGCATGAGAGAAAGTGGAAAACAGTATCAGTTATAGTTTTTTACATAATTTACAACAGGTGATCCTGTTCTTTCTAAACCTTTACTTTGCAAACACTTTCTCAAACAGCCTGCTTCAAAAACTCTGAGCTGAGATATGTTCCCAATCAGTTTCAACCTGTTTTTTCCAGACATGTAATTAAGAAGAGGACAAACACAAAGCAACACATGAAAGAAATAGGACATGGGTGTGTTGTCTCGCACAGCTATGCTGCAGAACAAGAACCGTTTGTGCTTCATTCAAGTGTTTAAATCAATGCAAAACAGTAATCCAAAGCTAGGAGACAAACTTTTGGCCAGATTCAGATTGTATTAAACTTAAAATTTGTATATTTTTCAAAAAATGTGACATTTATATAAGCAATTCCATCTTTTTTTTTTTCGCAAAACTCCTTCAGAAGAAAATATGTTATTCTGTGGTCTCTAAATCAAACTAACCTTTCAAGTTGGGATTCAGCATTTATATTTTTAGGACATTTTTGTAGCTCAAAAAGCAAAGCTTGGCAAGTTTCCAGGGGCTTTGTTACTGATTTTGCTGATGCCAACATAAACAGACTTAGTCAGTACAATTGGGAGATGGGCTTATAAAAGGGTAAGAAGTGATGTGGAGTTCACGTTGGAGGGGTGAAGTCACACATTTAACCGAGTAAAAAGAAAATCAGTTTCTTTGAAGAGGATGTCCTGGCAGAAGATAACTGCCGTGCCACAAAGGTATTAAAAATTAGAAAATAAACACAGCTGGCTGCTAAGAATCAATTAAATTTTTTCTCTATTAAGACACCTGATGTTAGCAAACAACACAATGTGTTTTGAACAGGTGTGTCATAAGAACTCAGTAGTAAAAGGTTGAGTCAGTTTCATGGTGCTGCTTTCCATACACTCTGATTAGATCAATGTTTCCCCTATCATGCCCTGCACTGTTTGGGTTTAGGTTGAAATCTTTTATGTTGGCTGCTTACACTGTCAACATGTTTAAATGTTTGTTGATGAAGAACAAGTCTGCATCATTGTTGATATGTAAGCCTTATTATAACAGAGTATAAACAATGACTAAACAAAATATGTGCCGTCACATATTCTGTTAAATTTTGAGGAATTCTTTCTGTCAGAGTTATTATTTCTGTTTGTATTTGTCAAAATCCCTTAAAGTCCTTGGATAAGTACTTGTGTCAACATTGTAGTGCTGTATGCCAGGCGTTGCACTGACAAATAGAAAAAAATGAATAATAAAGAACACATCAGACTGTTTACCAGCACACTTTTAAAGTTAATTTCATTCAACCAGCTAAATTAGGAATATTTCCTACACATCAAGGATGCAGAAGAACAATATTCTAGTTTATTTCAGAGTTCTTCCACAGTCTAAAAAAGTCTAAAAAAATTATTTATTTTATAGTTCTTGATAAGTCCAGGAAAAGCATATGAAGTTTGAAAAATAAATAATGTTTCCACGATTTATTTTCCTTTCTCTTTCCATACCTAATGAATATCTGAATTTCTGAAATCAAGTGTGATTTTTCTGATTATTTTTATACAAAACTGTAGATAGAGGTGTTGTATCCATATTCTGACATGTTTGAATTTTAACTCAATCATTTCCCTCATGTTTGTCATAAAACCAGTAACAAAGTATATGGAATACCTAAAGCTCCAGTATTAATGCAAAAATATATTGATCATCCATTTCTACTGTGTAAAAAATATATCTTGAGTCCTCAATCTTCAAAAGCCAGAAAGTAACAAGAAAATGCTTTTACTTTAATTCTATAAGGCCACTATTTCTTTATATGGTTTATTAATAAGCTTAGCTTTAATGGGTAGCCTGAAACACTATATCACTGAATAAGTGCCCAATCTATTGTTCAGCAGTCTGAAACCGATCTCTTAGAATTTCACTTATATTATGATGAAATTAAGGTTTTATTAACAGGGACTGCAGCATAACAATGTGCTACATAAAAATGTAATTTTCCTCAGCTAAGAAGCTTGCTTCCTTTTTAATGTCAATACTGTTGAATCAAACATTTGTGTGTCTCCTTCTTCTAAGTCTGGGCCTTCTTTTACTACCTAAAACCTGCACAAACATAAATACACACAAAAGAAAGTCATCCTGAGCTATTAGCAATCTTTATGGATGTTGGCCATCCTATCAATAAATGGTGAGAAGGGAAGGTGAAGGTAATTCACTTCTGACCTTGGTGGTCCACCCAATAAACTCACAATCATAAAAGTATTTCCTCATCTAGTAAGAAAAGAAGGATGTTCTGAGATAACTTGACGTTGAATCACAAAGAGCTCACAAGAGCAACAAGGGATTTTGTGACTAATCTGCAAAAAAGAACCACAATAAAACAAACATGAGGAAGAAGCCATAAACAGCAGCACAGGGATCCAAAGCATGATATGAATGCAGATGCTGTTCCTTTGTTTCCTTCCTCCCTACATTTACTTGTATTTTACCACCAGAGGTCAATATTATGCAAAGTGTTTCATCCCCTGTGAAATGTCCCTGTTTTTGTCATTTGAATTATCAGTGTCTCAACTGTGTTACAAACAGAACATTTATTTATTTACTTACTTTTTTTTTTGATCATCTGCAAATAATTTTGATCATTTGCCCCTAAAAACTTCCATATGTAATTCACAGACTAACATTTAGCAAACAGTGTTTCCAAAGTTTGGATCAGAAGGTTCAGCTTGCAGGATGTAAATGACTCACTGGTTGTGTTGACAATTGGCTGTTTTTAGAAGCTTCTCTGTGTCTTGTTCCTTTAGGCTTGGAAGCTATTTGTGCTTCACAGTATGCTGGCTAATTACTACATATATGTGATGGGCTGCTTTTCTGGGAAATGGGTTTGTCAACAAGACGTCAGTAGAGGTCTGCAGTTGGGGCTCATTTTTATGTTCTTCAAGCATGGCATCATGGTGGCTGATGTTTCTGCTGGCCAATTTCTATTCCTGTATGCATTAGATTGCATACAATATTTGTAAAATAAAAATGCAATCCTGTGAACTTTTCACATTTTATCATATTAGAACCAAAAACTTTAATGTACAGCTGAATCCAGAAGTTTACATACATAGTAAAAGGCATATTCAGCTTTTTTCTCAGCTTGAAGTTAAATCAAACCAAACATATTTTGTTTTAAGTCAGTTTGAATTACCTTTGTCTATTTGCTAAATGACAAAACTATAAGAGAGATTCATTTATTGATTTATTCAAAATCAAGTTAACATTGAGGAAGAATACTATCTCTTTAAGGAATCTGACAAAGCACAGATGATTATGTCATGTTAACTGAAGCATGTGAGTTATTTTGAGCCACACCTGTGAATGTATTTAATGCCACACCTTGAACACTTTGCTTTCTTGTTTGACACAATAGGAAAGTCAGAAGAAATCAGGAACAGTATTGTCAAACTGCACCAGTGTGATTCATTCTTGAGAACAATTTCCAAATGTTTGAAAGAGTCACATTCATTTATGAGACTAGGAGGAAGAAATTCCTAAAAATGTTTATATCTTTTTGAAAGAGCAATGAGAAAAAAGCAGAAGGCTTACGGTTGAGGTAAATGTTAACCATCCTGCAAGACAAAAACCCTAAATATACAGCCAAAGGTGTACAAAGAATCATTTAGGTCATTGGTGCCCAAAGTAAGTCCTCACGGCCCTGCATCCTGCATGATTTAGTTCTCTCCCTGGAGGAAGTAACAATCTTTTCAACATGTCAATGCTCTTCTTAGGCCTTTGAATGAGCCATCATTTGGTCCAGGTGTGTTAAACCAGGGAGAACCAACCAACCAAGGACCAACTTTGAGCACCACTGATGTAGATAAAAGTGTATTTGAGGTATAGAACATCACCTTAGACGTCCAGATCTAAAGCCAATTGAGAATCTGTGGCAAGAGTTGAAAACCATTATCTACATATACCCACCATCCAATTTGACTGAGTTATTTTGCAAATATGTATAAACAACATATAAACAGTCCCTAGATGTGTAAAGTTAGTGGCGACATTCAAACTCTTGTACAAAATTATGATTCTTAAAGAATGACTATAAAAGCAAGCCACACTTTTCAGTTAAATAATTTTATTCTCACTTCACAATTATGAGCTATTTGTTTGTCTATCAAATGAAACCTTACACTAAAATTTTAATTTGTGATCATTTTCCAAGAAAAAAAAAACCCTATTTGGACAGAAGTCGAGTGCAGATAACTGGAATGCTGGAATTTACCTAAATTTATGGGGGCTGTTCTTACTTTTGCAGCTCTGACGGGTTAATGGTGCATTCAGCTCATTATTAGCTTCATGGTGTCTTAGTTACTGATTCTACTCCTTTGAACTGAAAGTTACAAGAAATCCCTCCGGCTGGCTAAGTGGTTAATGACTGGAAGTGAAATTTGATGAAATTGTAGTTGGTTTGAAACAGGTTGGTTGGATAAACTTGGGAAGTTTATAATTGGAAGCTCTGGGCTGTCTGTCAGATGTTTCGGCAGTTTCTCATTGACCAGCTGCTTGGTTTCATGGCTGCAGAACTCAACAATTGGGTTTAGGGATATTTTGTAGGATATTAGTGATGCAGATATTTGTGGCTCTTAATTCTGTAGGAACTAGTTTACCTGCAACTTCCTGGTAAAATGCATTGCTTTGTCTGTGATTGGCTAAAAGATGAAGGTCAGTCTTGGCTGGTAAAATCTCCAAACAGTGTGTGAACTGTATCTTTTAAATAGAAACAGATACTTGCTACTCTATTTTTATTCTTATCCTTTGGCCTGTGTTCTCAAATCCAGCAAAAATTGTAAACATTTTCACACAGAAGACAACTGTGTAGGCTGAGTGGCACATGTGACTTTTAGTTTCTCCTCTGTCATCTTGTTTTATCTTCATTGGCTTATTTTGTTCTTTATCCAATGAAGATCTGACTTATCTGCTTCCACACTTTCTCACTAATTCATTTTTCTCCTCTGGTTAAGATGCATTTTCTTCTTTACTTTAAACTGTCTATTAATTTTGAGATAGTTTTGTGATGTACATTTATTTAAGATTATACTTGATGGCTTTCAAAATCTCATTATGACTCAAGTTAATAATTGCAACGTACCTAAACTAAAATACTATTTAGAGTCTGTCAAATATTCACTCGGCTGTCTTCCCCTTCTGAGGAATGTGAGATGAGGCAGCTAATGAAGAACGACAGGTCAGGCTGTAAGTTGATAAGCGCATATGTTTGTAGATGAAAGGGAAACTGTATATATAAACTTGTGCAGATGTTTGCGTGAGTTAGGGAGAGTGTATCCGTTTGCTGTCGGGAGACTTCAGATCTAATGGCAACAACATATGCGTGAGAACATGAGGGTTTTCTGTCTGAACATAGCCTGCACCGCATCATCACGCCGGCAGTAATGTGTCAGGAGTGTGTGCACAAATTGTATTGTGAATCAGTTTAATGAGAGCGAGTGAGCTATTATTTGCTGATGTTTATTTATCATGATAGCAACAGTGTTATTATGACACAAGCGTCATCTGATCTGCCCAGCATGCATTTTGAAATGGAAATTCTTCGGTGAGGCTGCTGTGCAGGCAACTTACTGAGCCCCAAAGAGGAAGCAGTTTTAACATGCAAAATAAAAGGGAATTAGTGATAGCACTTAAACAGTCATAAAGAAAGCTGAAAATATATTTTGAAGATCAGGTTTATAAAATGACTTTGAAGGAGCCTGGCATCATTACAGAAACAGATTGTAAGAAACAAGACCCCAGCGATGACCACAATACTTTCAGAAAGCTTTCAGAGATTGTCACACATTCACACGTAGACTTAATTAGAACAAATTGGCACCTCAGTGGCACCCAAAGCTAAGAAGATGATAACTATTCAGCATTTATTTTCAGCACTGAAGAGACACCACATTTGAATGAAGCTTCAGCGATAAAATCCCAGGAGTGACTTTGTGTTTGTTTCTATTTTGGATTGTTTTCATGTGTATTCTTAAAGGAATTTTGAATACAACCACAAATAATAATGCTGATTTTATTTTACCAATTCATTAATATCAGCTCCTTTCCACCACATCTCTTTGTCACTGTGTAAAATATTTCCACATTTTCATAACAAATGAGATTCTATAATTTGTCAAGTTTGACATTAGGAACTTGGTCACTATTTTGCGAATGTAAAAAAAAAAAAAAAAAAAAAAAAAAAAAAAACTATTTTGCAATTATGGTGTTTTTCATTAAATAAGAAACCCAATTAAATTCACACATGAATAAGCTTATTCATACAATAAGTTATGAAAAAAAAAAACATGCCAGGTCTTCATTCTCCTACCACTTCCTGTCATCTTCTTTGTCTTTTCTGTCAGTAGTAACATCCGGTTCTTGATCACATGACTTGTCTGATGCAAAAAAAGTGTTAGTTTTGTCTTATTTCAAGTATATTAAGATATTTGTACTACTAGAAGTTAGACAAAAAATAAAATCCAAGAAGACCAACCCTATTTTAAAATTAAGCTCTTAACAACAACAGTTGTTGAATATCAGCCCACAATCACAGTAAATAATTGGAGTTTACTGTAAAATATGGCTTCTCTGCCATATTTTACACAAGATTATATGAGCCTATATGTTGAATTTTAGGCATGTGTGGATTCTGAATATCCACAATAAATTACATATGTGAACATAATTCTTGTTTTGTAAAAATCAGCAGTAAATTATCAGCTCTCATCAAAAAAGAACATTTCAAATAAAGCACTAGAAACTCAAAATGAGTACATATCGAACCAGGAAGATAATTCTAGCTTTGTTTCTTTTTCCATCTCTCTTAAACAAAATGAATAATGAATCCCATAAACATTACATTATAAATCCAGCTCCAAACGCCTTTGCAGCAGTCCCACTGTTGTCCTCTAGGTGCTGCAGTGAGCTGTAGATCTATTTTTAGTTCAGCCTCAGCTGGAGGACAGGGTATTTATAGTCGTGAATCTGTTCACTGCTGGGCTGTTGAGGTTCAGCCTCACACACAAACATACACACTACAGGATGTGCATCCTCCCACACACACTGCAAGGCACACTTTCCAGGACCGGGACTAATTCATTAATACATTCAAACATGCAGTCATTTAAAGGCTATCAAGTGCCTGGAGGGGCTTACTTGCATCAAATGGCTGCTGATGTAAGCATTAATGGGCATGACACACATCTTCACACTGAGTTTTAAGAGCTATTGCACATCCTGCAACACACGCAGTATGTCTAGCAAGAATGCTAACAAATAAAATATAAAGGATTGTCGTTCAGAAATGTAAATCGACCAATGAAATAGCCATGCATGCAGGAGGCTTCAAAACACTTGTGCTAGCAGCATCCATACAGAAAGAGAGGCAGCTCTTGTTCTCTAAGTGCGCCCTTAAAAGCCACAGAACCAGCTCTTCAGTTCACACTCGAGCGGCTACTGAAGCCTGTTCATGCTCTCTATGGAGGTGGTTGGTACACACATTCGTCTGCCCGGTTTCCACTGTAAGCTCTGGCCTTTTAGACAAAACAGCCAAATACAGCTGGAGCTCCTCTACGAGATGTGTTTTATGGAGTTAATATGAGTAAAAAATCCCAAAAATCAAAAGTAGAGTTTGGAAAAACCTCAAACTAAATGGTGAAAACAGCTGCAATATTCATCTATCCATTGTCTATAAACACTTGGTATTTGTCAAGAGGCTGTAATCACCTGCTACCATCATCTTTTACCAGGTTCTGGTTTATTTCTTTTGTGCCATACACCTTAACGGTGTCCAGCCCTTGTTGGCTTATAAGATTCAAAGATGCAGACAGAGACCAACATCAGCATCCTTCAAACACAAAGCGTCCTCTTTCGAAGGTGCCAAGTTTTTGAAACATACTGAGCAAACTGAAACACATTACACTTAAATAAGTGCTGTAGTTTATCTTCATCACATTTACAAATATATTTTAGTCATGCCATTCACCAATTGAAACCTTAAAGAGATTAATAACAGATTTATTTCACATTCCAGTGAAAATAAATCACATGATGTCTTTTTTTTTTACCTTCTACTAAGTGCATCTCATCATGTCTTTTCCTCAGTTAGCTTTATTAAAAAAAATCTACTAGGATGACTTTACAAAAACCAATTAGGACTCCTTGTGTTCTGACACAACAAAACATGAGAAAATGATAAGCAAGAACGACCATTCACTATCCTGTGGCCATCCAGTGTACTTTAACCCTCTCAAGCTCAAATTACTTGCAAAGACTACATAAGTAGCACTGAGCTGTTGCAAATATGCAACATCTGCTTGGGCAGGGTTAAGTATACAAACAGCAGGCAAAATAATCATGAAAAATTTCAGTGTATTTATCAATATAGCTCTAATTTTTATAGTGACTTGAAATTCACACCAGATGTCGGTATCTAACCTAATACACATAACACAATCAAAACAAAATTAGTCCACAAATGAAGTTGGACTAATTTATTTATTCATAATAACATTTTTTGTTTTCCCCATGTAATACAATAAGTAATGCTCCACTGCTAAAAATCATACTGGAGCTATGATTTTTCTTCTGTTTAACATTTGCTGAAGATTTAGAAATACAGTGAAATACTGTGAGAACGTTGTCTTGTAATATGAGGTTGAAGTTGAACTAATGGATGTCTTTGGGGGAAAATGGTTCTGCACATCACAAGAAAAAATACCTAGCCAAAAGTAAAGTTTGCAGATGAGCGCATCATGGTGTGGGCTATCTAACGACATACAATAGACTTCATATTCTTGAAGGAAGGATTAGAAAATCTTCAGGGCAGTCTGAAATAAGAAAGAAAAGTGGATAAACATACTACTAAATAAGAAGTAAAGTAAATTGTCAGCACTGTGAGACTCCTTAGTCCATCTTGGAGATAAAGTTTTCTGAATCCAGAAAAACGCAATAAAACAGAAACATAATAATACAAATATACCCCAATATTTTCAATAAAGTTCAGAAGATGTAGAGACAGCTGCTGTGCAAA
This sequence comes from Poeciliopsis prolifica, assembly GCF_027474105.1. Taxonomy (NCBI): domain Eukaryota; kingdom Metazoa; phylum Chordata; class Actinopteri; order Cyprinodontiformes; family Poeciliidae; genus Poeciliopsis; species Poeciliopsis prolifica. The sequence continues at coordinate 14,187,622 of NW_026562381.1, forward strand.
CAGTCTTACCAGTGAGGGCAAAAGACCTCTTCACCTTGCAGACTCAGAAACTGTTTACTCTGAAAACATTTCCAGTCAGTAACAAACTGCCACAACTGGTTTCCAACAGAGATGAAAAATATTAAGTGAAGGACTGCAGGATTTGGTGTCTGTCAGAAATGTGTGGAGACAGATTACCGTGTAACCCAAAACAACTCAAAGACAAACCAGGAGTTACTTCATTCTGCACTGTAAAAAAAGCTCTGTAAAATTACGGTAAAAAATGGTGAAACACCAACAGTTACTGACTGTAATTTTAGCAAACATGGTAAAATACTGGCAGTTTTGGTTGCCAGTATTTTACCGTAAATTAGAGCCGTTTTTTTGTTCTACGGTGTGGTTTCCGTTTGTATCGCCTCAGTAATGTTTCTGATTTCGCGCTCATGTAAAATGACGTAAGCACACAAAACAGGTTTCAGCGCCGTTTTATTGGAGCCTCGAAACCAGATCACAGCTGCACTGCAGAGACTCCCATCTGCTGTGCAAATACATGTGTGAGTGAATGAGCTCAACAGCGTAACACTGGCAACACTTCCAAGGACTTCATGCTTCAGAATGGCCCTGCAGCATCCAATAAGTTAAAATCGCAACAGGGTTTAACATAATTACATTATAATAAATTACAATGAGCACTGCAGTACAAATTAGAAAGCAACATCATCAGCAGGTTAATTTGTTACATTAATAGTAAAAACAAAAATTACAGAATCTGGGTCATTATAGAGCTCAGATCATGTCAGGGTAAATACTGACAATGATAATGATGTCGGTATTAAAAGAAAACAAACCTATATAACAGTAACACGGTGTACTCAAAAATATTAGGCACAAACAGTATCACACACTCCCTCTAGTGGCGGAAGTATGGAAAAACAACAGCCTTTTCAGGTCAAAACTCTCTAACTGGTATTTTCTAATCCTGTTTTTGGCAAGTGGTTTCAGATGTCAGCAGTAAGTAAGTTTAAGTTGCACAATGTACATGCAAATACTCAGGTTTATAAGAAATAAGACACAAAATGTAATCTAAATTAAACAAATTTTTCGTCATCTGCATGATTTACACAAATGTAAATAGTTTGAAGTCATTTTCTCAATGATCATCCTTCCTGTTATGATGGCCCTTGATGAGTTAAAAGCAGCCAACATTCTCAGGGGTTGAGGGATTTTTGTGTTCTTCCTGCTAACCTTAGGGACATTTGTTACAGTGGCATTTTGCGGGGGACCATTGCAGCATGCCTCTCCTGAGCCTCCTGCTGCTCTGCTCCAATCTGACATTCAAACTGATGGAGAGAGATGAGATCCAGCTGAGCAGCTCGGACTCCGCCGAGGCTTCCTCTGCTACACAGCAGCAAATGCAACTTGAAAGGAGATTTTTAGGAACTCAAAGTCTGGTTATCATGTTGGCTACTGACAGCCTGCGCAAATGTCTTTCTGAAAGAAAGAAACTGTTCCAGTTTAAAGGATTATCACTGCTTTAATGTCTTTTAACCTAGATGGTGGCAAAATCCACAAGCCTGACCATTTCTAAATTTTGAATAATTAATCCACTCAGCAGTTAATTATTTATTCACAATATCAGTACAAGTATATATTCATATTTAAATTTAAAAAGCTACATTTATCTATATTGTCTTTACTATTTCTATAGAAAATAAAGGTGAATATTATTGTAAAATCTTTCTTTAGTTATTAAAATTCTTTCATTTTAAGAGATTGTAAGAATCTGCTGGAATTAAATCATCTTTGGCCTCAAAACCTGACAGACTATATCAAACCTAATCCTGCAATGTCTCAACAACTTGAAAAAATACAACAGAGACACTTGATCTACTCTGATTAAACTGTATCCATAGCAACAACCATTATCAGGTGTGTTTGAACACAGAAGTAGGTCACCTCTGTCCTGCCTGGACTGTTTTTTATCCATTACATAAACCTTGTTAAGTCAAATCTGTCCAAGAAATGACGATCTTTGCTCTAATGGGGGCTGAGGGAGTTTAAACAAAGATAACAAATCACCTTCTGAAACTTTTCCTGAGAATAAATCTCGTTTTCAGCTCCCTTTAACTCAGCCACAGAGATATTTTGCATGCACATCCCATTACAACGTGTGAGATGATGAGAACCTTGTGTACCTGCCAGTCTGGATACAATGCTACCACCACTTCCAGGTGAGGAGGAGGGAGAGATTCCCACACACAATCACCTGTCAGCACACTTTCACATTAGACATGACGCACACATCAACTATTTGCTCTCAGTGTCTTGCTGTTGTAGTTCCCTCACAGACACACAGAGACTCTAATGAGAACATGCTGTCTATCTTTTTCAATTGCTATGCTCTTCTTTCCCACTGAGGATCATGGGAAATAAGTCAAGGTTGGTCCAAATATTCTTTCTTTTTCTTCAAATCAGAAGAGCTGGCCAAATTGTCCTCTGGCACAAATAAAAACCACCAGAATTCACCAGAGTTCAAGATTGTACTTCATGCTACATTCACAGTAAGTCGCTACTCTTTTTTAGGGCCCATGAGCAAGGCATCAGAAACCAGTTAGCTAAAGAGCAGCAGCTTCCTTCATTTTTATCCAGTGTCATATCTGAAAACTTGACAATTACAACATAAACAAAAATAAATGAATAAAAATCCACATCAAGATTTTCTATTGCACAAATTCTGGCTACTTGAGTCTGGACCTTTCCAGTTTTGTCACCATCAAATGGCAGACTGTGAGGTTTAGCTATGAGATTTTGTGAGATGGCAATTTCTTTAAAAAAACACAAAAAACAAAAAGAAAATATCTTATACATGTTAAAACAAAACAGAAAAAAGCCTAATTAATCAAAGTAATGGAACCTGCAAGTTCAACAATCTACTGCACTTATGTTGGTGACAAAAAAGCCACAAAATTATGTCCAATTTGTTTGAATTTGTTTTTGATACTGCATGCAGTTAACTTTAAATGTATCCACTTATCCAAGCAAAGGACAAAAAAAGTAATAAAACTTTACATTTAAATACAATTTTCCCATGATTTTAAAGAAAATGATTTGCTTTATGGAAGGCTGTGAGGAAACATTCATTTAAACTAGCTTATATTTGTTCTTACATGTGAGAACAAATACATGTAAGATGTAGTTTAAAATCCTGTTTGACACAAAACAAACCTACTTAAAGAGTTTTTGAGAATTAAGCTGAAGGTTTATGACAAAATGCTGTAGTATTTACAGAACATGGTGTTTTCCTAGTAGAGTGGAGGGGCCAGTGACCCTGTGCCAACAGGCATCCTGGTGAGGTAATTGGAGGGCACGTAGCCTCTCTGACCTCTGGCCTCCACCAGGCTCCACTCGGAGTTGCCTCGTTTGTCCTGCGACTCCAGGATCCGGACGGGTTCACCGGCACGGACCGATACTTCATGGTTTCCCCTTGCCGTGAAGTCATAGGCAGCGACCACCTTAAAAAGAAAGTGAAATACATCTGTTTTCCAAGAAAAGATGAGAAAATGTTCAATGTAAGATGACTGTGTCATACTAAATTTAAAGGTGACCATTTATGCTTCCTTGCTCAAACAATTGCATTTTTAAACAAAATAATTCTTAGATTAGATTTTACTCTGCTCAGTTGTGTCTGTTGAGCTCAAAACAAGCTGTTTTAGGGCTTTTTGTTACTTTAAATCCATATAGGCTGCTGCTGGCAATGCAGCAGCCTATATAAGTGTAAACTACACATTTACACTTGCACATGAAAAAAGCTGCACATCGAACAAGAATACAGAAAGTGGTGTGTGGACAGTAAGTCAATACGTACAATGACATGATCAATCTCAGCAGATAATTCTGTTGACAGAATATTTAATAATTTTACTTCACTCTGATCCAGAACTGCACGGCATTTTGGGGGATTTAGGCAGAGGAAAGACTTTAGCTGTTCAACCTCCCTGAGCAAGGTTGGTGGAATCAATTAACTTACTCAGGTTATTATTATTATTATTATTATTATTATTATTATTATTATTATTATCATTATTATTATTATTATTATTATTATTATTCAGGTTTCACTACCATGCCTGGAAACTGCTTAAAACTAAAAAAACAACACAATGGAGTGAAAACTGTGGAAAATTCACAGTATTTAACATATTTAAAATAAAAACTAATCAATAATTATTGATATTGAATGACATGAAATGCTAATACTGTGATACGTTTTTCACTCCAGCCCTAGTACAGAAATACCATTTACTGCTTTTCAAGAATCTTTGTTATGTTTTGATAATTTTGTGCTAAGCAGTTTGTTGCTAATTAATTTAAAACACACCTTTTCAAGCAGATAAAAAAAAAACAGTGAGAAAAACTGCACACTTTCAACAATTCGTCATTGTGATATTCTCTGGAAAGGTTAAGCCCACTAGTTATGTCTTGACAAATCCCAGCTCATCACCCCACGCTCACACATCCACAGGCCGAAGACTTTCTAATGAGCCTCGTGTTGGCATGACAGAGAGTCCCACCAGCACTAATAGCAGGGTTTAGGTGGCTGCTCGATGTCATTAACAAACCCTTCCCCGCAGCTCACCTCTGGGTTACAACATCCGTTCTGTCCCGACAGTCCACACCAATTACCATTTAATTAGAATTTTGCCAGGCAGCAAAAGGAAGTACAAAAAAAATGTGAAGGTACCATGTCTATGAGCTGAAAAGATATTCACAATGAAGAGAGAGACAGACAGATATCTTCTGCAGCTGAATTTCAGTACAAGAGAAAAAGTCAAAAGGATGATGGCAGAGCTAACATATGCGTGGTAGTAACAATTAGATTATTAGAAATGCTGCTTTTAGCTTCCTCCAGCTAACGTTCCGGGCGAGAGGCGGGGCGAGAGGCGGGGGACACGCTGGAAAGGTTGCCAGTCCGTCACAGGGGACCACAGAGACAGACAGGACAAACAACCATACACACACACTCACACCAAGGGAGAATTTAGAGAAACCAATTAACCGAACAGTCATGTTTTTGGACTGTGGGAGGAAGCCGGAGTACCAGGAGAGAACCCACGCATGCAAAGGGAGAACATGCAAACTCCATGCAGAAAGACCCTGGGCCGGAAATCAAACCCAGGACTGTATTGCTGCAAGGCAACAGTGCTACCAACTGCGCCACTGTGCATAATAAATAATTGCTGTGAAGAAGTGAACATCTGGTAATAGATCCATAACTTGATGCAAGTTTATAAGACTGAAAAACTAATCTTCTAATTTTCAATACAGATTTTTTTAATACAAGATCAAACAACACAAGGTGGATTTAAGAAGATGAGAACGAAATGTGCTGCTGCTCTTTGATTATTGGAAAAGATATTCAAATTTTCTGAGGATTATCCACACAGACTACTGCTCTGAATGTGTATCCCACTAATACTGGCTGAAGTATATTTCACACATACCGTAATAAGCATCAAAATGGATGCATTTTTTTCAACATCTATAAAGGTCAATCATTATAATTTTGTCAATTTGCATTCCAAATACCTATTATTTAATCTATTTAAATATTCCACTTAGCAGCAAAGCATTTTTTTGTTTGTTTAAATTAGGCAGTAGACTTCAGATTATTTGATAGGAAGAAGGGTAGAGAGACAGATCAGCTCCCAGGGATGGTCAGAGAAGTTTCAGGATATTTTTGTTGAGTAAAAATCCTCAATGTTACCTTAAACTAAACTGTTAGCGTTTACAGTTTGCAATATTTTAGATCCTGAAAAGTTGTCTTGAATAGACCCTGCTCTGAGTTACTGAAATTTCTCCAGTATTTCCAAACTCAAGATTCTTCTGATTTTCATTTATTGCAAATAAGATGCTGGATGGCAGGCTGGAAATAAAAATGTTTCTCTTCTCTAACAAATTAAGCTGCAGTGAACATCGGCATTGTTGATACACCTTGCTTTTCAGGACTAGCCGTTTTTCTCAGTTTCCAGACGTCATAACATCACAAAGCTTGAGACCAGAAAGCTGTGTCTGGGTTTCTGTAGCATGGTCAGGGTAGAGGTGTGAAGGTTGTGTATTATGAGCAGATTCTGGTTTATGGAGGATGCAGAAAGGCAAAAACATCAACATATCATAGGTCACTGGAGCAATTACTCATTTTTACCACCATGACATCTCAGTCGCATGTGCATAACTCCCCATGTCCACACACATACACACACACCAAGAGCAGTCACTCATGTACACACTCCCATAAACCATCCCAAATGTAGCATCCTGACACTCCATCTCTCAGTCGCGCAGTCTAAAATGTAAATCAATCGGACAACATGCACACATGAGGAGAGAGGAGCTTTATCTCTGCCTGCAGCTCTGCGTAACATAAATTAACTGGCAACCGACTTGCAAGGTTAAACAGCTAATTATGGAAGCTTCCATTAATAACACACATGCATTCAGACACCCATCCCTCTCTATGCAATCACTGACTTAATATCACCGATCAACTCTTAATTTAGCAGCCCTCTCTTGTGAAAAAGTGAGTCAATTCTGAAGTAAAATACTAATGAAAATAATAAAATATACTTAAGCTGATCCTCATTAAGAAGGATTTATGATGATCAGAGTGCATTTTTAATGACTGATGCTTTCATTGCAGGGAGCTGTCACAAGAGAAAGCAGAAGATCTGAGAGTCATTTTACATAAATTAATGAAGCTTTTAATCTCATAGTCATGACCAGAGGTCTAAGCCATAAATATCTCAACCATTTTCTTTTCATGAGCTTAGAAATTAATGTAATACACATAATATAACCAGTGTCACCCAGCAGTTAGCATCTGGTTGCTTTAAGATAATGTTAGATTTCAGTCTATTCAATTGTGTTTGACAACCAAATCATGAGCAAATAAACACTGAGCTAGTGGCTCATCAAAACATGAATTTATGTATTTGAAATTTGAGTTAACCCTGTTTGTCTTTAGTAGTACATAGCCAGTGTGGAGCCAGTATGGAAGGTAGATTAACACACTTCTATCACATTTTTCATAACTTCAGGGATGAGCTGCACGTCTCAACTGCAAACATTTAGCTGTTTAGATGTGCAGCTAAATCTCCTGAAATATGCTTTTTAATATCGTAGTTATAAACAACAGAGCTATGTTATCCAAATGAAAAGTAAAAGGGCATCAGATACACAAAAACAGAAAAAAAAAAAAACTACAAATGAGGTAAATGTGTGGAATTGGTCAAAAAAGTAAAACTATGAATTACCTGGAATAAAGGCTGACTTGTGATGTGGATGAGTTGGGGATCCGGGATGCAGGAGTGTCTCCTGAACGCCATCATGTTTCCCGGCGTAGGAAGGAATGGCGAAGGGGGCGGGGCCTCTGCTGCTTGATGATAGCGAATGAGCTTTGATGAAGGAACATAACCTCTCTTTGCTGAAAACACATAATTTAAAATTTTACAATATTAATAATTTCTTCTATAGAGGATATAAAACATATGTTTACATTTAGTAAGATCTAAAGACAGTCAGATTGAAATGACTTACTATAACCTCAATAACACATTTAAAAATATAAATTTTATTCAAAATTTAAAAAGCTGACATTCTCAAATTAACAAAAGATGGCCAAATCTAACCGTTTCTCTATGTCTCTTGTTGGTGAATTTGATTTTATACCGGAAGTTTATCCAATGCAATCTTTTAATTGCTAATAATAAGAAAAAAATAAATTTACATGCCAAATCCATTTTGATGCAAGGCTCTTAATTGAAAAACATGCATTTTCATTTACTAAGTTAGATATTCAAAGTATTGTTTTCAGTAATAAAAGCAAACCATTAGTGTAATGCACAAAGTCAACCAATGGGTGGCAGCAGAATACTAAAATGAAAACTACAAAAAATCCCAAACATCCCTTTAAAACTTGAACACAGCAAGAAACCACTTATGACCCACTGTGCTTCTTTCTCAATTACTTTTTTTTATCAGATTAATTGGTTACATTTTCTCATTTCTAAGCAAGTCAAGTTTAAAAGTTCCTGATAGAAATAGTTTTTACCTCCTGAATCAACCAGCCACCTTCGTTTGTCTCCGCGGGTGTCGAACTCGCTGATGAGGGCAACATACTCCCCCTTGGTCAGGTTCAGGTCGAAGTCCCGGGTTCCCACCACCGTGTTTGTGACCTGGAAGATCTTACCGGAGCCGTGCTTCTCTGTCAGCTGCTTCAGGCGCCGCTGACACGACGGGCTCAGAGGCTGAAAGAATAGGGAAATACATACATGAATAAAAAATAAAGCAAAACATAAATTAGAAATCAGATTAATAGACCAACTGCATTTTGAAAGATTTTAATACTACTGTATGTGGTTTTTACCTTTATTGAAAAGAGCAGCCTAAAAAAGTCTGAGCAGATCAGTGAGTAATGATCACACGCGAATAACTCAAAGTCATAGGTATTATGATTCTGACTGTAATGTGACCCAAATTCTTTCAGCAAAACCTGTTAGTCAGCAAACTTTTTAAGGTATGTTTTGTAAGCTTCAAACAAAACATGACGTGTACATTCCACTCTCTTAAAAGGTATTTATATGCAAGTTGTTTGACAAGTTTTAGAACAGCAGGAATTACAGCCAGCTGTGACTAAGGAAAAGTAAAGTATATAATTACCACATATAAATAATCAGTGATTTGGAGTTTTGAGCTTCATTTGGTGCCAGATATAAATCATTTGAAATTAAGGTTGTAGCTCTTTTTCCTATCCCTCCATTCCCAATTATGGTCAATATATAAAGGGACAAACTTTATATATTGAATATAATGAAGCGTCTGTGAAGTTGTGGTCAAACGTTTGCACACATTCAGCTTGGAAAAACTTATTATAACTGGTTACAATAAGTTGGTAACTAAGTTTTCAGCTTGGAAAAACTACATGGCTAAAAAACGTATCACCATATAAGCATTTCAGATCAGATCAATACTGCCAAACTGGTGACTGCTGTTTTTATATTTAAGCAGTTTGAGGCACAGTGACAAAACCTTCAGCTGCTGCTGTGCAAGTTATTCAACAGGTTGTTGCAAGGTGACCAAAGAGTGAGTGAGTTGCTAACATGTCTATTGTGATAAAGATATTGTTATGGATTTTTTTGCCAGTGCTAATTATATAAGTGCAGTAAGGTTAAACACAGCTCTGACCACAACATTTTACGTTTCAGCTACATTGGATAAGTTATGTTGCTGAGCTGCATTAGCATAAATATATTAGTCACCAAAAAAACAAGAATTATTATTAATGAGTAAAAGATAAAAAAAAAAAAAAAAGATTTCAACCTGGACAGCTGGAGAATTAAGGGTTTCTTGCACACTTTGGCATAAAATGTCCAAGTTTCTCGCTCCTTCAAGCACAGCAGTCTCTACCCACTCCTGGAATTCCTTTGGATGACAGGAACTATGAGGAAGCTGCAGATAAGAATATCAGTGTGAATAAATGTTAAAGTATCAAATATTTGCTTAGTTAACAGCATTATCATTAAGTATGGAAGCTTGTACCTGTAGTGCAAAACCTTGAAAGAGCTGCTCCATGTCTGCAGCGAGGTCTCTGTGCAAGCAGCTGAACGTTCCCAACATTCTCCAGATCATCTGCAGAGCGAGGCCATTAAAGCGAGGAAGCTCATTGAGGAGCAATGTGTTGATTGTCCTGGAAGTGAGGAAGGAAGGGTAAGAAATGTGGCATTCAAAACTGGAAAATGGCAACAGAAATTTTTATTTAACATCATTCTGACAGTAGAGCACAAAAAAACTGACATTTTGTCAACAGACCTACGTTTTTGTGGATGATGAAGTATTTTGCTATAATTTTAAGAAAAAAGGTGGATTCTTCCAAAACTGTGATCAACATTTTAACATAAGCAGAAGCGTGATGTTGTGTTGGTGTTTGCTGCAGAAGGAACTGGTGCACTTTATAAAATAAATAGCTCTATGAGCAAAGATCATTACACTGAAATATTAAAGCAACATCCAAAGAAATCACCCCAAAAAGATAAAGTTTGGGGCAAAAATACGTCTCGCAAATGAACAACAACCCCAAGCATAACATCACATAGAGTGGCTCAAGCTCAAGGACAACAAAATCTGTTTTTAAGTGGCTGTCGCAAAAATCTGATCCCACAAATTTTTCCATTAGAAAATTTGTGGGAAAAGTTTAAATGTGTTTGAGAAAGGTGACAGGAAAAAAGTTCCCTAAATCTATAAACTTTGAGAATCTTGTAGAAGGATATCTAAATGCCATCTATTTTAAAAGGAAGATCAAGCAAACAGTAAAGAAATGCATGTGGACCTCTGTATGTACAGAAACTTAAAGGAAACTTTATCAATCTTTATTCTGCTTTTTAGCAAATATAAATAATTCCTTTGACCCTAGCTTACTTAAAACAAGAAGTTTTGTTTGATTTAACATCAAACGTCACTTTTTCCTCAATGTATGTAAATATCTGGTTTTAACTGTATGTAAAGCCAAAATGACCAGCAAAGCTGAGAAAAGTAGGAATTTTGATGTGAGACATTCTAATGGTGATTTAGATGTTTTAGACTGAATCCATAATCTGCAGATTTCCACATTGTCACAAAAAGGCTTCTGGACACCATATTTATGGGAGAAAATGTGTTCCTGCCTTTTTGTCTTTATTTACAGTTTAGCTAAAACTGATTTAAGTTGGTTACAATATTTACAACTATCAGCTGGTAACTCCATTTTATTTGCTTTCATTACTTGTATGCATTGGCCACAGCCTGCTCCTCATAGCTCAGTTTGGGTTTTCCCTCGATCACTTCATAGTCAAGCAGCTTGTGGAGTCTTTTTCTAATCAGATTCTTCGGTCCCACCAGGAGATCCCGCAGTTCACAGAGTGGCTTGTGAATCAGGGTCCTCATTCTTTTTTCCTAATATCATGAATAAAAGATTGAGAACTTTCAGAATCGATTGTTTATTTATTAGATTTTTTTTTATGAAGATTTTTTTGGGTAATTTCTCTAATTTTCTTGATATGACTTACAAACATTGGAAGGATCCACTGTCTGAGTGCAGTATGAATCTCCTTGTAGCAAACAGGGGCCTTTTCACCATCCATGTCAAAGTCAAACTCTTCTGTCTTACATTCCAGAAATCTCTGCAGACCAACACGTAAACATTTAAATCTTAACTGGTTTATTCAATTATGTTTCTGTGGGAAAAACATTGAAAGTTTAAGAAGTTGCTGAAGCAACAAGCTGTAAGGGCAGAAATAAATAAAAAAAAAATACTTTGAAAGTAATAATGGCTTTGTTATAAAATAATAATCCTGGTAAAATACATCCAAGACAGAGAATGCTGAAAAACAGATAAGTGGGAAGGAAATGTTAAACAGAAAGACATAGGACAATAAGCAGAAAAAAATAATAAATAAAAATACTGGGAGAATAATTTTAGACCTAAAACACTGGACTCTAGTGTTTGTCCTAAAATGAGCTCCAGGGTTTATTCAGTGTGACTCAACTGGGAGCAGAAAAATGTTTAGTCATATTCAACTTCTCCAGCCACAGCTACTGGACTGGAAAGTTCCAGTATGTGAGTCAGTTGGTCCAGTTTGAGTTTCAGAAATGAATATGTGGTGCTTCCTCACTTTTAATTGAAATTATTTAATCAACGAGAATCACCTCAATCTGTTGCTGTCACGTTTGACAAATAGAAGGAGTAGAAAATAGTTAAAATAGTCAAAATAGTTATAAGGAAAATGTATTTCTAAAATACTTTTAAAAAATTCTCAAACGGCGAGTCAGAAATTACACACAGCAGCCTGGAGGAAGGTAACTAGATTATGTGTCAGGAATGTGATGACCCATCAATGTGACTATAAACAAAGAAACATGTGTTTTACATTCAGTTTCTGTCTGGCAGCTAGATTTGGTCAAGGACAAACAACAGATAATAAGGGGTTATTATGCCCAGGATCCACTGCATGAAGGGCAAAGTGAATGTCTAATATATGTTAATCTTCATGCCTCCGTGTCCCACATTATAATAATTAGCTTTATTCTTATAGAGAATATGTGATTAGAGCTGAAATGTAATTACACATTTCTACTATTATTTGTCTATGGTAAAATTACCTGAAGGTGGAAAAGGTAAGTTTCCACATTCTCCAGAAGCACCAGGATCCCATATTCCAGAATGTTAAAGAAACCTTCAAGAGCATCAAACTCTTCATCCACCAGCTGCAACATAACACAAGAGAAAAAACACGGTAAAATGTGCATGAGTTCAAGACAGCGCATTGATATTTGTTTATTGTTCATACAAGTCAAGGGTGCACAACCTTTAGAACTGAAAGAGCCATTATGTCCTCAGCCTTGCCAAGTAAAACTTGTTTAGAAATCCAAATGTAACACGACCTTTTGAAAAAAAGACTGCTTATAATTTTTTGTAAATATTTGTGAAATAAAATTTGTTTTTATGTTTCAGGAACTATAATTTTATTTATTTTTTTATTTTTTAAAGCACATAAAGATAACTTCTTTGCAGCAATGCAAATAATGCAATCCAGGATGGATACATTTTCTTCTATGGGATGTTGACATTTCTGAAAAATGCTATGAAAAAAATATTTATTTTATTTCTTCTAAAGCTTTTTTTAATATATTTATATATTTGTGCAATCAAAGTCAACATTTTTGTTTGGGCACACAATTTTGCCCTATATGAAAATTATTACAGATTTTGAAAGCATACAAATTTCAAAAAGTAGGTAAAAAATTGTAGTAGTTCCTTGTGAAAATTTATGTCAATTATTTATCAAATTATCTATCAAAAAACTAACAAATTGATCAAACCTAGTATGAAGAGCCACAAGTTTCAGACATGATGAACAGTAATTAAATCCACCTGTGCGCAATTCCATATTAAAACATCAAAAAAGGGCAGCAAAAGACAGCTGCTTTAGAAGAAATAGTTTTGGAGCTGCAGCCAGTCCATCACTGTTGCAATACAGATACTGAACATGTTGGGGTTACTATAGCAACTGTGATTTTGCAGATGGAAATGAAAGGCCAACACGGTTTGTCGTGTCTTCCCTTCATGCTTTTTCCACATTTTGTCATAAAGTAACATCCATTTACTCATGTTAACGGTAAGAATTCAAAATAATTACTTTGGATACACAAATTTAACTGCTCAATATTGTAAGAAGTTGGCCTTAAAATATTTACTAATCATTCATTTTGTTTGTCTGGTTTTATCTTTCATGTAGATGTTCACATGCCCTGAATTTCTCTTCCTTTGAGCAGAAATTATATTTTGATTATGCAGAGAAAAATCACACAAACAAGCCATATTTACATTTATTTATCTATATAAATGATAGGATGTCAAAAAAAGGGTCCTTAGTGCTAAATCTGTGTTGAATTCCTACCCAGGAGTAGATTTGTAACTCTGGGGTGTAAACATATTTTCTTACATAAGTTTCCACCTACAGGGTGTGTTTCTATAAATACTGTGCTTGTGGAAACAAACTACCACGTCCAAGGTTTTTTTCCATATTCTTTCCCTTTAAGGCTTTTCTGCAAAGTGCTACAAATAACTACAATAAAGCAATGCACTGATGTGTTATGCTTTTATTGTCCAACCAAACCTCAGAAACTTTATTATTTTAGATTCTGCCATCTCATTCAAGTCACATTCTTCTTTTCTCCAGGTGAGAAATATTCAAAAGCTTTGAACTCTGTTGGTAAAAGCTGGATTGGAGATGATTATCCATACTTTTATTTTATAATATTGGTACAGGTCATATCTTTCTCTTGTGGATCATTAACCAATGAGGTGCAGCTAGAGATAAGGCATACACTGGTAAAGGTATTTTACTGCTTCGAGGCCATTTGTTTTTTAATTACCCTCTCATGTGTTACTTCAGTCATCCTTGTGGGTTGGGCTGCTCTCTTTAATACCTGATGTAGTACTATAAGTCATTTTGGTTCCTACCTTAGGTACCATTCCAGTCTCATGTTTGATGTATTGACTGAACCTTGCAGTCTTCTTTGCGATGCTGTGAGTGCTGAGCCGGTTGATCTTGTCCATAATGGTCAGGTTTTCAGTCTTCTTGTATTTATCAGCTGTAAAGGATTAGAAACGATATCTCACAGCTTCTTGTATAAATATTTAAAATTAAACTAGATTAAATCTTCACTCTTCTTTTTTCTAGAACATACAAAAGTATCTACAAGTACCCAGAACATCTGCATTTTGCTATGCAAGAACAAAAAATTTCAATACATTTTGTTGGGGTTTTATGTCATAGTCTAAAACAAATCAGTGCATTTTTATGAAGTGGAAATCATTCAGAAGACATAGTTATCATTTGTATTTATCCCTCTTTACTCGGATACCCCTAAACAAAATCTAGATATTTGTCTAGTTTCTAGTGCAAATATTTTAGTACACTTGAAATAAGACCAAACTGAACATTAAGAGCTTGTTTTAAGTCAAACGTTTCTAAATATTGATGAAAAAGTATTCATATATGTCTTTATCCACTCTCACTGAGCTTGAACTGTTTTGTAAAGAAGAATGAGTTAAAACCTAATAATTATGAGCTACTTTATGTTTCATATCAAATCCCAATAAAATACAATAAAGATGTGGCAGTGATAAAATACATTGCAATTCTCTGTATGTGTAAGCAAAAACTGTCTTACCAACTTCTCTGAACCGTTTGTACTCATTGATATTACAGTTCAAGGCGATGGAGGTGTTAGCAGTCTGCTCCAGGAGGGCATACGCTGGGTGAGAGGGGTCAGTATGTTTCTGGATGGTCTGCAGAAGGAGAGGATAGCGCGCAATCCGCTGCACTGGCGTTACCAAGAAGAAACTCAGAGAGGTGGCATTGACTTCAGGTCTGGGGTGGGAAAAAAAGGAAGATTATGTAACTTTAATGAAAAACAAGCTTTATTAAAGAGCAGCTTGCTATTTGAAACTCACGCTGCTGACTTTACAACTTTAATAATGTCACTCCAAAGTGTCTCGTTCTGTTTGTAGTCATTTTCCACTAACGAGACATGATTGTAGTTCCACAAGTATTCTTTGTATGCTGCTTCGATTTCAGAGGAGAGGCTGAGGAATGAAGCACCTGCCAGGAAAAACAAAATGGACACTACGACTTAACATACAAGACTCACATAGAGGGTAAAGATACAGCTGATGAATATGGTAATTCAACTCTTACTAACTTTTTTTAATGGTTGAGAAAAACATTAATCTTATGGGTATATGTTAATTACATCACTCTATAATTACTGTCACTCCTCTGTATGCTCTGACCCTAGAAATGTTGTAAGAAAATAAAGGATTGTACACATCAAATCACCAGCATACAGTAAATTGTGGAAGATATTTTAGTTGACAAACAGAAATACATGAAAACTGTCCCAGTTCAAAGTTTTATACAGTAAATCTTTGGGCACCATGCTCTCACTGAAACTGCAGTTAGTCTAATAATGAGGAGAACCATTACACTGTAATATGGATATATTTCTCTTTGAATGTTGCTTAATTGGGAATAACAAGGGTTTGACTTACAGAGATTTTCTAGAAATTCTGGGTTTTGAGGCTTGAGCTGCTTCTGCTCCAACTTGCTGAGGAGGCGGCGCGACACATTCATCACCTCCTCTGTGTACAGAAACAGACTGTCCAGGTTTGGTGGAGGAGGCTTTGGAGAATATGAGATGAAAACAACTTTAAAAAACAAAACCCTGATTAACTTTTCTATGCTACAGAAATAGAAAAGTTTGCAAGATATGTTGCATATACATATCTGGGGTTAAATATGGTAAACTATAAAAGTCATAAATTATTCTCCTCATTGTAGCATGGACACAATGTATATCTTGCACTTTTGAAAAACTGGCAAGCATTACATTTACATAACCATATACTTACTTATACATAAAACATAGTTATTGGCTGTAGATGTGACAAAATGAGTGTTTATTTGTATCCTCGTTTTTTTTAAGCTTTTGACAGAACCTCATAATAAAGTTTTGCATTTAAGAAAACCTTCAAACAGACATTTTGATGCTGAGGTTTATATCAAAGTCAAAATATAATAACTTCATATGTCAAAGACCACCTTCTGCAACATGTATGCTGCATCTCATATATTGTAAACGAAAACAGGCTTCGTTTCAACCATATTGATGTGGTACATGACTAATGTGGATCTCTGCAGCTCCTCCATAGCGAGATGTTTTGGACGCCACCTTGACTGATGCTTTTATTGTCAAACCTGACAGATGGGATGGATAGCTGTGCCTTTGTAGGTTTGCAGTTGTGTGAAACTATTTTTGAACAGTGAACAATGAGAGCCTGATAAGTTGATCAGGTGATCTATTGCGCACCAAGTTTTCTCCACCTTACTGCTGTGCCTTGATCTATATAATGCTGTTTTTCACTAAGGTTCTCGCCGTTAAAGTAACAGTTTTTATACCCAGTTTATAACAGCATAAAGAACTCCAATTAAGAAACTGATGATTTCTATAGCTAGTTCGTTCCACTAAACAAGACTAAATAAGATGCATGCCACAATTTTAAGATTTTTATGTAAATAAAATCTTCCTACTTTGCTTTGCTCTGTCTTAAGTCACTTTCTAAAACAGATGGAAGTAAGGCAAGTTATTGTTCTTCCAAATGAACAATTTTAGTTTTAAGTTTTGGTTCAGTTGTGTCTGTCGAAATCTAGTTTGTCTACTTTGCTGGCCAGTTGTTATCAAGATGAACGTAACAAGTAAAGTGTACCGTGAAAATGTGGAAGAACAGCAGCCACACTTCATTACACTTAATTCAGATTGTATTATTGCACAGTCTAAATCTGGTGATGTCACGCATGTTTTCAACTGAATGCATAATGTCGTTCCATGATTAATGAAGTTATTTTTAGTTTTAAAAAAATAGATAGGAATTGATAGCAGAAGCTGAAAAAACATGTTGTCCCTCTTCTTTTCAGTCAAATGAGAGTAGAGTGGGCACAAACCCTGGTGGCAGACAGAACAATGTGCATCTTTCTAGAGAAAACAGGAGACGTATCTATAATACAATGGCTGTATTTATGTGGTAGTTTTTGGTTTCCAGCACCCCTCATCTCTGCTGCCTCTGCAGCCCTCTCCATCCTTTGTCCATTGTCATTAAATGTATTTTTATGACTTTCTCACAGATTTCTTTTATATTTTATTCCCATAAGACAAATCTTCAGTAAAACGTAATGAGTCCACCAGATAATTTCATTCCTTTACCAGCACTGCCGGGTCTTTTCATTTCTCGCTCATTCTCCTTCTTCATCTTCAGGCTCATCCATCACCATATAAGCCTTAATATTATTATGTTTTATGAGGCTTCGTTTCATTACTGCGGGAATAATAAATTATTATTTTGCTGTAATAAGCAATTCCTCAGCGGTAATGAAAAGCTGAAAATGGCAAGTCATTAGGAAGCTGCAACAGAGCTTTGGGATTGTGTGCACAGCAACTTCAAAATAAAATTATTTTTGGATTATTATAGCTTAAAATCAACTTTTTACCCACCCCGTTTGATATGTTTGTACATTATTGGAATGCAAAAAGTTTTACAAGTCTGCTGGATCTTTAATACTCAGACACCACATTTGCTAATCAAATAAAGTAATAAAATCAAGGGATAATAAAACAGTTATGGAAAGTAATAATAAACAGTGAATCATAAATGATTATAGTGAGGTAGATCTGCATTAAAACTTCAATTTAATTTGAAAACCAGTCCATTTTGGCTTGGTGGTTTTTTCACTACAATTAACAAATATTGTTTCTAGATTTTCTGTGAAGTAAATAATTATTCAGATCTATAATTTTAAGACCCGAATAAAAAGAGGAGAATATGAATCACAAGATATCGTGTAATTCAAGATTTGACAAGAGATGAGTAATTCAACTAAGTTACAGAAAGCAAATTCAAATTGTTTAGACAAATTGTTCAAATTTGCCTGATTAGACTTATTTACAGTCAAAGCTTTTAATAAATTTAATTGTGAATTTGGAAAAATGGAATATGAGAGAAAATATTAGATCAGTGGGTGGTCCAAAATGTCCCCGGATGGGTCGCTTTCCTCTCCAGATATCGCATTACATAAGCCACCTTTTAATCTGTTTTTGGTGCTTTCCAAGTGTAATTAGATCCCCAGGACAGATGTTAGTGCCAGATTTGAATAGGATCTAAAAGTTTGTCTTTTTTCACATATACATTTACAATGATATAGATTGTCCAAATATAACTAAAACTATAACATTTCCCAGGACAAGAAAGAAACCTGATATATACTGAAACAACATATGTCTGTCTTTTAACAAAATTTTACTGAAATAAAGTTTTAAAGTATTTGTTGGGGCCTCTTCCCTTCCATAATTACCAAGTGTAAGTTGGTAATTAAGTGAATGGCTGGCAGTAAAATGTTCAGATTTTACAGCTTACAGAAAAAAAGAATAGTGTAGACAGAGGTGGGTAGATTACAAAAATTGTGCTCACCACTTTATATAAAAAGCATAAGTACAAAATAAAATCAGGCAAAATAAACATTTTTCTTCATCAGTTTTTTTTTTTAAACTGATGGAATTTTAAAACTGCAGGTGTCTGTCTGTATCTGGTGAATTTTTGTTTAAAACATGTCCATTCTTCATTCAGTGAAGTTACTCACTGAGGTCAGAGTCACCGGAAATTTTACTCAAGTAAAAGCAATGATATGTCATAATAAAATAAGTAAAAAATACTCCTGAAAGTATTTTTAAAAAAATAGTTACTCAAGTGTAAGAATTTACTTCCCAACTATGGCTGTAAACAACCTAAAAATGTGAATAATCTGTATTCTCTAATCGTTTTTGAGTAACTTTTTCACTATATTTCATAAAACTGTTACATGCTACTTATTCTTACCTGGAGGTTGTTTAAGCTGTTTCTGATATTTACAGTGCAGATCTGCAGCATTTTGAGGTAACTCTTCTCTGACTGGACTAGCTCTTCGATAGCCATCATCTGTCTCTGAGCTTGCCTCTCTTTTGCAGCTGCTTCCTCCTCTTCATTCTTCTTTTTGGCTTCCTCTGCCAACCTCTCCTCTGACACCAAGGTTTCCTCTGAGAAACTGTCCTCTGAGGGAAGTCTTAAACGTATTCGATGAGCACCTGCATCTGCAAGTTCTGAGGAATCAGTAGTTGGTTTAAGCACTAAATCTTCTGCTGTCTCTTCTTCAGAGCTAGCATTGTCATATTCAACTTGATTGTCCTTCTCTTTATTTCCACTTTCCATTGTTTGAGGTCTCTTGGCAACCTTCTTCACTGCACCCGAATAGCGAAGAGGAGTAGACGCTGATTTGTGGAGTTTGAAGGGCAATGTGTTTGGTCTACCGGACACTTCCATGACAGAGATCGCTGTCAAGAAAAAACACCATATGCTGTCTTAATATATTTTATACACATTTTATTGTTGTCTTCAAAATAAAAACATTTTTAAAAAACTTTTAGCGGAGACTTCATAATCATTAAAAACATTCAAAAAGGATGCAACTTCAAAAAGTAAATCTCATCTTTAAACAAACTGCAAAGATATCCATACATTATTAATGATTCACAACTTTCACATATGAAAGGAGGCTCACATTCTCTACTGTGTTTTCACAGCTGTGTCGTCTCAACAGCTCCCATCAAATCCGGAAATATTTACAACAAAATATGAAACAGCTGCATGCATGGTCTTCATCATTTTTGTAGAGAAGAAATATTGCAACACCAACAGATTTACAGATGAGGAGGCTGGCTGGACTGTGGACTTATTTTGCATTGCAACATCTGTTTCCCATCGACTTAACATATCGCTGTGGTAGCTCTTTAGTCATAATAAATCCACTTTCAATCATTTAGCTACTACATTCTGCATGTGAAAAAAGACAGAAAAGTTAAGATAATTGTAACAATTACCGAATGATTTTTTTCTGCAACACCATCACAACTTATACGAATAACAATTAATTTGAAACAGACATTTCTTACTCTGTAACACAGCAGATGGCAAGAGATAATAGGTCATTGTTTACTGGTGACTTCCCACAAGTATACAGACAGTGGGGTCGTATTGTCATGAATACGCTTAACTGAAGCACCACTTGTTGTGCCACCAGGAGGCTGACGAGTTGCTTAAAGGGTGATGAATGCTGCCACCAGCGTCACAGTATAGCTGTTATGTGGTTCAGCTGGATAATTTGTGGTTTTGAGGGAAAAATGTGACAGAAAATTGAGTCTTTGTGATTAAATTATGTTTGAGACAGAGGCAGCATTTTAAAACGTTCAGTATCAGAGGATAAGCTTTGTTCCACTTTCAAAGTCACTTAACGCAATTTATTTGATATCTACGAACTTATCTTGCAAAACATTAATAATGTATAAACTAAATCATTGACAGCTACCTTTTGGAGACTTTTCAGAGCACATCCCAAAGGAAGTAGGGGACTTGGAATATTCCACAGTTAACTTCATGAGATCCAAGATATGAGATCCGTTTGAGATCTTCAATCTCTACTTATCCGTGCACCCATCTTATTTGCATATTTTCAACTTTGTTTTTGTGAACTATTTCAATTCACAGCTAATATGCAACAACTTCTCATGTATTTTTGTTCAATTTCTAGTGCTAATAGAAACAAAAATTACACAAAACCCGGAAGTAACTTTTTATCAAGATATAAGAGATTCCTTAAGTCAATAATTCTTGAAAAATTATCAAAAATACAAGAACCACTGGCATATCACTTCACTTACGATAAGACATGTTCACAACTTTTTTATTACTTCACTGCAAATTTATATCATCTAACTAATCCTATGACAAGAGCAATGTTCTTCCCAAGTAACAATATAATTCTGTTGTATTTCACTCTACTCTTAGCATAAATAAATCTGTATATAACATAAAACAAGTAGTTTTTAGCAGTAAGATTTGAGTTGTACTTCCCTTTTAACATTTATGCTACGACATCAAAAAAGCCCTGTGCCTCACCAACTGTTAGGTCCCTATTCTGCTTTTGTATTTTGCAAAGTGCAATGAAAATGCAAAATAGTTGTGCTATTTTGTTGTGCTATATTTTTTTAATTATTTACACTTGGTGTCATCAAGCACATGGATAATTCAATCACAAGTTTTATCTTCCACATTACATACAATTATGTCAACATGTGCAACTTGTCTTAAGATTTTAGTAACTTAGTTTGCTGCCATCTAATATTTGAATTCATAAATTAATTTCATAGTCTCAACAATATTATTAGTCAGACTTTAACATGTTTGAAATTCACCAAAAGTCACAATATTTGCAGATTTGTTTCTGCAAGCTCTAAAGAAATGTAAAGGAACCATAAACTGCTTGGTTCATATGTAGTCAAGTGAACAACTAATGCTTTTTTTTAGTTTGTTCTATGATTTTGTTGTCATAAAGAGCTCATAATTGAGTTTACAAAAACATTTTAGAATTAAACAGGTATTTCTTAAAAAAAATTATGTCATTCAATTTAAATCTTGAATATTGAAGTATGGGGAATTAATTATTTCTTTGAAGTTACAATCTAACTCACAAGAATAAAACAGTAAGTTATAAATAACAAAAAGGCCATAAGTTGCACCAATAAAAGTCACAACCATCACCCTGACAATAGCATGCTGTATAACAGAGACGACTACAAATACTAAGAGGTAAGGAGGCTGTCATTACCTTCTGCAAAACCTTGAATCAGCTGCGGTGAACTGAGATCTCCTCTTTTTATCCCGTTGTCCTGAGAGTGCTGAGCTGCAGAGGAGAGCTGCTGCTGCATGCAAAACACAAACACACCAGTGTAACTTTCTCCAGTGACTCACACACAGCAGGCTGCTGCTGGACCTCATGTGGCAGAAGTGTGTGAGTGTGTATTTACAACAGGGTGGAGGTTAGGGGAAAAACCTCAGAGTGCAAAGAGAGGGGGATGGGAGTGAAAAGGAGGGTGGGATGGCTCCGAGAGGCGAGGGTAGCCACGCAAACACAAACACACACTCACTCACACACACACCCCTACTGCAGAATAAGCTAAGTGACTGCAGCAGCTGTTTAGAGGAGGAAACTGCACTCACTAAAACTAACAGCGATTGGCCAATTAGTCCTCACAGGGGTCTGAAGGTCCAATCAGACGACTCGGTGAGAAGCTTTGTGGGACACTAAAAGGGGCCAATGAAGGCAGAGCAGAGAAGTGATTGAAGTTTTTTTCTCACAGGAAACAAAAGCACGGTGGGAAATCCCATCCTCTTCCAATTGCAAAGGGATTGTCTGGATTTTCTGGTGTATGGAAACAAAAGAAGACTTTAAGTCACTCCTATATTTTTTGTCAGTGAAAATAAATTATTCAAAATATTTCTAATTTATTAAAAAAATGAAGAAAATGTAAAGTAAACTTATTTTACAACAAAATTTCAAAAGCATAAATGTAAAAAAGGCTTCTCCTGCAACTGATGCACATTTCTACAAGAAGAAATATATTCAACAGTTCATCATTTTGTTTTAAGCCACTGTGAAAACCGAGCTGCATTACATTTTATTTGAATTTTGGCATTTTAATGTAAAACTAACATCAATAGCCATATTATCATAAGAATAACAGGCTGTACAACCTTACAGACTATGCTTGTTTATCTTGACTTACTTCATTTAATCAAGGATAAAAACCTGCCTGTTTAGAACTTCCTTTGATTAATAACTATAGGAATATTGATCAATACATTTCATGATCATCATTCTTGATTAATTTGATGATGGTATTCAACAAAATAAAATATTTATTGCTTGTTTTACAATTGTTGACTCCATTACGTTTATATCATGTAAAACAAACTTGAACTGACAATTGATACAATGAGTCTATTAATTCTCTTGTCTTAAAATTTTGAAATAACCTTCAAAAATTACTACGATGTTTAACAAAAAAAAAAAGAAAACATAAAGTAGACAGTCACCACAAGTCAGTCATTCCATGTGTTGCTGAGCTTTGGGAAATAACTGGAATGTAGCAGCTTAAGGAAAGCCAGACAGAACTGAGGCGTTCACCACAGTCAGACGCAAAGGAATGAGGAAGGAAAAAAGACAGAAGCTAATCTTATTCAATAGATCGACATTTCTGGGAGTAATGTTGCATGACTGTATTCTCTCATGACGTGACACCTGCTCATCCGAAGCAACCCAACGTGTATGTCCAACAAAAACTGGTTTGAAAGATAAAAAAAACATTCATCCTTGACTTCATAGAGAGCAAACATCCTTTAAAGCCAAAACCTGCACTACCAGGAAAATATCCAGGAAAATAACATCAATGGTCACAGAATTTCTGAAGCTGTTGTTCTTTATAAACTTAAAGTCTAATCAATTTATCAGGTCCAGAAATGCAAAGTAAATATGTTGCTTTGGTTTGCTTGTTTTGATACGTTTCAAACACAGTAAGTGGCTCGTACCATGACTAAAGTGGAAAGGTAATTACAAATAATGATGAGCGAAGTTAGATGTGACCAACAAAGAACTGCTCATCTATTTATGTCAGAGCTGGACAAACAGCTGTCATCAAGATTTACAGGATGCATATCACAAATAAGTGATGGAAGAAACACGTTATGGGTGGTGTGACACTCTAAATGTAGATCAACATTGAAAAAACTGTGAACAGCTTCATTTAGCAACAGTCAAACAAGCTCCACATGCACAAGGTGAAAAATGCAAGATCAATGCAAATGCAAGATTTGCTAAAATAATCTTTCATTCTGGATCACAAGTTTTCTCCAGCTGAACTTGCTGAGCTTGTTGAACTCACATTGGATTGACTCAGCTAAAAATAATAGTGGCAATAATTGGCTCTTCTTTGCCAAGTTTGCTTACACAGTGATCCTGTCAAAGGTCAGTGCTGCAGCAGCCTTACCGGCAGTGAGAAGATGATAATTTCACAACTTCCTTTACCCCACAGGCAAGTGTTTCAACTTGAGTCATCAGCCAAATATCAGCGGTAAAGGTTTCAACCTCATCGGAAAGAATTTATTCTTCACCAACAGCAAACATTTTTCATTCACACTCTTTAGTTCCTCTTTAGTTGTAGACTCTAATTCTGGCACAATCTGTTGTTCAGCTTTCTTCCTAAAACTGCAATAAAAGCTGCACAAATCAAAACCAATCAACACAAAGATACCTTAATGCAGCATGACTTTGCTCACTGTTTTTACACCATATTGAGGATTCATTGTTGACATGTGAACAGTTTGGTGCTGGATACAGCCGGACATGGCCTTGAACTGTATTATTTACAACAAAGAAGGTTCAGGGAAGTTTCTGCAATGAAGAAGGAGAGGATGTAAACAAATAATTGGAAATAATTTTCTACGGAACAATAAAACAATTTAAATATTTAGAATTTGAAAAAGGTGGGGAAAATATGAATGACCTCACATTCAGAACCAAAAGCTGTCTGATCTGGAAATGTTGTCTCAGGCAGCCAATAGCCTGCATCTCAAGATATGACACATTTATTCCCAGAAATTAAAGTAATTCCCCAAGAAAATCTCTCTAAATTTCCTTTTGGCGGTTGTGAAAGTTGCTTCACTTGAAACTTTTTCTTGAGATTCAGTCTCGTCAATCAAAAACTTATTCACGTTTGCTTTTTGCTTTTGTTGGAAAGTAGAAACCAGCACTTCATTATGTTAACTATCAGCATCACATGTAACTTGATGTGTGCACAATATCAACTATTACCATATCCCACGCAAAAACTCATTTATTTGCAGAATACTGATGGAGATTTCATCAAATGTTTTTGCATTTTCTGCCAAAAAACTGATTTGGAAAGATATATTCAAAATAAAATTTTGTAAACATCTGCATGTTTTATACCTGTAATGTATAAAATGTCTTTATACATCTACATGTGAAACTGGAGTGACTTGCAAACCTATTCATACTCCTTGAAATATTTAATTGTGTCAGGTGTATTTTTTGAGATTCTGAAATGGTGACAGGTGATTTATTTTAGAGGTATCAAAATAAAGGATTATGAATACAAATGCCACATACTAGCATAAATAATTTCCTTCTACTTCATTGTTAGGCACTTTTTTGTGCTGTTTTATGACATTAACTCCCAACAAAAATGACAATTGTGGTTATGATGACAAAATGTGTAGAAGATTCAAGAGCAAAGCACTAAACAACTTACATAGCCCACATTTAGAGTGTAATTGTAGACAACAGAGTCCTCAATTACAGCTGGCACTATAATAACACATAATAACTACAAATATGTGTGATTAGCTATCTGTTTTTCTGTCATTTTTGTTTGTTTGGCCTTGAAAAACAAGAACAACAGAAGGAAGAGCATTTAAAGGACTGGAGAGGATAAACAAAAATCACAAAGACAAAACAAAAAATCTTGTCTACAATCTGAATTGTACATTTAATTAATAATGGTAATAAGAAAATATATTTCGGTAAGCAGCCAAAAAGTACATCCTATTTTATTAGATTGTATAGCATGTGAGCAGAAAGATATAGCCTATTACAAATTTCTTACAATCGCCTCTATTTTTGTTCCTTTTTTACTGTTATATTTCTATCACGCCGTTCACATTAATTAAGACAACCTAAGACAACCGTTCACTTACAATTATTTAAAAAATAACTTTAAATGAGAGGAAACACCAACCGAAGCATTACGGTGTCGGCAAATGTGAAAGTTTTCCACTTCCACGGAGCACCGACTTTTTAGTGGCCCTTTAAAAATCCCCACAAACACGTTAACGCAACGCGCAAAGAGCAATAAAAAGCTAAACGCTTCGTTTAGCTGAGGGTTGAGGATCGCCACGATCCGTCTGCTGCCTCAGCTTCAAGTAAATAAATGCTGAAATAACTGAAAATGTGAAGAAAATAGTTTTTACCATGTTGTTATCTTTCTGTCATCGCATATTTACTCCAGCTCAGATGTCAGCGGCTCTTCACGTCCCACCTGTTGTCAAAAGCAGCTTGTCAAGACACAAAATGAATTGGATAAAACTACTTCCTGTTTTCTTACAAAATAAGAGGCCGCTCAAACCCTTACATCCTGTGTAGTTTCAGAATAAGGCGCTTCTGAATTTTGTTTGTTTTTGCCAATTGATTTGGAAATAAATTGGCAAACTAAAAACCCATGATAACATTTCTCTCATTTTGCTTTAAAAACTTTATATGACGTTTATTGTATATTGATATTCATTATTCTCTCATTTTTAATTATCTAAAAAATGTGGTGAAATTTTCTGAAGGTGTGTACATTTTTGCGTAAAATAAATCTTGATTCAGTTAATCAAAAAAGACAACGCAACACTGTAGCAATGTGCTTGCTACAAGTCTCATTTATTTTAAGTCTTCTCTGAAATAAATCTTATCTTGCTTGAGAATAAATCCACTGTTAGACTACAGCGTATCAGACAGAAATCAAAGCTTGTGTTTTAGTGAAAGGGTTAAATTGCTATTCGACGCAATATTACATCATTTAGTTTTTTCCTGCCCCTCTCAGTGATGTAGTTTTACTCCAAGTCGTTAGAGAGCGACATCACCGCTGCGTCATCAGAATGAGCCAGGGGTGAAAGGGGAAGAGTTGGACAGAACCACATGTATGTTGTTGTGGTGTTGGCTGGATATCCCGGAGCTTGGTTTCCTCAAATTACATAATTTCGGTGAGATGCACACTTGTATTTCCATTTATTAAAATGCAAAATATGTTAGTTTTTATTCGGCGAGGTTAAATTTTGTATTCAATCCTCAAGCTAACACACCAAGTTCCATTTTCGGACACAAAGTATTTCGCTTGTAAACTGAGTAGTTTCTTGACCCTAATAAATCTTTGACATATTCTTCAGCTTGTTATTAATTAACTGTATTTTGTTTATCATCAGTTACTTATGAAAAACCCGTTGACAAAGCTCAGAGGTGTTCATTTGAAACAGAGTTATAGTTAGCTAAGCTGCTATAGGATCACTTTGAGACAGAAATAAACTTTCCTCCAATCTTTTTGATTGTAGCAAATTTTTTGTGGCTTCATTTTATGTAATTTCAGAGGCTTTCATTGAAAAAAAAGATTCTACATTTTCTCTGTTGTTACTGTACTGAGCTATACGCTGGAACATATACTAGAAATTAACTTTTAGTCTTGTCTGACTTAATCTGACTTAATACGTTTAAACTGATTGTTAGATCAGAAATTGTTTTTGTTTTGTTTTTTTAACTAACGAATTAACTGATTCTCATCATTTCAAAACCATTACTTATGTTAAACAAATTGAAGAAATTTCAGAGCTCTTATTTTTTCCAGATGAAACCTAATGAGATTCAATAATAATGTTTCCCAGGCAGTTTGTATTCTACCTAGTAGTTCTTGTAGGAAAAAGAGGAAGAGCTTCATTACCATAACGTTTGTTCATTTTTGTCATGTGCAACATATGAAATTATAAACTAATAGAAAAAAATAGATTCATATTTTTTTTTTTTGGATTGATGTGTGATCAGATAAAAGTAGGTTTATCCTGTTAAATGTTTCAGTTTTGAACATGTTTCACTAACATTGTTTCAGATTGTCTTGAGGTAAAATGAGGAATCTGAAGCTACTGAAGAGCCTTTGTAGTTCAGAGCTGCAGGGTCCTGGTTCTCCTCAGTGTTTCTCTGTGAGGTCTGACACCGGCTCTCTCCTCATCGCCTCTCAGTTCTCAGTCACAGAGTACGACCCACACACAGGCGAGGTGCGGTACTCCTAATTTCTGTATATTTTAAGATGGCAGAATTTCTTTGATCAGATTGATTATTTTCCTCCCTTTTTTTCTCTTTCTTTAGGTTGTCAGAGAAACTTCGTTAACAGCTGACGGTTACCTGCCAGAAGATGGCAGTGGAGAGGTGGTGGGACTGCAGGACCTCGCTGAACTTCAGTCCGCATGTTTGGCCACAGCAGGCGGAGACGTCGTTCTCTTCAACCTCAACACCAGCCAGGTGTGTTTTTTTTTCCACCCATCTTTTTCAGACCACTGCTTAATGTTAGGATTATGGTTAAAGGGAAAGCAGATTAAACAGTATTATGTTCCTCAGTTGGAGTGTGTTGGCAGTGTGGACAGCGGTCTTACGTCTATGACCTGGAGTCCTGATGAAGAACTCGTCATTCTTACAACTGGTCAGTATGTTACAGACACGTTACATGTGAATAAAACAGTTTAAAAGGAATTAATGCATAAATTGATTAAAAGCTGTAAAGGGACTAGAATATTTGAAATATGATGGCAATTTACTTCCTTTTTAATCTTTATGTTTTTTGTTCCTTTTTTTTTCTGGTTTGGATTTGATTGTTTATTTTGTGTGTTCTGTTAATTTTCCTTATACTAAAGCCATGAGGAGTGGAAATGCTTTATTTGCAACAAATATCAGAGTAGGCACATAAACTGATTCAGTCTACAGCTTTTTGATTTATTCAACATATATAAATTATTTTTACTTGACTTTTTTAATGTTCTTGATTTGTAGTTGGATTGACTGTAATGACTGTTATCTGTGTATCTGACTGTTTTAGATTAAATAAGCTAAAACTAAATCTTTGAAGAAATCAGTTTCTGCACTGATTGTCTGGAAAATGCTGCAATTCAGGTAGTCCACACATCCTTAAAAATCCTTAAATTAATGTATCTAAAATTAAGACCTTAGAATATATTAAATTCTTTTTAAAACATTTAAGTTGGGCCTAAATATGCTAATCACAGGTCTTACAATTTGTTATGGCAAAACAAGTCTTGTATGTATTTTTTATTTTCTGTCAAGTAAAAGTTTGAGCTGCACACAGGCATCTCCATTGGTTCTATCACTCCTCAATGTTTATAGTTTCTCAGTCTTAAATTTTAGTCAAGATGGCATTTAAAGGTCTTTAAAAAATCTTATATTTTACTGCTGAGGCCTGCAGATTTCTTGCAAGGAACTGGGAAACTTGAAAGTTCGCCTAAATTGGAAAACATTTTGGTATTCTTAGAGTCCATTGCTTATATCTAAAAGATTCATACTCACACAGATACACTTATCAGTGCTTTAAATAAATAAATAAATAAACAACTGTCTTTCTCCACAGGACAGGAAACAATCATCATGATGACCAAAGATTTTGAGCCGGTTACTGAGGTTGGAATCCACCAAGATGATTTTGGTGAAGGTATCTTAGCTTCAGATTAACTTCTCTCCAAGTGTTCAGAAATGAATTGTGCTAAAATGAATCCAGTTAGTCTCATTAATCATTAGTGTGTCTGACTTGTTTTTTTGTAGTGATGACATTTTGTGTATTATGTTTGATTTGAATATTTCTAATTGAAAACTGTGCAACTACATGGTTTGTTTTATAGGGAAGTTTATCACAGTGGGTTGGGGGAAGAAGGAGACTCAGTTTCATGGCTCAGAGGGAAAACAGGCAGCACAGAAGAAGATTCAGGTTGTTGATGATTCACTCAAACTTCAGACCTGCTTTAAAAATGAGATTTGATTGAACAAATGTTAAGTCTGTCCCGTTTACATGTTTTAATCACAGGATGTGCAGCCAGCCGTGGCCTGGGATGACCGCAGACCCAGAGTCACGTGGCGGGGAGATGGTCAGCTGTTTGCCCTCAGCGCCATCTGTCCCCAGACTGGAGCAAGGAAGGTCCGAGTCTGGAACAGAGAGGGCGTTCTGCAGGCCACCAGCGAGCCCATCAACGGCCTGGAGCAGGCACTGTGCTGGAAGTGAGAACGCCTTAAAATTCACAATCTAAAGCTGTGTAAAACTAAAAACACTGTATTTCTTCTCCATGAATATCAAAGTTGTACATCAACTTCATGTGTCATTTCAGACCTTCAGGTAGCCTGATTGCCAGCTCTCAGAGACATCCCAACAAACACAGTGTTGTGTTCATGGAGAAGAACGGACTGCTTCATGGAGACTTCACACTACCATTCAGCAAAGACCAAGCCAAGGCATGTTCTGATTACGTAAATTAATAACTTTTGATTAATAAATATTTGAGCTGACAACATTATTAGATCATTATTTTAATGTGTGTGTCTTTAGGTGAAGGAGCTGGTGTGGAACAGTGACTCCACTGTTTTGGCTGTTTGGTTAGAAGACTTGACTTCTGGAGAGGATGGGAAAGTCAAGAGTTACAGTAAGCACAACAGAGACATAAAAAAATTACATGTTTCAAATAATTCCATATATCTATATTTAGTATTGAGAGAGATGGAATTAACAAATTGAGTTTGATTGACTTCAGCTAGACTGAGAAAAGGCTTTTAGATTGAAATCTTTCTATTGAGCAGAAAAAACAGGATTGTCACATTCGAATATAGGAATGCTCTTAATACATTTAAGGCAATAAAATGTTTTTTTTTTTTTTTTTAAAGGAATTTAATTCTTTATTTATTTGCATCTTTTAATGTATTTATAATATTGTTTAAAGTATTACTTAAAAAATAGTTAATTGAAAAATCTGCACGGTCCCAAGCTGGGACACTGCACAGTTTTTTAAAATCTAATTACCGGTAATTGACAAAATAATAAATGACTAAAAAAATTATAGTTGCATCCCTAATGACTTAAGATAAAATTTGCAAACATAAGGTCAGCTGAAATTTATTATAGGTCAGTTAGGGTTATTATGATTGAACATAAGGAGGCGGACAAAGATTGAATCAACTAATTATTATCTTAAGCTTGTGTGTACTTAACATCTTTTATGTGCCTCTCTGCTTCTTCTTGCTGCAGTCCAGCTGTGGACGGTAGGAAACTACCACTGGTACCTGAAGCAGAGCCTGGTCTTCGATGGAGACCCTCAGAAAGCTCCTGTCTGCTTCTGCTGGGACCCAGAACGCCCCCTACGCCTCCATGTTGTGACCCACAGCTGGACAAGTGTCACCTACGACTGGTGCTGGACAACAGAGCGAAGCCCTGGACTCGACGTGACTGATGATGCCAGCGTGGCAGTGATCGATGGAGGTGAATACGAAAAAAATAGTTTTTTATTCTTGTTTCTATGACACAAGTTTAATGTTCTATTCATTTTTCAGAAAAAGTTCTGGTGACGACCTTCAGGCACAGTGTGGTTCCTCCTCCCATGTGTTCATTGGAGCTCCAGCTGAAGTCACCAGTCAACCAGGTGACTTTCCTCTGTCAGACCGAACGGACCAATCAGATTGCTGTCTTCACCTCCGATGGACAGATGTCGGTGTTCGGAGAAGGTAAGATGCAAAACTCTGGACTACTTTACATTTTTTATATCACATCCAGTGTTTCATAGTGACTCTAATGAATTATGCCGCTTATTAAAAAGCTCCAGCAAGACATTTCTGTAGAACTTCCAGCCTGAAGCATGGAAAACTAAACAGAATTAAAAAAAAGTGGATTTTAAATCCTAATCAATCTGTGAGCTCAAATAACTGATTATTAGAAAGCAATTTTGTATCTTATGATAGCGAGAAAATTAAGTTATAATGAGATGATAACTTTTTATTCCAAAACATTGAATGATATTCCCTGAAAATATATTTATAGAATGACTTCTATACTTCTATACCGAAATACATTTTGTTTCAGTTATTTAGTTTTTTTATTTAATTTTTTTTCTAGCTGATGTTTTATATGTATGTCATGTTTTTATGTAAATCCAGTTTCAAAGGAAGATTTGGACAAAACTGCAGATGGATTCAGCATTTTGTCCCGTCCTCTTGTCCTCCAGAAATCTTTCAGGTAATTAAAGAAACCCAATTGTTCTGACACATTTCTGCTCCTCATTCTTTCTTGAAAAAAAGAAGTCAACTCTCTTGTTTTGCCTTCAGATTGCCCGCTCCTCAGGACGATCCCCTTGCCCTGCGGCAGCTGCTGTGGCTACAGGAGGAACTGTTTTTGTCATCACTTCTGGTGTTGTGCCCAACACCTCCACCCTGTTGGTGCTTCATCCTGCGCAGGACGCCTCTGATACACTTGCTGTTCGGTCTGCAGACTTTGAATCCTCTTCAACATTGTTTTAAAATATTCATAATGAATTTTCTAATTACTTTTCTTTTTTTCCTTTTCGTGCTGGTTTTCAATCTCAGGTCTCAGGTGGAGGTTGAAGGTGTTGTGATCAGTATGGTTCACTCCTCTCAGACTGGGACTGTGGCTCTGCAGCTGGAGGATGGACAAATAAGGAAACTCCTCTGGGGTGAGGAAACAAAACATAATCTGCTTCCTCTGATTTTTATGCTTCTATTCCGTTGATACATATAGCTTATGGAGAAACTATATCTGTAACTTGTGTTTTTTTATCTATTCATTGCTGTGGATTTTTTGAGATGCACTGAAACTTGCATGGAAACATATATTAGAGGTACATAAAGTGTATTTTCTGTAAAGTATTGTATTTTGTTTGCAGATTGTCCTGAGATGTCGGTGGAAGACTGGCGTGACTCCAGCGGCAACAGCATCAACTTTCCTGCGTCCTGCATCCAAACGGCTCTCTGCTGCATAAGTGGAACGGTACAAACATAACTACACAACACAACAATTAAAAAAAAAAATTAGAACAATCATTGTGAGAAATCTATCCTCTCCTTCCAATCTTCACTCTCAATGGAGCAAAATGTCCTCACGAACTGTCCATACTAAAACTTTTGTAAATGAATACTGTTTTGTATTCATTTAGCATTTCTTAATATTTATCAATGATTGCATCCTTTGCAAGAATAAGTTAGATTATTTCTAATAGAATGGACAAATACTAATTACTATTACAAATTAATATTTACTAATGAAAAACCTTAATATTATTGTTTTTATGTTTGTATTTAAAAGCATTTGGTTATTTATCGCCTTAACCAAGGTTATAAAGACCCATTATGGAGGATTCCACAGATTGCAGACCCCTGATATATTCATCTTCCTTGTCTATAATTACAGTCTGAATAGAAACACAAACACAATAAATTCACTATAATGTTTTTTTTTATTTCTCTTTGAAAACCTGGCTAGAACTGTGAGAAATTTTAAAAGTTTTGAACTTTGGTCTGAAAACTGTGCTGGTCTTAATGTTTTTGCTTTCTTTGCTTGATGTTTGCAGGAATATCTCCTTGGCCTCACAGACAGATCCCACCTGTATGCTGGAGACACAGAGGTGAAAAGTCAATGTGGTATATTTGTGTTGAGTTACCGTTTTTTTCTTTTTTAGCATTAACATTTTTTAAAAATCTTCTTTGTCTTCAGCTTGCGTCCAATGTTAGCTCCTTTGCCGTTTGTGACGACTTCATTCTCATCACCACTCACTCTCACACCTGCCGCTGCCTCCAGCTGAGCACACTCACCCTCAAAGGTGCGAAAGAAACAAATAAAATGCTATGAGACGTCGGAAGTAATATGCCTTCCGGTAAATGGTGATTTTTTTCCCTCATGAAATTAAAAGTAAAAATTGTCTTAGTGCAGGTCTGCAGGTGGCTTTGTCCTCTGATGGAGGTCAGAACGATGAGACACTTCGGCGAGTGGAGCGAGGCTCCAGGATCGTGACTGTGGTCCCTCAGGACACCAGAGTGATTCTACAGGTCAGCTCAGTTTATATTTTCTCCATATGTGCCATATTTCTAAAATCTCTTTAAAAAAACTTTGAAAAATGTGACTCATCAGTTTATTGTGTTTTCAGATGCCTCGGGGAAATCTGGAGACCATTCATCACAGAGCGCTGGTTCTGGCTCAGTTAAGGAAGTGTTTAGATCGGTGAGTTTAATAGCCTTCTTGTTACATTTAAATTTGTTTCATATTGCTTAACTCAATCTTTTTGTAGACCAAGAGATTTCCATTCAAGGAACATTTTCCAGGATCAGGGATTTCTGCAACTATACTTTTTATCCCTTGTTTTGCTTTCATTAAATGTTTAAAAACTAATAACAGTGTTAAAATGTTTATTTCAACAGCGGGCACTCCCTACCATCATCATTTTAGCATTTAATTTTCAAGAATGACTTTTGTTTTATTAATCCAGCTGTTGATTTTTTTTTCACAGCTTCAAGTTCAGAGAGGCATTTGAGTGTATGAGGAAGTTAAGGATCAACCTAAACCTCATTTATGACCACAATCCAAAGGTATGCATGCATGTTATAGAGAAGTGTGTCTAAAAATACTAAGAAAACAAAAGTTATGTGTTTTTTGTGGAACATCATTAATTACATAAGGAATTAAAAGCTTTTTTAGGTGATTTTAATGGGATTGTCCAAATTTCAGGACAAAGATCTTTCAGTGGTTTCCTGTTTGGGAAACAGTTTTACCCTGAACATCAATATATAGAGACGAAAATGAAATGGTTTAAGGTTGCTGGTAGCTTTTTGTCATAATGTTACCAGCATTAGGTTTCTTGACTGAAGAAGATTAAAACGATTAATAATATGTCCTACCTTTTTGATTGTTTCTTCTCCAGGCTTTTTTGGAAAATGTTGAAACCTTCATTACTCAACTCAACTCTATTAACCACATTAACCTCTTCCTCACGGAGCTCAAGTAAGATGTTTATAATTAGAAGCTTGTCACTTTGAGGGAAAATCTTCTCTTTCATGACAGATATTTTTCTTTCTTGTTGTGCATAGAGAAGAAGATACGACCTGTACCATGTACCCCCGCCCAGAGAGCAGCCCACTGCAGAGCCAGGTTGTGTCAGGCCAGAAAAAAGTTGACATTGTATGTGATGCTTTACGGAAAGCCATGGAGGCAATGGATGCAAACAAGTCAGTGATGTTTCAGGTTTTTGGCAATTTGCTGATTGTCGGAAGGCATTTGAACAAATCGATACGGAAAGTCAAAAATATTAATTTATTATTAGTAGCTTTTCAATAAGTATGTTTTTAAAATGTGTCAGTATTGTAAAAATATTTAATATTTTCATGGTTAAAAAAGCAAATGTTGCATTAAAGTAATTAGTATGTGTAAAGAAACACATCAAATATGTTTTGCTTCATTTTCAAATTTTTTTCCTTCAAAGGTTTTGTCTGTCCATATTAACTTCTCACGTGAAGAAGACCGTTCCTGAGCTCGAGGTTGCTCTGCAGAAAGTGCATGAGCTGCGAGGTGATCTGTACTTACTGATAATCTGCACAATATAAGTTGTCTGTAAATATGCATTAGTTTTATTTCAGTTATTTCACTATGAAAAAATGTGTTTGTGTATTTTTAGAAAAGCCACCTGAAGCTCCGGGAGCTGTAAGCGCTGAAGAGGCCCTAAAGTACCTCCTCTTCCTCGTCAACGTCAATGATCTGTATGAACACTCACTCGGGACGTACGACTTTGACCTTGTTCTCATGGTGGCTGAAAAATCACAGAAGGTACGAGACGTCACTGGAAATATTACTCTTAATACAACTGATAGATGATCCGTGTCCATATTGATCACAGTTGTTTTTCTGACAGTATATAATTAAGATAACTGACTTTTGTTGTGTTTTTTCAAGTCAAGTAAGTGAAGTCAAATAAACATAATTTATTTTAGATAATAACGATACAATAACTTACTAATCTATTAAGTTCCCTTGAACAAGTTAAGATAGGGCTATGGGCTATACAAAACATGTCCGCTGCATTTCTTTTTGTTGCATAAAGTCATTCTAGATAGATGAGATTTTAGCTGTTTGAAGGCCTCTTGTCACTTTAAATCCAAATAAACTATCACCAGGCTAAGCAAAAACAAACATATTAATTAACCTGTAAAGTTTTTTTTGTTGTTTTTTTTATCAAAAAAATAATATAAAGAAAAACTTTTTAAGGTCTTTGTATGATAGTCTTTTCTTATCCCTTTCAGGACCCCAAAGAGTATCTTCCTTTCCTGAACATGCTGAAGAGCCTGGAGCCAAACTACCAACGCTACACCATCGACAAACACCTAAAACGCTACAGGAAGGCTTTGGTGCATCTCAGCAAGTCTGGTCAGTCAGCTTCTACTGGACAGTCTGATTTAATGCGGAAACATGTTTGGAGTTTAGGATGGTTATTTATGGCCTGAATATTGTTTGTTTTGCTCAGGAGAGGAACATTTCATTGAAGTTCTGCAGCTGGTGAAGGAGCAGAAACTCTTCAGTGAAGCTATGCGGTTGTACACGGCAGATAGTCCTCAGTACAAGGTGAGCTGTTGCGAATTAAATCCCATCACTATTTCTCAACAGTTTTGATATCTAACTAGAGCAAGTGAATCCTGAGTGATTTGAGTCTTTTTGCCCTCAGCTTGTGAGCTCTGCATATGCTGAGCACCTGATGGAGCAGCAACAGGCTGAGCAGGCCGGCTTGTTGCTGTGGCGATGCGGCGAGCCCGCCAGGGCTCTGCAGGCTTTTGCCAGCTGTTCCAGTTGGAGAAACGCCATCTGTGTGGCACAACAGATACCTCTACCACCAGACCAGTTAGCTCTGCTGGCCAGAGACTTGGCAGGTAACCATGACAACATGTAGTCTGACTGATGGAGAGAAATGCATCTGATCCAAACTCTGACTTTAAGAGGGAAAAAATGGCTAAAGTGACCAGAAACATATGGGGAAATGTCAGTATCACTGTACAGAATGACAAGGTGTGGGTATCTATGCACTTCAACATCTCTGAAGCATGGCAGTGGGAGTATCATGCTGGGGGTCTGTATTACTGACAGCGGTGCTCCTGCATCATAGAATCTGAGTGGAAGAGTGAAGATGGAGTTCTACATTCAAATTTTTCTTAAAACTAAAAAATAGATGGTTCAAGCTTGGACAATAATTCCAAACTTGCATTCAGACTAGTTCTGGTAATCTTTGAACCACAGTAATTGGTTCTAAGATGAACTGAAGCAAGATAAAAAATTAAAAACTGATTACGTTTTTTTTTCTTTGCCTGTCACAGAGAAGTTGACCGAGCAGAGGCGGTGGGCAGAAGCTGCTCTGCTTTTGGACCAGTACGCCAAAGTAAGAAGCTAGAAAAATTTGCATTTCCTGTGAAGATGCAGTGTGGATGTATCTTCACTAAAATATTTTTAGTGAAAATTACAGAAGTATTTGAGGTCCACTATAGAATACACTATTGCAGACATTTAAGACGTAGACAGAAGCAGCTGAATAAAGCATAATCTAAACTCTGCTAAAAAGCTGTAATACTAATGACAGCCTCTAGGCTAGGAGTAAGTAGCATCTTGATCTACAGTATTATACTAAGGGTTGGATTAGGGTTAGATTGGGAACCTTCAGAGTTAGTGGGTCAGTGTTTTTTTGTTTTGTTTTTTCTTAAGACTAAGGATAATGCCAGAAAAATCTTGAAGAAGGATTTTATGAAATATGCAAAAGACATGAAAAGCTCAAATAAACAAAAGTAGTTGAAGGATATGACAACATTCTAAACTTTGAAATTTGCTTCTTGCTGAAAATACATGGAAGTAGTTAGCTGTGAAAAAGTTTTTAGCTGAATTTTTCAGAAATTATAGGATGCCGTATTCATTTCAATGGGGCCAAAAAGCTGAATATTTCCTCAACCGTATTAGATGTCAATACAAAAAGACATAACCATAATGTCCTCAATGAGCAAAATATGGTATGAGTTGAAAGGTTGAAATAGCAGCACAAAGTAAGCCAAAGTAGATAAGTGGAGAAAAGTGAACGGGAAACAGTGAAGGACTCTTCTAACAAAGTGAAATGACTCCTCAACCTGCAACAGGTGCTGTTTATGGTCTCATTATAAACATTTTTATTTTTTGTTTCAAACAGGATTGTGAGGAAGCCATCTTGGCTCTAATCACTGGTGCAGTCTGGGAGGAGGCGCTCAGACTGGTCTGTAAACAAACTCATCTTCTTTGTTAATGTGATTTTTCTTCTTTCTTTTTGGGTTGTGTGGCATTAAAATATATATTTTTTATTTCTGAAGATTTATGTGCACAACAGACAGGATATCACTGAAACCAACCTTGAACCTGCTCTGTTAGAAGGTAAGACGAAACAGTGATTGTCTCATGTTGTTTAAAAAGGTTTATGTACCATCCAGAGGATAGCTGGAGAAAAGGTTTTATTTTTGTTCTCCACAGCTGTGAACTCTCAAACAGGGTTCTTGGAGGCTCAGGTTGTAACATTTAACCGGCACCGGAGTCGTTTGGCTGTGGTTCAAGAGCAGAAAGAAAAGGCCAGGCTGGATATGCTTGGTGAGAAGAACTGATAAATCCATTTCACTCCTTCAAAATGTTTTTAAACATCTGGTTCTAGTTGTGTTTTAAACCATTTATGTTTCTTGTTAGATGAAGAAGGTCCAGACTGCCCTGATGCTGAGCTTTACTCTGAAGCTAGCAGTGTGTTGACCGCGTCTAAATACTCCCAGAGTAACTCCCGGATCTCCTCGTAAAGGGCACACACCTGAAAAAAACCCATGAAGTCAATATAATATTTTTTGTTGTTTTTGGTTTCAGTGTTTGGATTTCTCTTGCAGAAGGTCGTCAAAGAACCGCCGGAAAGCGGAGAGGAAGAAGCTGAGTCTGAAGGAAGGAAGCCCAATGGAGGACAGAGCCCTAATGCATGCCCTGAGTGAAATCATCACCACTGTAGACAAGATGAGAGGTACAAACAAGACTTTTTATTTTACGTATGGCCCTCCTTCAAATGCAGCCTGCTTAGGTGCAGATTTTTGTTTTCCAATACAAAACCAAAATCCTTCATGCTGGCTGAAAGTATTTGAACTGATCAGGCTTTTTGGGTCAAGATTAAACATAATTTTTTGTTCCAATGAAATGTCATTGGATTTCTAGTTTAAAAAATTGTCCTGTGGGTTTGTCATTAACAGGTTCCAAATCTAACAAAATATTTGGAGATTGAATGCATTAAAACATAAATCCCAATTTAAATGAAATTCAAACTAAAGTGTACCAAACAAATCGCTGTTCTGTTTTGGGTTTTGTGGTTTGATGTTTTTCCATACAAACACTAAGTGTAAATCTTCCATTTTGATGCATTTTATAAATGAGGAAGAAACAAATGATTCATATTAGTGGCTTGGGAAAAAATTGGATGATTTTGGTTACAATCCAGAGTTGGAAAAACAACTACAGGTGACAAAGTTCAATCCAACTGGCTTGAGTTAATATTAAGTAAGGTAAAAGGGTAGGTAAGTTGATAATATCTCTAAATTATATTTTTATAGGATAAGGCTCAAAATTAACCTGCAGAAACATCAAGAAACCTGCATTGGACATACTGCAGTTAATAAAGCAGTAATAAGTTCTGGTGAAAAGCAAATCTGTCCCTCCATCCTCCACAGAGGAGATCCACAGCCTCCTTAAGGCCTTGGTGCTGTTCCAGTTTGATAAACAGGCCGGGAAACTGCAGCTGGCCTACGAAGAAGCCCTGCAAATGATGGAGGGTGCTATTCCTGAGGTGTGGCCTGAAGGCCTGCTGAGCAGCAACGCTCCGGTAAATATAACACCCTCTTCAAAATCATAATATGTTCTTTTTATATTTTTGTTGGGCACCAAAATTTTTAAATTTATTAAAGGTTTTAGCTAAATGACTGGAGTCAAGATTCTAAATAATTTGCCGACAAAAGCAACAAAGACGGTTGTATTAAATTCTTCATCTCATCTGTTTTTCCCATTTTTTCCATTTGCATCCATATCTACAAAATCTGTTAATCAGGTATTGACTTGCTGATGTGACACCTGAGTTTCCACACTGTTGGACAATAAGGGATATTTCTATCCTATGTCTGTACTTATTTATTTTTGAGAAAGGTAGAACATCAAAGCAGCTGATACTGGTAAAATGTGATGTTGATAGAGTGAACTATATTCAATACTAATGACAAATAAGAAGGCAGAAATGTTTGCATACATTTTCTAAACATAAATTGTGCTTTTTGACATTTTTTTAACTCTAAAGGTAACTGGTCCAAACTCCACAGCAAACAGCATCATGGCGTCTTTCCAGCAGCAGCAACAAAAACCTGCAGCATCTCAACTCGGTCGGTACAGTTTGCGGTGTTAAGATTTGCGGTTTTTATGTTTTATCTCCAACTCCTGTTCCCCTCAAAGTAATGCACAAACCCTATTTAATATTTTATTTTGTGTTTGTATGAGGTTAGCACAGTCTGGAATATAAATTATATTGCATTTTAATTATAACCTTTTATTTCTGGTTTGTCACAACAGAATTTGATGTAAAAAAAACGTAAACTTAAAAGCTAGACCCAAAGTTCTTGGTTTGGCTTAGATGAGATGCCAAACAAAGTATTGAAATTCCTTCCTTTTGAATAATTAAAAATCATGGTATAACTGATCACAAACTATGATTTGTAAGGTTTGTGTTTCATCAAGTTAATCCTATACAGATTTATTTAAGTATTTTTTTTTTTATTTTAACTGATCTAAGTTTGACAAATTCTAAAAAAAAAACTAATTGGCTTTTTATCTCTAAATAATCTGTGACATGCAAACCAAGGGAATATTTTTAACTTGAATGTCTTCAATCTTGTGAAAAACTGCCTGAATATTCTCTCAGCCAAGTCTTGAGATCTGTAGATGTTGTTGAAATATAAATGACTTATATATATATATATATATATATATATATATATATATATATATATATATATATATATATATATATAATATATATATATATATATATATATATATATATATAATTATTTTTTTTTTTTTTTCAGATCCTGAGATCCCAACAGCACCAAAGCTGAGGAACAGTGTCAAGTGGAAGCTCACTGTTCTTAAATAAACAAAAAACATGATATTGTTTAATTTTGTTTTATGAAAAACTGTAAAGTACAATTTCAGTTGTATAATAAAGATTCATTTAACAACTTCTGATACTCAATCGGTTTACTTTTTTTATGGAAATAAAAAAAATTCCTAGAGCTATAAATATGGTGCTGCTCCACAGCAGGTCATTTACAAAAAAGTAGATTGTTCCACCTGCTCTCCTCTGATAAAAATATTTTTAAAAATAGAATCTAATGCTAAATCCAGTGAGTTTTGGTGTCTCTGAACCAAGCCCTGCTTTCCTCTCAGACACGTTTTGCTCGTTTGCCAGCAGCTGCAGCGCGCCGCTGGTTGATGGCCTTGGTGGTGATGCGGAGTTTCCTCATTCGTAGCTGCCGCAGCCTCAGCTGCAGGTCTTTGGGAAGTTTCCCCCCCTTTGCCAGAATGTCCTTTGCTCTCCGACTGGGTGTCTTGGTGAGGCTGAAGTCGCAGATTGTGGGGAAGTGGTCATACATGACGTAACATGTACGGGATGAAGGGAGATAGCCTTCAGCGCTGACCGTCAGGCGGTACTCGCCTGGATTCAGCAGACGCCAGTAGTCGCCATCAACCACTGCAGCAGGGAAGACCAGGCATAAAGCGCAGCATGATAAAAGCAAAGTATAACAAAACACATCTGCAAGAAAAAATATATAATTTAAGCCTCAATCACTTCTAGAAAAGCACAACATTTTACAAAGTATTTGTATCTAGTTTCTAGTGGAAATATCTTAAAACACCTGAAATAAGACAAAACTAACTGATAAGTAACATTTCAGCAGAATAGAAAATGTTACTTGGTGCTGTTCCAGTTGATAAAACTGAAACAGGAGCTTGTTTTAAGTCAATAATTCTGTAATATTGATGAAAAGGTGCTTGTTGCACTAACAGATTATTTCATAACATGGGAAAATGTCTTGTTATAAAGTAAATAATGTCAGTGGAACTACTACTTAAAATTTATCTAGTTAATGAGGGTAGAAGATGAACAAACATGCCCACATTCTGCTTTTGGTCAAGTACAGTAATTATTACTCTGAAAACAATAAAAAAGTTGCAATACACACACACACAAAAAAAAGAAATTGTGATTTTGTTGGACAAAAGATAGAACCCAGTAATCTGGGTCTGAAGTAAAGAGATCATGTCAAGATGAAAGGTCAAAGGTTCCTGTCTTTGTAAAGCTCCAGTCACATTAAATGTCATTATTGACAGCAGGAGTACCAACTGTTCTAACTCTAGAGGGCGCTGTGTATAAAAAATAAATTGCACCTGATCTGATGTGATGATCGATGTCCTCGACTTTGATGATGGCGTCTGCTATTCCCACCCCGGTGTCTTTGTCTCGTACCACACCCTTAATTCCACGATGGATCTGAACTTTCAAATAGAGAAATTTACAGTTTTCTGCAGGATAAAATCCTAAAGACTAACTCTGTTCCACAAATTATGTTTTATAATGTAAAATCAAGATACAAAGAAGCCAAGCAGATGTGGAGAGCAAACCAGGTCAGAGCATTCTAGGTCAAGTCAAAACTTGCTGCCTTCAGGCTTGAAAGAGGAAAATTTAGATTATTGTGAAGGAAAGTGGATTCTTATCATTATTCTTAAAAATAGTTCTATTAGTGCCTTTTTTAATGTTTACATCATAACTATTAAATCCAACTCATTAACTTCTTGTTATGAGTTACTATTTGACCAGATACAGATAAGACAAAACCGATAGTTATGATTTTAAAAAGTGCAGTGAGTCTGTGTCACATCAGCATGACCTGGTTTTACTGAGCAGACTCATGAGGAAATTATGACTCATCAGCTGGATGTATAACTTCAGACATGTTTTTTATTCCCTTTAAAAAGAAATACCTTCTGTTTTCCTGACACTTTAAGGCTTAGTCTATCAAAGCAGATTTCAGTACCAAAAGACTCTTAAGGTTTGACTGATTTTAGAAAATCTGGACCATAGTTTGGAAAAACGTTTTTACCTTTGGGATCTTTTTCTTCGAATAACTGCTCTTTATTATTTTTTTAATCATCTTAGCAATTGATTAGGTAAGACGTAGAGACACTACCAACAACTTACAACTAACTAAAACCAACTTGGTTCAGTAACAAGTGCAAGTTGTAAAGCAACAAAAAATGACTGATGCCTTCTGACCTGCTCCATGTAAACCAGCAGAGACTCTCTGTTGTTCTCCCACTCGATGGGAAGTTCACTGGCGTGAGGAAACTTGTCGCAGGACAACTCCACGGTCACCTCGAAACAGTTGGTGTGCAGGTAGCTGAAATCATTCATACCTGCAAAAACAGAAAACATCATCTCCAAGAGTCAGAATAAGTCATTTCAGCTTCAGCTATAAAGAGATATATTGAGAAGGATTTAGAATTATTGACAAACTTTTTGTTGCATTATATTAAATTGTATATTCAACTAAAATCCAACAAAACATGGGTTCTTACTTCCAGGTACATTGTGCCAGTCGGCCCCATTGATAATGTTGTTGTATCTGAGGAAGTCCTTGTTGTGGCATGGCCTTCGGTCTGGGTTGGACATCACCTGGTAGATCAGCCAACAAACTTTCCTCAGTCACTTCCCAGAGGAGGAAGTTCAAGCAGGGAAAAGTGAGAGAGACCTGATTGGTGCTGGCATACGCTGCAGCCAGCCAGCGGAAGAAGCTCTCATCAGGGGTGGGCGTGTGTTCGCGCGGCGCCCAGTCCCGGGTCATGTCGTATGGGTAGGTGACGACCAGCTCTCCTCCATGGAGGTTTGCACCCAGAGCAAACGGGATGTTCTGCATCCAGCTGATCACAGCTCTAGTTTCAGGTGCAACCTATTAAAGAAAAAAAAATCATTCATGCTAGCAAACTGTGCAAGCCAGCACTGCTTGCATTGCAACAACACATTCCTGAGTTCAAATACCTTTCTTTAATGGCGTACTGGGGACATTTGTTGATAAAAAAAAATAAAAAAATCAGTAAATTACAACCAGAATCACGAATGTTCTAAAACTTCGACATTTCTGAGTTTGAAAAGATGAAAATTTGCTAGAAAAAAAACTCAGAAATTGTTAGATTAATTTCAGAAATATAAACTTGAGAATTTAATTTTTTCTAGAAACTTTTCTCAGATTAATATAGACTTTCTTGTTTTTTTTTTATGTCAGAAATGTACTATTGTACTTTTGTTTTTTTATGTCTAGAATCTATAAGAATGTCAAGAAAAACTTTTGACAAATGGTATAAAAGGAGTTTGACGGGTCATTGCTGAAACATCAGATTGATAGAAATGTATTACCTCAACACCTCATCAATAAGTTCTGAAGAAAGTTCTAAAGTTTTCAATTTAAGCCAAGTGCATGGACTTAATCTTACTCAGTTAATTTTCACTTAAAATTGAAGCTGATGTACAAGTTTTGGCGAGTTTGTTCAGGCAAACTGGATGAACTTTTTGAAACAAAAACAAGATGTCTGCATTTCTTACAAAAGCCTCTTCAGAAGTGTATTGTTCAGGAATGGGAAAATAGTGGTTGATGAGTTTGGACTGGTCTGTCTCCAGCTCGATGGCGCTCCACATCACTGAGTTGAGATCAGCAAAGTTGTGGTTCATGTCGATGCCTTCATAGCTGTAACGTCCCAGAGCCCAGCCGGCCAGCTCGGAGCCCTGAGGACCAGAGGAAAAGGATTCTGTTCTGTTTGAAGCTCTTTTTAAGCTCAGAATGG
Organism: Poeciliopsis prolifica; assembly: GCF_027474105.1. Classification (NCBI taxonomy): domain Eukaryota; kingdom Metazoa; phylum Chordata; class Actinopteri; order Cyprinodontiformes; family Poeciliidae; genus Poeciliopsis; species Poeciliopsis prolifica. The sequence continues at coordinate 14,232,226 of NW_026562381.1, forward strand.
AAACATTAAATCAGGTTTTCTGGCACCTTCTTAAAGGCCATTTCGTATCCGTCGGGGTTCATGGAGGGCAAAAGGTGTATGCGAGTCTCTTTGACCAGATGGACAATCCGTTGGTTTCCTCGTTTATACTCTTGGCACATGTACTGCATCAAGTTGAGCAGAAGCTCTCGACCCAGCACCTCATTTCCATGCATCCCTGCAACGTACCGAAACTCTGGTTCTCCTGCAACAAGCGTCAAAACACACATGCAAAATGAGGAACCAAGCTCTTTGCTTTTTGCTTAAGAAGCTCAAATCCACTGTGGCTTTTTTTCCCCTTTATTTTCTGTCTGAGTATTTAATTAGCCTCCCTCAGCTCAACATTGATTGCTTCTCTGACGTTTTTTTTTTTAATGGCCAAAGAAAACATTTGTACATCTCAGAGCAAACAGAGAGGAACTCCAGGTAGATCAGCTTTAGGTTTACCACTGTGCTTGACTTGACTGTGGATGAGATATAACATCAGTATATAGTAAATGTTTACATAATTAATTTAATGTGGTCAGAAAATCTGCTTTTAAGAAAACTTAAAAAAAAAACATTCTCCAGTTTTCACCAACTCAAATTTAAGACTTTTTAAGACCATTATCAAAGGTTGTTGAGAAAAAATTACTGCAATATAAATTTAACAAAATCTCCAACCAGGTTTGACTGATTTTAGAGAATCTGGACCATAGTTTGGAAAACGTTTGCAATCCATAACCTCACCCAGTTCATGTTTTCCAGGGTTGTCTGAGATCTCCATGACGTAAAGCTTCAGATCCTTGTAGCTTTTCCCGATGCTGTAAATACGGGTGATGTTGGGGCATTCGTCATGCACAGACTTCATCAACTGGAAAATAAAATAATTGTACACTTAACCACATGCTGTCTGAGAGAGACAGAAAATTTAATTACAAAAGCATGAAAAGGGCAGTAAAACAGGAAAAAATTGCTAGAATAAAAGCTTCATCGAAATCCATTGTCTGAGCCTCGCTCCAAAAATTCCTTCAGCACTTTATTGTGCGATTCTTCAACTTTATCCCTCTCTTGTTTCTACAACTCTGTTCATCCTTTTTGTTTTTGAAAACTGGCACCAGCACATTCCTCCTCCAAACATGTGGCACCTTCATGTTTCAAAAGTCTGATTTTTGCCAATTTTTAATTTTCTTCATTTCATCAAAACCAAAAAAATAAAAAGTACACATATGAAACATTAAATGAGTAAAATTACCAGAAAACACTTTCAAACAGCTGGGCCCAATTTGTTTCATGTCAATTTTTGTGGGATTAAGGGATTACATGAGTTTTGTCATAATTAAGGAGATGTGGATCCAATTTATTCCCATTTTCAGATCCAGGAAAAGGGTCTTCAAGTGAAAATGTTAAAGGCCAGACATTTGGTCTTACTTTTATAAACATTCACAAGTTTTTCTTACTAAACAATAAGAGAGAACATTAGCAGACAGCAAAGTGGAGTTGACTGAACAATGTTTTTACTGTAAATATAATTTGTGGACAGATTTTTGTGTTCCATCTACCTTTCTCATCTCCTTATAGTTGTGGTGCTTGAAGTCCAGTTTGTCTCTGGACTCTGTTGGTTCTGTCTGCCATGCATATACATTACTAGGATCTGTGGAAAAGGAAAGAAGGCAGTTAATGTTTTTCAGCCGTTTTAGATTTTGTGAAATTACCAAATTGTGTTAGAGGTTTTATATGAAGTCAACCTCCCCTTTTACTCAAACAGCCCAAAAATGAAACTCAATACAAACATTGGCCAGAACATACAAACAGTTTACCGGCTTAAATAAGGTCTAGAAAATTTCATCAATAGTCGTTTAATTCTTAAATAAAGTAAAAGTTATTGTAATGTATGGTTAGTAGATGGAAAAGGGGCAAATTTCTGCAAAAATGTTTAACAAGTTTTTAGTTTGTAAATAATATTTAGAGTTTTGAACATCTCACAGAGTTCATTTGAAATTGGAAAAAGAAAGGCTTGACTAAGTTGGTGGAAAGATGTGTGGAGATAAATACAGGATAATCCTGGAGAAAAACCTGCTGGAGGCAGCAAAATTAGAAAGTGACCTCACGGTAAATACAAGTTAAAATATAAGGGTTGAAAAGATCAATTGGTTTTAATCAATTATTAAAATAATGATCAACTTATTAATTTATCAATAAATTATTACCTGGTGTATACAGACTAAAAAATACACAATATTCTGATACATTAACATATGCAGAAAAATAATTTTTGTAAAAGTCATAAATCATTTTGAAATGCACTGATGTTTGATGCTGACATTGCTAAAGAGACAGTACTTTTGAATATAAATGAATACTTTAACTTTACAACCAAACAGACACATAAAAAATTAAATGTTTCTTCCTGTTTCTTTTCTCGTACCAGGAAGTGTGCATCCCAACACTTCTGCCCTGAGGCAGATGTCTCCCTCTGTCCCGTTCTGATACCACGTCTGAGGGTTGATCCGAATGTAACGTGCCACTGTGGGACTGTCGAACAGGGAGAGGACGGGAGTTTCTGTGTCTTGGTTTCCTTCAAATATCTGCAGCAGAAGGAGGTGTGCTGAGTGTTGGTGATACGAAAGGCACATGCAGAAGATGGAAAAACAGTTTTCATAAAATGAAATGCTCACTCACAGCCTCTTTGCTCCCGTTCATGCAGGGCTTCCAAAGCAGCGTGTCGTTGCTGAACTGAACCTTGTATGTTTGGACCATGTCCCAACTGCATGCAAGTGAAACAAATATGTAGAGAAAAGAAGAGAAAAAACTAAAGAGCATGTGTGACAGATGCAGAAACTTTGCAAAGAGGCAGAAACTGCCTCTTCCAACCTTTTCATAAATATATTTTATGAAAATATAAAACGCTTTGTTTTTTATGTTTTTAAATGTTCAACAGTAAAAACTCTCTTATTGCCACAAGTAAATGGAGTATTCAAAAATTGTATTCAAGTAAGAGTAGCACAACTTCAACATATTTTTACCCAAGTAAAAGAAAAAAGTAGCTGTCTAAGAAATTACTCAAGTAAGATAAAAAAAAAAATGTATTTGGGAAAAACGTCAGCGCAAGCATTTTGTTTGCACCAGCACTGACCTCCAGATGGAGTTGCGCCCCTGCAGGATGACCCCAGTAAACCGGGTTACCCTCTGGGCATCAACTTCCAGCCATTGGTTTTTGTCTTTGTACCGAGCGCACCAGGCCCCATCATAAATATCCCCATCGTCTATTCCAGACTGCAGCAAAACAACAGCGGTAAAATGTGAAGCAGGGTTGAATCTGTAGGTAGAAGATGTGATTTGTACCTGGATGTTGAGTCGGCCGCGGTGAGGTCCCAGGCCTCGTCGCTTGTAGGATGAAGCCCTCAGCTGGGCGTCTTTCACCCTCAGTGACTCCAGACCCAGAGGAGGACATTCTGACAGTCAACAGATCTTTATCTTTATTAAAAATTACATTTGATTTCTTAGCATCTAATTTGGCACAGGCAGTGTTTGGATATGTGTAAAGGCTTTAATAAAATTATTCTAAAAGTTGTGTAAGGTATGACTACACTGCAGGAACATATTACCAAGTATTTGTTTAGTTTCTACTGCAAAGATTTCAGTACACTTGAAATAAAACAACTGACAAGAAACTGACAAGTTTATAATTCCTTAATATTGATGAAAATATATAACTGTTGAGCTTATTTACTGAACTCCAGATTAGGGAGGGAAAAAGAAAGTAGAACAATCTCGGACTTGATTTTCATGCCATCCCAGCATCTTTTTCTGTTGCACTGAAGCCTCAGACTTAGACAGACGTTCTATTGTCTGCGGTATTCAGACATTGCCTCTTCCTGCCAGCAAGATCCCCAAGCTGCTAAAAAGTGTCAGACTTTAGAGCTGAAATCGTGGAAGTGACTCTTTTAAACCCTGTCTCCATTTTGCCCTGTACTCCTGAGGGATTTCTCCAGCTTCTTGTGACTAAAAAAGGCTGTTTAGTGTTGCTGACCTCTGGTGTCCAGCCAAACCACAAATATCTCCTGAAACCACTGAGGCTGAGCTGGAGAAACTTGGCAGAAAACACAAGAATCCTCGGCTTAAGCAGCTGATTAACTCGATAAATATAGAAAAATGCTAAATAAAAAAGCAATATTGTTTTTTTACAGTAAAATGGTTTGAATACCATAAAGGAAGAAAAAGTATTTCCCTTTTCCCCTAACATTTTCTATAGTAAAACAAGAGGCATGATTCATTTTCAACTTCCTAAACAACTGAAAAACATTTTGTCTTTCTCACATCGTAGTTTCACATAAAGATCTTTCTTTCATTTATTAACACAAAATACAAAGGGAAATCAGAACATGTGCATCTAAAAAATGATGCCAACTTTAGAAACAAAAAAACACAAAAATCTGGCACATGAAAGAGAGAAACATCATTCAGCTGATTTATCTACTTTGTGCCAAGTTTTTATTCTGATAATCAGCTTTTAAGTTGATGTTTCTGCCAGAATAACACTGGTTAAACTAAACACAGCAGGTTTAGTCTAAACAATTATATGATCAGCTTACAATATACAGTATGTCTCATATCAGCTCTGGGGTGAGAGTGAAAGTCACTATTATTGTGTAAAGGGAAAATATCATCATATTTCAGAGTCGTTTTGAGCATTAAAGCAGATAAGTAATGTTAAATTTGCTTTTCTGATAAAAAGCCCCTCTTCTGCCATGCCTGGCGCCGCCATGCATGGCAGATGATGGAGTAACTAAAGCAGAGTCGACAGTCAGACCAGCAAGGCGACTGTCTGAATTGTCTAATCCATTCAATTGAGTTAATTTTTTTTTAGATACCACCAATTCAAATGTCATCTCAAAAAATCTCACAAGGGAAACAGATCAAATTAATCTACAGAAATAATCGAATAAATCACATCACATTGTCAATTTTTTTTCACTGACATCATAAATTCTTTACTTGAACAATAATTAGTTGTTGCATCATTATTTTTTCCGCTGTGTCTGAGCCAAATGGAGGCAAAAACGTTTCACTGCAGATGCCTCCTGACGAGACATTTTTCCATATTCCAGATCTGTAATTTTAACCTTCATTAGTAAAGCACAGACTAATTCTGTGGAGAAAGACAAATTATGCACAATAACTCCATGTTTCTCATGCAAAGTATTCTGGCAACACAGTGGTTTAGAAAAATTGAAGTGTCGGCAGAAATTATATTGTCCATAGTCAAGACAGTTTGTGCTACATGGAGTCCTTTGTGAATTACAAAGAGACTGGACTCAGCATGCTTTCTGCACAGGGTGCCAGTTAGATAAATCTCCAACCTTTGCACTCAAACAACAGCTCTCCTGACTTTCTTTGTTTCCTTCCCCATTTAAAATCTCCATGCTACGAACTGAAACAGAAAAATGACTGGAATTTTCTCTGTTTATATTAATGACTTTGGTTTTGGGGGATTGTTCTTTTATGCATGACTCAGGTTTTCAGCAGTTTTCTGCAGCACTGCATACTCAGCTGCCATTTTTTCTTCCGTGCTTTTATACATTCCTCAATCTGAATGATGAATTGAATGAAGCAGAATATAAACACACAAAGATATAAGCCTGAACATAGCTGGAAATGACAGAAAATGATGATATGCTCTTAAAGAAATTAGTCATTTCAGAAAAAAAAGCTCATTTCCTGTTTTCCTGTGTGGATTTGCTGATAATTTTGAGATGAGGTCAGTTTGATTTTTAGAAGATATACACAGTTTTATGACATGAAGTATCCTTGACTTGATCTTAATTGACAACAAAGCAAAACCCATTTCAGAAAAGCAGCAAAACATAATCAGCATTAAAATTTGGTCCTTGTCTGATTGTCATACTGTATATTTCAGAGTCTTTCTAAATACATACGTGAGGCAGTTTTGGTGGCGGCTGACTGGTGATTGGTAACCTTTTTGATCTCTGGTTTTGGTGTTTTAGTGACCTTTGGCTTCTTAGGAATGACTTTTGGTTTCTTCAGGACATTTTTGAGCTTCTTTGCTACCATAAGGCTTCTTGTGGATCTCTTTGCTATAAAAAAGGCAAAACACCTTTTAACAAGACTTTATTAGATTTCAGTGCAAGACCATACACCCTCGAAAGGATACACATGAAATGAGACTAAGATAAAGATTTTTGAAGGATAAACATAAGCAGCTGCCCACCATTAAGCATGGCTGATGATCTGTGATGCTGTGGGCCAATTTCTCCTACAAAGGCTTTTTATTCAAACTAAAAGTTTATATGAAAATATGGTGTGCTCAGTCTGAAAATGGGTCATTTGCTTTTGGAAAATATTTGACCAAATCAAAAGAGAAACTGTTCAGCAGGCACTAGTTTTCTTTCATTTACATGTCAGACCCCAAAGACTGGGAGAAAAAGAGCAAATTTTCTCTGTTTACTTAAGACTCAGTCATTACAAATACCATCTGGGTTTCCTACCTCCAACACTCAGACACTGATTACAGAAATGCAAAAAAGACCTGCTTTTCATACTCCTTTGCAGATACTTACTCTTTAAGTACAAATCAAGGCTAATCAGTGACTAGTTTTTATTATGGATTTTTTTCTTGAATTTGTTCAGTTCTAAGATTGTTGCATCCAAGTTTAAGATTAAAAGCATGCTAAACTTTAGTTACTGTCATGCATTTTCTTAACAATAACATTTATTACCACGGTGGTATACAACACATACATATTTAATATAGACATTTTGCAAAAATAATAAACACATGGACATTAGCAGTCACTTTAAATTTGAAGAGTGATTCAAGTGCAATAAAAAAAGTTTCCTCAGATAAAATTGTGTGATCAGACCTCACCCAATTTCATAGGACCTTCATCTGCTTCTTGTTCCGTTTTCAGAATTTTCCTCACTGGTTTCTGACCTTCCTTCCCAGTTGGGCGCTCTGTAGTGGTTTCAGCTGTTGACTTTCTGTAACTGGTTGTGAATTCTGTGGTGGGAACCGCTGATGCATTAGAAGTCCCTGCAGAAAAAGGACTATTTGTGGCAACATATACACCTGAAACCACACTTGGGTTGACTGGTAATGTGAAATTTGTCAAGTGGCCACAAACAAAGACAAAGAATCCACAAGCTGAAAATAAAAGCAGTGAGATGGGAAGAAATGCTGCCATAGTAAGCCTTTCCAATGGAAACCCCTCACAGACTGAAGACTCATTCAACCTCCCTGACCTGGAGCTCTGCCTTTCTGTCAAGCTGCTCCCAGTGGAAACTGTTTCCTTTTACACACAAGCCAGAGAAATCCTCATGAGAGGGATATTAGTGGTAATAAAATTGCTGTCAAGGGAAATAAAGCAATGTGACAAACTTTATTTTCTCCCATTCTAAAAAACTGAAATAAAATGTAAAAATTTTTACTTTTTTTGGGAGAAAAAAAGTATTATCAGAAAGCGAAGCCCAGACTGGCTAAAAGCCAGCCACATTCTCTGCGCTTTTTAACACAACCGATGCAACTGGATTGCAGAAAGCAACACAGGCCTTTAAACTGTCACTGTTTGCTGTGGTTACCCGCATTTATCTGCTGTTTTAACATTAGCCAACATTTTGCCAGCATGCCAACTAACATAATAAAATAAGTTATGCTACCAATTCCCTTTAGTGAAAGGGATAAGTCTACATGATGTAAAAATGACGAGAAAAAATGGCTCAAACTTCAGTGGCCAGAAAACATCACAAACTTGGAATTTAAAGTAAGTTTTGTTAAAGGTATTATCAGCTCTCAATGAGAAACAATTGCTTCCTGGAGATGTGGATTCTGTTGAAGTTTGACATATTACCTACTTGCTAACATTTGGCCGTGACATTTGTAGTGCACCAGCAGGACGTTATTAAGTTTACTGGAAATTGCCTGAGCTGTAAACAATCATGGAAACAATCATCCCCTGTTCACCAAAAAAAGATACATTCATAAACACAAATCATTAATGTTTAAATTTTAGTTATGATCAAGCTGACCTTAAAAGATTACATTTGGAAGAATAGGTGTTCATGCAACACAGGCTTTTATTTTGAAGCTTCTGCTGAAAAGCCTGACACTTTTCTCTGCAGAGCAGCTGCTTTAAGAATCAGTGGACCAGTTTGTTTTGGGTTTAAATTCCAGCAGGCCCCTCCTTCATGAAAAATGGCTGAATGTAGGGTCCTTTTTTTCCCCCTACAAGGACTGGCTCAGAAAGTTGAGACATGTTTCAACAACTCAAAGCTTAAAAAATAAAAACAAAATTTGTTAAATACCTTACAACACTCTTCCAGGTCTGTTGTTTGATTATTACACCAAAATTATTCAGATTGCTCTGTTCAGCTCAGAGGGCTTTAATGGCAGACAGAAAAATGTTACATGGCATTTATACTTCCAGTAAATCTTCAAGTTTTCAAATGATTTTCCAGAAATTTCCTAAATTCATATGAAAACATTCACAATTCTCTCCACTCAGCAAGTCTTACTGTCATCTTTGGAGTTCTGTTTTGAACAAATGGAAAAATTTAAGGGATCAAAACCTTATTTTAAGATGAGGAGTTTCTGTTCAGCTGTTACAAAACATCTGTGACAAAAAACTGAAGCTATAACATTTCTCTGTCTAATAAAGAACTTTAGTCTCAGAGGCTTCATTAAAATGCCATAAGCTGCTCAATTTTAATGATACAAAAACTTAAAAAAAAAAAAAAAACTGTACACTTTTTTTCTTTAAATGAACTACTTTTTGTTATTCTGAGTGTAAAAGGCTGATGGTTCTCCTGTACATCAAAGTCCATTTGACCCTGGGAAGGATTCACCAGAGTGAAAAAAACAAGCAAAAAGGATGGACAAAAAGAGAGAATGTCCAGGTTCCTCTTCTGAGGATGCTTCAGGGTCTCCAGAGTTTCAGCAAGCCATCCTCGCTGTAAGTGGCGATCAGGTTCTGGTGGGGGTGATGGGCGATGCCAATCACATCTTTCTCGTGAACCTGAAGAAGAAAGCAGCAGAACCAGTCACCTGGAGCAGAACTTCACTGTTGTGCTAAAGGTAAAGTTGGGTTCCGACTCAGTTTTCATTTCAACTTAGCAGTGGTCAAACAGAAGCTGCAGAAACTACAGACGTCAAAGAACAGACTGTGGTTGGTTTCTTTTCAGATCAGAGTGTGCACTCTTCTTCCTAGAAAATCTTTCTCATTTTGCAGTTCTAATGTTAAAGGTTGTTTACAAAATTAAAAAGTTTAGTGGTCTTTAAGTGGGTGATCTTGATTTATTAAGCCATTGTCAATATATTACTGGAAAATAGATTTAAAACAACATTACTGTTCATCGCTATAATAACTGAGAATTTATCATCCAGCAAAATTTGTTACTGTGACAGGCCTAGACAGAGGAAAGTGTCTCCTTTTGTTTGTAAATAGAGTTTTGGAAGCAATGACTGGGTAAAATCCTTATAATTTTGGCTTTGCTTCACCCTGAAGAAACAGCTAGTTTGTTATAAATAAATTCTGCAGTAATTTCTGGATTTGATCTTTTTTTCTTTTTAAAAGCAGTTGGGTTAACTAGGTTGGCCATAATACAGGTGATATAAATGGATAGAAGAACAGGATTGGCACAAGACTTGAAAAGACATGAAGACACAAAGGAAAGGCATAACTTTATGACTAGTAGCAGGTGAGCCAAGACAACTTCATAAATATACGTATATACTTAAGAAACTTGTTTGAGAGAAAAACTTGCTTTTCAGTCAGTGTTGCAAAACAAAATAAAGTATCAATGTGGTAGATAGAAATAAAAAGTTGACACTACAGTAAATATCTGCACATTTATTTAAAAAAAAAATGTTCTAATCAAAGCATTATAGTTTCAAGAAAATATACATTTTGAAAACAAAGCATGGATGTTAGGGTTTCTGCCACATTTAACTTTTAAATATAAAAGTCAAGCAGCAAAGCAAGTGGGGAAATGTGATTAAAGGCAATCAATAAATAATAATAAGCTTAATTTAGAAAATTATTAAGATACAACTTTGAGTGTTAATAGGTTTGTGTTTGCATCCTGCAGGTTTACATTCTCATCATCAGTACCTGTGTGGAGATTTGCCTGACAGATGCTGCACCACAAACGGTGCAGGGGGTGTGCTGTGATATTTTTGGACTCTTTGATCTGTGTTTATGTGCAGCATCGTACCGTCAGTGTTCTCTCCAGTTTGCCTGTGACGGTGCTGAAGCAGTAGAGCACAAAGTCTTCACCTACGCAGTATATCCATTCGCCGCGGGGCGACAGAGTGCAGCACACAAAGTCACCGCCTTCCCTTTTACCGGAGCTGAAACTCCTCACAATCTGTGTTCATACGAGAAAAGCAAAGATGCTCATATAAAAAGAATATCTAAAAGCTTAAAAATATATATTTAAAACTTGAAAAACTTACCTGTCCCTGCATGTTCATGATGACCACCGTATTGGAGCGGTTACACACTACGAAATGCTCAGGGTTCTTGGGCAGCAGGAGGACATTGTTGACGGTGATGTCTGTGCCTGCTGACGTACCAAGAGGCTTAAAAGTGCTGCTGCACTCTGTAGTCTTCACGTTCCACACCTGAAAAGAAAACACAAGGAAAGAAGTCGGTATGCTGCAACTGGACAAGATGATTCATGTTAGGATCCCAATAAGTTAAAGAGAAAATTTGCCGTACTTTTCAGACTCAAGTTCTCTTTCATGTACTATTTATTGAAGGAAAAAAGATTGACTATAGGTATAGATTAATAAAATAATTGTGGTGACTAAATAAAAAAACTAATGGAGGCAAAGACACATGGATAAGGAGACAAAATAATAGGTAGATGGAAAACTAAAAGGAGGAGCAAAGTAACGAATAGATTGCTGGAGTGTCAAACAAATGTATAGCCGAATGGTTGAATATACATATTTGGATGAGAATCTTTTAAATAAAAAACATGATAAAAAGGTGTCTTAATGGAGCAGAAAACTGATCTGAAAATCTCCATGTAAATGAATTCTCCCCATAAATATATGAATGTGGAAAAACAATTTAAATCACTCTCTTTTCTTTTCTCTAGTTTGTAAAGTCTTTACTTTTTCAATAACTTACTTTGACTGTTCCATCTGAGGAAGCACTGATGATGTGATGGCCGTCTGGGGTAAATGTAGCTTCGTTGACAAACGAGGCATGACCACGGAACTCCTTCAGTGATTTACCAGATTTCAGTCCATGGATTCTTGTGCAAAACAAAACAAAAAAACAAAAAATGAAAAGAGTTGTGCATGTGTGTTGAGCAAAGACTATAAAGCCACTTGAGACTTACAAAAGTGTTCGGAGTGAAAGAGAGAAGTTAGTTTAGATGAGTTTACCTGATGGTCTGATCGAAGGAGGCACTGAGCAGCTGGCTGGTGTCTTTACAGAAACTCACACAAGTTACTCCTTTGCTGTGGGCGCGCTCAAATCTCCTCAGACACTGACCGCTCTGAATCTTCCACACCTGCATGCAAGTATGAAAAGTATTTAATGATGACTCGAGACAGAAACAGCAAATACTGCTCCATCATTTTATGTTTTTTTTTTACTAAATAAACGTATTTTACAACAATAGAAAATGAAATAAGAATGCTGAATGAAAACAGTAAGAGTTAAACTGTGTTTTTAAAACATCAAAATACAACAGCAACAAAACGTGACCTTAATCTTTCCATCCTGGGCTCCAGTTGCTAACATCTCAGTGTCTCGACTGAAGCACATACACAGCACAGCATCATCCATCATCATGAAGTTATCTTGAGCCTGATATTTCAGATCCTGGAAAACAGGCAAATTAAGTCTCACTGCAAAAGCACAACCTCTTATCAAGTATTTTCTGTCTAGTTTCTAAGGTAAATATCTTAGTACATTTGAAAGACAAAACTAACCTACAAGTAACTTTTCAGCAAGATATAGGAGCTTGTTTTATGCAATGAAATCCTTAATATTGATGTAAAACTGCAGATTTGTTCACTCATAGCTAGTACTTGCACTAGAAGCGAGACCAAAAACGATAAGATTTTGTGTTTTTTAAGTGTATTATACCTTCCTGATTTTTCCAGTGGTGAAGTTCCACACTTCAATGAATCCGTCCACAGACCCAGTGACCAGGTACTGACCATCAGGGGAGAATCTAGAACACTCCACATGAGATTTCTGTCCAAACTGCAGAGAGAGAAAATGACTTGTAACCCAGCTTGGCTAAATAAACAACTTTGATTAGAGTGGCCAAAATAACCCCCTCTGCAGGTCATATTTCTGACAATGTGGGTACCTTTATGTGCCTGCTCAACTGAGTGGGGAAGCGCTCCTCCTCCACGTCTTTCACAGCCGCTTTACCTCTGAACAAGTCAATGGTCATACCAGGTGGCAGGAGACCTTGATGCTGCTGCCACTTCAGAGACTGAAGAAGGAAATTTAAGAGTTGCGAAATGTCAGCAACTTGTCTACATAATGCAAGTTTAAAGGTTTTAAGGTTACTGACCTGTCCCAGCAGAGCCATGAGACGGGAGGGCGGCACCACGCTGACCTCTCCTGCCAGGGCCTGAGCGATGGCTGCACGCCGCTTCTCTTTACTGCTGCCATCTGGGTAAGCCTGTAAAGAAACACATCCAAGTAAGTTATAAAGGAAAAACGCTGCAAAATTTCACATTGTGCATTAGTTCTTCAGTCAATTTTTAAAGTGCAGATATAAAAGCTTTTAAAAACACATGTAACAAACTAGGGCTGGGCAATAAATAATTAATATAATTAATATATACCACAATCAATATCAGCAGAAAATGCTGATAAAATAGGATGTTCAATGATTTTACTGAACTGCAATCCAGAAGCAGAGACTTGACCCGACTTGGAAAACTACAATCTCCCCCAGATCGGTAAATAGGATTTAATTAGGACACTAAACTAATACTGTAACGATAAAACAATGCTCCATCTGCTGCACATGTTGGACTCACCTCTCTGGGATCGAAGTAGGAGCGAGCCAACAGGTTCTCCAGGTGGATGTATCTCTCTGGCTGCGTCTGTTTGAGCATGATCATGGGATCGGTCTGTCTGAGGAGTGAACGAGCAGCACCGAGCTCTCTCAGCTCAATAAGCTCCAGCACAACCTGGTTAGGAAAAGGATGCCCAGGTTAATTATAAGCTAATTTTATAAACACATCTAATGTAATAAATTAATTATAACTGGTCTGCAATAGGTCAAATTGAGCTAGAATAACTATTAAAAAACAACATAGTTCTGAAAATGCTGATAGGTTGTAGGATTTAATGCAACAAAATAACAAATCCAAAACTCACCTGTTCATAAAGATCAATCAAGGTTTTATCTGGTAGCTTGAGGGACTGGATGGCTTGCAGGACGGTATCCCAATGACCACTGTTGATATCCGCCACAAAACTCTCTATGCTGTCTACTGTGTTTAGAGACACTGTTGTCTCCTCCTGCAACGTGGCCAGGGTTCGGTGCAGATTATTTTCCTTCAAATACTGCATAATCAGACGCACCACGCTAAGAAGACAGAAATTATTCTGGTGATACAGCTAATATGAATTCTGAATGTAATCGTTAGCCACAATGTGTTCATGTTAACAATATAATATTTTACATGACTTAATGTGAACATTTCTTTCTTAATTAAGCCATTTTTTGACCAGCAACTTGTTTAGATATTTGGGTAGCATGCCCAAATAACGTTTTATTAACACACCTCCTTCATTGAAACGTCTCCAGGACGGAGACGTTTCAGGTCCTTACACATTTCTATTTAACAGAATTATGGGGGAACTACGGAGCGCATCAAATTATAAAACAATATGTCTACATATTTAGGCAAAACAGTACATGAGAATGTCTTAATTTGCCCAAGTTTGACAGTTACAGCTGAATAAGAGAAATGCTAACTCTTGCTAACTTTAGCTTCATTTAGCCTTTTCAAGTTGGTTGTGTGTGTGTGTAGAGGGGGGGTGTAGTAGAATTATGAAACGAGTGAGAAGTTTGAAGCCCATTCCTGCACTACAATTAACAAAACATTCTACTTAGACAAGCTGTTGAGCTGGATATACGTTTAAAGTGCTTGAATTGATAAGCATGCTAGCTTTGGGTGCTAACATCGGTCGGTGTTCTGCAGCTGAGGGTGAGTGAGGCCTCTGCTTAGATATAAATATTTTATATTCAGTTATTATTCTGCAAGTTTTCATCAAACACATAGAAGTTAACTATTGTTTCAAAAACTACTTACTCTGCAGATTCCACTTCAATAGACATGGTTATTTATTTCGATGAAGTAGCCACAACTCACTCCTACCGCATGAAAAAACACGAAGAGATACGGAAGTTATGGAACGAACTATGGCTCTTCAAAATAAAATCTGCAAGCAACGCCGTATATTTTTTAAGTGTCAAAATAATAATAATAATAATAATAATAATAATAATATATATATATATATATAATATATATATATAATATATATATATATATATATATATATATATATATATATATATATATATATATATAATTTTTTTATTAACCTTAGCTCGATCAGGTGCCAAAAGAGAAATAGAATAATTATGTTATAAAAAATATATATCGTTGTTGTATGCAGTAGGTATGCATCAAATAAGCAAACAGATTAATTACATGAACAAAAATGTGTATTTAAACGTGCTAATTGTTACATAGATAAAAATAGAATCAACGGAATTAAATTAATTAAGAAATTACATGCGAAATTAATTATCTCTTTCACAGTTTTTCATAAAACGTTCATCACTTGGTGACGTTAACCTTGGAATGCATTGCACTTTATTTTGAAACCATTTTTTTCAATCGTCATCCCTTTCAATTCTTTGCACCCCATAGGTCAGTATGCATACGTTATTTGAATGTCATGTTTATTTTGTCTTTTTCATTTGAAGAGTAGATAAGAGAGGCAGGCCTCTATGTCAGGACATGCCAGTATAAAACGAAATGCGTAAATTCATCATAGTGTCAACAATTACTGTCACTCAATAAATCTGAAATTAGTTTTGATCTTTCTAAAATGTTCAATGTGAGATTATACTATTGAAATAAAAGTTGAATTTCCAGTATTTTCAGGCTTTATGTAGATATTTAGCAGAGTGCTAATATTTAGCAATTTGGTCTCTGATTTCACACTTTCTGGTAGCCTTCTAAATAACATCAAAAACTTTATGTATCTATTGAAAATACAGTAACACATCTTCTGTGTTACTGTATTACAGCTAATTATGTAGCAACACATTAAAAGTCCTTCCAATTACTCCTGACTCGCTTTTGCTCAGATCATGAACAAGGTTATTAAACTAACTGTTAGTAATAGACTATGCATAAAATATATTTCCTTTAACCTAGAGTTGCTGTAGTTTTAGCATGTGTAGCTGATGTCTTTTTTCTTTTATAAAGCACTTGTTTATTTCTCTGCATGATCAACAGGGGCTGCTGTCTGCACAGTTATGACACAGAGGCCCTCTTGACTCCCTTTTCTCTGCCAGTGAAGGTCTTTCAAGGTTATGATGATGCACCACTTCAATCTGCAGGGTTTGATTGTTTTGGGCAATCATGACATAATCCTACTGTGAGCCCCATCCACATTCGATGTGAATTTGGCAACAAGAACACAGCAGATCCTGCCTGGTTGTATTTGTCTTTGCAGATGGAGAAATATATTGGAAAATGATGAGGAGCAACAGAGAGGATGGGTAGGGGAGGAGCAATGAGGAGCAGCAAAGTACCATAACACCCCAGTGCCTCAGAATACATTAACACGAAGGCAGAAAAAAATCCATCAATGCATTTTCTGCCCTATTCTCTCATGACAAAGCAGGAGCTGTTTAGAGAATGCTTTCCAATGAGGTAGCTGCCACCGCGCTGGAAGACTGACAGCAGAACAAACGGCTGTAATTTAATCGCTTCATCCTTTGTGGAAAAAAAACAAAAGATGATTCTAAATTTATGGCTTTGCCAGTTTTCGACTATAATAAAACCATATCTGTGCAACATATTTGGATAGCATGAGCAGCACAATGAGGAAATGCTCTCACCTGACTGCTAAATTCAAGAGTAAAGCACTTTATAAATACATATTTGTGATCTGAGGTGTTGAGTTGACCACATGGAAACTTCCTCAATAACAAGTCAAAGAATTGCAGCTTCTTTGAAAGATGAACAGATGAATGAATCAATCAATGGCAGTGCTGCTGCCTGGAGAGATGGATGAACCGGAGGAAGAACTGAAGGGAATAAAATACATCAACTCAAGGTTGGATCTGTTTATAGGTTGTTCAGAATGCATGGGGAAAAAATAGCTTTTATGGATTTCACAGATAGTCCCGATTATCACGGTGAGATAATCAAATCATTTTGCAAATGTGCATCCAATCTGAGCTAACTGTCTTTTCGATTGTCCATTCATTAATTTTTTTCATATATTTTTATGCTTTTTATGACTTGTTAAAAACAGATTTATAATTTTTCAAAATAAACTCACAGATACTAAGAAAAATGAAAACAAACCCAGGTGAGAACATGGGAAATCTTACTCCAAACCATGAATGAATTTCAACAGATTTTATTATAATGGAGAAAACAGATAAGCACATTTTATTCATAACAGTAAATCTTTGAAGCTTCTTCTCAGATAAAGAGGGGATTACAAGTACAATACTGCTGAAGGAAGAGCATTTGGATATGAATGAGCTGGAACAGGGAAGAACATTTGCATGGATATAGTAATTTCATTTGATAGAAGCAGCAAGAGAAAAAAAAACTGGTAAAGAAAGTTGGATAAAGTATTAAAATACACCAGATTTTGGATCCAGAATGTCGATTGATGATTGTTTAACAAAAAGCAATAAAAATAAAAAAATCGGTTGAAAAAACTTTTTTCAGTAGTTTTTAGTAGATTTCTATGAATGTTTAAAAGAAAGCTAACCTTGTTCAAAGTCAAAATTCAAGGAAATTCAGGACAGTTCAAAAGAAATATAATGTTACACACCAGATTAAAGCCTTTAGTCTGTTTTTCACATCAAAGTTGACATTTTTGAGCTGAGTTAAAAGTACATCGGATTACAAATCATAAATTCTTAATTATCTGTCTCCATGAATCCAAGCTTCTTTGTTTCATTTTATTAATGAAATGTGAGCTTCATGTGATCTCAATAAAAGTACACTTTGCTGCAAACATTATGAAGACTTCAAACAAGTAATCTTATTGGAATGTATTTTATTTTGTTATGCCAGATAAAGTTAGAAACAAATATCCTTCTGTAATAATAAAACTGGAGGTACATTTCATTGACATGCTCAGAATCTTGTCCGTAACATTTGTTTACATGATTGCATTCTGTTTCGTTGTGGTTCAGTGAAGTTTGAATTTTTTTCATTGGTTTTCGCAAAAACATGTTTTTTTCCTATGGCATTTTCCAGATGAAAGGGCTACACAGAACTCATCATAAGGAACAAAATAAGTAACCCATACTTTTTGTTTTTGTGCCACACAAGATCGCAGAGATAAAAAGCCCATAATTGAGCAGTTGAACGAAGATGCAAAAACAATGAAATCATGACTTGAGCTGCAGATTGAAAATCTGATTGGTTGGGCTTGAAGGCAAACATGTACACCCTCTGTCATGCTTTGTTTATATTTCCATTTCTATCATGATTCTGTAATGTGAACTTGCATAGTGCATACAGGTTAAATTTTTATGTCTTTTCAGTACTTATTCCATAACTCAGAAATCAGCTCTTGCAGAAACTCACTGAAATCTGAATAAAAAAATTATTTGCCTTTATTAAAGAATTGCTGCTTTATCGGGTTTTGTTTGTGTATTTTTGAGAGCTTTGACCTTGGGTGTACCTGGAGAATACAAAGAGCATGAGTCCATTGATTTGTTGCTAAGAAGCTTCTTGTAGCTACGCGCTAATGGCTGATTTCTGTTCCAGTCAGTCAGCCCTTGAGTCACAAGTAGCAGTTTGTAGAGGTGATCAGGCAGTTAGTGTACCAAAGATGTAGAAATATAAATATAAAGCTGGTGGTGGGACGAGTTGTAAATCTTGATTTTCCCACAGGGAATTCTTTACCGAGGTTTAAGCCTCTGTCATAATGATACCCATTATTCCCAATGGATATACAGGAAAGCCAAAATTAAACTCCAAGATGGGAATAGTTCAACTTTATGTTCAAAAATCCAAATCTGGTTTGTGGTTCAGGTAAAGACTGCAACTATGGAGGGATACAATGGACACAATTTAAGAAATGAACCATAAAATACATTGAGCAAAATAAATAAGGTTAATTCTACAGCTAGCATCTTTTTTTGTCTATTTGTACAACAAAGTTGAATTATTTTTGGTAAGTTAGTGTATAAAACTATTTAAGATCCTAAAATAGGACTAATGATTATTTTCAATGTTTTAAGGGTTTTCAACAATTCGACTAAACTTCTTTTGACTCATTTGTTTATTTTTATGGCGTTTCTGACATTGTTTAAATGCTAATATTTGGGGGTAATTGGTTCTGAAATTGGTATTATTTTGACTGGATGTAAATATTTGATCTTCATTTATTATTATTATTTATTTATTTCTACAATTAACTTTTTACAACTTAAATCAAGTTTATTGTTCTGCCTGTTTATTCACTACAAGCTGACATAACTAATCCAAAGCATGTAAACTCCAGCGTAAAAGGGAAACTTGTATGATTGGAATGTGGGAGCAGCACAAATAATTCCTTTCTATTGATGGAAAAATTATCAGTTCCTCTGGCAGTTTATCTAACTCATAACACTGGGAAAATACTTTGCCATAACGGAAATAATTTACCATTGGAGTTTTTAAAATCAATATTAAAGGAATTATTTACTTAAAACAAACCCAAATGTCTTGCTGAGAAGTTACTTGTAAGTTAGTTTTGTCTTATTTCAAGTGTACCAAGACATTTGAAGCAGAAACTAGACCAGAAATACTTGACAAGATTTTGTGTTTTTACAGTGTACACTTATCATCTAAATCCTCTGAAGCAGAGCCAGAAAAAGAAGCAATCCTGCATCTCAGGAATTCATTGGAATGAAGGCGAACAAACCCACACAAAGACTCTTAGCAGGGTTTTTTTCATCCCACATGAAGCTTGCATTGAGGCGAGATAAATTGTAGGTCATCAAGGTGATAAAGCATGGAGCTTGAAATGGGATTGTGGCTGTAAGGCAGAGTACCAAGTAGCTCACATGTGAACTGATATATGTCAGTGCAGAGCAGTCTGGATAAGAAAGATACGCAGCAGCAGGGCACGTCTCCACCAGTGACAATGTAAACAGAAGCAAGCCACTCACTGAGTGAATGCTGTTGCCTCTGCTCAGCTGAATAGCTCCAGCATCTGCTGTGTGTTGCTACAGAGAAAAAGCCGCTGACACGAGTGGATAGTTCTGAGAGGGCTAAGCTTTCCCTTTTAACTGACAGGCCTATCTTGTTCCACCTTTTACTCGCTCCAGTATCTGCTCTCATGTAACTCTACAACATGGCACCTCTCGTTTGTCAGCTCATTAAACCACCCACTGCAGAGCGTTATGGAAACACGCAGGGCATTTGTGCAATTCAAAAGAGGGTTTTGAGACTATTTTTTTTAGGTTTTGGGTCTCAATGCTCATTTTGAGTTTTTGAATTGTTCAGTTACATAAAATCAAATTGCAAAGAGGAAAATGTGCAGAGAACCTTTTTGAAAAGTAGAGCTGCATAAAAAAACATAAAGTTTTACCAGGTATCTTGGTCTAGTTTTTTGTGAAAATATTAGCACACTAGAACTAAGATAAAACTAATGTACAAGTAGCATCTCAGTAATCTAGTAGTCTTTTTTCAAGTATATTAAGATATTTGCACTAGAAATCCAAAAATACTATTAAATAATATTTTCCGTTTGTGCAGCGTGGGACTTGGAAAAGCTTTTCGGTAATTTTCTTTGGATGTCTCAACCAATTATAATTATTTGGAAAGAATACTGAAAGTTATTTTGTAAGTTAAACATTACAGGCAGAAGAAAAGATTATGCATTTTGTATTTCAGGAGATTTTATTTCTTTCTACACCATGCTTTTGGCCCAGTAGAGACGAATTAATTACAAGTAAGTTAGAAAACATAATATTGAATATTTAATAAGTCAGATGATTGGTTTTATAATCTTTTTTAGGCTGTTTAAATCTTTTAACTCTGTCCAGCCATACGGCAACACCGAGACAATATACAAAAATGTTTCCAAAAAAAGTTAAAAAAAAAAACTCAAACTTTTCATATTTTTATTCTAAATTTGCCTAAAAACCATGTTTCGTTTTTCCTCCTCTTCAGAATTGTGCCCTGCTTTGTAATTGACTATTAGATGAAATCCTTATTAAAAACTGTACAGTTTGTCATTATAACAAGTGAAAATGTGGAAAAGTTCAAAAGTGAATATTTTTTGCACTGAGAATTATAAATTAACTAGTTTTTGTGACTTATTCAACTAATTGGTCCTCATTCTGCTGGGTCAAGTGGGTCTGGATAATAGACACATGCATCTTTTGCATACTTTTAATTAATTACATCCTATTCAAAGACACAATCTTAAGAGTTTAGTTTGCTTCAGAAGTTTATTTTTTTTTCAAATTCACATGTTAATTGTATTCACCCTCTCAGGCTCAAATTACTTGCAAAGACTAGCTAAGTAGCACTGATCTGTTGCAAATCTGCAACATCTGCCTGGAGAGGGTTAAAGACAAACTGCACAACATCATTAAGGCGAAGAACAAAGCTGCATATAGATCTAATTGAAAAAAACAAAGGTGGAATAATTATTTTCAAGACACAGCAATTAAAAAAAAAAACTATTTTCAACTGCAGCAATCCAGTCCACCTACTGTATTTCATTGATGGATTCATCCTTGTTGTTTTATTCCAAATAAATTGCATGGGTGTTGCTGACAAGCATTTTTATACTACATACATTAAAAAATATTGTAAAGTGTAAAGCCAGAAAGGATTAGGTCCATTCCTTAGAGGCCCACAATTAACGTCCATTTGTTTTCAGAAACTCATTCATCAGAGCTCACAGTGGGCAAATCCAGCAGGTTGAAATGAGGTTATTATGCTAAATGCAGAAAACAAAGAGAGGTTATTTACGGGTAATCAACATGGTAATTTCTAAGCTACTCCAACTATTTGCACAACACAAAAGATGCCAATTCTTAGTATTTCCTTGCCTACATTTTTATTATTGCTTCATTTATAAGCTGACCTGACCTTTTAACATAACAGCCATCATTCTTGTCCTGGGGACTTATTGATTGGCCTATGCAGACAAGTTAATAGGTGAATACGTCTTCTTTCAGTTCCTGCTGAGCAGAATGCCATTCAGAGGAAAAGAGACACATTCAGGTTTAACTTTCCTGTTTGTTAAGCATTACCTTCATGTTGCAAAACCTCCATTATGACAACACAGCATGAAGAGCAGAGGGGCTCAAATAATTGTGAGAGGTTTGCTAGGAGAAACAATATAATGATGGAATGTAGAGACAGAACTGGATTCAATGGTTGTTCTTAAAATTTTAGCTCTATGTACAAATGGGCCTGTGAGTCAAACTAAATAATAATAATAATAATAAATACACAGTTGGTGCAATTGTCATAAGTAACACATTTCACATTTTCTGGCCAAATCACTACAGCTACTTCAAAGTAGTTGTTAGGGTTAACACCTGTTAAACATACATTAACAAAGACAGAAAAGACAAAAGAGTTAGATTCTTTTTCACTCGCGAGGAGAACGGACAGAGATGTGCTTCAGTTACAATCTCCTACCGCTCTGAAGCATATTTTGTCTGCTCCTCTATTTTATTGTTTCTAGGATCCCTAATCACAAGGACGCTGCAGCTCTAAAGGGAGGGGGAACAACTCATCAAACAACTACAGCGTCAAATGTTATTCACTAACTAACACACAATCATTCTGCACTAGATAATCTCCTTCCAGGCACAAAGATTAATAAAATATGTAGTGATCAATGATGGTTTTATTGGAGGCCAGCAACTCAACCGAAAGCAGAGCTCTTCACCAAGAGGTAAACCTGCAGGAAGATTTTGTTTCTGCTCTCTGTCAGTGAGGCCTTCTGAGAAAGGAATCAGAGTAAATTAACAATACAAGAAACATTCTTAATTCTATAATGAGATTAACTTAAAGGAAAGCATAAAATAAAGATACATTATAAAGATCAATGAGAATAACAAATAATTGATTAATAATATCACAATTTCTCCAACAGTAGTTGTGTTTTTCTTTCTCTTCTACATCAATGCATTCTCTTGAAGAAAAACACAGAAACGTAAATCCTTCAACATTTTTGAAAATTTTACTTCAGTTTAAAATGCATGTAAGACAGAATGCATGATTCTCATCTCCTTTCAGTGCTCCACTGTATGAAAACAAGCGTAGAATTAGAGGTGGATTTTTACTAGGCTGCTGGTTTAAAGGAACTTCAAGGTAGAAAAGAAACAGCAATGAAAAGATAAAAAACAGAGTTGATAAGGGACATGATGAGATAGAAATAGGAAGAAAAGAAAATTGTTAATGAGAATGTGGAGGACAGAGGCGATCAGGGACAGGAGGGAGTGGAAGGACACAAAGAGATAGAATTGTTTTTAAATGACTGCAACCTTTTTAGATTAAAAACAAAAAATCAGAACAGGAAACTGTGCTTCAAAAGTGTAAATTGGACAGACATGGGAGAAATGTAGAAAATATTTCAAAATGAAATTGTAAAATGGCCATGTATTTGATATTAGATTTTTTATGTACCACAGAAGGACCTGCCAAGACTTTACCATAATAAAATGTGAGACAAAAACTAAACTACCCAGTTAGATAAATAAAACTTAAAAGGTTGCTTTTTGTTGCTATTTAATTTAAAAAATAAACCTCCAAAAAAAACCTCCCGCTCTTTATAATACACGTTTCTAGAGCTACTCATTGTTGTACTGGATTTTAATAAAGGGGTAACAGATTAAAAGCGTTTGAATACAAACATAATTAGCAAAACTCAACTATAAAACTAAATCCATGAGTGAGATGTCCAAATTATCACATCCTGGAGCAAAACCGTACAGGGAGGTCTGCATTACAAAATTTGACCCCCATTTAGGGTGACATATCTTATGTTGTAACATATGTTGTGTCATTGACGCATTGTAGGTATCAACATGGAGAAATGTAACATTATGATAGTCTATCACATCACATCCAGTCAAAAAAAAATTGTGATAAACTAGATTCAAAGCTATCATCATTACCAAAACCTATCAAATTTGCTTGCTATGAATCTGATGTGTTAAAATAAAGGCATTTAGAGGTTAGCTGACACACAAAAAACAATAATTTATTGGAGAAAGACTGAGAAGGACTTGCATGTGGTAGTCCACAGCCAGATGGCATGTGAGAAAAGACCTTCCCTTTCTTCCGCAGGGAGAAATGGAAAATCAACACCTTTAGAAGAGAGGAGCTGAGAGGAATGACAGTACCTCCTCTGCTTCAGGCAGCTTCCTGGGCACCAGAACTGCTGACTGCCCAATGCTGAGGAGCTCATAACATGCAGCAAATCCCTTGCACACTGTGGAGTGACAGTGCTGGTTTCTGCAGCGGTTTCAAAGCTAATAGGACAAGACATATGTATGTTTGTGTGGGTTTGAAAATAACAACCCTTATATGCTGTCATGGTATTTTAGGAATCTGTCACAAATTGACTACTTAGCAGTTTTAAAAGGTGGACGAGTCAGAAAGCAAGAGGTTCTCATGGTGTGTGTGAGGAACACACACACACTTCGGATGTGAACTTTAACGTACAGAACAAACTTTTCACCAGTCACTATATAGTGAGTTCAGTTTAATTAAATAGCACAAATTTAGACTAAAACACTTGATTATGACATTTGTATGGATAAATATGTTTGCATGCATTCCAATTCAATCCTAGCTTGAAAATAACTTACTTTTTTTTTCCAATTATTAAACTGTTTCTATGAACTTAGTGGCTTTCTTCTGTATAAAAACAAAAAACTGTGTTGGATAGCAAACTATTTGTACATCTTTTCTGTTTGAAAAAATTGTTATAGTTTTGCTCTTTCTGCTTCACAAGATGAACAAACTCTAAGGTCAATGTTAATGCATTGCATCATACATTCCACTTATTTTGCCTGACATTTCATCAAAATATCTTCAACACGTCTTTTTTATATTATTGATGCCGTTAGACTTCTACAAGTGTCAGGGTTTTCAGTCCTGAATTCACATCTTCACATGACTGGAGTCAGTTTAAGACAAGGCAGACAAATTATATTTTTCTTTTTATCTGTAATTTGATCAAGATTGGTCACAGTTTTGTAAGTCTGCAGTCGGGTTTATCCTAATGAAACCAATATCTGCTGAAGGTTGGCATGGCAGCCTCACTAAAGAGATGACACTTTGAATAAGAGAGGTTGGGATGCTGGTGTCGTTTATCCACACCACTGTTAGTTCTAGCTTTTTCATCAGTCTCTGTTGTGTGATAATAGGTTTTGACAGTCATTAACGTTTGTACAATTCAGATCAAACGACTTTATTTTAGATCTTGATCGATTGTTGGTGAAGATAATTTCAGTTTTCTGCTGTGTTTCATTTAATATTGAGAAAGATGCAGCTCTTTTTAAACACTAAGCTAATTAAAATTCAGTTCTTTTCAGGACTCCAGCTCAAACACAATGTAAAACTCTTAAAATAAAAATAAAATGATAAATAAAAAGACTCTCAACTTCTGCTGAAACTCTTGTTAATTGTGCTAAATAACAGCACTTCACTTTTTTATAAATTCTTTGTGACATTATGTCCTTCTATGTTCTGTCACATTGGGACTATTGATTAATCAATGACTGTTAATCGTCTTTAAAAATTGTAGGGCTTTTCTGAATGGTCAGTTTTTTTTAATCCACAAATCAGGGAGGAGTTTCTTTATTTTCTCCTTCAATTTGGACAAAGCCCCATATCTTGTACAACCCACAAATCTGAAACCTTCCCAGTTTATCTTAAAGAATGATTAATTAATATCTTAATACGTAGAAAGTATTTGAATATGCTAGTGTGAAAGCCTCAAAAGAAAGATGCTGAAATGACACAGAATGTGAGTAAACCCTGCAGCATCGGGTGATAAATTGCATAAAATGTCTTTCTCTAAAAGATCTTATCTAAAAGGACAAAATCTCATCATCTCGGTTTTCTTAGAGATGACCAAACTCATTCCCGTTAAGGCAGCAGCCTGGCTGCAGGGTAGCAAAAACACGACAAACAAAATATGGATGACTCAGGGGGAATCTCAGATTCAGCATGATATTAAAGGTCATCTTATTTTCTTCAGATTATTTCTCTTCCTCCTCTTATTTTTGCTGGAAGGCAATGAATCTTTACTCCTTATTTTTCCTGCAAGCTCACACTCAAACACATCAAACTCCTGTACCGAAAATGTTACGGTTGGATGTACATGAATTACCTCGCCCTCAGTAGTGAAATAAAATTACTGTGAGTGAAAACAGAAAACCTCTCACAGCCCTGAAGAGCAATCAGTCCTGACTGCACTGCTTAGTTCACAAACTCAGCTCCATTAAAGCAAATGAAACTCCTAATATCCATCTTGTTGAAAGGTTCCTTATGATGGAAGCATACATTTCACTCTACTCTTCATCCCAAAGAGTCAATAAGAATTAAAGTAGTTCCTCAAATAAAAATCAAAGGGATTTTGAAAGTTGTGGCTCATGGCAAATTATGAAATAGATAATGGTGTTCATCTTTACACCAGAGCAAAATAAAAAAAGTCCCACAAATCAATATTACGCTTATTTGAGAGAGTGAAATAAAAAAATAAGTCTGGATTAATTTTAGCCTTCAGATTTAACTCAGATTATTTGCTTTTCAGTGGGATAAAGCCTTTACTAGAGAAATAAAATCTATAATATTTATTCTAGTGTGAAGGTTTTACTCTGAAAACCATCTCAGAGAGCAGTGAGGTAAAAGGTTGAAAGGATAAAAATGGTTTGAAAGTGGCAACGTAATCTCATAGCCAATATAGCAACTAGCTGAGTTCCAACTACAATGTGCATAAAACTTTGTTGCTCTTCCATTAAATATGAAACACAATTAAAATCACATGTGAAAAAGTCTTCTCTATACAATAGGTAATAGAAAAGATGTCGTGCACATCATCCTCTTGATGTCTTCCTCGTCTTTTCTGCTGGTCGTAACATTCAGTTGTTGATCACATGTGATGTAAAAAATGTGTTTCCATTGCAGTGTTATAAGATACAATTTCAATTCCAATACAGTTAAAAAACCACTACATGTCCATGGCTTAAATAATTAGTCACACATTACTACTCTCTGTCTAACTACTCTGGTTAGAAAGTCCATACATTATTTCAGCTAAATTTGCTACACAAACCATCAACAGCGACATTTTTATGTAAAAAAAACTGGAATGTAATTTATCCAGCTGTACAGCTGCAGCTGACT
This sequence comes from Poeciliopsis prolifica, assembly GCF_027474105.1. Lineage (NCBI taxonomy): Eukaryota > Metazoa > Chordata > Actinopteri > Cyprinodontiformes > Poeciliidae > Poeciliopsis > Poeciliopsis prolifica. Next base: position 14,258,879 of record NW_026562381.1, read on the forward strand.
CTGACAACAAATCCGTTCCTTCTAGCAAGTCACTTTCACAGCTTAAAAGAGTCGCTAGTTACCCACCAAGATCATTGTCATGAACAAACGAGTCCTTTGACGCCTCCAAATAAAACACCTCTGGGGACATCAGTACCATCTGACAGCTTGTCTGTTTTTAGGATCTCCTGTGTTTAAAATTCTGGGCAAGTTAGTAAAGTCATCAAATTTCCAGCAGCAAAACTCTCTAGTGGTCTCATCACTCACTGGGGATTCAACTTGTACTGAATCTTGTTATTTCTTCATTATTTATTTGTCATTTTATCTTTTGTCTTTGTGTCATTGTTTGTTTTTGACTTGTTTCCTTAGTTTTACCATGTGGGTTGTTTTTGTGTTCATGACAGAAACTACTTCTGTTGCTTTGCGAGTGAAATACTTATGTTTCAAAATGCTGCAATGTTTTCTCAGCCACCATTTTCTTCATGGCAGCGAGTCTTTCCCCAAGGATCACCCGAACACCTCGGCATCTCCTTCTCTTATCGCCTCCCATGTCACAGACGACAATGAAATCTGACTGTTGAACAGCTACCTGAAAGAGTGATCATATGCAGCTTGTCTCTGGTGAATGCCTCAGCGCAGCAGATAAGAGTTTTCCTCTCTGAAGGGTTGTCGGGAACCTGATTGTGCTCACTGTATAAGTGCCACTTTATCTTGTTGCAAGGTGAAGAGCGATGCTATGAAATTCATTTGGCTTTTTGCTACAGTTTTATGAATTCTGTTCTCATGGAAATTGAAATCACTGAACATATAGTGAAACCGTGCAATTTCACCACGAAAACTGAGCAGAAAATACTTTTAAGAGGGTTATGAGTTCACAGCTTTTCTGCTCGCATGCTTTCATGTATTGATGCACCTGGAAAGGATTAAAAGCACCGTCTTAGTCCAGGCTTTCAGAGATACAAGGCATACGGAAGAGCTACATATGAGGCGAATATTAGCCTCAGGGCCAAACAAATATGGTGCTGCTTTAATGTTTGTTAGGAAAATTCTGTTTTCAGGCTTGTTGTTCTCATTTTTGCCTAAAATGTTTTCTGAAGTAAACTGTCACAAAATTTTACTTTGAAATGTTTAAATCATTTGAGAGTTGGTTTGATATCTAAAGAACTGAAAGCAACATAGGAGACAACCAATTTCTGAACAATGATGATGACTGACTTCATCTTGAAGCTTCACTTTGCTGTTACTAAAAGGATTCATTTGTACGTACTCCATTGTATCACAAGAGTTTAAATATCCAGTCAGAATTATGCCAGAGGCAAACCAATGGTTGCAATAAAAGATGTGGTACAATAAAATATTGCTGAGGCATTTTTCTATATTTTGTATTTAAACATGGCAGCTGTAAGTCGGCTTCTTGAGAACAAATATCAAAGTTACAGTCTCGGTCCTGGATTAAAAATAGAATATTTTCCAGATTATTTGAATGAAAGTGGAAAACATGGACAAAAAATACACTGTATTACATAATCTAATGTAATCAGTAGTTTCTATTTTGATTTGTTTCTCATGGATTTATGAAAATTTTGCAGCTGCAGCAAACCCTTACAAATATCAGTGCTCCATGAAAACTAAATTTTCCTGCAATAAATATTCTCTCTGTGGACAAGATGGAAATTCATGTTTAATTCATCAAAATCTTAGTTAAATTGGGACAAGAGACTTAATTTCCTCATGCTTCACATGGTCATCTCCCCACAGCATGAAACCTGACAGTTGCTTGGAGACACAGAGCTTCCCTTCATCACTTTAACAGCTCAATTGTTTGTACAAGAAATTACACTCACAAGACTTATTAAAGAGGAAAGACAGATCTTCACTTAGTGTGTTCTACACAACTTCTTGCTTAAAAATATAAAGCTGCAAGCCACTTCAAGAGTATTTCTTTTTTCATGTAAAACTCTGATTATTTTCTATTTTTCACATTTCGCATTTTAATTTTCTATCCGGACATCTTAATTTGGGTTACTTAGAGTTAATTAGGTTTTGCGAACACATTACAAGGACCGATTTGCTTTTTAAAAATATAATAATGAACTAAAATAAGAGGTTTGTTGAAAAATAATGTGCTCTTGAATTCAAATAACCCCATTAAGATGGCAAGATCTTATTGCTTTGTTTGAGTGAGGATTATTGCAAGCATCCTGGATGTGCACCCGAGGCACCTTGCATAAAATTTTTATAGACACAAAGAAAGATTCAAATTTTCAACAAAATGCTTGTTGTTTATGCAGCTTTATTATCTGAGGACTCAGACATTACACTTTGTCCCATAATCTTTGGTCATGTACCTACAGCAGAAAAACATCAGTCTGTACTGGAGATTCATTTAGTTGCCGCTGGGTCTTCTGAAATGATCCAACAGAGACTTTAAAACAAAATATAATTCAGTTAAGACAAAAAGGAAACAAGATACAATTCAAAAGTGATCCACTTTCACTGTGGAGAAATTTAAAGATAAGTCTCTCACCCTGTGGCAAAAGACTTCAGCTCATTGAAACTGCAGCAGCAGCTCTATTGAGACAAATAGACAAGTAAACTTTGTACCAAGGTGAAACAAAATGAAGAATGGTTGAGCAGGAAAGATGGATCTATCCCCATTATCAGTGTTGTCAGCTCAATTTCTCCCCATCAAAGACTTGCAGAGTCAGTCAGCTGGTATTAGTGTGCAATTTCCAGGTATGACCAGGCAACAGCTTTGCAGTTATTTGACTCCAAGGTCACTTAAGAAAACTGGGATTGTTATCGTGTGAAATAATTGTGTGAAAGTTCACAGTTATTGTGTGGGATTGTGTTTATATTTTGTGTTTCAAAGGGCAAAAATATTGGACACTTAATATGATCATAGCTGTTGCTTTGTGGATTCTCAATTTAACACAAAGTTAAAGACAGAGACAAACAGGCTCTTTTCCATCTCTTAAAGTTATACCAAGTAAAATAATAAATAAATTTAAGATATAACGTGGATGGTGCTCTTTGATCACTAAAGTTTAGAGTTATAATACTTTATAATTTTTTTATTATTGTTTAATTTTATTTCATTGTGTCTCTTTGTCTTATTCTGTTATCTTTAATCAGTTTTGGAGTGGATTTGTTAGTTTTATTAGTTGTTATTAGTTAGATAGTGTTCACAAGTGGACAATGTAATGTTCTGTAGGTCAACTTTCAAAAATAACACCTTAACATACCGAGAGGAAACATTAACATGTTTTTATGCAGGTACAGTAGAGAAAGAAAGGTGTACTTTATGTCAGTGTTTCACAACAATATAAATGTTTGACACTTTCTCGGCACTTACCTGACTTACTCACCTGAAACAACCTGGAACTAAATGTAAACATCACAAATACTGGAGAGAAATCATCTGATGTCTTAATTGCTACCTGTAGTACCCAGTCAAACTAACCTGCTTGGATCAAATCAAATGTAAGGCATATGAGGGGGATTTTCCCAGTAGCTGTGCATGCTGCCTTCAGGTACAGCTGGGACATTATGCTGTCACAATATCAATAGAGCTCCACACTGACGGCTTTCAAGTGGCTATTTTTGTGTAGTCTATCTACTGTATCTGTCCACGTATTGACAATGTCTGGTTTATTCATAAAAGAAAAGCCAGTTTTATTTTATTTTCACTTTTTAAAGTTCTATAGTATAAAAAAGGAAAATTTCTGAAAAAAAAAAAAAACTTCTGAATGAAATATTATTGTATGTATTTTTACTATTTGAAGGATACTAGAAACATGACCATAAAACCTAAATATATACCGAACTGGAGGATTTATGTACTGGTGTACCTTCATTCTTGTCACTATTTAGTGTGAATTACATGGATCACACAAAAATCTGTAAAAATATGATGACCATAATCTTTAATTAAATGTTTGATGAATATGAGATGACAAACATTTTTTTTCAGTATGGCGATAGGGTTAGATGGCATTTGTTAAAAACTGAAACTTTGAGCCCTTTTGGTTTTGCATCTGGAGTTTTCACTGATACGCTGAAATCAGTTTTCTTGGCAGGGCTCACAAACATTTATAGTGCCAGTGTGGGCACAGTGACTACGTAAAGATAAGCACATTTTTTCTGTCAAAATGCTTGGGTTGTGTAGAATGGCTTTCAGCTGGTAACTCACAGTTGGAAAATGTAAACAGCATAAAAAAAACATTAAGTAATCTGTCTTTGTCTTATGGTGAGTGACAATAGAGAGCATACAAATCAAATATAAAAAGAAAATCTACTGTATTTCTGTTGAGGCTAAGATAAGTTTTGTGCCTCTGTGGACCTAAAACATCGACCACTCCTGACAATTTGTCACCACAGTTAGATCTCGTCTCCCTGACATGATGGATGGTTTGACCCAAAAACAATTTTCTTCTGCTGTCCCGAATCTGCTCCATGACACAAAGACAACAACGTCATCTCTTTTGATGCTCAGAGTTTATGTCACAACACTAAAAACCAATCTTTTTTCTGATTTGCTGCAATCTTCTTTACGTTGCCAGCAAAGCATTGAGATAAGTCAATGTATGGGCTGTCATGTCCTCCACAGCCACAACATACGACAGCATGAAAGACACTGTTACGCACAGCTGCAGTGTGGGTTTGCATCTCGTGCCAAAGAGCTCGCACACTGTCGCCGCTTGCTGTGACATTTCTCTGTAGCACCACATGCCAGCAACCGAGGCGTCAAGTGGGAGGAAAATGTCAGGTATTTTCACCTCCATTTAGTCCGGAACAGGTGATTCAACTGCAATAACATGTTGCTTCAGATTCAAGCCATGGAGCTGGTAGGTTAAAATGCAACCTTTGGAGCTTTGTGTGGATTCATCAAGAGCACTTCTATAGCAGCTGGGAGTTACCTTTGATTCGTATTACCACTTCAAGCACTTAAAACCAGTTTTTAGTGTGAAGTCAAAAGGTGATATTTCTAAAATGTGATATAATTAGGGTTTAATTGTACATCAAAGTTATTATTTAGAGGGATTTTTCAAAGGTCAGACTGAGAGTTAACAGGCGTCTTCGCTGTACAGATGAGATATTTAATGCTTCTGAGTTGCTGTTTCTGACTAGGGTTCCCATATTTCACCTGCAGCCCAAAAGACGACTCACATTCACATGGTTGTGGGGGGTTTGTGTTAAAACACACCTTTCACATATGGCAGAGCACCTGTGGACACCTCTCCCATTTCAGTGCATATCTATTGGGTCTCAACTGTTTTTAGAAGAAATTGAGACCCAAATGGAGGCATAAAAATGTGCAAAAAGTAAATTTTTCACAATAGGTCCCCTTTAAATTTTCCCTGTCCGTCTATGATCTCTAATGCAAATTGATGGACAAAAAACATTCTTCACATATAGCTCACAATAAACATACGGTGTGATGTACACCTTATATATATTTATACACCTTAAAAACCTAAACTTGGACATAAGTTAAATGAAAAGTGATGCTTCAACAAGTGAAATATTTGCCAAAAATATTGTAAAAAGTTAAAATATATATGGTTTGTTTGAAAGACCAACAAAAAAGGTGGAAAACTGTAACGGTAGAAGCAGGACACCAGGAAATAACATTATAACTGAATCATATTTTTGTGTTTTTATGATGTAAAGCACTTTGAACTGCCTTGTTGCTGAAATGTGTTTACAAATGAAATTTGATTTGATTTGATAACTCTGTTTAAGAAGAAACTTTCTCCACCTGGACTTTAGCAGCATCCACACAGACCTCTGTACTCTCTGAACGCAGAATCTGACTGAAAAAACTAACAAGATCTCCTAAAAATTAAAGCATCATTACCTAAATAGCCACCACTATCAACTGAAACATGCTGAGTTGTTCTGCAGCTTTCATAGATACTTTCCTGCTCACATAATGACTGAGTGATTGTCTGCTGCATTAAGACCTTTGTAATGATGAAAAATGACATGAAATGAATGAGACAGCATGCTCCAAATGGCTCGTTCTTGTTATTGGCTCAACAGCCTGTGATTTCTCTAACAGCCTGTAATTTCTCATTGTGATTTGGGGTGAAGGGAAGAGGAAAAACACATGGTTGGACAATTCATGCTGAGTATGTGTGTCTCTGTTTGGATATAATGAGTAATTCTGTAGCGTAAGGCGCTTCAACTGGGAAGAACTCCCTAATGCATTTGTGGAAAAAGACAACTGAGAGGTAAAAATGATAAATTATTCACAGGCAGTATAGTATAGTAGGCATCTAATCACATCACCCACACTTCGACACACATTATCACAACCCAGTTGTGTCGGATGCAGAGTACAATTCCCTTTTCTAGAGTGTTTTCTCTTCAGCTTGTAGGAAACTCCAAGGCTGAACTGGCTGTGAGGCATAACCAGAAACATGTCATTCATCTCAGCGAGTGGTCGCACGTCTCAGCTTTAATTAGATTCCTTGGAGAAATGAGAGTGATGCGTCCGACTCTCAGTGGCTCATCAAAGCCCGCAGTCGATTGGATGGAGCATCCTGCCTCTGGTGTTTGGGCCTAAATTAAAAATTCATGATGGTTTATTTTCTTGATCTTTTTCAGCAGGAGTTTGTTTTTCCATTTATTAAATAAAACTGATTTATGCTCTAATGGTTGTAGTCAGACAAATGAAAGAAATCTAATAAAGATACATGCAAGCCAAGTTTATTTGTATAGCATGTTTGAAATAAGCTACAAAAGTGCGGTATGAAAATCTCAAAATAACAGTATTTTACCATTTGTTCCCATCAACAGACTGGATTTTATTTTTCCATAGATTTTAATGGAGCAAGCAGAAAAACTGTAAAGTTTACAGAGCAGGGAGAAAAACAACCTTTTCTTGTAAGTTTTCATTTTTGTGTGGTTAAAAGAAAACATGCCTTTCAATCAAATTTCATATATTGTTGCATAATAAAAATGATTTGATCTTTTCTGGACACCGCCTCTTGCACATTTGACAGCTGGAGACCGGCACCACCATGGATGGATGGATGGATGGGATGGATGGATGGATGGATGGATGGATGGATGGATGGATGGATGGATGGATGGATGGATGGATGGATGGATGGATGGATGGATGGATGGATGGATGGATGGATGGATGGATGGATGGACTTTTCTGGGTTATAAAATAACTCTTACGTAATACATAAAAATGGACTTATAAGGCATCTTTGGAACTGGGAATTAGAAATACAGTCTAGGTTCCTTATAAAAACTGTGAAATATCCCTTTAATTTAGCGTCAAACCAGAGTCTGATTTGTGAATCGCCATCCAGTAGCCGGTCATGATCATACTTTTTTTCTGTGCCAACACGGTCAGATGAAATATTAAACACCCCAACATTCACCTCTAAATCATGGCGCCCTGGGTAGAGAGCCATTTCGCTCATATCAAAAACAACACTCAACATAACTTTATGTGTAAAAGCATTGAAAAGGGAAAACAAGTGATTTTAAATTCTTTCTCAGGACCCACGAAGGATGGAGATGGTGGATTACTCGTATCAGTGTCTTTAGTGTTTGACAGACAGATGTAATTGCGTCCCACTGACATCATGTTTCATCAGACGAAAAAGAGAATCCCCTCTGCCTTCTCTGTCGTTCCCCAGCTGATGAAATAATAATGAAGAAAGAAAAAATTAAACGTGGAAGCCAGTATCCTCCTTGAGAAGGTGGTAATTAATTCACCTTTGTTCTCAGACTCTGTGGGAAAATGAATAAACATAGAAAAGCAGTTCAGGATCTGAGTAATTGTACCAATTATTTTCAAATATATAATTTCAGGTGACAATTATCTACATGCAATATGTGCAACTGCTGTGTTCCCACCAAACTGCTCTCATCTGCTTTGTCTTTTGTTGGGTAGGTCTGTTGTTTTATGTTTGCCTGTTACTTTACAGTTTTAGCTATCAAACCTAAACTTTATGTAGTTCATTTAATTTCTTTTTTGGCCCCTATCATATATTTTGTATTTTGTATGTTCTTTTGAATCTTATGGTAAATAAACCTACCTTTCTAAAATAAGTACAACTTTATCCTCTCGCTTTACTTGCTTGGTCCATTACCCCAATAAAAGTGAACTCAATATTGCTTCGAATTGAAATAAACAGGCTACCGAATACAGGAAATTGAAGTAAGGTGCAAATGTATCGTTAGACGCAGGTAATAAAAAAAGTTTGCTAAAATGTTAAAACTAAGGATTTAAAAAGCACCAACACTTAATTGATGTCACTTCAGCACATCACAAAAAGGCAAAGACTGCAGAGAGATATGGTCCCAATCGAAGGGTTTAAAACTTGTTAAAGCCTTCAGACTTAGAACCGACGCTCTTACAAAGGTCTTTGAATTAAACACGACTGGATGTGAGCCTTGAGCGCTGATCTCTGTCAGCAGCTGTCAGAAGCCGGGGCTCTCCTATCACTATTTGCTTTTGACAGCAGTGTTGAAATGAGGGGTCCACTGAGGCATGGGGGCCTGCAATCTGCTGTGGCTTTGTGACAAAAAAATCTTCCTTACAAGACAGTTTTCCTCAATAAAAACACAATTTATTTGACACCAAAGCCTGCTGGGGGCTTGTGAGAATAAAGTTATCTTGTGAGAGATTTTTATATACCTACATTTATTAGAGTAAAAAACAGAATAGACTAAATGGACAGGTGCTTTGCAAAAGTTCTCTGGGACTCTCTGATTTCACTCCAACTTGTTTCAACAAAGAGGATTGAACAAGCAGCACACATATGATTTTTTTCCCAGATTTTCCACTGCTTTGTCTTGCTCTATTGCATAAAATCTCAATGGATTACATTTAATTTTGTAATTGTTCAGTAGCAATACAAAACAATTCTTCTTTTGAGTCATTCCTATTGACAGTGTTACTTCAAGATTTTCTATTAGAAAATAAAATAAATGTGCCCATCATTAAAAAAATATATATTTGAAACCAGTTTTCTGCCAGAAGAAAAAAAACCAAATGACATTCAGCTTTGCAAATTATGGATCATTTAAATGTACTTTAGGTATCATTTTGTGATTTTTCTGAACCAAACTATCTAATGAACAAAAGCCGCAGTGAAAAGATGACATGGTGATACTTTCTGTCATTTTTATGCAAATAAAGTGACAATTAGCTAACGTTTGAGCTTTTTATCTAAGCTGGATGTCATCGGTCTCCTAATTTTTGAGTTATGTAAATTGCATTTCTTTTTGTCTAATGCCACAAAGTTGCAACAAAAATCCAAAGTTTATGGATCACATTATTCATCTAAGACTTAATTTGTCATGTACTGCATAATGATTCTGTGTTTTGTTTCAGCAGAGTCACAGGATGTCTACTGTGATCTTTTTCTTTCAAAACCAGTTCAGCTCCTACATGCTGCTTCCTTATTTGCATCAGTATTTGCAGAATTGTTTAGAGCTGTTGTAAGTGTAAGTGTTTTGTTCAATGTGTGTCCTGGTTGTAGTGGTGCTTTGGTTTTGACATGTGTGGCCGTTTAATGGTGTGATATACATGGACTGACCTTCGGCTATCCACAGGAGCCCTTTGTCAGGAGGAGAGAAAGCTATTTTCACATTACTATTTATCTAGATAGTGATCGAAAAATATATATTTGTCTAATTGTATATTGTAAATATGTTATGGGAATAAAGACACAGTATCCTTGGTGAGGAATCCCTGCCTTTGGACACCAGCAGTGATATTTTGCTCTGAAAGAGAAGCCTCTAAACGGTGTGGTCAGACTGACAAAAGTGGCTGCAGCCAAGAGACATTGTGATTCATGGTGACAACAAACTGCAATCTGCTGCAATGTCGGCTCTCTCAGGAGTCATCAACTGGGAAGGATTGCAGTTCCTGTTTCTCTTCTCCTATCAGCCCCAACAACGTAGCAGATTTTAAAATTTTGATTTTAATGACAGAGTCCAGGGATTACTAAGCTTTCATTAAAGTTTATAAATGTGAAATGGATAAAAATGATTCTAAGCAGAACAAAATTTGATCAAATGTGTTGCTTTACATCCATCTGTTCCTGGCGAATGATTTGAGGATCAGCTAACATGTTATTGCTTTCATTTTGTCCCTTTGACTTTGAATCTTCTGATAGAATCTACAAAAGGAGAAAAACACCTAAGGCAGACTTTGTTATGTGTTCTTCAGTTAATATATCAGCCATCAGGATAATAAGACTCTAACTATAATCATTATTTATGAAAGTCTTGTACTTTTAATAAGACTAAGCTTCCATAATTGATAGAGCCTTTTACCTTTGACACACCACTGTTATCTAAATTTGCAAGTACAGCAAATTTAGATAACAGTGACACAGCATAGCTGTGTCAGGGTACCCTGATGCTGTAAAAGCAGCAACCATTTCTTACATATGTATATATGAAGATTTATATTCATGAAAAGTAATGTTACTTTTCATGTCTTAGAAAGCAGATTAGAGCAAATCTCAACTTTTGAACACCATTGTATTGCAATATATATTGTTTCCAGTAATATCTGACTTGTTTTAGTCATGTGTCATCCTCATTACCGGGTGCCATGTTAGTGAAAAAAGTTTTGGACTTAAAGCTGCAGTGTGCAACTTTTTTTGTCATATTCCTTGAAACTATTGCTATGTATTGACAACATAGTATGAGATAGATCATCCATGAAAAAATGTTGAGCTTCCAATGCTCACTAGAAACAAACAATCAGAGCCAGGAGGTATGTCTTAGCGCTGTCAATCAACTTCTGCGTGGCGCTGCTGTTCCTTCTTCTCCTTCCTTCCTTTATTATTGAGCCTGTTGCGAATCATCAGGCTAATTAGCATGGACGCCAATGACAGTGGATAAATGGTTTTCTTGTAAAGGTGTCTCTCTGCCATTAGCACATTTAGCTGTGGCTACATGAGGTTGATCAACAGCGCTAAGACCCTCCTCCTGGCTCTGATTGGTTGTTTTTGGTTGGGAGTGGTTAATTTCTTCAAATGGAAATTGTAACTCGGAGAGGAGGTGGAGGAGATTAATCTTTTCACAGATTAGCCGTCTCTTTTTAAACTGTCACAAGATGGTGACATACGTAGGCTTGCTATCATTTATTTTTTTTTACATGCAGCTTCAAGCTGGAGCAGTGAAATAGCAACTGTGCTGGTCACTGGCGTCCTCCGTCCGTCTGTGTGATTTAATACATTCATATGAGCCTCGAGTCCTATTCGCACAGTGTGTTGCGAGAACAGCGCAAAGGAAAAGTGCTCTTTCTTTAAGTCCACTTATTCAGCGGAACAGCAAGGAAGCATACTGTGAGCTAAATTATCACTGACTCTTACAAAAAAGCAGTGAACGCTGTCCTGCAGAGGCTCTGAGGGAATAAATACCAATCACTGTCAAATGAGAAGGCAGGAAAAATTGCAGAGTCATGAACAATATTGGTGAGTCAGTAAAGGACAATTACAGTAAAATAGACTATGTAAAAATCAGAAAGTGCAGTGTGAATCTAAGTTAAAAGCTGAATTAGTCATATTTTTTCAAAACCATTTTTTTTTCACATGAAACATAAGTTAATTAAATAAAAAAGAAAACAACCTATATAAATTTTTTAAATGACTAATTGGGAAATCCATAATTATGTCTTTACTGAACATGTATGAGGCTTGGAAAGCTACTTCAAGTTTTTCCAAACAAGTTTTATGGCACTTTTACGGAAAAATACCTGCTAACTTCATAACGATGTGTAATTAAACATACACACTTAATGTTAGAGAGTAGGGAAATTAATCACAGCTGAATTTAAGTTGCTGATCAGCTGATCATTTTTTTAGAACATTTACCCTTAACAATTGAAAATATGCACATAAATCTGCCTTTCATGTGATTTTTTTTTCTTGATCTTACCACATGATGGCAAAACCAAACAGCCACTTTTAAATCTCCTTCCTCGAGGCGCCTTTCCTGCCGAGGTTTGGAACAGCAAAGCTGAGGGTCATTAAAATGTGAGGATTAAGGGAGAAAGAAAGTCAAGTTGTAAATTTAAAGGGTGTCCTCAAGCTGGATTGAGGGACCCTCAGTCAAAATTAAGGCTCTTATGAATGCTAACTGCAGCCCAATGATCATTAGGTCTGCATGAGAAGTGCAGGGCTAATGCAGGGAGGAATAAAGGTTTTGGTTTCTGACATGAAAAAATGTTTAATTGTTGATGTTCTGATTTTAAACAGTGTTGTTACAACAGCAGGGCTACTTACTGCGACGTTCTTTCTTTGACATTTTAGATCTGTTTTGGTGTTTTCTGGGGATGAATGAACAGCCTGTTATACCTTGACATATTTAATCATTGGTCTACTCCACCTGTTTTGCCAATTTCTTATTTATGCATTTTTCATCTGAATTTAATTGAGTTGCTGACCAGTCCAAGATTAGTAGTTTGATTCCTTGCTCCGTAAGTCAGGATATTTACTTTTCAAGGATAAGAAATGTCCTTGAATTGCTCTACTGATCTTAAAGTAGATCAGATGAATGATGCTCAGAAAAAAAGCAACAATTCTTTGCAGTTTCCATTTTTTCCAAAAAAACAACGTGGCATAATGAATATGTAAATTTCAGGATGACTGTGTGTGCACAACGTTCAAAACTATACAGAAGAAGCACAAATACATCAAGGGGAATCCCTGTACTGTGTCATAGTGAAGCATCTATATTTAGCGCTGAAGTAAATAATCTAAATTGGAAGGTGTTATCATGGCCAACAGCTGAATGGGTAAAACAAAAGCTGTCACTGCAGGTAATTAACATCAGCTAATGTTTTGACCAGAGCTAGCAGGTGGTCTCTGCTCACCACAAGGTCCCACACAGAGGGATAAAGGCTAACATATGATCTTCAATACCACTCATTAGATGACCTTTTAAACAATTGCTTTGATTAAGCTGCACATTAGCTTCCTGTAGAGCTGCTCTGTAAGCCCAATAAGCCAGGAAATCAACCTCAGGGACAGCACAGCAAGCCTGCAGATAAAATCTGCTTTGTTGATGCATTGCAAGACAGAATGATAAAACTCTTAAATATCTCGTTCATTTTTCTCAGGCAGTTTTTATCAATAATTTCCAAATCATTTTCTGCCTTCATGCACGTGAAAGAAGTATATTTTTATGCAAAAAGTACCATATTTAAAGGGCTGTAATCTATAAAGCTCACTTTTAAATAGATGGGAAGTTGTCCTGTTCAATTCTTGTTTCTTTTAGGTCTCCAGTGACGTACAATCCCACTTCATCATCTCGCTCAAGCAGGCATGTAGCAAATCCCCCAAATCACAAACTAGCTGCAAGAGTTTTGATATATGTCTCACATTTCCCTCCCAGAAACTTAGCAAACGACAACAGTCTCTCACCATTAGCCGAACCGTGGAAACAAAAGTAATCCATCGACTCTCTCACTGGAGAAACCTTTTCCGTCAGCAGAAAATAATCCAATCTAGCCACGTAGGCAGAAAAAGTTTTCTACGCAGAATTTAGGAAACAGCTCAATTATCGAAGACACAAAGCAGCTGAGGTGTAGTTCTCCCAACTCATTCCTCCTCCAGCTCCTTTCTCCCGATATTTGCAAATAATTCTTTCTTTTTCCCCTGCAGGTAATTGAAAAGGCAGCTGTCAGAAATAGTATTCTTCTTCCCATGATACAATTTATTATTTAACAATCCTCATCGTTTGCTCTTCATATATTACAATGACAGCAAAATCTAAAAGTTCCACGCAACAGCGATTTATTAGAAAGCTGCAACTTCACTGGAAGGAACATTAGGATTTGAGTTAAAGAATGTTTTTAAATGGTTCTGGTTTGGTAATCTTACCAAAACAACGTGGATCTTAATGAAAAGGCCACATAATTGGGTGGAAAATATATACAAATACAATCGATTTGCAGCTAATTCTAGCAGATCACTCTCTTGCCTGCTGTAATTGCAGCATCCATCACACATAAAGAGGCGTGCTTAAAGGCACTGACACCTTTAAGACAGATATAGGAACCACGGTTGCTAAATGGGCTCTTTAATTACAGACTGCCAGCTGGCCTTGATACAGAGTATGAACTCCAGCTCTCAGCCGTACGCCAACAAACACAAGCATGTACAGACTAAACTTCCATGGCACCCCCTTATTAAACCCATTAGAAGACGTTCTTGGCTCCACTAAAAAGTTTTGCTTCCTCTTAACGTTTATATTAAAGAGTGATTTTCTAATTTTGGTGTCCAATTTAAGTCAAAGGAAGCTGATCTTTGAGATGTAATCTGTGAAGACACTTCAGAGAACAGATCACATTCACAGAAAGCTTTACAGAAATAGTTCAGACCAAGTTAAATTAAAATCAATGCGGTTCATTTCAAAGTAATATAGAGATATAGTAATGAATATGGCTGAAAATCATCAGCATTTAGTATCAACATAAATTCCTTTCATGCTTTTTATTGATTTTAATGGAAACAAATGAACTGTAAAGAAATTTGACCTGAGCAATAAATCATGTGGCACTTCACAACTAACTCTGGAGAGAGGAAGATTAATTTTCTACTTGTCTGCACAGTTCAGGAGAGCATAAAGTGTGGTCAACATCAATATATGTATACTGAAATGCTTAAATGGCCCTGATTAGCTCATTAATTCTTTAGAAAAGAAAAGTCAGGAAGTGAAATTCAAATAAACTTATGTATAGCAGTAGCAATCAGATCATTAGTTATGTTTCTTTGAGAAATATTGTACTTAGAAAAAGATAACTTCAAAATGACTTTAAATAATTCAGAAGAAGACAACTTAAGATATATTTAGTAACTTCTGTTTGCTTGAGTAACAATTTCTAGCATATCACACAACAGTTTAGTACTTCAAAGTCTATGTAGTGATTTACATGATTTATTTGTGCAATAAAAATATTCGTTGTCCTCTAAATGCATTTAAAATGTATCAGAAACGTAACACTGTATGCAAGAGAACAGTTATCATTTTTACTTTCTGCATCTGTGATCAAGTATCAAGACCGTTTACTACTTAATGTTTTAAATAAAACCACAAAAGGCATTAAAGCACCCTAAAAAAAACAATTATTTCTTTATCTCTTATTCTACCTTTTTTTGACAAAGTCAATATGAAAATGACAGTTTAACATTAGTACTTGTATAGTATTTAATTTGTTCGTACATTAGCAATGTATTATATAAAATCTAAATATATTCAAAATAAATTAAATGACAGAACTGCATGGGAAAAACAACAGAGAAGTTATTTTAGCGAAGGGATTGTCAATTTTTCTAGAACTGTCAATTAACATTCCTTCATCTTGAAGTCTCAAAAGTCCTAACTTGTTGATTGGATTCCACTTAATTAAATAACGCATAAAAGTTACTTTTTCTGGACTTTTTTGGGCGAAAGTGTAAAATAAATTTGCAGCTGACTATTCTTAAATAAAACTTCTGCATCTGCTGCTCCTCACAGTCGGCTTTTATGCATCTGATGACGGATTCTCCCTGCAGGTTCAGTGGTTCATTGAAAAAAATTCAGCTTTTTTAAGCTATCTTTAGCATTCCAGCAGCATTCTTGTTTTCAGATAACATTTAAACTTGTCTCGGCAGATGGACTTTCACACTGAGCTGGTTTCTGCTGTAGGCTTCTTCTTGTTAACGGAGGTCACTTCTTTCAGCTGCTGCTTCATTCACAGACCAAGAATCACAGTTCGCTGGTGCAGTCAGCAGTTACAGCTTACAACTACATTCAAAAGATACATGATTAATGTAATGGGAAGATATGTAATTTAAATCAAATACCTAAATGACAGGACTGAAACAGCTGGAAATTAGTTTTGAGACAGAGTTATAAATACAGTTTCATCAAATATTTTGTTGCTTTCACCATTAAATAGCAGTAAACACAGAAAAAACAGAAAATTGTTTTACCAAGCCATGACTAAACAGATTTGTCTTGCAACAGATATGACTTCTCTTCAGGTCTTAACTTAACCCGAGTTTCTTTAACCTCATTAGTTTTTTTTTTTCTCTCAAAAAAGCTCAAGACTTGTATTTGTTGGATTTGGATTCGAATTAACATGTAATTGAGGTTTGTTAATGAGTCACTCTCAGGAGATTTCAATGAGGCTTAAAAATGTCTTTATTGTGTCAAACTACTGAATAAAATCGCTGTGATAAAGCAATTTTCTCTTTTTAATGCATGTTTATTGAGGCTTCCTATCTGTTTTTGTTAGAAGAGAGAAAAATAGTTATCTTTTTTCAGATCACAAAGAAACAGAAAAAAACTTATATTTTAAGCTCTTATTTGCAATAAACCAATATTTTAGGAAAGATTGTGGTTTCAATTAAAGTGGTTTTTCAATAAAACTAAGATCAAAACTGATGCTCTTTGCTTACTGCCTACACTTTCTTCTCTTCTAATTATAATTTGGCAGAAAGTCTTTTCTAGGGAGCCTCACAGTGCTATTTGACAGGATAATCTTCATTTTATGTGAATGTTTTCAGATGTTGCACTGCATTTTATGAGCAAAAATATCAATACTTTATCACAGTAGTTTCAATCGTGTGCAGGGAGAAGAAATGCATTTTTGAAAACCTTTCTACTGAATCTCATTGAGCAAAAAGGAAATACCAAAAAGTACAGAGTTCATTTTTGCTTCAGGAATCACTGTTGACACAAGAGTTGATAAAGTACTTTATCTTTTTTTTTATTTAATCTTAGTAGTTTAGTAAATCTCCTGCCAGTAAATTGTGCCCATCAAAACCCTTAATCAAAATTAATATTTGTGCTTTCTTCTGGTGCCAATTATTATATGGACTTATAAAATTTCAATTTATGTCGCTTGACTATTGCTGTTTTGAATATACAGCTGATTCTACTGCACCATTAACTCAAAAATCATCATATCTTATCAAACTATGCAAATCTTAGCTGGTTTCTTTTGCTGCCTCGGGTTTCTTTACATTATATACTATTTCTTCTTTTTTAATTCAATACCGACTCGACCTGACTGACTTGCCCTAATTCTTCAAAACATTACCATTTTATCAAGAAGAACTGGGGGAACATGCTCTCCTTTCTGTGCACCTAAATCCCACAGGGAGCTGAACACTGCCACACTGAAAACATCCAAATCTTCATTTACCAGATTTCTAAGACAGAAAATCTTTCTGTACTGGCACACATAAGACCTGCTTAGTCTTTTTTAATAATCCAAAGCACAAGCATAATTGCAAATTTTGACAGATCTCTGTTGTGGGTATTTTGGCAAAGCAGATTGCATTGTGTTCCTGCTTACAACCAAGACAAAATTAGACTGAGAGAAGGGGAGGGAGATGGAGATTGCACAAACAACTGTATTCCACTGATGAAGACGCATTGCAGATGCACAGGGAAAGCAACAGACACCGCTGCTGCATTAACGTTTCCGCTCCGTTCTGCTGCACGGGGCTTTAGAAACCCCCTGGAATGTGGCTGTCACTGAGAAGAGCTTTTAACTATTCCCTCTGACTGGTGTCACACTATTCCACTGCTTTTTCAGGGTAGAGCTTCTCCTCATTTTGAGGGAGATGTGAAACCAGATGAGGTAGAAAAGCATATTTTTTGCCGCAGCATAAAGCCAGGAGTGCTGGTCTTCATCTGGGGGCCACATAAAGCTAAACAAGTTTCAAAGTAACAAAAGTAAAACCAGGTTTCGATTTAAAAACTCATTTTAAGTGACAATAAAGGTTTAGTTCTATCATGTCTAGATTATTGAGGTTATCTTGATCAAACATTTCTTGTAGATACACAGAACTATATCTTTATACAAACAGATGTCTCTGTTTGTAAAATATCATACACAGAGAAAAGTTTTCACCTGCATGAAGTCACACAAATATGAGTTGTTTTAAAACACTGAGTTGTTTTAAACACGCCACATCCATAGGGGGCAGTACAGCGCAAAGTTAAACCCTACGTTGCTTCCCAACAAACACAACTTCCTGTTAGGAATTAATCATGGTGACAGGAGGTCCAACAGTACCTTTTTATTTTGCAGCTGTATTTCACTCAAAGGTGAACAATAAAAATTTTTAACCTCAATATTTAGACATAAATGCTGGAGACTATAAATCCTTCCAGCTCAATGCAGAGGCACATCATGGTGAGATATGAAAGGTTTTCTGTATTGAGTTTTCATGTGTAGGTTCTTCCCAGGTACTCCAACTTCTTCCCAGAGTCCAAAAATGCAACTGTGAGGTCAATTCATTTTCTTTAGCTGCCAGATAAGCAGGTACAGACACTGGATGGATGGATGCTCTGTATGAGATGATGAAACCCAGGCCTGTTTTTTAAAGCTCATTTGGATTTGCTCATTCCTACATGAGAGTGAAAAAATGTCACAACCTGGACAAAAAGAAAAGTAAGAGCCTTTTCAATACAGAAAATAGAGTCTCCATAATTACATACTGTTGCTTTTGTCCACACCTTGGTATTCTGCCAGGAAAAGTTAAATTAATTTTCAAAACCTTGAATGAAAAGAGTAATTACCCATTGTTAAGCAAAAAAAAAAAAAAAAAAAAAAAAAAAACACAACTTAAATTAGTTGTTAAAGTTTACTTTTTTCAGAAGGGTTGATTAAAAACGGCTTCAGTTGCCACTAAAGAAAATCACTAAAAAGTTTTGTCTGTAAAAGTGGTCAAAGTCAAAATATTGGTATTTTAATTATTTTCATGATGTAAAAAGTAGAACCAGCAGCTCAGATGGGAACTGAAGATGACCTGCGGAGAGACCTGAACAAGAAGCAGCGGTCTGCACTAACCTAGGTTTTCTGAAGTATTCTGTATACCAGATACTCTTTTTGTTTTATATAAAAAAGAAAAACTTCTTTTGACCTTTATATTTACTTTTCTTTGATGTCAAACGAAAGTGTCCTATTTTTCAAGCTGCTCATCCCAGAAGCTGCTCAGAGTTGTAAAAAATCTTTGCCAGAACTTCAAAACTAGGAATTTGAGTTCTATTAAATAAACTTTTCAATAATGTTCCAAAGTATTCAACATGACTGTATAGGATTTGACTTTATTTTTTTAAAAGATTATTTCAGTTGAATGAGACAATCGTCTTAGTTTTGTGTTCATCTACGCACAAAATGCCACAGAAATAGTTGGATCTTTGTTGATGTCATGAGTCAAAATGCTCTAGAAAAACACTGTAAAAAAGGAAAAGGAAGAAAGAAAAGCTTTTTCACAATGGTTAGAAGTTTGCTTCCCAAAATGTGTCTTGCAATTAGAAAACAAGTCAGGTGATAAAGGCATTAACAGTTTTTAGGAGATTACAGTTTTAAAAGTCCTAATTAGAAAGAAAATCAGAGGATGTAGTGCGGGTTAAATGCTCTGTTTTCACACCATGCGAAGAACAAAATACCCATTCAAAGTCACAAAGCCAATGGAGAATAAAATATGTTTAACAAATTAAAAAGCCACCTTTTAATGTTCTCTGAGTTAGACTGAAGCTTTATGAAAAAAATGTGTGGATCAGTTTTACGTAATGCCACATCTTATCCTTTTCTAACAAACCTCTTAATCTTGCAATTATCCAACTAGTACATATTAATGCTGTATGTGAAAAAAATAAAAATAGAAGTTGCTGAACAGATAAAATGCAGATTTTTTTAAATCAACTTCCAATAGATCAATTTATTTGCTAAAATTTTCTAACAAATACATTTTTAATTCTAAAAGGGGGAAAGTTGCAATTATTGACTGATGGAATTTGATCACATTTTATCAAACTAAACATTCTTGCTCAGTTTTGTTCTGATTCTGTTGTATGATCGCTCAGCTAAGAGAGAAAACAAAAGCAAATCTGCTGAGCAGTAATTTAATTGAATCTAATCTAAAGCAATAAGATCTAATTGAATTGTATGTTTTAATGTCACCAGTCTTCCTGTTTCTTTCGTATGAACAAGGATGTCGTTACTGTGAAGCATTTAATCTCACTTTATTTTCTCCCAGTATCAGATTGAGTGACGTCAAGCTTGAGTTACAGAAAAATCTGTTAAACAGTTTAACCATAGCTGGTTAAACTGGTTATAATCTTTTTTTATCTAAATCTCCTCATGTAGTTGTGTCTAAAACCATTTCAACTCAAAGATCTCGGTTCTGTAGGCTTGTCACATATTCTTTGACTCAGATTACTGTCAATAAAAAGGAAACTGCGATGTTGACAATAATAGGGTTGGCATTTTACCAGCTGGGAGTTTGTTAGCTTTCCAAGTATTTTTGAGTCAGGGTGAGATTTCACATGTGAACTAAAAATGATTCAGTGCAACTCATAGGAGAAGTGCTGTTTTGGTAGAACATCTTATTTTTATCCAGATTGTCATCATTTCATCTCATAGCTGCTTTTGTTTTGTTTTATTCATAAATTAATTCCATGCTAATTGTTTCAAGCACAACAATCTCTAGTTACATGTTTGAGGATTCAGAGTGAGAGCTGAGGTTGTGATCTGTCTCTGTTTCATCTGCTTCCAACAGCAAGGTGACCTCCATACAGAAAAGTGAGCCACTGAAACTGGTTTGGAGACGTGATACATGCAGCAAGGCTGGAAAATAGCCAGAAAAATGAAAAAAACAACAACTTGGTTTCTCACTAATGTCAGCTGAGGTTGGATGTAAAATAATTGTTCAAAAAAGGTAATGTAGCCAAGCATTTAATAACTACCTGATGACTCATTACATCTTCCCTGTTGAGTGCTGCAGGAATATTATTCTTCTATTATTGTTTAAGTGCTTAGTGAGTTGGTTTAGTTTAATGCATTCAGAGTCAGTTTTACCAAACAAATTAGATGTTTAAACTTCTACTAGGAAAAGGAATCCTCTTTAATTATGATATAATCAAAAACATGGAAAATGTTCAAAAAATGTTTTCGTCTAAACAAAATCAAATCCAAATGATTTGATTAGAAAAGATAGAAAATGAAAAGTACAATCAATGCAAAGTGTTATTCTATAAGAATAACACTTTGCAATAACAACTTCCAGATCGGGATGAAAAGTTTATGAACACAATTTAATTCACTTTTAATTAATTTAGTAGGACAATGCACATTAAGATTTTTTTGCAACTTCGACAGTATCGGCTGAAAGTCTTTTTTTCATCTGTTGTCCCTGGACAGTGATTAATTTGTCTTGCTAAAAACAAAAGGTTAAAATGACTTAATAACACAAATTTTGAGAAAAGAGATTAAACACATAAACAAAGAGATGCACTGATTAGATCTACCAATCAAGTGGAGTTTTACCAAAAAAAATGACATATATTCCCATTTTCTTTACTTTGCTTCAGTGTAGTGATTAAATGCAAAATAACACAAATGACCAGGATTTGAAAAGAGTGCTGGTTTTTCTTTGAAACAAAACCCAGGGAGGATCACACAACTCAAGGATGCTTGTATCCTCGAAATGACAGCACACAGCGAGTGACTACAGTTTGCTGCCTGTTGACATTAAAGGAATGTCAGTTTTCCACATGCAACAAAACACAGATGATGTTGGAGCGTGAAACATGAAACACATAAGAGATTTGTGTCAAAATCACTGATCTAGAAGCTACTCTGAATTGTAAAATAACTAAAAATAATTTACATAAAATATTTTTCTTTCAAGGTTGGCAACAGAAACATCTATTTTGGCAACAACTGCAGCTAGTATGGACATTACATGGTGATAAATAAAAAAATAACTCAGTTTATAACCCCTTTGTCATGTTAGTTTAATAAGTAATAAGTTATTGAAATCGAATATTGCTGCAAGATGCGTCTGAGAAGCACAATTCTGCATTTCTAGTCATATTTAATAAATTTGAAAATTGTCAAAAAATTATTTCAGACAGTACACAACATAAAATACGTTAAATAAATTAATTACACACAGACCAGTGTTTTCAAGCTTTTGTTTCTGTTCTATGATGCTTGAAGCTAATGAAAATGACATTATGTTGTAAACAAAAGTCGGAGTTTGCCCGATCTTATTCATTATAAGACTGGGCTGTTCCTTTTGTAGGAGAGCAGTGGAAATATGATTTACTGTCCAGATCTACTGAAGCTCAGTTATATTCTTCAAAAAGAGAAATGTCCATTAATAGAGCTTCTCATTTTATGTTCAATGTAAGCCATGCTAGGTTGAAGGAAAATAAGTGCTTAAGAGAGGGAGAAAGACGCAGAGTGGATGGGGATTACTCATTTTGTTTTTCTTTGCAGCCTCTATCTTCTCCTATGACAAGACCGTCCATAATGGGTTTTCTCATCTTTTCATGTGAGGTAAAATGAAATGCATTCAGCTGAAAGGAACTGGCTCCACATGGGGTTCTGGCACAAACATAACATGATTTTACCTGCAACAATAACAAGACTCCAATCCTTCTCATGCCTCTTTTAATTCATAATGCAAACCCTGTCAAGCAGAATTTGATATATTTAGAAAGATATTCTCAAACTGTTTCACAATTTGAAAAGGGATATCTTTTTAAGTGAACTACCAGGAACTGACCAAAATTGCTTAGATTCATGCAGCTAGAATTTACTGCCTCTTATTTTCATTTTTGGCTTGAAATATTTTTTCCATCCTTGACCTTGGCTGTGCAGCCTTCTTAAATTGATTTCTCTAAGAGTTTCAGATGAAGACTTTCATGTCTGCTGCTTCGGAAAAAAATAAACTCGGGGGGGGGAAAAGGAGATGAGAAAAAATACATTCCGATAAAAGCATAATTCAGTCCATTTGTAGCTTTTTGGGAGCTCTGATGTAACCAGAATGCCTTCGAATTTCTCTGCGATATTACATTAGCCTTAGAGTGGTGGGAGAGCTGCCACTGCTGCCCATGCTTCAGACACAGAGGGTGAATTAGTATTTGCATTATAATAACGTTTGACTTTTGTTGACCTGCATTGAGGAATAAATGTGAGTGGATCTACCACATTAGCAGATTCATAGCTGATTTGCAAACTGTCACTTGTGTTTCCAAGTGTTTGCAGCACTTTAGTGATAATATTCAATGGAAGATCTTAATCAGAATTCTCTTTTGTCTATTATGAAATAATACATTTGGGAATTTTTGCAGGCTTTTGACTGTTTCATAATGCTAGCTGTACTAATTGTTAGTGCAAATTGCAAAGTCATCCTTAATAATAATTAGTCACAGGAAGCTAGAAAAACATGAATTGTAATTCTGCTCTTGTGGTAGCAGTTCTTTTAGTTCCTAAAGAAAATCAGAATCACCTAAAATAGGCATCACCATGTCAAAGCTTTACAAAACCCAGAAATCAACACACTCAATTTTTATGTTGAAAACTTGATGCCATGCTTCTCTTCCAGAGTGAGGAAAAAGCAAACTTTATAGAAACAATATGTTTATGCTAGTCTTGCATGGAGACAAGTTCATTTTTTTTCCTCCAGACTTCATGATTTAATTTTCTATTGTTTCATTGTAAGATTTTCTGGTTAGTTCACAATAATAGACTTCAAATATTTTACAAATGTCTCTGGAAACTTCACAAAAGCATTATCAATGTTATCTTCTAGGTCAGAAAGATTTTAGTCATCCATTATAAGTTCATGAAATGAATTTCATTTCATGCTGCCATTTGACTCTATGTGAAAAAAAGATCAACATCCACCTAAGACATAATCCAGCTGCAAGCAGTTATGGCAATGGGAATCTTGTCACAAGAACAAGACGTACTTGTGAAAGTGTATTGACAGTCAGGATAAAATTCTGGTCATGATCTGATTTGCTAATGATAAATAACAATAATAATAATAAAAAGTTGAATGAAAGAAAGCATATTGTGGTTTTACACTTTTACAACCACTGCCATTTATTCATAATGTCTCGAAATGCATTTCAAATGATCCACAATTATACAATAAAAAGAGGAATTAAATGCAAGCTAAGATCTGTGAAAAAAATTTAATATTTATGGAGAGGATTATAATGTATTTTACTTCATTGAAACTGTAAAATATAACTCAATGAATTACTTGCACAAAATTCTTGCAAAAATGAAGCTCAACACAACAAGAATGCAAAAACCGTCATTAGAGGACATCCTCCAAAGAAAGTAACACATTCTGTAGCTTATAAATATTTATTATGTTTATAAGATGCAGTTATTTTCTCCACTGTGAGGAACTGCTTATAAAGTATGATTTCTGGGAGAGGCAATGGGGAGAGTGCAGACATACTTTTAAAATACATATTTTAAAAGTATTATAAAATAAAATACTGTGACATATTTAAATGTTTGGGTTGGCTGGGTTAAATTGGACTATTTATGTTTTTAAAAATATTTCCTGTACTTGAAAATCACCATTAAGAAAAACTTTCTGTGTTTAGTGATTTTTTTAATTATGCATTCTTAACAATTTGAGAATAAGCCATTGATTTATTTCTTAAGACAGAATAACAGGATTTTCCACTTATTTATCTTTTGTTTCTTTTGTTTCTGGAGCGTTTTGGACAGAAACGCTTAATGTCAGATTCACTTCATGAAGTCAGAAGAAAAAATTCAAATCTTGGTTTATGATGGGAGATCAGAAAAGTTTTTTTTTGTTTTTTTTTTGGTATACCTCATATTCAATGGATTAACATGTAGATTACGTAATAGTTGCGATGGTGACTTGATTATTCGGTGCAGACATTAAAATCTGTTAATGTCTATTTTACATAGATATCAATAACTGTGAAGGAATCTATAAAAACAAATAAAGAGCTTTTAAATTTTATGTTGAAGGTTGAAGTAAAAACTTTGGAAATTCAAAATTTTAGGTCAAAGCTGCAATGCAACATAAAATTGCATTTTATGTTACCTCCTGGCAACAACCTTTAAAAACAGTCTGAAATAAATAACCTGAAAAGCAACATTGATTTGCAGTGGAAAGGTTTTTTGAAACAGTCCATTTTCCAGACAAAAAAATAAAAATAAACAACAGGTTTTTTTTAGAACCAAATGGAAATATAAAAACATGCAAAATGTGAACTTTGCATACTAAGGGCCCTTTGATAATCATTCATAATCAGCAAATCATTAAGAAACCTTGATTATTCAAAGAAGAATTAAGCTGATTGGCATGAAAATAAAAATAATCTCTGACTCAGAAAGGGTTCAGTGGGCATAAAACACATTGCCAGAAGGTTACTCAGATATCATCAGAGAGTCCTTATTTAATTTTGGAGAGTAACCCTGTTATACTTTCTAATGAGGGCACAGTAGCCATAACACATGGTGATGGCGGAAGCCTGTCTGGCACCTTGTGTTCCTGACATTTCTGTCCAACCTCGGGCTTCAAGGAGAGGGACAAGGACTGCAGAGGAGGGCAGTGGAAAGAGGAAACATGCAGGGGAAATCTCACCTGATCCACCTTCCTGCTCTGCTTGTTTCCCGCTGGAGAAACAGCCGACTGAGAGCACGACCAGGCTGCTAATGAGGGCAAAGCTGGCATGCCGTGATGCTTTTATTCACTCCAGCCGCTGCTGTCATTACCAAAATAAGTGAAAGGATATGTTTGAAATAAAAGAAAATTTCTCAGACTCAAAAAACTGAATTGTGAAAGTGTATATTTTCCAAACATGTATTTCTCTAATTCAATCTGGATCAACTCACACAGAGAAAAATAAGCAGTTAGAGGATTTTAATGAACAAATCTTTGGCGCTCGAACCGGCGGAAGACTAGTGAGCGTAGATCGCCGGGGGGGAGATGCTGAGTTCGGCGAAGCTCACTAGTCTTACCCCCCGGTCCGAATACTGATGATGGAGCAGAGCCTTGGATGGAGGAGCGCGTAGGGCGCCTGGAGAATGGTCATCGGGCTGAAGGTGGAGATGGGGAGGAGGTGGGCGAAGCACAGCTGACGAGCAGGCAGATCCCCGGAAGCTCGTCTTCTTGAATGGACCGCTTGACGTTGATTGGCTGGGACGCGCGAGGGCGCCGATCCTGATTGGCTGCAGCAGGGTGTGACGTGATTGAAGAGGATCAGCTGTGATGTAGATCAGCTGTGTTCTGTCTCCCAGCTTGAATTTACGCCTAAGCTCCATTTCAATCTGGATCAACTCACACAGAGAAAAATAAGCAGTTAGAGGATTTTAATGAACAAATCTTTGGCGCTCGAACCGGCGGAAGACTAGTGAGCGTAGATCGCCGGGGGGGAGATGCTGAGTCCGGCGAAGCTCACTAGTCTTACCCCCCAAAAAGAGGGTGCCGGCCGAGGCCTAGCTGCCTGCAGTCCGACGGACTGTATGCAGGCTCTGAAGCGGGGCCTGCAGTCTGATAGACTTGTTAGGCGCGAGCCGCATCGTTGGCGGGGGCCACTAGGCACGAACCGCATCATTGGCAGGGGCCACTAGGCGCGAGCCGCATCGTTGGCAGGGGCCACTAGGCGCGAGCCGCATCGTTGGCAGGGGCCACTAGGCGCGAGCCGCATCGTTGGCGGGGGCCACTAGGCGCGAGCCACTAGGCGCGAGCCGCATCGTTGGCAGGGGCCACTAGGCGCGAGCCGCATCGTTGGCAGGGGCCACTAGGCGCGAGCCGCATCGTTGGCGGGGGCCACTAGGCGCGAGCCGCATCGTTGGCGGGGGCCACTAGGCGCGAGCCACTAGGCGCGAGCCGCATCGTTGGCAGGGGCCACTAGGCGCGAGCCGCATCGTTGGCGGGGGCCACTAGGCGCGAGCCGCATCGTTGGCGGGGGCCACTAGGCGCGAGCCGCATCGTTGGCGGGGGCCACTAGGCACGAGCCGCATCGTTGGCGGGGGCAGCTAGGCACGAGCCGCATCGTTGGCGGGGGCCACAAGGGACTGACAGACGTATACAGGCCTGATGAGCATGATGTGCTATGAGGAGCGGAGGGGGGACCGGTTGCTGCCGGGCTGAAGGCTGAGGATCTCTGGTCTGGCCGGTTCCCCTTGAAATTTAATGGTTAAAAATGGCCCAAAAAAAAAAAAACTACATCGCCATGCTGACTGCTCACCTGATGACCTGGAGCGTTGGGCTTCGAGCACGGTTGCGAGATTGGGTCTGATGTAGGAAGTGAAGGCCGAAGATGACCAGCGGCCAAGCTGGAGGAGGGAAGCGATGGGGACGCCTTGTGCTGGGGCGGACGTAGCAGCGCCTATTCTAAATGGATTTCCTGAATAATGATCGGGGAGAAGGCCGCCTTCTCGTAAAATAGGGCGGAGGTGGCGGATAAACGAATCTGCGGTCGTGGGGAAGCCTACGGGAGCTATAAACTGGGGTTTAGCTTCCTGATAGATTTGATGCCTTTTGCACACGAATTTGAGTGTGGCACGGAAGGGGCAAGATGGCCGTCTATGCGTGGAGTGCGTGATTAGGAGGGTGCAATGGTCGGGGAAAAACTTGATATCGGAGATTGATAAATCTTTTGGAGGGTTGAAGACTGGAGAAGCTGAGGCGAACTCGCCCGACCTGAGGAAACCATAGGATGCTTGGAGAAGAGCGCAGGAGAGGAGCGCTTTAACGTAGTTGGAGAAAGTACAAGCTCGGAGCACGGTGATGAGCTTTATGGGTAGAGGGAGAGTGATAGGCTTCAGCGGTTGGGATACCTGGTGGAATGCTTAGAGGTCAAAGAGTAGAAGTTTCGCGGCTGGGTTCGAAAGGAGACTGGGTGCTGTGCTTGGTTGCGAAAGTTTTGCGTGAAGATTGATTCCTGCGAACGACTGAGAATATAGGGGATTTGACTGACGAAGGTTGACAGTGGGTGATGAAGGCGAGGACGTTGGACATGGTGACAGAGTATGAGGTAGAATTAACAGCTCCTGGCTGAGGATCACCGAGCAGGTGGTTGGTACGGCGAAGCTTAGGCAAGAGGGCTTGGTCGACCTAGCTGACCTGTTGTCTGCAATATTGAGGCGCAGCGATATTGCGGGGCGATGTTGTACAAGTACTACACTCTGGTGAAAGAATAGGAACCTCTCCAAAATGTGACTTTTGTAGAGTCGGAGTCACTGACTGAAATGTTACTTGGTTAAAAGTCTTAAAGTATCTGAAATGCCCTGTACTTCGAAATACTTAAGTAGAAAAGTATATACTTTTTTTTTTTTTTTTTTTTTTTTTTTTTTTTAATACCACGCTGCTGTTGCGGTGGCCCTCCGAGGGGCGCGAGCCGCGTTGTTGGAGGGGGCCCTCCGAGGGGCTGGAGGGGGCCCTCCGAGGGGCTGGAGGGGTTGGAGGGGGCCCTCCGAGGGGCGCGAGCCGCGTCGTTGGCGGGGGCCCGCCGAGGGGCGGAAGCCGCGTTTTGAGCTGTGAATGATGTGTCAGCGCTAACTAAAGGCCGAAGGCCGCTGGTCTGCCGGATTACTAGGTAAGAATGTGTTAAAGACTGTCAGTGCTCCATCGCCAGGCATTTGAAAGATACTCACGTAGCGGATAAGAACGTTGAGCTTCACGCACAGCTGAAGTTCAGTCCGACATGAAATGGAAGGCTGGGGATGGCCGATGGCCGAGCGATAGAGAGAAGCTGTAGGAACACTTGGACAATGGTTATGCTGAACCGGCTGTGGGTGCAGAATAGATAGTAGTGCCTTTCGTTTGGGAAGCTTATGAGGAGGTTGTAGTGGTCAGGGAAGGATTGGGAACGGACTAAGAAATTCGAACGATGCTAGGAAGGAAGCGGATGATGGGGGCGCTTGGTGAAAGACGACCCTTTGTAACGGAGATACCTTGACTAAGGATCGAGGAGAGACTAGATGATGTGCTAGATCGCTGAAGCGCTACACAGAAAATAATTCCGACAGGCAGAACTGGACGTGACAAGTTTGGATCAACAATCATCGAGACGGTGAGTGATGAAGGTGAGAACTGGACGTCTTAAAGTATCTGAGAGAGCTGGAGGAGTAAGGGAGACGGATTCATAACTGAGCAGGACTTGGTGACTGATTGCCGGACGACGTAAACGAGGAAGTAGTAGAAGGGCAAAACCCGATTTTGTGCCATTACGTGCTGAACACAGGAAGGGATATAGTGTCATTTAGTCGAGCGTTGGTTCTAAGAAGGATGGATCAGCTCAGGGAGAGTAATGGCCGTGAGTAGTGACAGGCAGCAAAGACCTGGCTTCTTTCATAGGCTGAGCGAGTTCTACGGGGAACGCAGAAGAGGAAATGAATGAAAGGTATAAATCTTGATTGACATGATCGTCACTTCTAAATTTGTCCAGCAGATGGTAGCAGGAGACCATGAGAAAGCCATGAACTGCGTTATCATGAGCTTGAGACTTAAATTCCCATAATACATTCGAATTGCACGAATATACAAAAAACTACTGAAATACTGGTGAGACTTATATTAATTTTCGGACTAGGCGATTATGCTAAATGCTTGTTTAGCGATGAGCGTGGGCTCTTAACGCCAGAGGTTGTTGGCAACTTGAGTTTAAGACAAACCGGTTCGCGCTGAATTCGGGAAGTAGAATAGCAGATGCGTACCCGACGCCTTAGAAAACATGTATTGCCTTAAGCGCCGCTCTCTGGTGGCCAGCTAGAGCCGCACAAGAGATCGACCAACTACGCGTATTTAAATGAAAAATAGGCAGAATTACGGGAGCTAAACGAGATACTCAGCCAGCACAACCCCTAAATATAAAGAAGCAACAAAGAAACAAACCCTTATCGAACCAGACTTAACACCCGGACTCGTCCGTGACTTTAAAGAATCACGTCCTGTTTAAATAAGCTGAAGCTGTGGCAGACAGCCTGAGGGCCTCTGGGATTAGAGGGCAGGGTGTGCCGAGGAGCGACTGGGCTCCTGGCGGAATGGAGCGATCTAAGCCAGCAACTGAGGCGAGGGCTTCGGGCCGGGCGGGGAATGCCGGAACGAAATGCTGAATTGAGAGCCGATTAGGCTGAGATGAGGTGAACCCAGCTCGCTGACTGCACTAAGCGTTCGGTTGTCCCTGAGACGTACAGATTGACCCGCCCAGGGGCGACATGAACATGCATTGAAGTGCTGGTGCACTGACTGAGAGCTGAGCGAACGGCTGATGAACGGACAGGAGCGGGTACGTCTTACCTGGCAACGCCCTCGATGGGCGGGAGATGTTATGGTATGATGAGACTGAAGAGCCGGCTGGGAGCCAAGACACGGAGTGAGCGCAGTGGTCCGGAGGCAGCGTACGCCCGGCGACGAACAGGAGGAGACCGTCCAGGTAATGGAGCCAGTTCATGATGAGACAGCAGAAACAGCAGGAGGAACCAAAGCAGGTCTTGGGGACAACCTGCGCACGACTGCGGGGCAGCGTCGGAGAGCCGCAGCAATTGAACGATCGTGAGCCGGAGCAGGGAACCAGTCGGATGACGGAATGTGACCACGACATGAAAAGGGAAGATGTCCCGCTTCGACGCCGCCGATGGAGGCCGAAGGAAGGCTAGGAGCGGCAGTAGGATCTGTGAGGAGCCACTGGAAGATTAACGAAGTGCAGCCGGCGGCCAAGGGATGATTCCTGGACCTGAGCGGTGAAAGAAGGGAAGGACATCTACGGTGCTCTGCAGACCAAAGACGAAGCACAGCTGACGAGCAGGCAGATCCCCGGAAGCTCGTCTTCTTGAATGGACCGCTTGACGTTGATTGGCTGGGACGCGCGAGGGCGCCGATCCTGATTGGCTGCAGCAGGGTGTGACGTGATTGAAGAGGATCAGCTGTGATGTAGATCAGCTGTGTTCTGTCTCCCAGCTTGAATTTACGCCTAAGCTCCATTTCACTTGGGATAATGCTTTTTGCAAGTATCCAAATCATCACATGGTTTCATGACTCAGCCTTCTCCATTTATAAGGTATTTACACTGTAGTGGCTGAAGGGTTTTCCATTACATGTAAGAGATAAAAGGTAACAAGGTTCCACCAGTGGTGAGTAAGCACTTTTCTGGACCATTTCATTGTGCTTCAGTGTGTGAAAGAGTTGAAAGGCTTGCTTTGTCCTTCTGTCTAATGTATGCCATTAAAGCTGAGCTGAAGAGTCGAAGAGACTAGACTGAATAATACATTAAAATAAGAAAACAGAAAAACTCAAAAAGAAAGAAAAGGACTGGAGAGATTTTAAGTCTTGTGTGCAACAGAAGGAGATTTTGAAAATACATCAGAAACATGAACAAATATTGAAATAAACTCGAATGGACGGACGGATGGACGGATGGATAGACATAAAATAAATGCAGAATGGAGCCTTACTGTTTCAAATCTTCTTGCTGTGAATTAAAAGTATTTTTTTCTTAATTTCCATAAACAATAAAATTGAGTAAATTTGAATTATGAAAATAAATTTGCTTCATGGGAACATAGCAATAATAAAACACACAAACTTGTAACTCTTGTGCAAATTGAGGTCACTTTTTCCACAGTGTCGAAATTAGTGTATTTTGTAAAACTGCAATGGAAAAGATTTTTCCGCATCACCTGAGTCATGTGATCAACAACCAGGTGTTACTACTGGTGCAAACGACAAAGATGAAGACAGGAAGTGCTAGGAGGATCATTTTTAATGACTTATCACATGATTTTAATTGTGTTTCCTATTAGATGGAAACACTGCTGTTACATTTTTTTTAATAAGCAACTGATAATGTGGACAATAATGGCATGTTATATTCAAGTTGTTTGAAAAATGAACTATTTAATTTTTCTCCCACAACTTGAGCTGATAAAAATTTAATGCTTTAGGTTCATTCCAAGTTCACTAAGATGCTGTCTGACACTCTTGTTGATGTTTCAAACATCGTCTGAAGGAAATACTGGAGGGAGTGAAGCTCAAACTGACAGAACACAGGGAATAAAAAATAAAATATTAACAATGACTTTAAAAAAAATACAGAAACATTTAAATGTAAAAATTTGAGGGAAAATATACAGATTGTGTTATGAGAACTGGATATCTGTGGTTCAGGTTGGTGGTAATTAAATGACAGATGAAGGTTATTTTACTTATATATACAGCCTCATCTCACTTTATGTTCTTTTGTTTTCCCTTCAGATGCCAAGACTGGGGTAAACTGCGACTCCTGGGAAGTAAATGTAAACATTTACAACAAGTAAAGTTCATAATGAAATTAGCTCTGTAATGTTGCGTCTTCAAATGAATCTTAAAATCAAATAATATAAGATAAACTTTATGTATATTAATATTGTTTTACATGCAATAGCACAAAATAATGACATTTCTTCCTAACTTTTGCTGGTTTTCCTGGTGGTTCTCCGGAAGCAGACATTTGATTTTAAATTGCCAAAAGGCAATCAGCCTTGGGATCAAAGCTCTGAGGAGGTTTCATGTTCTGGGTTTTATTTTTTGACTTCTTGATTGCTGGAATCCCCGCAAAAGGTCTAAAGTGGTCCAGTGTGTTAGCAAAGAGGCTGTCACTGCGCTGCAGTTGGTCTCAGTGGGATGTGAGGCCACTGATGGTAAAAATAAATCGTTCAAACAGAGCTGACGCATTCTGGCTGATTCCCAGAAGACAGCAGAATTAGTCCTGGCATGCATGAAAAAGAGAGCAAACAAATAAACAATGAACATAAAAGCAGGGTTTTAGAAGGAAATAGAATTATAGCTGCAAAAAGACAGACTTTACGCAGTTCCATCTACACTTTAATCCTAGTAAAACTGTATTAAAGTCATCTTTAGTTCTTGTAAATCTTTAAATTAAAAAAATTGTGTCACAGTTCTTGAAACATCTTCTCTTAATACCTTGTAAAACGTCTTTTTGGCAGAGATCTTTCACTGGTTCTCTACTTTTGTCTTGAAACCTGGTTCATATTTTCCTCTCGTCTCTGTATTTTACACCACAAATTTAAATATTAAATCAGACGTCTTGAATGTCTAAGGATGCTTAAGTTACTGAGTAACTTAAGTTACTTAAGTTGCCAAACCAGATATTACTCGGAGCAGATGGATTATGAGATCCAGGTCTTGAACAGAATGTGTTGGAGATGAAAACAGAGATGCAGGGGAGGAGATTCAGAGATCTGTCACCGAGAGGTTTGGAGGGAGGATCAGAGGCTGGATTGAAACCAAACAATGACTTCTATTTGGAAGGAAAAAATAACATGAAGAGTGAACTTAGACATAGTAGGTAAGTTGGGAAACATAAATCAAGTTTACACAAAGAAGGGCAAACACCAATTGTCTGGCAGAATTGGTTTGATTGAGGGTCAAAACTAGGAAAGAAATATTTTCAGTTTTCTGCTCCATTTTCATGGAGCAACAGATTCTGTTGTCATTAATGTTTTTAAGGCTATTCTGACCGATTTTGAGAAGGAATCGTCTGTCTGTAAATATTCCAACTGAGGAATCTTTCAATTTATTTATTTATGACAATGTTTTTGATTTTGTTTTGTATGTTCTGTAATTTCCGTGTGCTGCTGCCAGTCTTGGCCAGGATTTTCTTGCAAAAGAGATTTTTAATCTGAATGGGATTTTCCTGGTGACATAAAGACTGCGTAAATAAATTAAATAGCATCATTTGTTACATTTTCAACTGAAGCTGTTCTTTTTTATGCCGCACCTTTAAAACAAATAATCCCTTTTTAAACCTGTTCACCTCTGAACAGACGTTTTGAACAAAACCACTGAAAGAAACGACACAAAAACCACAGAGGAAGACATTCAGTGCAACTTCCTTTTTCACAAAACGTAAACGAAAAAACAGAATGGTGTCAGATTTAGACAATTTAGGATTTCTCTTTTGATTTTGGCAAAAGACGACAAGAAGTTTCTCCCGCTAACAGCAGATTTGCCTATTTGTTTTGGTTGTATTTACCCAGAATGCCCTGCGCTGTATTGCTTTTGGAGCAATTTCCTGTCCACTTGACATTCACATGTGCATTTGAATCATGTTACAGTTCACAATCCCCAAACAAACCCGATATTGAAAGGAGGGACTTCATAAAGACGGCTGATCATCAGTTTAACTCTCCAACAGCTCTTTAAACCCCCATCAGCTACACCTGCATCAAATGAGTGGTTAATGACCAAATCTTTGCAAAAGTTAGTCATTAAATTCCCAAGGAGGAAATTCAGCCTTGTGATTTGATGTGTTGTAGCAGAAATGCATCCAAAAGTTGCAGGACTTGAGTTAAAGTTAATAAAAAAATAAATGCCAGGATTTCATCTTATCGCTCTTTGACATCCACCATGTTGAAACCAAAAGGCTATTTTATGCAAATTTAAATAAAAAACAATAATAAAAACTTTTTTATTAACTCTAAGATCTTAAAAGTGAGGTTGGGGGAAAACAGTTTTTTGTTTTTATTTTTATTTTCCTTTCACCTGACTTGACCGAAGTAAAGATTATTGGCAATAAGAACTGACAGCAGAAAGTTCATTTCTTCTCATCCTTTAAATGGACTTGAGGCTCTCCGAAGACATTATGAAGCTCCTGCTGGCAAAAATTACTCTTTAATTTTTCTCTCTTAAGAAAAGAGAGAAAAACTTATCCTTTTCCCCTACAAGTAATTTCGATATTTTCTTTGAATTATCTTGTGGTGCACCAAATACTCAATAAAGCAGTTCCATCTCTGAGAACATTAAGTGAACCGAATAGATTAGGTTTCCAATACAAATGATATTAAGATTATTTTATTATTATATTACTCTTATTAAAAAGGCGAAAGGGAGATTAATAAAAACATTGTGGAAAACAATTTTAATTTTGCTCTCAATAAAATTTAATTATGTTTTTAAGGTTAGATTTGACTGCTGTCAAATAGCCCCAAGTATCCAAGTCACCTTTTCAACACTGATATATAATTATAAATTCATTCAGTGCCGCCCAATGGATCTGCAGAAATCACATGTGTTTCCAAGGAAACCAAATATATGCAGCTGAATTTTAGGGAATATGAAAACATTTGTATCTTATTCTTGTCTGTTTTGTGTTCTGTGAGAACATGCTTTGCAGAAACAAAAAAAAAAAACTTTCAATAAATGTATTTCTGTAAAAGGTTAACATTACCTTCAATTGTGATTAAAAAAAAGCAAAACAGGGAAATAGATCCATTAGAAATAATCTTCCTGATAGATGTAATTGGACCTATTGCATTAATCTAAATTACATCAAATTGCTGCTGCATATTACTGCTACATATGAGTGTACGTAATAAGAAATGTCACAGCTAGAGGCTGAAGACCCAGTCAGAAAGTTCTGAAAAAAAGAAAGAGAAAACCTTAAACCTCTAAGTCCGGTTTTTAATCCCGTTTATTCCACACATATTGACTGCAGCTCGGTTTTGACTCATTCCTGGAAAAAAAACTTTTCCATCAATCACAGATGCTTCTGTTTGGAGGAGGATTAGGGCCAATTATAAAAACATGACTTTTCTCACAAGATTAAAGTCAGAATTTTGGAAAAAGTCACAATTTCTCTGGAATTTCTTTCCAGAAAGAAGTACTTTTTAAAAGTAGAAACAGTGGGCGCTGTTGAGCCAAGATGGAGTGAGGACGGATATTTCAGAGCTCCTGCAGGCTTATTAACATTTTCGATCTAAAATCCACAACTGCTCATTAATTGCAACCTAAATCGCAATAACAAATATTTTAGACTATAAAGAACTCCTTTCCACCGGAAGTTATTTGTTAAATGGCGGATAAACTTCGTAAATTCAAGTACGACGGTAATACGGCAAAGCTAACTGCTAGCACCAGAACCACGAGGCAGCGGGGCTCCAGAAGAAGACGACCCCAACCTAAGAGTCCTGATATGAGTGAGGAGCTGAAAGCCGATATCCTAACCTCTATACGAGGGGAAATCTCCAAAATTATAAGGGAGGAAATGAGGAGTGCGCTGGCCGAAGAGTTCACCGCTCTCAGAGCTGACATCCACGCAGTGAGGGCCGAAATAACTAGCAATGCCACCCCATTCGCGCAGATATCACTTCAATTGAAGCGGACATTGAAGACGTGAAAGGTGGACTGTCGACCTGGTCTGATGAGGTAAATACTCTGCAAACTACCGTGGACTGAACTTCGGAACGAGCTGGTGAAGATACGGGACAGGTGCGAGGACATGGAGGGGAGGATGAGGCGCGGAAATGTCCGTATAGTTGGAGTTGAGGAACATCCGAATTCCGCTAGTCCCAAAGAGGTCTCAAAAATCATCAAAGAAGCGCTCCAAATGGACCGGGATGTAAAAGTCGATCGTTCACCCGATCGGCCGCTCCGACAAAACCGGGGGACGGAGCCAGACCCCGTGCGATCATCGCCAAGCTGCACTATGATGGAGACGCCGCTGACATCCTGAGGAGAGCCCGGGATAAAGCCCCGCTGACCTACCAGGGTAAAAGAATCGCGATTTTCCCGGATTATACCACCAGTGTGGCCAAGGCGCGCGCAGCCTTCACCGAGGCACGGAAAGCTCTGCGGGGACGGAACGATGTGCGCTTCGGATTACTTTATCAGCAAGATTCAAATCACATACAAGGAGGACAGCAAGGAGTTTCGGGATCCGTAAAGGGCCATGGACTACATACGGAAGACCATCCCGGCTGCAAACGCCTGGGACCGAAACGTAGGGAAGCCGTGAATGCTAATATGGCACAATTAGGTCCAGTAGATCTCAAATCTGAAATAAATGTGCCTTTAATTGCTTAAATCCTGACTGTGATGGTGTTCAGCAATTGTACTTCTATAAACTGGTACATTTGAAAAGTACCGCAACAATGTCACTTTAATCTTGTTACTTTACTAAGTCACGTTTAGCCTTAACTAGGCTGTATTAAAATCACCAGTAGATTTTATGTTGTGGGTTAAAATACACATGCTTATACTCCCCTGCAGGAGCCTGAGGTTCCACACTCTTAATTTCTCTTTGTTGTTTTCTCACACATCCAATTCTTTTCTGGTTGTGTTTGTTGCTGCTTTTATAGTGGCTAGGGACTTAAACCCACCAACTTGCATTATGTTAGCAATGCAAACTTTTAAGTGTGTTTTTTTGCGTTTTGATCCTTCTGTTCTCCGAGGATCTTATTGTATCTAAAAAACAGAGCATTCGAGTCTCAGTTATGGAAATATTGCACAGCAAAGCCTTACTATTTTTATTTTATTGCATCATCTTGGAATTCAGCATCCATGTTACTCAAATGTTTGGTACCATTTGTCAAAAGGCCGTCTCTGCCTCCAATACCATCATATATAGATATAAATTTTTCTTTTAGTTAAAGCAGATATGAGTACACTAACTGTAACAAGTTACAACGTCAGGGGTTTGCATAGTCCAATCAAAAGGAAAAAAGTATTATTGCAACTCAGACAGTCAAAATGTCAAGTAGCACTACTACAAGAAACTCACTTATCAAATTTGGAACATGCAAAACTAAATAAGTCCTGGGCTGATAAAGTTTACTATTCGTCGCACTGTTCTGGAAGGAAAAGGGGTGTTGCTATATTAATACATAGGCAGATTAACTTTACTGAAACGTTAGTTCATAAGGACAAGGAAGGTAGATTTATATTGGTAAATGGGATAATTGATGGAACAGCAGTATCCTTCATAAATGTATATGCCCCTAACGAAGATGTTCCAGGATTTATCAAGTCGGTTTTTAATATGATTGCAGAGCACAGCTCTGGTCTGCTGATTGTGGGGGTGATTTTAATTGTGTAATGTCAAATTTAGATAGGCAACCAACCGCTAAGACCCCATTATCCAAAATGGGAAAAATGCTTAGAAATTTGTCTGTGGAGGCTGGATTAGTGGATGTATGGCGATCCAAATTTCCAAAGGAGAGAAATTTTACATTTTACTCAAACAGACATGCATCTTACTCACGAATAGATTACTTTTTTACTGCTAAGGCTGAGCTGCACAGAATTGAGGATATCTCAATACTACCCATTACAATCTCTGACCACGCACCAGTTACTGTCAAGTGGAATATAGGATTGACACCATCAGTTAAACAATGGAGACTTAATACCTCTCTTCTTAATGACAAAGACTTTGTTGCTTTTGTTAAATCGGAGCTCAAAACTTATTTAGACATAAACAACACCCCTGAAACATCTCCCATAATGTTGTGGGACTGTGCAAAGGCCTATTTAAGAGGCAGCATAATCTCCTACACGACAGCAAAAAAAAGACAAAAGGCAGCAAAACAGAAATATTTAGAAGATAGAATTCGGGATCTGGAACTTCAACATAAAAAGACTAGGGCATCCAAGGTTCTGAACGATTTGAATACAACACGCAGAGAGCTCCAAGACTTACTATCAGAAAAGATAGAAGGTAATCTTCGTTTTGCCAAGCAGCAGTACTATGAAAATGGAAATAAAGCGAGCAGACTTTTGGCCTTCCGTCTTAAAAAACAGCAGTCCTCAAATGCGGTTCAAAAGCTAAAATCGGGCAATAAATCTATTCTAAAACCAAAAGATATTGCTGAAACTTTTGCAGAATTTTACAAGGTTTTATACCGAGATACTGACACTTGCTCTGATGAAAGTAAGATAGCAGACTATTTACAAAATATAAATATTTCTGAGTTATCCGATACAGTAGCTAAACAATTAGATAAGTCAATTCAAGAAGAAGAAATTAAAAACGTTGTCTTATCCCTTAAAAACAGTAAGTGTCCTGGTCCTGATGGTTTCATAAATGAATTCTATAAATGTTTCATAGACATCGTTAGTCCACTTTTATTGGAAGCATACCGCTTCTCTTTAGAAACCAAAACAATGGCGCCATCCTGGTCTGATGCCATAATAGTTGTATTACATAAAGAAGGTAAAGATCCCACTGATTGTGGGTCATATAGGCCGATATCGATGCTTAATGGGGACGTACGCATTCTAACCGGTATTCTGGCGAGACGATTAAATGTCATAATAAATCAAATCATACATCCAGATCAAACTGGATTTATCGTTGGGAGGTATTATGGAAATAACTTGCGTCGTTTATTAAATATTATGACTCACCAAAAGAAAATAAAGCTATGACGGCTGTAATATCTTTAGATGCCCAAAAGGCTTTTGATCGGGTGTCATGGAAATACCTTATCCAAGCGTTAAAAAGGTTTAAATTTGGGCCTAAGTTCATAGATTGGATACAAACATTGTATTCATCCCCACAAGCGGCAGTCAGAGTTAATGGTTTCAGGTCTACGAGTTTCAAGCTGGAGCGTGGATGTAGACAGGGGTGTCCTTTGTCACCTCTATTGTTCGCAGTCAGCATTGAGCCATTGGCCCAGCTAATTAGGGACAATGATGAAATTAAAGGAATTTTGATTGGTGCGGAGGAACATAAAATATCTCTTTACGCAGATGATGTACTTTTGTATCTGTCTGATCCTACATCATCAATACCACGTCTGAGGGAAATGATCTCTGTTTTTGGCCATTTTTCGGGCTATAAAATAAATGTTGATAAGACAGAGGCAATGGATGTCAATGGCAATATTCCACTAGGGGTTAAACAACAAAGCGGCTTTAGGTGGCCAGGGAGGGGCATTAAATACCTAGGCATCAATATTCCTCTCTCATTAAATGATTTGTATCATGTCAATTACAGCAAAACGCTGGATATAATTAAAAAGGATCTAGAGCGATGGTCAGCATTGCCTCTGTCCCTCCTCGGCCGCATTGAAACCATTCGTATGAATCTGTTACCCAGATTATTGTATTTGTTCCAGATGGTGCCAGTTGGCATACCAAAATCTACATTCCTTGAATTGGATAAAATGATATCGAAATTCATATGGCAAAGCAAGCGCCCTCGCATAAAATATAAAACACTTCAAAGAAGTAAGATGGAAGGGGGTCTCAATCTTCCTGTTTTAAAATACTATTTTTGGGCAGCTCAGTTAAGGCCTTTAATTTCATGGATCCAACAGGACTCTCAAACAAGATGGCTGAGTATTGAGCAAGCGAAGTGCTCAGTACCATTAAAGGTATTGCCATTTTTAGATATTCCAGTAAAGGAATTGCCTCTGTGGACTAAAACCACTCTTAACATTTGGAACAAAGTGCGAATTTCATTCAAAATACCTAGAGGTTTATCAATATTAACAAGTATTGGACATGCCAAATCCTTCACACCCAATTTCTTAGACAGAAATTTTTCTAAGTGGGCTGAACAGGGGCTTATATTCATTCACCAGTTGATTGACAGGAACGGACTTATGTCATTTGAAGAGTTATGTAGAAATTTTAGTCTCCAGAAAAGTGATTTCTTTAGATATTTACAGTTGCGCTCTTTCTTGTCTGCACACAGGGACTGGAAAAGAATACTAAATCCCACACCATTAGAAAATCTTCTAATCCAGTTCCAGAAGGGGGAAGTGAATAAAAAACTGATAGCAAAGTTATATAGTGTATTTCTGTCAATGAACCTTAATAAACCCACTTGGACAAAGCAAAGATGGGAGGCAGAGACGGCCAAAATCATTTCTGACGAAACGTGGGAGGGAGTCTGGACTGAAGCACATCGAGTTACAAACTCGAACATGTGGCGGGAATTTAAATGGAAAATTATTAGCAGATATTTCAGGACCCCAGATGTAGTTGCTAAGATGGACCCTACGGTTCCAAGCTTGTGTTGGAGAAACTGTGGCTCAGCAATCCCCAACCATACACACATTTTCTGGTCATGCCCCAAACTTCAAAACTTTTGGGATGAGGTGTATGGAGCTATAAGCTATATCTTTCCAGGGGTTTTACCAAAGGATGTTACAGTTGCACTACTTGGTATTATACCAGAAGGTTTGCAAGGACGGGCTAAAGTATATTTGCTAAATATCCTTTTTACAGCAGCCCTGAAATGTATTACAATCAGGTGGATGCAATTGGAGCCACCTTCCTATGACTTATGGGTTCAAAAAGTAAGGGAATTGTATAGAATGGAACAAATAACATACTCATTAAGACTTCAAAAAAACACTTTTAGTCGGCGCTGGGGCCCAGCAGAAGCTCTGTTGATGTAAACCCAATAGGTATGTCATATGGTGTTTAACTATCCCACGAAGTGTC
This sequence comes from Poeciliopsis prolifica, assembly GCF_027474105.1. Lineage (NCBI taxonomy): Eukaryota > Metazoa > Chordata > Actinopteri > Cyprinodontiformes > Poeciliidae > Poeciliopsis > Poeciliopsis prolifica. Next base: position 14,299,879 of record NW_026562381.1, read on the forward strand.
TATTTCCATTTTAGGATTGTTTAGTAAGACGTCAACAAATGTGATGCTGAGGTCGTAAGATATTATGCTGAGATGTTTATTTTATGAAAATCATATTGTCAACATTTGTATTATGTACCACTGATGTATGGCTGTATATTTGCTCTGTAGAAAATAATAATAAAAATGTAAGTTCAAAAAAAAAAAAAAAGTAGAAACAGTGAACCCGTGTACATGCATGTCTTGATAGTCTGTGACAATGAGAGTTTTCTTCAGCTCTTCCACACTGTCTTCACAACCTCAACACCCTTAGGAAAAAGTGAGGTGATGGTTCTGTTGCTCCTCCCACAGTTATTATTAGAGGTCAGTTTTGAGGTAAAAGTGTGAACTAAAATCAGAAATAACAGAACTTGGACAGATGAGTCACTTCAGCTTAAAACTTTTGCAAGAATCTGCAAAGAAAGTTTGGTTCTTTGTGACCAAATGTAGAATCTAGACACAAGTCTATGAAATATTAACTATTGAAAAACCTCATATTAGAAGAAATATTTTTAAAATGTTTTATATATGGGTGGTTGACATGATTAATGAGGCAAGGACATGTTGAGATTAAACAGAGATGCAGTTTCTAAGTTTCCAAGCTTCTGCCTCCCAGTGCCCCTTTAGACTAGCTAGCAGCAATTAGCCAACATCTGCTGAGCTACTTTTGAGAACTAAAATATTTTTAAATGGGTAATGGAGGAACGCTGTTGTGATGACTTCCTGAAGATGGAGTTTCAGAAATATTTGGGTTTTTTTAGCAGACAGAGGGCCAATTTCAAGGCCTTAAATTACGATGTCAAAATTCTTTTAAGAAGTAAAGGTAACAGTTACATGATTGTTCTATAAAATGTCATAACATATAATTCTGACGATGTGAATTACAGAAAAGTAATTGAAGTTGTATGCCGCATACTGGACATAAACAATGCTAATGCCGTCCTTGCCCATGAAGTGTGCATTTAACAATAGGAGTGGAAGTGTATGTAACCACAGCATCTTGTTGGGACTTGGTTAAGCTCTAATGTAGGACATAAAAGGTCGAAATAGTTGAAAGACGAGGGTCATCTTTCTAGAACATTGCCTGACTTATTTAGAGTATTTTTTCTGAAATCTCGTTACATGCTGTGACTATACTCATGTACAAAGTACAGAGGCTTATCTAGATATAATGGTGTTTGGATAATGAGGTCTAAATGATGATAAATGTTTAAATTCAAGTCCTCCTTGTTCCTTTTTGTGTCAGAGGGTTGGGAGTCCTGAATGCCTCTTTTAGGTGAATCTGACACAGAAAAGATTCCTTTTTGCCAGTCTAGCCCGAATATAGCACCACAGGGTGTAATCTGAATTTAACACCGAATGGTATAAAACAGCACTAACACAGCAGATCTCTTCATTGCAACATTAAAGACACCCAACTGGAACATTGTGTATTTTTCTTTAGCAGCTCCAGCTGGGAGCGAAACGAATAGACGCGCTGAAAAAGCAAGAGACGCCAACATGTTCTCCCAGTCTGCATTTCAAAGGTGGCCTATAAACCGATTGCATCTTCTCGCTGCAGAAACGAAGCAGGCAGCCTGCCTCCGGGCTGAATAATTGATCTCTCTGTGTCGGTCAGGAGGACGATGGCGGGACGCCTCTCTCTGCATGTGATACGGTCCCATCACGGTGTAAACGGCTGCAAACCACCACCCCCTCCACTCCACTCCACTGCTTCCTCCTCCTCTCCTCTCTCTCTCTTCCTACGTGTGTTTTTGTGAGTGTGTGTGCAGACGAATCGGAGAGCAGGAGGAAGCACCAAGGACGTCCTTTTTTCTTTTTTTTTTTTTTTTCCCGGAGCCCCTGGAGCCGGAGATGCGAGGGACGAGCAGTCATTAGCCCGCGCCGCTGCCGCCTGCTGCAGGAGAACTTCGCTGGTGTTGCAGCCTGATCCCCGCTCTGTGATCCCCGCTCGCTGAGGTGGACCGTAACCTGCCGGACGGAGGTAAACCGATGTTTGATGCGGCTGCTTCAGCGCTGATAGGCGGCTTTGCATGTGGAGCTATCCGGGTAGCGCTGGTGCTGAAACCACTCTGATCGTACAAGGAAGTGCATGTGTGCTTTTACGCCATCTGCGTGTCTTCCAATGTTGATTCTTTGAGCAAACTTGCAGGATGTTTTTTGAATGAATGCATGCACCAGGTAGTATTTTTTTTACATATATTTTTGCCTGATTAACGTGGTTTAGGAGCAGCTTTTCTTCCCGGAGTGGGATGGCTGTGTCCACGGTCCCTCCAATGGAAGATGGAAAGTTTTACCACATGATCTTGATAAATACACAGGAGTGGTTTAGTCCACATGCGTGACAACGGACCGTCCTGTGGAGCCTCATTAAAACTCGTCTAATTGGGAGTGATAACCCGAACGAAGCTTCAATTACATTTTAAATAAGATTAACAATTAAGCCATGATAACAACTGATTCAAGATGCTGTTGAATAATTGACCTTTGTGTCCTTCAATTTGCGCAACGCTCAAGAAAGCCCAGTTTCAAAAACTGTTTTTTTTTTTTCACTATCCGAGGTCAGAAATATCTGTTATGTATTTTTGAAAGCAAAAAAAAAAAGAAGTTTCCATCAACTGGTAAAGAGCCTAATTGTTATTTTGTTGTTGCTTTTAGATCTGAAAACACAGGATTCTACTTTTGTGCAACAATTGAATGTAACATCGATCGGACAAGGAAGGCAAGGAATCCAAAGCCATCATCATGAATTTTGTTATGAAACAAGCGTTGGGAGGTAAGTTCCAACCTTTTCAAAAGGCATTCATTTCATATATATATGTTGTCTTTGGATATATATTATTTTACCAGTTTTGCTTGATGCTTAAGAAATTTTTGGCCCCAGGGGCCCCTGAGCTTTCTCCATTGTGGTTGGTGAACCTTTGTGGACATTCTGTGTTTCATGAAGCAGCTCTATATACAGTCTCATCATTTCTGCTGTGTGGTGCGTCTTGACTGGATGCCGCAGTGACTCTCGTCCCTCTATGTTGAGTGAACACTTTCCCTCTGAAGAAGGAGGAGTAGACGGCGATGGGGGCGTTAATCGAGACAGAATCTAATCTTCAATAATTTCATTCCAGCATTCAGGAATGTGAATGAGTTCCTAATTGCTTGTGCTGCAGCGAGTCCCCGGACGGGAGATTCTCATAACAGATTAATGGATTTTGAAGGAATATAAGCTGCTTGTCCTGTGTGAATATGCGGATGACGCAGTGGAAAGTGAAAGGACTTTAAGTGGTTTTCACAAAGGAGCAAGAGTCTCAGCAGGGTGACTGTTTGTTTGGAGAAAATGCGAACCACTTGTCATCTGAAAAGCCAATCTTCTTTGCTGTTTACTGCGAGTTTAGGCAAAAAGGCTCTAGAAAAACTGTGTTGCATATTACTAATACAACTATTCACACCAAACACATCAATGTGATTTGAGCTTTTATGTGACAGAACAACAGAAAATGATGCATAATTGTTAAGTATATTTAAGTAATAAATCTGACAGGGTTGATACTTTTTTTGTAGTATGCCTCTGCCAGCTTTACGCATTTAGAACATTTTATCCAATTTTTTCTGTGACAAATAACTAAAGTTCAGTCAAATTGGATGAAGAGTGTCTGTGAGAATCAATATTCAAGTCTTTCCAAAAGAGTCTTAATTGGTTTTCGATCAAGACTGAGTCATTCTAATGAAAATACTCTTAGATGTTAATTCAATTCTAGCTTTTTCAGTGTTCAAGGTTGTATTTCTTCAAAAAGTAAAACATCTCTTCCAGGATTGCCTGTATTTCACTCAATTGATCTGATCTAGTTCAAGTTCAAGTAGCTAATTTTTATCTCAAGATCCATTGTCCATCTTCCCGGTCCCTGTTGAAGTAAAGCAGCCCCACAGCATTATACTGCCATTACCATGGAGCTCAATAGAGTTTGATATGATATGCAGTTTTGATTTTCTGCAACACACAGTGTATTTTCTCTTGGCCAAAAGTTTCCATTTTAGTTTCATCTCACAAAAAGACAATTTTTCACATGTTTGTGGTAATGTAACAAACTGCACTGATTTTTATGGTTTTCTTTCATCACTGTCTTTCTTTTTGTTATACTTTCACATAAAATCCAGATTTGTGGAGTTCACAGCTATATGTTAGCATGTCGACAGATTCACACACCTGAGCTTTAGAGTTCTACATCTCCTCCAGAGTTATCATTGGCTCTCTCTATTTGCAGATGATGGATGATACATTCAAAGTTTGTAAAACTTGTGGTACTGCTTTAAATTTCTCCTTAACTTTATCTGCTGTGTTCATCGTTCATCATGAAGCTTTTTGTTCGATAATCTTTTCTAACAAATCTCTGAAGACTTTCTTCACTGAAAGCAAATGGCACACAAATGGTCTCTATAAAGATCAAGGCAAGTTGTCGCAAAAAATTCACTGATTACTTCATTTCCATTCTTTCCAAACTTTAAAACTTTACATTGGGTTAATTCATCACATAAACTTCCAATGAAATGCATTACAAGTTTACTTGAATACTTTTAAAAGGCACTGAAACTTCACCATTTTCCAAACTGAAGCCCTTTTCAGTTGTTACTCCAAAATATCTCAACTGACTTGAAATGTTTCTTGTCATGAGGAATCAAAGGGTAAAGCAGCTGTTTTTTGAAGCCACAGTTTCACATGGCGTTGACATGGGGGCTTCAGGGAAATTTGAAGGAGTTCCCCACTGGGCTCTGGATCAGCAAAGAGGCGCCACAGCTGGCCCAGACGTCTTCTCTGCAGATATGTATTAAATCACAAAAACTTTACTTCGTTTAGAGCTTAAACGCTGATCGTGTCTCATTCTGGATTAGAAAGAAACTGCATGCACTTGTATTGTCCATACTTTTAATAAGATGTTAAAATTAATCTGGTATTGAAAAGAAAACAGCGTTTTTTAACCTGTTTGCTTTCAAAAAGCCATAACAACCTAATTATATGACCATTTGAAAAGCCTTTTTTCTTAAATATTTCCTGAATGTTAAGGTTTGCCTTCCTGTTTTGCATTAGTGAATGGTTTGCTATTCTCTTGCTTATCGCCAAGGCTTTACACAGCTGTTGTTGACAGGTTTGTGTTTGTGACTCGCAGATAAAAAAAAAAAAAAAAAATGTCACCAGCTACAGTGAAAGGAGCTGAAGCTCAATTCAGCTAAGTTGAAGTTGCTGCTCTCTTTGCATGGCATGCATCATGTTGTTTAACTGCTTGTTGGTTCCTTAGTGGGTATCCCAGGAGCAGCCGGTGCCTCCCACCAGTCAGCTTTCCATCATTACAGACGAGACAAAGCCGCTGACTTGTGCACAAAAGAAATTTCACACGTGGGAAAAATCATGCAGCTTTTGCCGAGGTCTTCACCTTCAGAACAGTAATTCTTTCCAACCAGGGGAGCAAGTTTTTATGCTACCTTCTTAAGCAGTAATGAGTTTTCGGTGTGTGGTGGATTAGCTGTGGGCTATCATCTAAATTCTTTCTCTCTGTGCACGGCGAGGAGATACTCACACTCCATCTGCTCCAATTTAGACATCTACTTTTTTTCTGCGTTTTTCATTCAGTGATGATGAGAAAGGTCGACTCAGCGTTAAAGGAGCACCCATCTGTTGCCATGACCCCTTCACCTTTGTAGTCCAGACGTTTCTGGGCTGTTTACGCTGTAAACATTGTCAAAAACTTTTCCAGTTAGAGTAAGTTGACTATTTACCATGAAAATCACATTTTTTTCTGTTTGGTGCTGCAACCAAGGTGAAATGTATCTTCCAATGTACTGCTTCATTACCTTTTATGTTAAGGGTTATATCAATAATATGAGTAAGTTGGTATTTCTTGTCTTGAGGATTTATATCCTGCAAAACACTTTAAAGATCCTTGGACCCTAATTTTACTGTTAATTTGTTTTGTTTTGTTTTTCAAAAAATGGATTTAGTTTTATTACAGCAGAGTTATAAAGCAATACTCAATAATAATATGAAAAGAATGAAGTCATAAAATTACTAGAATAAAGTTGTATGAAAATAAAACCATATTATGAGAAAAACGTTGCAGTATTATTAGACTAACTAATAAAGTTAGTATAATTTTACAGTCATTTTTTTGTCTTTACAACAAATTAACAGATTTGTCATAATATTATGACTTTTTTTCTCGCATTATTAAGACTTTATTCTTGTATTCTTGTAATACTGATATAATTCTCAAATAATTTTGACTTGTGAAATATAAATATAATGTGAAATGACTGCAGATGCAAGACTAGTACATCGCTAGAAGTTGCTCTTAATGATGATTGCATCTTGATAGAGAAGGTGCAGTGACAGGACAGCGGTGTAACTATCAGGGATAATTCCTGCCAGTCCATGACATTGAAGTAGCCAGTCTGGTCCAGCTGTCACAGAGCTTCCTGGAGAAAGTAATCCCATTATTAAAAACTCACAGGCCCATCATTAATGTGGTGCCTTGTCAGGTTTAATGAGTCTTTTCCTCAGTTAGACCTGGGTAAAATCTGATCTCGATAAACATCTCAAGCGCTTTAACATTACCGGTTTGCACCTGTTTCAAACTGGCAAATCTTGTTTCATTATGAGCAAGTCAATTATTTCTGCTCCAGTTTTTGTCAGAATAACTGGATTAAATGGAGTTAAGATGGTCATTAGAAATGTTGTATTCATTGGAACAACTTTGCAGAAGTCCATTGTCTCAAATTTAAACACTTTGCAGTCCTGATCCACCCAAATATTGTTCTTTCTTTAGCTCCGGTTTGCTTGAAAACCTTTCATAAGCCAAGAGTTAAAAAAAAAAAACATTTAGTGAAAATTAAAAAAAATTCTCTTTTTTGTTGTAAATTTATTTATAGCTGAAATCTTACTCTTACTGGGGCTCCAAATACTGTTTATTTGTCTCTAACATATCAGCGCTACTTAACAAACATGCCTTATAATGCTCAAGTAGAACGGTTTGACCATTCAGTGTTGACGGCTACACTGCTGTGTTCCTTAAAAAACATAACAAATCAAATCAATTCTACAGAAACCAACATTTGTGATGCCTTACAAAATGGTTAATACCATTTTTTCTTCATCACTTTTTGTGACAAAGCAAACACATCAGTGAGTGCTGACAGCTTGTGAAAGAGAAAAACAAACTATTGCATATTTGCTATCTTTTCTTAACCAGGTGGCCTTACTAAAAGTCAACACTGTGTAATTTATTTTCAACCAAAAATTAACTTGTTTTGTGACCATCTTGGAGATTTCCCAGACCAAAATAGTGACCAAACAACTGCATGGAAAACTGTAGATGATTTCTCTTGACCATATAATTTCACAAATTAAACTTTCAGTGGCAGGAGGATGGTGGCGCGGCATGTTTTTTGATAACGTATTGTGTGAACAAACTTATTCACATTTGACTTCTTTTGTTTCTTCTTTAAACACAGCAGTTGCAAAATTGTGTTGTTTTGACATTGACAAAGTTTGTATTGTGTGGTGGAAACCTGGGTCCTTAAACAGAAAATTCCAACAGTGAAACAAAGTGGTGGCAGTATCATTCTGTGGTCATCACTTTTTTGCAGCAGGGAGAGGGAAATACAGCTCTACATGAATTTCTAAGTGTGGAAACTGGTAGAGACATCTCGCCAAAAACATGCAGCAGCATTGTAGTGAAGCTTCACTAATTTTTGATTTGGGAGGAATTAATACAATGTCACATTATACTATTGGTGAAAATTATCATTTTGCTTCCACTTTATAAATGTACCCTGCTTTGTAATGTACACATTACATACATTAATGTTTGGGCTTTGTATGAAAAAACTGAAAAAGTACAACTGGTGTGACCCCAAAAGTGGAAAAATGAGATTGTTATCATGAGCAACTATGGCTTTCGGGCAGAATAAAACTGATGTAGAGCCTTTCATAAATTGGTAAATTCGTTTAGGACTTCCTGGACTTTGACCATAGCTCATCAGTGACATTCAGGGGAATTGCCTCCCTGACTGCAAACAAAGAAAGGACTGATGCTGAGCATGTCTGTGTTTGTTTGAGGGCTTCAGAGAATGAGAAAGAAATGGTCGCACATTAGATTTACCAGATGACTTCATCCAAAATGATGGTAAATAGTGAGCCACCAGCCAGTCCTATCATACCTGTAGTGGAGGATGGAGGAAAATAAGTTGTAGGAGGAGATGAAAAGTGACAAATTGATCTTTAAAATGGGGTGTTATGTCATCTGCGGCTGAACACTGAGGTTGTAAAGTCTGGACCAGCAGAGGCTCTAAAGGCGCTTTAATGGGAGATGTTTTCTTTGAGTTCCTCCTTCTCCAACACTCTTTCCACCAAACTCTCTGCCGTTTTTTTTCCTCACCTTTCCTCTCCCCTGAGTTGCCACCTCTGTCACTCTTCCTCCTTCTCTCTTACCACACTTCCTTAACTCTGTCTTCTTTCACCTCATCACTCTCCCTCTCTTCCCCTTTGTTTTTATATCCTTCAGCTTAGCTTTCTTCCCTTCCTTGCTCGTTCTACTATTACAGTAAATTTAAAGGTTGAGGCGAGAAAACCTCAGTCAGGCAGCCACATGGGAGGGTGCGGTTGTGTGTGCAACCATGATTTGGTGTCTGCTTGTGTGTGACAGAGAGATGGATGGAGAGTTAGAAAGAGAGCTGTGTGTGACAGGATGAGAGACTGGATGGACCTTAGTGGTTGAGTTTACCTGGCATTAGATGATAAAGTGTTAGGATGTGTGAGTTGTTTGAGTGATGAAACACAAATACAGAGAAGCACACATCCTCTGGCAGGCTGCACACACACACACACACGCACACACACACAGTACAAAGGCATCAAATTTCAAACTTCCTGACATACTGATAAACAAACCCAAACACACAGACACACGCTGGGAATCACAATCAGTGGGATGCGACAGACCTCCCACCCCGCTGAAAACCACAGGAGGGGGAGAAGCACCACAACAGTGCAGATATAGCAGCCTGCAGCTGAGCCATTTACACACAACCACTGGGCAAACATATAAACAATCCCTGAAGGAAAGAAACTTCACTCTGGGAAATAAAAAACACTTTATTGTAGAAAATGTCCAATATGGGTCTGATGAATATAAAGTTAGGAATGTTGTAAACATACACCCTGCATTTCTATGCGAACAAAAAAAAGCTCTTTATTGGGCTTCAGTTTACATTTTATGCAGGAATTGTATTACAAGGATTCAGACTTGGCAGACATATTTACAGTCTCTAAAGCCTAGAATGTTTTACTTCAAACAATTATGATTGCAGTCTGAAGGAAATAAAGCTTCTGATTTTGCATCTGACCAAAAAAACAAAGAACAAAATGTAGCAAAAATGGAGAACCATACAGTGCAAAAACAAAACATTAAAGTATGTTTGTCTAGTTTATAGTACATATGTCTTGTTACACTTGAAATAAGACAAATAAGAATAACTTTTCAGAAAGAAATATGAGTTTGTTTTAAATCAATAATTTATCAATATTGTTAGAAAAGTACTAGTTTCACTAATTTCACTTATAATATGGATAAAATGTCTTGTTCCACTGACAGATTGCTTTGATTATGACTAGTATTTATTCATCATTTTTAGGGAATTGTTAACCTAAAACAAGCTCCTATATCTTGCTGAAAAGTAACTTGTAAGTTAATTTGATCTTATTTTATCTTAAAAATTGTTTCTATTTCTAGTCTGACCTACTCAATGACACAAGTTTCTGAATACATTAATGCATTAATCTGTATTTAACTATTTATCTCAAAGTGAACTTTTTTTAAACTTTGAAATAAAAGTCAGGATACAGGATTTAGAGACAATGTAGCAATTTAAACATCTGATGTATTTTCGAATCGGATTTTTTTCTGCTGATAACTTAAAACAGTCGCTTTCTAAAATATGTCATTGTGTCTATAAATGTGCAGTGTTTAAAAATAATTAAAATACAAATATATATTTTTTATATGCAAATTTAAAACTAGATATGTGGGAAAACCGACAAACTTAGCAGACAAACTCAACTTCTACTGATGACTTAATCACTGAAAAAAATGCTGCTTGAGTTAAGAAGTAATGACTTGTGTGCTTTGATCATTTTCACATTAATGTATCTTCTTTGCTCATAAGCAAGGAAAATTAAAAATTAACATGAGACTGAAAAATGTTCCGGTCAATCGAAAGATATTGCATCATTGCAAATAAATTCATTGTGATTTACTGTGTAACTGAACAGAAATAAAAAAAACTGGGCCCTAAGTGACCTTTTGCTTAGGTTATAACCTTAAGCCACTTGAGTCGAACATTTCTTTAACTGTAGAGGTGAATGTTTGACCTGATCTGGGATTTTAATGTGTCTTTTAGAAACAACAAACATTATCTATACCCCAAAATTCATTACTTTCCTCTGATGGATTTCCTGTGAATGGAAATCATGTAGACCATCTAATATCTTGTTGGCCCAGCATGTATTTAGTATTGATCTGTACTCCAGCAATAACTATGCAATAAACAGAAACAGAGATTAAACATTAAGTGTTGTGGGTGCCTGTAAAGGTCATAGAAATGAATCTATATCCATTTCATATCAGCTCTGCAGCGCAGGACTCGTTGTTGTATCTTCAGGTTTAGCTTGAGAAAAAACTGAATTCATTAGAATTGAATGATATTGGTCTATACAGCTTTTCAGGCATGAGCTCTAAACCAACGTTAATCAATTTGATTTTGCAACTAAACTAGACCCACATCATATTTACAATATTTACAACTAATTGCTTCCATCCAAAATGTCTGAGGTCATTAAAAAAAAGAATGACTTCTAATTATAAAACCGTCCATTCTGCAGGAAAATAATCACACTGGAGGACATTACGACAAGATTTGCTGCTCAACAGCAAAACCATCTCTTTTGATGAAAAGTTTTTGCATATTTAAATTTGTTGTAACATCTGTTTATGAACAAGCTGAGTGGCTTCAGTGAAGGGATTCACGAGCTCATTTGGTGACAAAATGGAGCCTCTCGAACATAAAAGGCCTGGTAGCAGTTTCAGTAGCTGCTGGCACAATTAGTCACACAAATACACATTTGTTAAAGCACTGTGGGTGTAATGGGTCATGTTTGTGTGTAATAACAAGAGTCAGTGTGATGTTAGATCCATGCATTAATTGTGAAGTGCCGTGACTAATATTGATAGTGTAACCGTGAAAAAGCAGAGCGGAACTCCCTGTGCTGTGGTTGTGTGGTCACATAGGAGATAGCACATTATTATCCTCAAGGATTAATTAGGATTAGCTGAAGAACCCTGGAGGACAAGTGGCTATATGGAGATACACAACTCTTGTTTGGCCTTTCCAGCAACCCTGGTGAAAGGGTTGTTTACTTCCTCATTACCAGAATTTGTAACTTTTTTATGCATCAAAAACTTGAGCTACTCTTCCAATTTTTTAAATGCATCTACAAAATGCAAAGTGTAGAACAGACTTGAGAAAAAAAAGAATTCTGACTTTATTCTCTAAATTCTCAGTTCAGAAAGTCAAAGTTCTTTGTTTATCTGTGAGATTGATGTCAGATTTTTTTAGATTAAAGTCAGAATTGTGAGACTAATGTCTCAGAATTGTTGAGGAAATGATTCTGAACATTGATTCTGAACAATTTGAGGAGAATTTATGCAAAAGTTTTTCTGCTTCTATCTGCACATGTTGCAAGTAGACCAGCAACATCTGGCAAATCGTTTGAGCTTTTACTGTTTAACCAGAAGTTTACATAGAAACAAACTATAATTTCAGCCTAACAGATGACTCCTGCTGGATTTCATATTAAACCTTTGCACATGACTGAGTAGACAGTGAGCAATTCTGATTGGTTTCTTCACACTTAACTGGCTTGCAACTGAGTTGAAAGAAAATCATAATATTTCACAGAGAATATCATCCCACTTTGAGCCATTTTGAATAAATGAGCCAAAAACGAGAAAGCAATGTAATTCTGATAAACTGAGGTGCAGTGATGCCAAGTTCTCTGATTTCTTCTCATTTATTCTGGAGGAACAGATTAAACTCCTGTTGGCTCCAACTATGGCACATCATCGTCTTTAGAGGGATGTTTTCACATCTTAACCATCTTTGTAAGATATGTTTATCTCTTGAGAGTTTGGCTTCTGTGTTGCAACATTTATAAAATCTGATTGTGATAATTCTGTTCTCCGACATACAATATATTTTTAGCTAAGTGATGCATATTTTTATGTGTTTTCTTGTTTGTGACTAGTTTTTAGCTGAGATTGTACATCTTTAAGTCACGTGACCTAAATTTTAAAATAATGATTGTATTTAAAACATGGGGTGTCAAATTAATGTGTCAACACATTAAGATGAGTCCAGATGTTCCACCACAGTGCCTCCAGTGGTAGGATATAGTATTACATAAACAAAAACAGAAAAATTTGCCTCTGTGGGAAAAAAAAAATCAGACTGAATAAAAACTATATTTTTTATGATTAAGAAAAATATAATTAAGCTAATGAAAAAGCTGTTACTTTATCAAAAACATTCTTAAATCCCATGCTGTATTAAGTCACAGAAACAATTGAGAACGGCACAGGCAGAGAAAGAATTTCATCTTCAGCTCCACCTCTCACTTTGAAGACTATTTTCTCTGTTTTAGATTGTATTAAAAAAGTTAAATGCTTTTTCACTTTTTTGACTATTACCCAAAAACATAAAGTAGAAAAAAAATTATTTTTTGTCCTTATTGAAAAAAAAAGCCAAATTATTGCATAAATCCTTTGCACACCTTTCCTTTAAAGTGGTTCCAATTCTTTATGAAGGTAATATTTTTAAATACATGAATATATCACTGCATCCTACTCAACTTCCTCCTCAGACAGACAAAATCATTGTCAGTTAGTTCCTGTCTCTTTAAGGGAAAGCAGAATGTGTTGGGTAAAGGCGCTAAATTATTCACATTTTTATAAGCTACTTTCAGATTGTGCCTACATTCATAAGATTCACATTTCTCATTATATAATAAGCCAATCAGATCTGAAGCTTCATGATTTTCTAATAAGATTTAGACTTAATCTATGAATAGAAAACCAGGCTCATTTTTATCTAATTTAAATATGTACAGTGGGTTGATGGTGTAAAGCTCAATATAAAACTTAAAAGCCTTCAAATCTTCCAATAAAACAAAAGTAATGATCTTAATTAGAGTTTTAATAAAATAATTAGTAAAAAAAAGAAAAAAATGAAGTAGATGCTAAAGAGCCAATTCTTCCTCCCCTCGTTCCTTTGGGAGTACTGATATTACAGACTAAGTGTTTTAATCAATTTGGGATTCTGATAAATTGGATGAACTGAGTCACACATTTGCTCTTAATGTTTCTCTCTGATGGTCCATCATGCCTGAATTTGACTAGAAAAGGACAAATTTATATCAAAACACTGATGACTTGCCAGAATTTGCAGGGAAGTGCTCTGGCAGTAAAGTGATTCATCATTGTCTGTTTTATTACAGTTTTATTAAGGACTCGGGATATGAAAAAGGTAATTTAACTTGATAAAAGACAGAAGCTATAAAGTCAGATGACAGTACTGCATGATTTTTCATCAATATCTACTAATTTATTTTAACTTAGCTAATATAGAAAACTCTTGAGTCTGGGATGAAGGTTCAGAACAATCTTAAAACATTCAGACAGAGCAACAGTTATATTGCTTAGGTGGTCTAGTCAAAGTCTAGACCTAAATCCAACCTATGGCAAGACTTAAAAATGGCTATTTGCATGTTTTTCATGCAGACTGAGCTTGAGCTACTTTACAAAGTAGAATGAGCAACAATTCTGCAGCAAACAGAAGATGCATGTTTGCGTCGTCACGCTTTTTAGATTTTTAGTTTTAAGAAAATAAAAACTGTATATCATTTTGCTTTCTTTTGAAGATATACTTTATGCAGTTTACACAAAAATCCAATTTATATAAAACCTTTTTGCTATGATCAATAAAGTTCAAAGGTTGTGACGATTTTCACTAAGAACTACTATAACCAACTGCAAAACATATACATTTTTGCTTCACTTTTGATGTGAATAATATCAATAATAATATTTAATTCAGGTAAAACAAACTAAAAACCATGAAAAAAGAGGAATTATAGCATTGTTTTAATTTAGTTACTCTATCTTATCAAAACTGAAAAATCCAACATGTGAAAGAAATTTTCCCTCCGCAGTATTTTTATGAACGAAACACAAGGATGTGAGACAGAGTTCGGAGAAAATGTTTCAGTTTTCAGTCAGAAGATAAACTCCATCTGTTATGCAGCATCAGCCAACTGTAACTTTACGACCAGAAGCCTCAATCTCACTGAAACCATTACAGACACAGAATGGAAACATTAGTAAAAACTGGTTTGAATGTTATATCACTTTGGTGTGTGTGCGTGGGGGTGTGTGCGTGTGTAAGGGTGTGTGTGCGTGGGTGTGTGAGGGTGTGTGTGTGTGTGCATCGGTGGGTGTGTGAGTTGGTTTCCATGGATACCATCAGATTCTGGTTGGTGCTTGTAGAGCTCTCAGGCTTTATGGCAGAGGTGTCCAAAGGTCAAAGGTGGCTCCATGAATTTGTATCATTTTTTTATTCAACTTTTTATTTTTAATCAGGGTGACATTTTTACTGACATAATTTTCTTATAACTGAAATTACAACATTACGTATTAATCTTTTTAAAACCAAACTTTCATCAGTTGAACCATGTGACTTTCACTGAAAATCAACTTTGCTGATTTTGCTCTGCTGAAGCTGATTTGCTGCACCCAAATCAGCTTGTATTTACTTTGTTAACTGATGAAGTGATATTTATTTAATATATTTATCAATTTGTTTAACTGATCCTATAAAAAATTAAAACTAGACCTTTCTTTTAATACAGTAAATATGCAAAATATTTTTTGTGATCCTACAAAAAAAATATATATATACACAGATTTTATTTTTATTTATTTATTTTTTCTCTTAGGCCATGACTACTTTTGACTCACATAACAAAAAGTTTGGACACCCTCACTCTGGGAACATCAGACAATAGAAAAGATGCAATAGAATATATTTTATTGTCTCCAAGGGGAAATAAAAGTATATAATAAAATATTAATTTATAAAATATTGAAGCTTGTTTTATGTAGTTTCTGGCAAAAGTGTTAAAATTTTGCCAAATGTGAACTTTCAGGTTTTCTTGTGATTCGTCATAAGGAGTTGAGGAAGTTTCTCCCTTTACCTCTCGATGTTTGTAATGTTTCAACATATATCGCTAATGTATGATTATCTATGTTGTTCTAAACAACACATTTTACCTTTGCTTTAAAAGCCACATGAAAAGACATTTTTCTCTTCCAGTCTCTACAGAAGAGAGAAGTTCAAAGTAGTTCAAATGACTCTTTGATGACAGCTGAGGCTGATGTTTTTACTTGCCACCACAGTCCAGTAACTCAGCCCTGAAGGTCTTTATGTCACACTTATGGTGTCATCTGTGTGGTGATCAGGTAGGAAATGACAGGGACTGACCCGGGGGATTTTTTGTAAACTTAAGTTGCGGTCCACAGACACAGCTTTTATGATGAAACAACACACAAGCCTCAACAATCAATTTTTTATTTTTTTGCAGTGACATACTCAGCTCGCTGACTTCACATGAACAAGGCAAGACTATAACGACATTTTCAACTAACTCAAAATCTTTTTTTTCTTCACAAATAGACCAAATGTTTCCTAACTGAATTTAAATAATTGTGTAGTTATTGTGGGTTATTTCAATCCATGTTTAACAAATCCCATCTTAGGTGGTAAAAGCAAAATAATAGCAATTAAAAAACCATCTGCTGTGTTTTCACGCAGGTTTGATAAAACACTCTCTGCAGTGACTTGAATTATGTGGAGAAAAGTGAGGCTTTCATTTGCATATTTGATGTAAATCATTCTGCAGGTCTCTGGATTGTTAGGTCTCCAAGCTGTTACTTTTAAGGAAATAGTTTTCATTCCTTCTTTCTCGTTATTGAATAAACCGCTTTATAAATCATCTTTGCATGAACTGAAATTAAGAAACTTAGATATTTCTAATTTTCATTTAAGTTTATGTTATTTGTTAGTTGTTTGTATTGCATTTATAACAGCATCACAACTTTTGGTTAAGTTATAATTTTCACACTTCAGATTAGAGTTGAAAATGAAGTGTAAAACTATTATTTATGCCCTTTTAAAATGTGTTATGTAGTTTGAAGATTTTTTAAAAAAACATTTGGGGATGCAGATTTATTATATTAAAAGAGAAGATTTAGGCAAATAAAACACAAAACAAAGATGTCAGTAGTTGCTCAAAATCTTGTTGAAATTGACAATTTTTGTCAGGTTATTTTCAACACCAATTTCTGATTCAGCCTCTACACTCTTTTAGTGCTGTTAAACTAAATCTTATAATGACAATAAATTGACATTTTCCTGTCTGTGGGGGTTTTTTGCCCTTCAACAGCATGCCGGAGGCAAACAGTCCAACTGCTGCCGAGGTGATCCCCATGTGGCAGAGGTGCCCGTCGATCAAATCTTTTCATTTTTTAACACCAAATGTCCCTGAGGTATCCACTCTCCAGAAGCATTTTTGAACTGACATGAAAGGAATGTGCAAAATAAGGTGGGACACACAGCTACTCTGTACAAAGCAAAATCCCAAACGCTCCTTCTTTGACTGACAACTTGCTTTTGTAGTTCAGTGGTTTCAATCAGTGATCAGGCTGATTTCATAAAATGTTAAATGTTCCTGTGCCTTTTAGCATTAACCAGGTTTTCTTGAGTGATTGATGGGCAAGTCTGGTGAAGCTGATTTGAAGCTTAAATACAAGAAGCTGTAAGAGGAAAAATACTGAACGAGAAAAAAGTCAAAGGTCTGCGGACCAGAAAAGCGACAACAAAGTTTCACTTTTGTGGCAATAAAGCAACTTTCAGAAGTCCACAACTCTTTGAATGTGTTCAGCACAAAGGCGAGCAACGGGACAGCATTAAACTAACAAAAGGCAGGACCGCTGTAATGCATGAACACAAAGATATGGATGCATAGAGTACAAGTCCAAGCAAACTGTTTCATAGGAGTATGCGAAGAGCAATTTGACATGTTTTTTTTTTTATTGTGTATTAATAATAATTCTAATATGTCTAACCAGAGTGTATTAGTGATTGATGGGCCAATTTTTTTATTTTTGGATATTGGATATTGAAACAAAACAAGTGAATGAGTAAATAAGTTAATATAAGTGCAATCAGCACCATTCAAAAGAGGGCCAATTTTGAAAAATTCACATTTTGCATGTCTTTAAACTTCCATTTTGGTCTCAACTGCATTAAAAAATATCCAAGGAACTTAAAAAATCCACTCACATTTTTGTTTTGGCAATAGATTAATGTTTTTTAGTGTCTGGAAAATGAGCTGTTTCAAAAGCCTCCTGATTGTTGAGTCACAGTCGACAGGCACCTGCCATTATTTACCATCCAGAAAGCATTTGCTGCATTCTTGTTGGTTGTCCAGGAGCCTCTACTCCTGCTTGTCATTTTTACATAAATTTTGAATTGGGGGTCATGGCCAGCAGCAGCTTATTTGGAGTTAAAGTGACATGATGCTGTAAAACAGTTCAGTATGAAAGAAGCTCAAGTTATGCAGAACTGAGTAGACTAAAATCTTACTATATAACAATAATTTTGTGCAAAAAAATATAATTAACATGTTTTGTATAGTCCATAAATCTATTCAAACCTTTTAAAAAACAAAGCATAATAAGTGCATATATTTCTTTTAGATGTGTGCACTTGTAAAATAAAAAACTAAGACATTAAAATGAAATATTTTCCCTCTGAGTTTGCTGTCAGCATGACAAATAAACATGGAAGCCTACATAAACCCACAAGCAACAAGTGAATAATAATAATAATAAATCACATTTTTATAGCGCTTTTGTCAAGAGAATAACTCAGTCTCTCATCCCAGCAGACAAATAAGTCTCTCTTAAGTTAAACCTGCATGCACCTTGATTTTTTTACTTCATTGTGCTAATTACTTCTCTAAATGGATTCCAATTTTAATCTGCTGCCGGGACAGAGTTTGGGATTTAGAAACACTTGCATTGTCAAGAGACTCTGTTCTGCATGACAGTCAGTGAGGCTTACTATGATTCAGCATTTGACCTACAAAGTGGTTAATGGTCTGCACTCTGGCTGCATGATGCCTTAACCACACGCTGCTGTGAGGAGGATGGCTGTATAGCACATTAGAGTCCATTTTGGTAGGGAGCTGCATGTGCAGCTCTGTTATGTGAATCACCATAATTCAAATGTCACCTGGATTATTTTCCTTTGAGGGGTTTCTATTGATCCAATACGCTCCCTGTCAGAGAGTTTGAAGTAAATTTTTTAAAGCTGGAATCGTTAGAGCAAGATATGTTTTTTTGCATGAATTGATGGATGGTATGGTACTCTTGTAGTTCGCCGGCTGGATATTGAGAGATCAATATCAGGAATCTAACAATACCAGATGGCATCCTGCCAGGCTCCTCCAGGCAGCTGGGTGGGTAGGATTAAAGAGAACAGTGTCCATGTTAAAAAATGATTGTGTTAAAGCAATCTCATTTTTTCAGATAATAGCTGAGATTTGAGCACAAAAGAACAAGAAAAATGGCATATCCAGAATGTTAGCTCCAAAATTACATGATAACAAAGAGTTTTGCTTAAAAACACTGACTCAGTGCACACATATTACTTTAATTTAGTGTGTGGCTGCTTTTTATCAAGCTATTATAGTGCTCAACATAAAAAAAATATTAGATTGGGTTTCTAAAAACTTTATTTATCTTGCAGGATCTGAAGTTCAGGAGTATTTCAATGCTGGAGTGGCCCTTGCAGATGATTAGTGCTTCTCACAAAACCTTGGATATTTAATGAGATTAATAAAGCAAGCATGCATCCCCCATTATTAGTGACCGAGGAGAAGCTAATGGATGTCATAGTTGTGGTGCCATTTGCTTTCAGGTGACATGAGTCACCATCTCATACAAATAAAGGATGATGCTGGAAATAATGCTGCATCCTTCTCTGATGTCTGGCCACTTCAGATCATGAGCCCTTCAGAGCAAAAGTTCAGAGAAGAAACATCCTAATGAAATGACTATCTTAAATGTTTTACTGTTACCTTTTTTCACATGGTCTGTAAAAAAACAATGTTGTTCATTTTTATGCATCTCAGCTTTAACATGTCTGATTTAAACATATTTTGTCTTTTTTGTTCAGCACCATTCTCTAAAAGTTGCTGCTGTACTTGAAGTAAAAGTAGCTCTACAAATATTCACCCAAACATTATATTATGCACACGTTTCCTTTGTCTTCATACTGATGTACTACAAAGAGACATTCTGATAAAATACATTTTGCTGAGTGCAACAGTCCTGCATTGAAAAATACTGTAAATGTAGCCTGCATACATCAGCCTTCTGCTATTAACACAGCATGTGGTTTGCATTTTAACATTTTCAGAAAGCTCTGACTTTGCATGTCGATGGAAAGCAGGGAGACATTCTGTCAGCTGGCCCAGCAGCATGCAGGTCTTTATGCAGAGGTCAGCAGCTGTTTACTTAGCAAACACACCTGAGCTGGCAGTCACTGCGTTCTGAACAGAGGGCAGAAGGAATCAAAGGAATCGGTGATGTGTCCTGATGAGATTCACAAAGGAATGTGATGCAACCAACCTCAAACCAATTTAAAATTCATTGACTTGGTTTAAAAGTTGAGTTTGTGCTAGGAACCTGAACAATTCAAATTGTGCCTATCATAACAAAATGTGTGTGTGAATTTTGACCCTGTTTCAATTTTAGATAAAGCTAAATAATTCAAACTTTTTCACCAAATTTATTAAAGTTGTGTGCTATAAATTATTCCAACTTGTAAAATGATTGTATGCATCATTGAGATCATGAAATTACCAGGAAATGTAGACCAATGATGATAGCACTGATACATACGTAAACTAAAACTGAAAACACAAATTGGTCTAAAACACGTATGTGTGCAGAGACTCACAGAGCAGCACATTAGTGACACAAACGCACCCCCCAGATGGGCTCCCTCTCCACCTCTGCAGTAACTGTGAAGAGAGGAAATGAGTCATCTGTGTGGCCTGAATGTTTGTACCTACATTATGCAATATCTCTGTGCCGACTTCCACGGTCCATTTATTACCGATTTAACATCAAACGGCAATGTTTAGCTTGGGTCAGAAGAATTGAGGAGAGAGAATATTGAAGCGCATCTGCCATAAAATCAGAGCTGAATGAGAACACAAAGATCTAAAACACAAGTGGTTCTGTCGAACTATTTCCAAATGTTCTCTAAACAGTGGTTATATTAAAGGTACAGAGAGTCACGCTTAGATTTTAGCTTGGATTCATTTTCGTTTGGGAAACCTTTTGATGCATCTTTATGAGCATCACACACATACTGTGTACATCTCTGTGCAGAAAATGCACTGCTAACCCAATCCAAAAGACATTAAATAAATGAATAAATAAATGCAGTTAACCAAGCAAATGTATCTCTGACCAGAAGAAATGTAATAATGTATTGTTGTTGAAATAAAAATGAAAATAGTTTGTAAAGGCAGTTGATTAGTTCAGAATGAGAATCCACCAACTCATAAAATGCATTATCAAAGATAATTTTCTTAAATAGCACAAAGCAGACTAAAAAAGACTAAGAAAGGACAAGTGAAATCAATCATAGAAGAACAGCTTCAACCGAAAGAATAAGGTGACACAGACTTTCTTTTTACTATAGAAAACACTGAGATTTTTGCAAAACGGTGTCTTTTAAGGACAAATTTTATTAAAAATGAAATTAAAATCCAATATAAATAAATAATAAATTAACTGAAAGCAAATCTTTTGTCTTGAATTATCAAACATATAAACAATGTACAACTAGAATCTAATCTGATAACCTTATGTCTAAATATCTAAACAGGTAAAAATGTTTTCTTTTTTAATAATTTTTAATCTTATTATGTGATTTTACAACTCTTAGCATACTTTTGTATTTTAGCTTTTCTAATACTGCGAATTTCATGCAAATATTGTTGCTGATTATGTAAAGGAACTTCTTTTGCCAAAAATAACCACTGTGACGTGATCTGATATTAGATTATCACTGATCATTTTCCACTTGGCTAACCAGTCCAGCATGCTGTGTTTTCGCTGCCCAGTGAGAACAATGTGTCGCTCTCTGGCGACAACGAAAAGGAACAGCTGACCTTAACTGCAGCCTCTTGACGGGACTCCAAAATGGCCGCCCTCTTCCGTATGTTATCTTGGCATTACATCACTATCCCAGGCTGTAGCTTTTCAATCACGAGTAAACTCTTAGAAGAATATGACTGAGTTTCCTTGAGTTCTACTGTGAATTTATCAACATACTCACACAGAGTAACCTGTGAGAAATAGACAAACAGGCCTGTCATTTATCTATGCTGCAAATTGAGCTGCTGTAGGTCCATTAAACTTTATCACCCCCTTTTATTTTGAGGACTCATAAATCCAAGGACCTCTTGGAAGAGCACAAAAAAATGGTTCCTGCAGATTTGGGTATCTTCCCCTGGCTTATGGGAATTTATTGGCAGATGCTTAGTGGCGCTGATGTGGATCTGAACTCGACAGAGCACTGACTCTGTTTGATAAACAGCACAAGGTTCAGCTGAGAGCCTGCGGATCAAAGAGACACCGTCAAACACCCACTGAGGTTTCAGTCAAGGCTGTTGCTTTTATCCCAGAAGCTGTGGTCAGATTTTCAACCTGAAAGCAGAGTTGTTATGAAGCTACTTATCTCAAGTCTCCTGATGGAACAAAACATCAAGCTGAAAACAATGATCACACACAGCAAGAGAAATCTATAGAAAAAAGAAGTTCATGCAAAACCAAAATCTTACCAAGCATTTTGATCTTGTTTCTAATGCAAATGTCTTAGTGCACTTAAAATAAGACAAAACTAGCTTAAAGGTAACTTTTCAGCAAAATATAGGAGCTTCTCATCAACTTTAAAACTGATGAAAAAGTACTAGTGCAACTATCAGATTATTTCACTAAAGACACTGGAAAAACATTCTTGCTGTAAGGAAATTTGTTTCAATATTATAAGTAATTGTTTTACTTAATATTCGATAATTGATCAATTACTCCAAACACAGAATCCTTTTTAAGGCCATACACAAGAGTGATAATTAAATCAATAATCTTTACTTCAGGTTGAAGTTCTTAAAATCTTTTCAATTATATTAATTGTCCCTTATTTGCCATTATGTTTTTAAGGAGACAATTGTCACTTTTCTGAGTTTATACATACACTCCAGTTGATCTTTTTTTTCATCCGGTAGATTTTTCTTTCTCTAAATTAATCAGCTGTGCATTACTTTTAATATGAATAGACTATTTTTACTAACTAGACAGATTTGTATTTCTTAGGTTGTAAGTTTATCCTACTATACAATTTATTTGTTTTCCCCTCCCTGTGAATATTTACCTTAAATTGCAGATGAGACAAATACATTTTCCAATTTTGGGACAAAAGGAAATATTTCTAAAATTTTCTAAACTATAAACAGTTTTATTGCAGAAAATTGGGACATTTTGGCAACAGAATCCTCTTTTTTGTCTCCCCTTCCCAGGAAGTTATGATCAGCACAACTCATGTGATATACCTTACAATTATAGATTTTCACAATGCTCTAGTGCTTTAGCAGTCTAGATTAACATTTCTTTATTAGTTTAATTTCTGTTTCCTTGCCTGCAGGGTGCAGGGTCATCTCCTCAGCTTAATGAAGCCAGATGAATGATATAGATTCAGATGAATAGATATACATTGACTGGCACACTTTTGGACTGTACAACTGAACGTTAATCAGCCTGACCTCATAAAGTCAAAGTACTAATTTACTCAGCAAATGCACAGAAAAAAATGTTTGGGGTTATCAAGTTCCAGGGCATAGATGTTCAGGGTAATGCACTTCATGAATCATAGATCAGCATTAAACCAAATGTTTTCAGTCATTTTGCCGTCTTGTCCAGTGCAACGTACACATTGTGTGATTGTTTTTAATGTAATTAAAAGGTGTTAACAGCATGACAAGGCTTCCCAAGTGTACTTCAGTCACTGATTAGCTGGCAGCAGTAAGAGCCAACAAGATCATAGGACGTAAGAAATCTTTGTTTATAGCTTTAATTTACGGTTCATGTAAAATAAAGTAAGCAAGTTTTGATATATTGTACTAATTAAGAGCCTCTATTTGTTTTCCTTCCAAATCCTTCTGGTTCTTTTAAGTTAGTTGGTTCGATCTGTACAGGACAAGCTTTTTATCCTACTGGCTGCCATATGTCAAGTAGCCTCAAAAAACTTGCCAATATTTCTATGGTTTTGCTCCTATTGAGCCAAGCCATGCAGAAAATGTATGCAGTCACAGATTTTTATGGTGCCGTGGAGTAAAAGCTGGTGGTGGTGGTTGATCCCGCGGCTGTAAAGAGTTGGACATGAGGACGAGGACAGCTTGGTCGAGGCGGGGATGGTGAGCACACAACACTGCCGCAGCTCTGCTGATAAGATGGAGTACACGTCATCTGCCATCTGTTGCTGGGAAATTCCTCCTCACTATAGAAACAGAATATAAAGAGACAAAATGCAGAGGCAGATGTACCTGCAAGGCAAGCACTCACAGCTAAACATATACAGGTTACCACATTTCTCACTGTTATAAGACAAAACTATTGTCTGATTTTGAAGTTTTAATTAGATTTCAGTCTTTAAATCAAGTACTTGATATTTAAATATCATAACTCTTCATCAGTCAAATTTTCTGTGTGGTTTGCAAGAAGAAAAATTCTTAAAAGTCTGGTGGATACAGATATTATTGGCGTGGGTATTTGTTGCTGTTGGTTTATTAGTAGGACATCCAGCTAATTTATAGTTGTCTCTAATGAGTTGGGGTTCTGTTGCTGTTCACAATTTGTAAAACATATATTTGAGTAAAAACTGTTTGGTAAGATTTTAGTAAAATTAAAAGAATAAAGAACAACCTCGATGAAGGAGCCAGTTTAGTTCAGGTGTGATGTATTTTACAATAGTCTGATAGAAAATTGTCACATATTCAGCAGGTGCAGTTTGTTTTCACACTGCACTGAGTCAAACGAACCAAACCCTTTGGAAAATCTGTTCCTCTCTTGTCCTGTGGTGGCGCTGCACCAAGAACCACAGCACAAAATGAAGTAACGACACAAAAACCTCTGAAGAAGACCATCCAACATGTTGTTGACGACTGTACTGATTTATGTTAACAGATGATTGTCAAAACTAGTTACTGCACCTGGTCTGTGTGACTCTTTTTGTTGTTGTTTCTGCAGCTTGCTTAAGGTTTGTGCTCTAATCTATGCTGAATATCAGTTGATATGATTTGATAACTTTGGTCTGTTTCATGTGTATCTTTGAGTCCTGGTCTCTCTTGAAAATGAGATTTTAATCTCAATAAAACATTTTTGCTTAAATAAAATATAAAAATCTGATCTGAATGCAACATTTTTTTGTGTTTATTTGGGTAGTTAAATTGTGGGCTGCCTTCCATGTGCTCATGTGTTGGAATTGTTGTTGTGGTTTGTTGGAGACCTCCCAACATATCCCTCCTCCATCATTGAGTCATGGCATGATCAATGTGTCCTCCAGAAAAATCATGAGCTCAGGTGAGTCTGGGGAATAAACTCACCAATCCTGAAGTTGAGCTAAACTGTCAGACTTGATATGCCCAAGCCATTAATATCTTAGTGGGTTGTGTCCATCTCTACTATATACATCTTCCTGCTGGACAACTGCTGACAAATTCTCAATGTTTCCTTCAGACATTTGGAAGCCAAAACAACAGTCTTAAAATTTTAAGCGTTCAAGGTTTTAATCCAAAAATGGCCCCAGCTCACACTTTGCATACCCCAGTTTCAAACAGTACTACGTACGTGTAAAACACTAAATACTGAACAGGTAAAACAAGCTAATCTGATGCTTTCCTCTTAAATCTATCTAACTGATCTCATGTTGTAAATAGTTTAAACTGTAATACAGAAATGTTTTCTGCAGCAGTTTGTTTGTTTTGCACAATAAGCAGTTAAGACGTAAACTTTCCAATAGATCACAACTCATTTGTATTTCTCTGTACATATTGTAAATTGTAGCCTTCATAACTGTGAATCTGTGTGAAGGTACATCGGATGTGGGTGTTCAGAAAAGGCTGCTGGGCTTCTGTGAATGGGAATGCAAACTTCTCGTGATTGCTCAAATGTTTTATTAAGCTTCTTGAAGAGCTGCGCCTAAAGAGCAGCGGCAGGGATTGCTGAAACCAGACCGCACTATTCTTACGTGCGCAGTTGGCTCACAGGTTAAACTGATCTGGAGTCCATGTTTTCACAGCAGTGCTACTGATATTTTCTTTCTTCTATTCATACCAACATAAAAAATTCCCTTAATGAAGATTGCAAAAGAGGAATGTGAGATAGCTTCAACAATATTCTCAGTTTTAAGCATGCTGTGCCACCTTGTAGCATTTTCTCAGTAATGAAGATGCTCTGACTGTGTGAAAGGCTGTAACGAACAGGAATGCTGATTCAGTGAACGCCTCTTTATAGAGCAAAGTAAATATTTCCTCTGTAGGATCTCAAGCCAATAAAAAAAGATGGTGCCATGGAAAACTAATTAGTTTGCAGACCTCAATTTCAGGGACAGTTAAATGTGTCGCCTGCAGGATGGAATAAATTTGTGATATTAGTCTGCTTAGTTCATTTCTTTTTGAGTTTATTTAATAAATCAGTCGAACATCTGTGTTCATTAGTGTTTGAATGTGAGCAGGAAACCCAGTTAGGTTGTATTTTTTTTTAAAAAAAGGACTGAAAAAGAGCAGTCGTCAAGAGGACCTTTCAAATGATTGACTTCAGTTTTGTCAGCAGCTGCGTTGATAAGATTTGGTTTTATTAACGCTTCCTATATTCATGGTAATTTCATGTTTGTTTTGTTTTATTCTCCATTCCTTGTCTTGTTGGACGCTTTCTGAAAGTTAGCTGCTGTGCTATCTCTCTATTGATGCTTACTGCTGATATGTTGATTGATATTCCTAATTCAACCTAATTGATCTGTGCTGTGGCCACACCTCTCAACTCAACAGTTATCCTGATACATGAAAATGGCTGCAGACAGATACTCAACTAAACATCTGTTCATCTTTAAAGATGCGAACGCGGTTTGTGTTGAAACTCCAGCAGAGTTACAAACATCCTGGCACTTCTCTTGGGTTGCTAGGCAATGGCCTTCATTTAGCTGGGGTTACTAGGTCAGAGGTCAGCGCCTGTTGACGCCACAGTCAGAAGATATTTTAAATAAACATTTTTCCAGATACCAAAAGAACATTAACTTATTGCCCCAAAACACTGCCACATGTAAATGGAAGTAAAAAAACTACAACATGAAAGTGTAAATAGGTTCCCTTTGTATGAGTTCAATCAGACGATTTGCATATTTAATAAATCCAAATGTAATGTAATGTAAAGACATGGAGGTTTTTCTGTCAGTGTGTTATGTGTAATGACAAAAGACTCTGGTAATGCTTGGCCAGTGGTTCAATAAGCGACTTTAGTTCCTGCATGCAGGAAGTTCAAGTGAACACGCCAACCCACCATTCTCTGCAAAAAAAAAAAAAAGTCCAGACAAAACTTCCTCCTAGAAGTGAGTCCTCCCATAGAAAAAATGTGGCTCGATATTAGCTAACAGCTTCCACTGCGTTGCTGAAATCCCGTCACCCTGCTGACTCCACGAAGGTACAAAAAGACAACATAACCTGAGTGTCATGCTGTTAGGGGGAGAATTGCTCTTTCTATTGCCAGAGTCATTATGGGAGTGAATTGGCAGCTTTGTTATCAGGACAACGCTCAGTCCAGACATCAATGCCAATTTTTGCCCTCCGAGACAGTACAATACTGTTCAATCCATATCTACTGCAGCTGTAAAAGAGGTTTGTCCTAACGGCAAAAAGAGCGGCATCAAAGCACAGAGTGAAGCATGCTGATGGAAAACGATTGATAGAGATGGCTGCAGCTGAGAATATATCAATTCCATCATCCAATATGTTCAAAAGAACATTTGACTTTGACAATTAATTATTTTAAAGCCCCCATTTTGTAAAGATAGGATTTCAGTTTGACAGAAAGCAGCTTTTAGTAAAAATACTGTCGCTGGAAATCTCCCGTCACTGATGCAAGAGGCAGACTCAGTTTCACTCAGATGTTCCTCACATAATGTTTAAATAAATCAAATTGAGATTTTGACTTGCACTATGTGACATAAGTCATTCAGAAGAGGAATAACTTTTGTTTAAAAAGATAAGACAATTATAATAAAAAAAATTTTTCAACTCAGCAAAAATATAAAATACTACCAAGTATTTTTATTGAGTTTTATTTAAATAATTAAGTAAACTTAAAGTAAGACAATGCTAACTTAAAGTTGACATTTCAGCAAGATACAGATTTTTTATTTATTTTTTTTAATCAATAATCCTTGAAGTTTTTAAAAAGTCCTAGTTCCCCTGGTAGATTTATTCACTTATGACAAGACACTTTTCCTGTCGTAAGTGGAGGAATCTACCAGAATGTTTTTTTAAAATCTTTCATAAATATTAAGTATAAGCATTTATCTTTTCAAAATTGCTCTTTTAACTTATTTTTGTCTCATTTCAAATGTAATAAATCTTTGCACTAGAATTTAAACAAAAATTTGGTGCTTTTGCAATGTAAATTTGCCTGCATCCCGAGTTTTAGTCTGCATTTGTGTTTGATCTTTTATTCCCGAAATCTTATCATCTGTTGCCTTTGTTCTGTACGTTTTGAATTCATCCCTGCATCAACGAACCTGATTCAAACTGTTAAATTTCTGCTACAGCACTAAAACGAGGAAACAGAATATTCAACCCTGGAAACATTATTTTCGTTTTGATTAATATTGTTTCTGGGATTCTGGATCTGACAAGCACACCTTACAAAAAAGCAAGTCTTTCACACATTTCTGTGCGAACAGGTTTAAAGTGTGTGACTGGTGTGTTTGCCTTTGTGCCTGTCAAGCTCATCTCAAGGCTGAGAAAGAGAAAAAAACTAATGAGAGTGTGAAGACGTGATGAGCAGCATGCAAATGAGAGAGACCAATTTTCAATGCTCTGCTGATGGTATGCAAATGTTGAGGCCGCTAATTATTGGGGTTTCTAGTTGAAAGGAAAATGGAGATGATATCAAGACATTTGACACAAGAAGTCTTGATTGGCCTATTTTTCTTCTCCTTAAAGGGAAAGCCTGCAAAGTTCTGATGGGTCGTCACTCTGTGTGTGTCAAAAGGTTCAAAACAATTCCTTAAACAAAAAGCTGTGGTCCACAGCAATGGTTTGGTGTTACTGTATTATAAGGGGAAAATTAACTTTGTAGCATCACTGGGATGAATTGTTTTATTCATTTGAACCATTCTGTTCCACACTGGAGTAATTATATAATGAGTAGTTTCATTAAAATGTAAAAACAGCTCATTGTGCTCAAATTTGAGGTGAACATGACTTTTCTAAAATCCACACCAACCCAAATATTTCAAGCTCAAATATTTGGTAAAATGTCCCATATCAACTTGACAACACACTTTTGTAGCATTTAACAAAATTTGGTTTATTATTTGACCTCTGTTTTTCACAGACGAGCATTTTTCAGAATTTATTTTTTGTAACTCTCCAAATATTTACATTAATTTGGTCCGCATCCAGTATTATTTTTTTTTTAAATGTCTGACATTTAGCAAATACAAATATTTTGGTTGATGTAGCTAAAGCGAGAAAAGTTCGATCTAATTTAACTTTGCATAGTAAAACAAGAAAATGTTTCAACTTTATGTTTAACTTTAGGAATAATATGTCAGGGATGCTCACAAAGCAATAAAGCCTTTCAGTCAGAGGCTTCCTCAAAATCCCTGAAATACAGACTGCTACAGGAAAATAACTTTCTGAAAAATTTGAATAAATGTGACTTACGACAGCATTTAATTTTACTTTGCGATCAACAAAGTGTTTAGATTAGCTCTTTTTGCATCTTGTCAAAAATAAATATATTTTGTGACGAATCTTTTTTTACCAACTTAAAATGTTTGAAAGACCATATTTTTCATTCAATATTGATCTGTTGGAGCTGATGTACAGCAGGCAGCTGCTCCTGTTTTGACATCATGGTGTCAACGGGATTTAATAGTCAGCCATGAGAGTGATCTAAGCTGCTCTGACATCTGTTTATTCTCCATCTTCTGGACCTGCACCTTCCGGGTCTACTTAGCCTCCTAAACCTGGCACACATGAGCTTCTCCTCCCAGGCCTTAACACAGTCTGCCAGCCACCAGCTCTCAGCATTCAGCCCTGGGGAATAAAGGTTAATTTTCCGAGTGAGCTGCTCCCGTCTCCAGTCTAAACATGCTGATTCATAAACAACGTTGCAGCTGTGTGTGGGACCGTGCGTGACTGCAGGCGGAGAGTTTATGTGGTCATGACTCGTGCATGATTCAGGGTGACTCCCAGACATCGAGCCTGTCAGAAGAGTTCACTGAGCTCTGGTTTAGCTGCTGCTAACCAGCACAGAATGAGGGAGCAGAGAGATTGGATATGAAAGAGGGAGAGCTGGTTTCTACACTACAGCATGAAAACAACACTGCCTTTAAAGGCCGTAATGAAGAAATTGGAAAATATTCTGTCTAATCTGTCTTTTTTTGCCAGACAGATTAATTAGACACTGTGTCTTTTGACCTACTATACTGTGATTATCAGTAATGTTTCAAAGACCACCTGGTTATGATTCTTCAGCTCAATTAAAACACTTCTCTTCTCTTTACAATATACTACATGTGATGCCTCTGTCTATGATTAGTTTTGTACTTTGTCCAACCACTACAGAATCAGAATCAGCCTTTATTGTCATCATACAAATAAAATTTGTTTCGGTGAAAACAAACTGAAACATGAGATCTGGGTAGAAGGGTGTCTGAGGCGGCAGCTTTAGGAGGTGTTGCCTCTTCATTAGATGAGAACAACGTCAGGATAGATGAAGGGAAAACATCTTTTGGCGCTGCAAAAAACCCTCTGCACATAAAAAACAATATTTTCACAACATAAAACTGTTACTAAAACTGAAATAAGAAGTAATTTAATTGTGGTAACATAGGCATTCACACTTATTGGTACCTCATATTAGAAAAAATCATTTATTTGAGTAGAAATTTCCAACCTGTCAGACAAAGCAAGTAAATTTTTTATGGAACATTTCAGCAACCGGCAATTCAAGTTGCTTAATATGATGGAAATATGATTGTTATGCTGTGAAACACCTTGCCTCTTTATGTGAGGGATGCACAGATTGTGTATATGCTAGTGATGCATGCAGGTCAGACTTCCAAAGTACAACATCTGTTTTATTTGTGTAACTGATCGACTTCAGCTCAATAGTTCCCAATGAAAGGCCAAGTCATGGTTTACAAGATGCTGCTCTCCAGGTGCATATTCAAGGTATAAAACATTAAAATATTTTCACTGCTATCATCACACTGGTTGGCTTTGCTAAATCTAATAAACTCAAGAGAGCAGAAGTAAAAACTTGACCTTAATACCAGACATCAGAAAAATATCAGCAGGACTTCAAGCAAATCAGCAACTGGCCAATTTGCTTCAATCTCAAAGTGGAGGGCAATTTTGGGACTCTCTGCCTTTATGCTCCTAATCAGACTGAAGTGTTTTTTTTATTTCTAAAGGTAACATCAACCAGCTGCTCATAGAAATAAACAAAAGCCATTCCAGGTCAAGCCAAAGGCAAAACTGGAATAAACGGCGCATTTTATGCCATGTGTGTAGACAAATTTTTAGAAATTCTCATTGTTGTCTGTCATTTAGGACACTGTTGATCTGATCCACCTTCTGAAATTTATTTCAAAAAAGTTGTTGACCAATGCTTGGCAGAAAAGATAAGAAAACCTGTGTTGAATAAACACTGATTTCATGTTCATGTTTGGTATCAGCAGAATGTGGCAACATGTAAGAGGAACATTACCTCTTAAATCTGCTTTAGGAGACCATGGAAAAATTGGCAAAATACATTTTATTACTTTTTTCACTATCTCTAGTGGTAAAATGTTTTATTACTACATTGGCAATAGCAGTTACTGGTTTTAAAGGGATGAGCCACTGTTTTCTTTCCAACACCAAAACACAAACTCTAGTTGTAGTACATCTAGCTAGATAGACTAGTTGGCATTTAAAGATATTCTATAAACACTGGGGTAGTGAGGCATAACATTTTGCAGCTAAACTTCCCTGATCTGTAACCTTTTGCAGGATATCATATGAAATCCAAGAAGTAAGGAACAAAGCAGTAAAAACATAAAGGACACAGAAAATGTCTTTAAACTGTGTCTTTATGGGTCCATAAAAGAGATCAATGAAATATAACTCCACTCAAAAGGGTCTTACAAAATAACAAAGGATACACAACTTAAAAACAGACCTGCTGAAAAACACAGGAAGTAACTTATATTATGATCTGGTAAAAACATTTACACATGAAATAGGGAAAATAAAGATGTTATTCCTCAGATTTGACAGGAATGTGCCAGCCAAAAGAAGCAGTTTTCAGTATTTTCTTGTCTGAATGGATGGATCCACTTTTATCCAACAGCTTCCTTACCTTAACATTTTATTCATACATAACAGAAAAGCAAATTGGTGCACAGAAAATAATATTTTAGTTTGTTGGTTTTTATTTATTTATTTTTAAGCTTTCACTTTGCATGCACAGTTTTCATAAAACTTTAGTACTGCCATTTTTTCTTACTGCTCTGTTTATTTAATTCACCAAAGGCCTTGTGAGCCACAGCCAGACTTGTCAAACACTGTTAAGAACTTGTAAAATTTGGCCCGGCTCACTCCGCTCTACATGAGTGGAGAAAACATTGATATTCCTTTCTGTCCTCCTTCCTCTGCCAGCCAAGGTCAGCGACACAAATGAGTCAGCAGCACAAAGCCCGCCGTCACACTCTACTTCCTTATCTTCCTCCATCACAATTACCTCCCAGCCTCTTTTTCTCCACAATTTTCCACTTTTCCCCATTCCTTTCCCTCTCCATGCAACGCTTCAGTCACTCTTACCATCTTTGATTTTCAGCATCTCTTTCTTTTTACTTTTTTTACTCTTTTTTTCTCTCTTTCTTCTCACATGGTTGTTAAAATTTCTGAAAACTGCAGAAGCAGATCAGGAAGTGCCTCACCACAAATAT
The DNA here is from genome assembly GCF_027474105.1 of Poeciliopsis prolifica. Lineage (NCBI taxonomy): Eukaryota > Metazoa > Chordata > Actinopteri > Cyprinodontiformes > Poeciliidae > Poeciliopsis > Poeciliopsis prolifica. Next base: position 14,332,396 of record NW_026562381.1, read on the forward strand.
GACTTGCAGTAGTGAAACAGGGGAATCTGAAGCTGACCTAAATTTGGTGCTTACTTCTTACTCTCTGGGTTTTTTTTCCTCTTTGCACAAAAATTTCAAAGAGATGTTGGAAAGTTGGGTCTCCTGGTGAACATAAGAGGACATGCAGGAATGCCCAAACCCTGCTTTGAAATAATAGGTCAGACTTAAATTTTCTTCTGCAGTCAATTTTCATAAATAACCCAATGGTCAGACAGCAATGAAACTCATGAAAGTCGAGGTCAAGAGGAGATTTAGAGGGAAAAAAGTATGTAATGTGAAAAAGCTACCATACCTTTGATTTCTGGTATTTGCGGCTTCATGCCTTTCTTATCATAAATAATGCAGTGAAGTCTGAGAAGTGAAATCAAAGAGTGTGTGGTGAGGAAAGCTCATGATTCTGCTTCTTTTCATCTGGGTTTTTCTCAACTACACCCACTTATCGCTTACATGGAGAGAGAAGTGGGAGTTGCTTTTATGGAGAGAGGATGGAGTCAAAAAGGTTGTTTTAGTCTGGAAAGTTCCTCACCACTACTTATTTTCACATTTATAACTTCAGCTACATTATGCACTGTGCATTTCTGTTACTCCCTACATCTATTATCATTATAATAATAAAGATTAGACAACCATAAAACTGTCTATCTTGCTAAGGTCAGTCCACTTATGCAAACTGATTTCTAAATGCTTATTTCCTCACCTAAAAGTTGAAAAAGATTGTAATGTTTAAATAGAAAATATATATACAATGTATTGCAAAGAGTTTTTGTCAACATCCATTTCATTTGGTTTGACAATTTGTTTCCAGATGCTCTGAGATTAACAGAAAAACATTTGTAGCTGCTTAGTTAAACACAGTTTACTGAAAGAAAACAGAAAGTTTCAGTGATAAACTTAACTAAATAAGATCTAATTTCATCTTATTTGGTGATTTCTTTTTTATTGTTTCAAAGTAGTGGGATTGGATTATTCCATCCCAGTATTTGAATGAAGTGCTCATTCTTAAACACTTGGTGATCTTATCATACCTTAGCATATTTCCATAGATTACATACAGACTTGCTTAAACTTCTGATTTAACAATTTAAAAGTAACTAATGTCTAATCACTAAATTCTTATTTCAATTGCTGTTTATTCGTGTTCAAAATAAATTTAGCAAGCTGCTAACAATGCATCTGTTTGCGACATAACAGATTATTATTGCAAACCAACAATAATCTGTTTGCTATTTTCTGATTGTACTGTAATATTTCAGTGTTTTCATGCAGTTGAAGAGTCTGAGTGAGACTACATTTATTCTGTTATTCAGCTCAGTTCTGTTTTATTACCAGCTGTCACATTATTTCACGATGAGATAAAAGCGAGTGAATCAACAACATGAAAGTTTGCTGGATATTCTGCAATAATCACTGAATGTATTTTGCACCTTTGATTTGAAAATGTTAAAGTGTGAGTCATTTTTATTTCTCTCCCTGATCGCTTCGGGCTTTCATGAATTTAATGAATGGCGTTTGTAACTCTTTTTTTATTATTCAGATCACAGTAATCTGGGGTGTGCAGAACTCTCCAGTTTTTTGCTGTATGTCATATTTGCATGGCCACTCATGTTGCAAGAGGGATTGGTATGAATTGCATTTTCATATTTCACAGAGCTGCACAGCGAGTGTGGCAGCATGGCAGTCAGCATGATCTCATGTTTGAATGATGGAGTTAGTTATCACTGGTATCAGATCTCCCCTGTGTGATCGATGAGTAGACTCGGAGTAGCAGGGGAGGACGAGGAGGCCAGAGTGATTATGCATCACGGGAAGCTTCGAACCCGTCAAGCTAATTTGCACGCCAGGGCTCTCCGAAGTCATCAGGAGGCAGAGAGGACCGAATCACGTCTCCTGGTATTATCACAGAGGCAGGAGGTGAAATTAGAGCTAAAAAGCATAACTTTGGGCAGAGAGGGAAGCCTTGCTCTGGGTCTTAGGAATCAATTGGTGTGCACAACGCTGCCGATACACAGAAAGCAAATCTCCTTAAGCTTAGTTCCATGGAGTGAAGAAAACCATCACAGCTCATTCTAGGGCTGAAAAATAAAACAATAACAATATAAATCACAACAAGAGATCAATACAGCGTTCAATAATTTAACTGAACTCTGCTCCATAAACGCACAGCATTCTGGGGAATGTAGGCAGAGGAAGACTTTAGCAGCCCAGTTTCTCACAGCCAGCTAAGCTAGATGAGTGGAGTCAACTATCTGGATCACTGTTGGGTTACCTAGCAACTCACTAACTCTTGGGTTACCTAGCAACTCACTAACTCTTGGGTTACCTAGCAACTCACTAACTCTTGGGTTACCTAGCAACAACTGTTGAGTGACTGGCAAGTACATGCGAGTGATTGACATCACTAAGACCCTCCTCCTGGCTCTGATTGGACATTTCTGATGGAGAAGTGTATTTCTAGAGTTAGCACTCAAAGTCACTGGGAGAAGGCAGGGGAGCTCAATTTTTTCAGATTATCTGTCTAATACTGTCACCAGATGATGATAATTTTTACAAATATGTTAAAAAACAATTTTTATAAAAGTTACATAGTGTATGGGAGACAATTGTGACTCTGTGTACATCTCAGATATAATTCAACTAAAGTCTGCTCTTTATTAAAAGTCTTACAATAGATAAAGGGACTTTCATGGCGTCCCAGTTCTTCACCCAAAAAAGTAAACAAGTCTGAAACCAAAAAGAAAGAAAAAACAGTTCTTGACCCACTTCAAGAACTTTTCGAGCGAGTAACATCTTTCTTAGGTTTATTTTTTCTATTTTTCTACAGCTTGGCAACACTATATTGCTTAAGGCTTATGTTCTTAAACACTTTCTCTCTCATATTTTCTGTGCCGTATGTGGTCACGTTTTAAATGAATGCCCAATCTAATGCATTCCTCCTCACCTTCACATGCAGCTCTCTGCTAATGTAATCATCCTGTGATTGGATCATTGCTCTTTAGAAGTGTTGTTAGATTTAAGAGTCTGTCAGATGAAAAGCTGGTGGTGAATTTCATTGCAGTGCTGTTTTGGTAATTTAGGAAAAACGTAAAGAAAAATGCAAATGTAGGACGAATACATTCTCTGAAACAGCTCTGACTGCAAAATGCATTTATTGTTTTTCTCAAACAATAAAATTAATGTTTTTAGTGGGATTTTCTGTAGTAACTCCACAACAACATGCATATAAAGTAGCTATTCACAGTTCAGGAGTCATGATTTCACCTATTTGGGGATTTCTCAATGGACTGTCACTCCAACATCTGGTACAAAGTAGAATTTTAAAAAGCAAAAAATGCATTTTAATTATTTTCCCACTATGGCGTGAACAGAATTTGTTATTCGCAGCTTTAATTGAAGGATTGGTCGTTCAGTTTTGTGCTCATCTGCTTACAAAGAATAGAGAGGAACTTGTTAATTAGTGAACCTGTTAATTAGAATTCAAAGGTGTCAAAAGTCACATCTCAGGTATGTTGAATGTGTGAACAGAATATAAAAATAACCCGACATAAAATAACTTACAGACACTCCAAAGCTCTCCTAATGTTAGCAGCTCGATTTAAACCAGACGTTGCACATTATTGAAGGATTCACCATGATCAATTATGCAGTTCTGTAAATGGTTAAACAATTTTTGGTGACATCTGACATGAACATAATTGCCTGCAGGACTCCTACCTGACAGGACAAAGCGAACAGCAGCAGTGCACAACAAAGCAGAAATAATTAGGTTTTGAATTGGCCTAATTACTGAGAGAATGAGCCACCATGACCGCCACTGACTGACAGGCAAAGTTACAACAGAGCTTCAATTAAATAACCACAAAGCAGGTTTCATTAAATACGTTGCTTCCTCACAGATTTTTTGGTGGATTAAAGGAAACATCAAACTTAACAACAGTTTCCTTTGTCTGTCATACAACATACACTGTAAGAAAAGTTTACATGTAAGAAAAGAAAAAAATATTTTTACAGTGCAGAACTGGTACCAACATTTCTGTTGTTTAAAAATTGAAATCATTTGAATTTTTAAAATGTATCTCACAAATATTGACATGAAGGAGAAAGTACAGGCAAAAAACTGTTAAAAGTTTTAATGGAAAGTTCCTTTACATTTCTTGGGAACATTTGCATTTGTTGTGTTTGTTTTTTGCAGCGTAAACATTTCCTGCGGATGCAGAAAGATTAGACATCTTTAAGCATGTACAAGGTAACTTGGGTCGCTTTAAAAAACTGTTTTCAAGTCATTTAATCATTGGAAAAAACAAAGTTAAGCAAAACATCTAAAACAACCTGGCTGTCTGAAGGTATAAGTTGTCTACTTTTTACGTTAACTTTAAATTGGGCTTTATATTACAAGTTATCGTTGTGATGAGACTCTAAAAGAGTAGTAGCTTCTTAAAGAGACAGGAGACAATTTCAAAGCATTAAATTAGGAAGTCAAATTTCTTTTAAATTATTTTGGATAAATAATATAGCTACTTGATTGTGCTATAAAATGAACACACTATCAAAGGCTGAAGGATCTCAGGAACAGGAGGAAATAAAGAGGCTGCAGGACAATATGAGTCTATTGCAGGAACAGTTTCTCAGTCTTTGCTGCATCTCTCTTAATTTGTATCATTTTGGTTTGATTGATGTGATTTGTCACTGCATCAATGCTCATCCAGGTGGCTGAGTGACCTGGATGGATAACAGCACCTGTTTGTGTTGCATATTGAACAGACGCTATTTCAGGCTGCGCTTAACAGGCACTTATTGCCTTAAAATATCCAGTGAATAATTAAAGTCCCAATGAAACAGCATGATGTAAAATTAAGATTAAAACACACATATGATCTCATTGAAAATGTTACCAAACCCTGGAATAAAATAATTATTAACTATTAATTATCATGGGGCAACATTTTATGTGTTTTTCAGAATGATGCCAAATAATTTTTCACCTTTTTCTGTCACATATTCAACTTTTTCTGCAGAACTGGATTGTTTTTCTGTGAAAGAATCATAATTCTAAGATTTGAGCTTCATTTTTAACCAGCAACAGAATGTTCAATCAGAAAAATATTTATTGTTTTGCATAAACAGAACAGTTTTAAATTAGATAAAGCCTGCAGAAAAAATATGACTCAAACTTTCAGTTCTAAGGTGATTTAGTGATAAATCAGGGTAGAAATGATGAAATTTGTAATTATCCTTATTCTATTATTTTTTTCATTTTTGACAACTGGTGTAGTGTTTTAGTATTTCCTAATGAGCTGAGCTTCTTAATTAGACTAAATAATGGAGCTGAACCTCTGGTGACCCTTGTGTTGGATCACAGTATGTGAACGGAGAAGCTGGAGAAGAAAGAAAAGTCTTTGTATTTGTAATTATGTGAGTAATAATTAACATTCAAGTATAAAAGGTCCTGATTAACTACGCCTAAATTAAATACAATCAGTGATGCTTAAATGTCCCTTACTGGTTGCCTAGAGAAGAAAAGGTTGTACTTTTTATAAATCGCATTCCTGATCATCTTATGGTTGGAAGAGGGTCTGCAGCTCTGCTAAAAGTCAAAGGGTTTTTATGTTATAATGCTAAATGCTCATATCAGTTTTATAAGTTTACTTGGTGTTAGACTGCAGAAAATTCTTTATGGATTAGCAGTAATTTGTTCCCTGTTTTCAGTACCTATTGCAAAATCACTTTTTAAATTTTTCCAGGGAGAAATCAAATAGAAAAAGATACCTAAACCAAAATGTCCATTTTCCGTCTCTTCCAGATGTCTTCGCATTTTTAATGCTGAAGTCTCTGAGAATGTGATTATTTTCATCACAAATATATTATAGATTATATCCAAACGTAAAGTACTACTAAACGTATCCAAATCCAGATATAAATTAGTAGGAATAGTTTTTCTTATACAATAATGGAGGAGAAACTGAAAAGAACTGATTTCACATTATTGCTGCTGATTTTCCTGACAGTTTTTCCTGACAGTATTTTTGCTCAACTTGTTGTATTTTCCAGTAAATGTAAAGAAACACTGGAGGAGTAACACTCTGTTTCTGTGGATGAATGACTGAGCTTGTCCTTGGTGGTGACCTCAGACCTGATGAATGTGATAAATGAGGTTGGACTCTGTGAGGCTGTCGTCTTTTGACAAAGGTGATACAAACCAAACAAAAGACGAGTCTAACAACCTGTTCCCACGTGTCACAGAGATATGCTGAGCTTTGCAGCACGGAGATGTTGTGAACTGATTTTAATTAAATCTTTACAGTTTGCATGTGTTGAATAAAGAAATTAACTTACTGTTTCTGATTTTGTGTATTAAGCTTTAGATTACTTTTTTAATCTCTGCTGTCTGATTATGCTGAATAGTATTTTATCAAATACATTTACTTAAGTTTGTTATGTGACATATTTAAGCCATGCAGGCATGTATTTAGCATCAATGTTAGGCACCCAAAGGGATGGAAATATGTTTGCAAAAACCTCACTTGCATGTGTAAATCAGAGTTTCTGCATTAATCTACCTCTTATGACTTTACATCTCTCAGCATTTCTCAGAGGAATAATGCATGCATTCAGGGGAAAATATTACAATATTTATGTATATTTTTTAATAAATCAGCCAGAGGGCTCAACCTTTTAATGTTTTTTACCATTAGATTAGCACATGCAAATTAAAAACATCCACGACACTTACTGATACAGAAACATTTTGAACAATATTCTTGTTTCTCTATGCTTCCTGTGAATAATTATTTTTCTCCATTTGTTTGAACATGTCTGTCCCTGCCGTGGCTGAAGTGGCAAAAGCATGCATATAATATCTGCAGGACTTCATGCATGTTTTGAATCTATATGTAGTTATTAGTGCAAAATTATAGTAAATAGAAAATGTGCAAAAGTGGAGCAAAATGCATTGCTTTTTGAATATTGCCGTCAATATACATGTGAGTTTGCTCTTCATCCTCTAGAGTTCTACAGTTTTTATGAATGTAAATTAAATAATAAGTTGGTTATTTTAATGCAAGTTCTTGTCTCTAGGCTAATACATAGATAAAAAATAAAGCAAAATGTCTTACATAACGACTCACTGGAGATTTACCTGAGTAAACATCAACAAAAAAATAATCCTTTCATGATCAAACGCTGTCTCTTGAGCTCTTTAAGGATAGCTGAGTTCCAGAAAGCCCGACCAGTAAACAGTCAGGGTGAGCATGAACAGCTCAGTGTGAAGAGTGAGTCAGTGCTGCTTCAACAAAAGATCTTTTTAAGGTGTGCCACTGAGGAAACCTCGTGTAGGAGTAAAAAAAACGCAGTTCTTTCAAGACATCACATTGTGTGCAAGACTTTTTCTACAACTTTAATAAGTTGTCAAGGTTTTTGTGTTTTGTTTTTCACTTTATCAATTCCTACATTTGAGCAAACCTCAGCACAATACACACATTTTAAAATGCACAAGGCGATGAAGTTCAGGAGGAAAAACTGACTCTGAGGACTGACACCGATTTTTCTTTTCCACCAGTGAAAAGCAGAAAATATGTATAGATAAGCATTGTGTTGATAAGGTGGGTAAGAGCAGCACCATTCATTATTTGCAGAAACAGATTTATTATTGTGTTATTCGCAGAAATGAGTAGATTAGTCAGGGTAATATCTGCAGGACTTTATGCATGTTTTGCATCTATATGTAGTTATTAGAGCCATATATTTTTACTCAAGCAAAAATAAAAATAGTATTTGGGAAAAATGATGCTGATCATAACATCTGATCGAATGTTTTAAAATATTATCAAACAGACAAAATATGAGGATATGTGCAAATTCTGGCACTTTAAGAGCTAAAAACAATATTACAAATGAATATAAAATAATATTTGGGCAGAAGAGACATTTTCAAATAAATGTTTTCCCCCCAATATTGAGCATAGAAATAATACTTAAATAGGATAATGTGTACATATTATAACTGGGTAATGTACTTCAAGTGGCAATATGTATTCTGAAAAAAAGCCAAAATTCTGAGAAAACGGTGTGAAAACGTAAACATTCTGAGATTTCAGTCCAAATTCCAGAATTCTGGGATATCAAGTCAGAATTCTGACATCATAATTCTGAAATAAAAGTCAACATTTTCAGAAAGAGTTTAAATTCTTCTTTTTTGTGTGGATGTAGTTCCCTTCTGTATGTGTTAGAGAACATTTATGACAGAAAAAAATTTGACATTTAATTTGTGGGAAGCAGTCAAATGAGCAGACATGGCTGCTCCTGCTAAGTGGAGCAGTGTCGCCTGCCTGGTTCCCTCGGCGGTCTCTCCTTTGGGGTTCAGTCCACCTTTCTGCCGAGCCTGGAGCAGGAGGGCACTGATGACGGCTGCTGTGAGCCTGGGGGCCTGAAGCCGGGACCCGCCGGTCTGCAGCCATGTTCCTGCTGAGGACTGGTGACAGATGGGGGAGCAGGAATACAGTCCTTGAGCTGATTCTGTTGTTTCCTGTCTCTCATCATCTCTTGTTTTATTTGTTCTGCTCTGTCTTCTGCACTACACATGATAGAAAGAAAATACATAACAAAACAAGTAAGTTAACATTCAAATACAAAACATGTTACTGTGTCACTTTATGATCTCATGCTGTACGTTTGATGGAAGAATTGAAACATGTTTTTAAACTAAATTTTGATCAGTAATATTGCATTGTGAATCTGGGATGCTGTATTTAATCATATAAAAATATAAAATCCTAAAAACATTTATGCATTAGATTTGTAATGTTAAACTTAGAATAGGAGCTTTTTCAAGTCAGTAATTCCTCAATATTGAAGAGGAAATATTTGTTTCATTGACAGATTATTTTGCTTGAAGCAAAACATTTTTCACACCTTGTAAGTGAAATAAACTCCCAATGGAACAAGTACTTTATCATCAACATTGTGGAAATACTGACTTAAAATAAGCCCATATTTCTTACTAGTCATATTTGAAGCATAATAAAATATTTGCAATAGAAACTTGATCAAAAATATTTGGTAATTTTTTGTGTTTTTGTTTATTTCTGTGCCTGGTGCCTGTGTGGTTTCAGCCTTAAAGTTTGCAGCTACATGTGACATATAAATGAAAACACACAGATATCCACATGCAGCAGCAGCCTAGAAGCACCAGGAGGAAATTCACTCAATCATGCATTAATAGCAGAGGAACAAGATGGTAGCAAAGCCATCCATGCACAGAAGCATGCAGGGATTCAGCAGCTGTACATTTTGTTCTCATTTCTGTTCTGGCTTATTCACACACATTTAATGCTATCTTTTTATGTTTTCCCATGCTCTCTAAATTAAAACCCAGCCTTTATGTAAATGCTCACACTCTAATCCACTTCTTGATCCAACCATCCATAACTTCTGAGAGTTTTTCTTTTAGTTTCCATGCTTCTTCCAGCTAAGCCTCTTCCAACTTTAAAATTAGTCCTGAGGCCTCCGCTGACCTAGAAAGCTGCTTCAAAGCTGAAGTGAGTTATTGCTAGCTCAGTGTGTTAGCTGCTCTGACATTGAAACAAGTTTGATACAGAAAAAAAACACAACAATACTGCTTCCATTTTTGTTTAGAAACTGACTTGGAATGAACTCAGATCCCTAGAAATCATTTCGCTTAGCAACAGACAAAACGGTTTTTAAACACTTCAGTTGTGATCTAAATTAATTAAGAGTTAGAAGTTTTTTTCAGTGCTCTAGCTGCCAACCCAATGAGCATTTTTTGTTTCTTAAACAATAAATAAAACCCAAATAATATATATTTTTTTGCAGATTAACTGTCTAAAGTAGTACCTTAGGGTGTGTCTCCATGTTACTTAGTAAATTTTGACAGTTTTGTGTACAATTTGCTGCAAGACGATCTCATGATTCTGACTGCAGTGTTTTGGAAGTACTGCATCAAATTATATGGAAAGTTCAGTGAAAGAAAAGTGTGGCACAAGGCTTCACCTCGACTATTTTCTGAAAATAAACTCTTGAGATCTATATATTGCATCAGCTTTATATCTTGAGCTACAATACTGAAGTAAATTAACTCTATGATGACATTCTGATTTATTAAGTTGCACTTGCGTGAAATTTATCTTTGCATGCAAGTCATACTGAATAACAAAGAGAGATGGTAATCATTTGCTCCATCAGTAATTGCATTTCAGAGTAATAGTGCCCAATTACATCAGACCAATACGTAGCCATCTACTACCATTTAACCCTCCTGTTGTCCTCGGCTTATGTCGACCGAGGACAAGCCCTTAAAAATATGTTTTTCAATTGCAGCTGCATACAGAAACTTTAATCTAACAGTCCTGCATCAGAACTATGGTGTGCACAACTCAGGGGGAAGTTTAGGCTCAAGCAATCCAAATGTGAACTTTACAAAAGAAATAAAAAAACCAAACCCAGGCCTCAGGTCAGACTGACCGGAAGACTAAGGAAATCACAGCTGGACAGGCAAACAGTATGGAATGGCATCATTGATCTCCGTAAAACTGATATCTTTTCAAATTTCCCCCCCCTCCTGTTGCCCTCGGGTTGACATGACCCGAGGACAAGCCCTTAAAACATTTTTTTAATTGCAACTGCATACAGAAACTTGAAATCTAACAGTCCTGAATCAGACCTACAGTGTTCACAATCAGATGGAATTTTCTGCTGCAGCAATTCAAATGTGAACTTGACGAAAAAAATAAGAACAACCTCCTCTTGTCTTCGGGTCAAAATGACCCGAAGACAAGAGGAGGGTTAAAGGAAAAACACCAATTCACAAGTAAAACACAGAGCTGCTCATGATCTCCTCTAATTAAGACTCTGACATCCTGTTTCTTTGGGGGGGATGTTCTTGCTGAAGCTGACGCTCTCATCTTTTACTCTGGAGCTCTCCCAACATACAGACTCCACCACAGGCAGTTTCTGATGACTCCAAGACTTTTGGGAATGACGCCTGTCACAGATTTCCACACAGCAAGTTTGTTACAATCAGACAAGCTAATGAGCCTTGAGCATCAAGATTACACAAGTGGAGGTTTGAAAGAGAAAGTAAAAATAAACATCAACATATGGCAAAGACAGAGAAAAAAATGAAAGGAACAATAACCAACAAGTAAATTCATAATCTAAGATATATATTTATGTATGCACCAACTTTAGCTAAAATGTTTTTAACCTCATGATTTGTCTTTAAACCTGCGATGATTTTATTTTGCCTTTGTATTCTTGTCTGTATTAGGGAGAGAAAATACTGCGCAATATCTGCAGTGTAATCCAATTTTAAATTTCTGTGTGAGTGTAATATAAATTCAGCATCATGCATAATGGAAGGACAGAAAAGATATGAGCTCGAACAATGTAATTTTGTGTGTCACACCTCATTTTAAAGTGTCGGTGCAGAGAAGACTGGTTTATATTTGAAAACTTTCTGTCATACCTGAGGTCATGCAAAATATTAGTCTTTTGCTTTGTGAATCTTGCTACTCATGCAAGATTTGGAAAATCTCCTCAAGCTGCAAGGAACAAAGACAGAAAAAGTTTAACTTCTCCTTTGTCTTCCAGCGAAGCACAGAGCAGCAGAATGTTTAAGAATAAACTCCTGTGGGTGTTATTTCCAGGCTGAGAGAGTCACTGCTGTTTTTGTGACTCCTCAGAAACACGTTAATAATGTAACTTGGTGTTTGCATGCAAAGTGTGTGATTAACCAGAATAATGAGATTGAGACAGCAGCGGAAAACTGAGCCAGCATCTACTGAGAGTTTAAAAAAAACAACATGAGCAAGTTTACCACACATTTATAGAAACTAAATAATTAAATAGAAGTTTCTTACAGAAAAGAAACTTCAGGCTAAAATACATGATTAGTCAACACCCAAAGTATACACTTTGCATGAGAATATAAACGAGAATATAAATTTATGTTGGAGATGACAAAGGACAATCATGCCTGTGTGCTGCATGCACACAGGCTTGATTGACAGCACTAAGACCCGTCTCCTGGCTTTGATTGGTTGATTCTAGTTAGCAAAGGAGCTCTTTTTTTTTTTTTTTTTTTTTTTTTTACAAATTATCTGTCTCATATTATACTGTCATGAAGTGATCACTTCAAAAATATATATTGTTAACATAATGCAGCTTTAATGGCACATAGGATGTTATATGTCATATCTGGGAAACATGAAAACTGCAAACCTCCATCTGAAATCCATTTTTTACTGTTTTAAATTCTTCAAATTGTTCCACAGTATGCATTTTTATCAGGCTAAAATATGCTGGTTCAGACTCATGAAAGAATATTTTTTTATATATATATAAAAATTAATTAGCAGTCCCCTCATGAATGTCTGGGGCTTGTTCTGGTACAATATGGCAAGCTCAAGACGTCAGCAGGGAACCTCAAGGTTAGAACTGTCTCATCAATTTCCATGCAAAGCCAGATGGCTCTGCTTTTGAGTTCTTCCTCCAGAGACTTTGCAAGTCTCTTCACCAGAGACATGCAGAGACCAAGGTGAAGACAAAGGCCCTAATAAAGACAAGAAGAGTGCCCTACTGAGGTCAATATGGGTGTGGGATGGATTTCAAATTTGCTCAAGAAGGCCCAGTTCTCATTATAATCTCTTATTTTTCTGTGGGTTGGAATTGAGTGCAGAAACAAAGGTTCAGGACTCGTCCTACCACACTTAAAGCACTGCCTTGTTTCCAGCCATTGAGCCGGAAAGAAGAGCCAATATCTCAAGAGTAAGAGCGCACAGACGGAGTCCCAAGAGAAGGCAGCGAGCTCAGCGTGCAGACTGACTCTTCAAATGAGTCTGTGTAGCTGTCGGACTGGAATCTTCCAGTTTAAAACTTTCCCAGTCGACCCAGTGAGACCATAAAACCAGAAATAACAAACTCAGAAAATTTAATAACATATCCTGTAAACTCTATTTCTCAAATTTGCAGGAATATTTTTGCTTTACTGCAAGCTTGATAAGAACTTAACATGAAATATTTATCATATTTTATGTTAAAAATCAAACATATATATGACTTTTATTTTGTGGTCTTCAAACAAATATGATTGATTGTTGATTAAAAAGTAAGAAATATTTAAGATGTTCCCATAAAACATATATATTGTTTCTTGACATCTGCATGAGCGATATGGCTTCTCACACTCATATAAAATATGCACCCTTTACAGAAATGATTCATTTCAGTGTAAATAAATAATAATCTTACCGTAATACCTCTGGCAGTGCACACAAACCAAATATTTCTATGTTTAATAAAAGTTCAGACTTCCTCTTATCACAAATAATTATGTTTTCCCATCTTCACACCTCATCTTTACATAAAATCATAACATTTTATTTTCATCGATCAAGCATGAAAATAAATGCACACAGATCAGCCGTGTCAGCTGGTACCAGTAGCAAACAGAAAATGTTTTCTTAGTGAGGATAGATTGGTTCTTGGCACAGCTTTAAAACTGCCTGTGGATGTTTTCGTAAGCACAGACTCACTGAGTAATGACTTCATTTGCTCAGCTCTCTGGTATCTCTTTAATCTGAGAGATGATTGCATCATCAACAATAAACTCCATTTAATTTCAAGTTTTGGATTGATGCGATAAGATAGCACTTCATTAAAAAATATCCTAATGATTTCAAGACAGCTGAAACACTTCCTTGCAAAAGTATTCATAAGATTCTTAATATTTTATCATATTACAACAACAAACTTGATGGTAGCACACACTTTAGTGTGTATCATAATCATAAATTAGCAACAAGTTGAGTCGCAATGGGCCCTTGTTTTTGTATTTCAACAGCCTTTTGTTCAGGCCTTGATCCAAGGTCAAAGTGTACTCTTTGCATGAGAATATAAATTTCTGTTGGAGATGACAAAGGACAACAAAGCAATCAGGAGAATTGTTAGTGAAATTACAGCGTCTCTTATCTCTGGGTCGTGATTGTGGCACTTGTTCCATCTATTGCTCCTGCTTTCTGTCAAAGCGAGATATTGCTGCTGTTTTACCGGCTTGAAATTTGAATTATAAAACTATTAAATGTACCACTGCTCCTATAAGTTATGCAGCACCAAAAATAAGAATTGTTTATTGCTTTCACTGACGTAACCGTCTCTTTTCTCCTACTTCTGTCAACAGGGGCCACTAAAGACATGGGCAAAATGCTTGGTGGAGAGGAGGAGAAGGACCCTGATGCTCAGAAGAAAGAGGAGGAGAGGCAAGAAGCACTGAGGCAACAAGAAGAGGAGAGGAAGGCAAAATATGCGAAAATGGAGGCAGAGAGGGAAAACATCCGACAGGGCATCAGGGACAAGGTCAGGAAATACATCTGGACATTTTCTGTATGTTTTTGGTCAAAATGTGAAATAAGGAGCTTAAACTTACCAAATTCTAAACCAAAAATAAAAAAGAAATAATAAAACGTAAGATATTTTCTCTTTTTTTTGTTTCAGTGCAATAAATTTGTCATTCAACTCTTTTATTCATGAATTTAAATTAGCTAAAGGTTTTTTTTTGGCTCTATCCCTGGTCATAATTTACAGATTTTTACATCCAAGGGTCTTTAAATGCAGACATGGATGACTTTTTTTTCTGGGCAGAATAAAAACATGTTTTCCATCTCATCTCCTGCTGAAACTGACAGCAAGAACTTGCAAGAGAAAAAGATACAACAGTTGATTTTACCTGTCTGCAGTATGTTCTGCAGCCTCCTCACAGTTACACCGTGTGGGGCTGATGTCCAGTCAAAAATGATAAATTACCAAAATTATCTCAGAAAGCTGAGCCTGCCATAAATGGTAGCTCCAGCAGTTACAATTTTATCCTGTAAAAAGCATTTCATGTGCTCTATTGCTCATTAATCCTAAGTTATTGTGTGGAGAAATCAAGCAATAATTACAAATCTGCAATATAAGCATTAATATTATTAGAAAATAAAAATAAGGGTAATCCATAAAGTGGAATATTTAGAAAACACATTTTATGTAAAATTAACTGACTCTTTGTGGATTGTGACAAATCCACAAATTACTGAAAAACATAAAAAAATTGTTTCACAAAGAAATAAATATCAGATTATGTATGTGGAAAAAGAGTGGGAATATTGATTTAAGTTTACACATCCACCCACAACCTTCAATATGTAAAGCAAAAGTTTTGACATTAGGCTTCATGATGTTTTTCTTGTTTTGTACAAATTGAAAAAAAAAAAGGAAATAAACGAATGTCTAATGAAATACAATTCCTTCAGGCTGTAATTTCTTAAACCTAGTCCAAGTTGCTATTTAAAAGATACAAAATGCTCTGAACAGATGAGACTAAAGTGATGTTTTTCTGACTTCCTGCTGACTTTATATTTGACTAATCATGTATTTTAGCCTGAACACACTTTCCTCAGGGTGAAGCATAACGGTGGCATCATGCTGTGGGAATACTGGGAAGCTGGCCAAAACTGATTAAACTGTAAACTAAACAAAAATACACAACAAAACATCAGCTTATTCAACATCACTCCATCATAATAATTTCCAAATTTCTTTTAAATTCAAATTTCCCTTAAAAGAAACCGCAAGATTATTAGTTAAAATTTTCTTTTCTGTGCATAAAAGTGAAGTTAGAACCTTAAAGGCTTTAAAAAACACTAAAATGATTGGTTTTGTTTATTGATGATCTTTCAAACTGCAAAGATTTATGATTAATATTTAATTACCCTCTACAGGTGTTTTACGCTTCTGGTAAAATATTACTCTTGACACTGCTAATAATGCATTAAACGTTTGATAGGAAGACTCTGAAGAGTTGGAGAATCTCCTCTGAGCTCCACAGCGTAGACAGGGAAGGGGAAACAAGATGAGAGATAAAGTCTGGTTTGACAGCGAGTCTGAGGGAATGTTTGACTTCATTCTGCGGAGAGGCGCTGACTGAGCGTAACGGTCTTCACTTTTAACTGATGCAAGCCTTTTGTTGCTTTGGAATAAGCCTGAGAGCGAGAGAGAGACGAACAAGACAGATTGGAGGAGGTCGAGTTAAAGCAGCATGAGGGAGAAGTAAAGAGAAGATCTCCAACAGATATATCAATAAACAATTGCTTCAGTGGCCTTTCGCTGTTAGAAACACTTCCCAAGTTATATGTTGAATCTCGTTCTCAAAACTTTTTGGTCAAAGTACTTAGGCAGAAGGAATGACTGCCATTGGGTTTAGCTGTCAAGTTGTCAACATAACATAAATCTTAAATGTAGGTGTGATATATAAAAGAAAAACACTACGACAACTATAACAAGGCCAGAAAAAAGCTTTTAGAAACAAAATAAATAGTGAGGGAGAGGGTATGTTATGCTTGCTTGACTTTAACAATCGTAAGATTTAGACAAGAAATTTGGTTTGTTTCGGTTCAGTTAAAAAATAAAATAACACCAACGTTGACAAATTGTCAGCAGCGCACTTGTTTAAATGAGCTAATCAACCGCCGCAGTATTAGCTTAGCTACTAGGATCAGTAGCCAATCCACCAAAACAAGCACTTATTAATAAATACATATCAAGCCTAAAAACATAAAAGTGTAACAGATTGCATGTTCTGTTCTTTGCATGGGAAATGTTTGAATGCTTTTTTTTTTTTGGTGCTGAATCTACGACACAGAGAGCAAGAAAAAAAAGTTGGTCTTGTTTTTCTGTGCTATTTTTTACCTCTGCTGTGCCGCACTGCCCTGACTCAACAGGTTTCATTTAGTCAACGTTATTGTTCTCCCACAGCACCGTGGCTGTGGACAGCATGGAAAAGAAAAGCCCTCCAGCTTTGTGCGAATGCACAAAATTTCAGGATGTAAACAACATGCAAAGGGTCCATAGCCTCCATGATAATTGATATTATCATCAATTAATTGATTAAAATATATAAGATATTATCATCAATTAGGCATATTTTAAAAAAAAAATTAAGAGT
Source organism: Poeciliopsis prolifica (assembly GCF_027474105.1). NCBI lineage: Eukaryota > Metazoa > Chordata > Actinopteri > Cyprinodontiformes > Poeciliidae > Poeciliopsis > Poeciliopsis prolifica. The sequence continues at coordinate 14,349,407 of NW_026562381.1, forward strand.
TAAAGTTAAAAAAAAAGTCTGCTGGAAGTAGACAAGTATAATAGTCGGTAACAATGTCTAGAGCATTAAGAGACCCTAACAAAGAGTAGATGGAACGACAAAAACTTCTTCAGTTATTTGATAACAAATATGTTATCAAGAAACAAGATCTATTAAAAACAAGAAACAAGATGAACGCTTTCGCTCTCATGACAGCTGAGCCAGGCGAAGCGAATGGGAAGAGACTAATGGAGCAACCCTGGACTGAGATCATGTCGTGACGGGAAATGGCCACACCGTTGTCTCGTTCATCGCTGCCTTGTCCGTAAGTACCGCTATCCACCACAGTCAGCGGAACAGCGAGAGATCGGCTGTGCTTGGACAACGCGTCTGGCCCAGGGTGTTTGTGTTCACAGAGCGACAGTGCGGCTAGCTTGCTGTGGCTAGCTTGCTAACATCGCGGCTGCTAACCGGGACGAGGCCAACGCCCGGCAGCTAACCGACCTAACAGAGGAAAACCAGTGGAAAACGACACGTTGGATTGACAGCAAGCAGAGAAAGACAGCGAAGTGGCCTCCAACTGCTGAGCAGGAGCCTTAAGGAAGCGACAGGCAAAAAGAAGCGAAATAATGCCTCCAAAAGGATCCAAGACCGACGGGAGACAAGATGAGGACTATGTTTCACTCACGCAAGTCAAAGAGTTGCTGAGCCAGCAAAAGCAAATTTATATGGAGTTACTCCAACAACAACAGGACAATTTTAAGGGTTTTGTTAAAATCATTGTGGACACTACTAACACCAGAATGGACGCGATGACACGAGAACTACAGGACATTAAAACTAGCCTGCAATTTACACAGAAAGACATTGACGACATTAAAGTAGAAAGTGCTAAGTACAAGGCCCGAAGTGACACGGTGCAGTCAGACATATTTAAAGTATGTGAGGGTATGATGACTATCACTGATAAAATGGAGTACCTTGAGGGGCAATCAAGGAGAAATAATCTGGTTTTTGATGGAATTATTGAATCACCAAATGAGACTTGGGCTGAGACTGAGGAGAAAGTGAAAACTATTTTAATTGAAAAGCTAAACTTTCAACATAAGGTTGACATTGAGAGAGCTCACCGCACCGGTAAACATAGAGGAGACAGACCCAGGCCCATTGTTGTCAAATTTTTACGATACAAGGACAGATCAACTATTCTGCAGAGCACCAAGGCACTTAAGGGATCTAAGATTTTCATTAACGAAGACTTCACGGATGCAGTAAGGAAAAGGAGGGCGGAACTAATGCCGGACTTAAAAGCAGCACGTCAAAGAGGGGACATTGCTTACCTACGTTATGATAAGTTGATCACGCATCCACGTACTAGTACCCCTAAATTATCCAACAATGTATGACAGACAGCCAGACATAGTTGACGTTCACTTCTGAAAGAGAAACATGCAACAGATCACGGCCTATGAGGATATAGAGCTACCCGTATTCCAACACAGAAACTATCATCTGCAAGATATTGAAACTGACATTGATCCTGATTACAACTTTATAATGTCAGCAATGATAGTTGTCACTATTACAGCGATGATCAGTTCACAACAGCACGGAAGAAAAGCTGTCAATAATTCACTTTAATAGCAGAAGCCTTTATGCAAATTTTGACAGCATCAAACAATACCTCCAACAACTTTCACAGACCTTCAATGTTATTGCCTTATCAGAAACTTGGCTCAATAGTGATAAGGGCATAGACTTTGAAATCAATGGTTATGAAATGGTTTGTAAGAACAGAGAAAACAAAAATGGAGGGGGAGTAGCTTTGTATGTTGACAAGAAGATTAATTATAAGTTGATCGAAACAATGTCAACTGTGATGGACAACATGTTTGAATGTGTGACTATAGAAATACTCGTGGAAAAAAGGAAAAATGTCTTAGTGAGTTGCATTTATAGAGCCCCTGGATCAAACATTGAAGTACTCAACAACTGGATAGAAGAAAAATTTATAACAATTAATCAAAAAATAACATTTTTTTGTGGGGATTTCAATATTGACCTTCTCAATCCAAATAAACATAGAATGACTGAAGAATTTATTAACACCATGCTCAGTTTAAGCCTGTATCCTAAAATCACCAGGCCCAGTCGCATTACATCGCACTGCGCTACCTTAATTGATAATATTTTTACAAATGTGCTGGAAAATAATTTAACTAGTGGAATATTAATGAATGACACAACTGATCACTTACCAGTGTTCATAGTCTACGACTGTAAGTGCAAAACAGACGATCAAAAAATAGAGACACATTACAGAAGGGTTACGTCTGAAGAGACACTAAAAGCTCTAGAAGCTGAGTTGTTAGCCTATGATTGGAGATTAATATATAAAATGAATGACGTGAATTCAGCATATGAAGAATTTTTAAAAACATTTAAAATATTATATAACAAGCACTGTCCATTCAAACAATATAACAGGAAATGTAATCAAAAAAATGAACAGTGGATCACAAAAGGAATACAAAAGGCATGTAAAAAGAAAAACAAACTTTATAGAGAATTTCTAAAACATAGAACGTCTGAATCAGAAAACAAATACAAAAAATATAAAAATAAGTTAACTAATATTATAAAAACATGTAAAAAGGACTATTATCATACATTACTGGATAGGAATAAAAACAACATTAAGGAAACATGGAATATTTTAAATAGAGTTATTAGAAAATCTAACAATAACAACTATCCAAACTATTTCATAGATAATGAACAGAATATTACCGATTTGAAAAGTGTCGTCAATAAATTTAATACATTTTTTGTTAATATAGGACCTCAATTAGCAGAAAAAATACCGACTACAAAAACTGCAACTCAGCAATATCTAATTGAGAATAATCCCAGCTCCTTATATCTCAGCCCTGTACAAGAAGAAGAAATCATAAACATTGTGAATAACGGTAAAAATAAGACTTCCACTGACTGTGATGATCTGGACATGAAAACTATTAAAATAGTAATTAAAGGTATCTCTAAACCACTAACTTATATTTGCAATTTATCATTTCAAACAGGATTATTTCCCAACAAAATGAAAATAGCTAAGGTCAAACCAATGTATAAAACTGGCGACAAACACCTCTTCACTAACTACAGGCCTGTGTCTCTTCTCCCACAATTTTCTAAAATCCTGGAAAAACTATTTAAGAAAAGACTGGAACAATTCATAGAAAAACATTCACTACTTATCAGCAGTCAATATGGATTCAGAGCAAACCGGTCAACATCACTGGCCGTAACTGACTTAATAGAAGAAATAACCAACGCAACAGATAGTAAAAAACTGGCAGTAGGGATATTTATAGATCTAAAGAAAGCTTTCGATACAATAAATCATGAAATCTTACTTAAAAAATTAGAACGCTATGGAATTAGGGGAGTAGTTTCTGACTGGATGAGGAGTTACTTAAAGAGCCGGAAACAATTTGTGAAATTGGGAGAGGTGGAATCTGATTGGCAGGAGACTGTCTGTGGAGTACCACAAGGATCAGTATTGGGACCAGTTTTATTTAATCTTTATATAAATGATATCAGTAAAGTGTCCAATGTATTAAAATTTATCTTATTCGCTGATGACACAAATATTCTAGCCTCTGGCGACAATTTAGAACATCTTCTCTCAACAGTCACTTCAGAGATTAGTAAGTTAAAGATATGGTTTGACCATAACAAATTATCCCTAAATTTGGACAAGACGAAAATCATGGTCTTTGGGAACTGTTATAAAAATACTGAAATCCAAGTTCAAATAGAGGACGTAACTCTACAAAGGGTTTTTGCTAATAAGTTCCTCGGTTTAATAATAGATGACAAAATCAGTTGGAAACCTCATATTAAATATTTACAGAGTAAACTCAGTAGAAGTATATCCATATTGGCTAGAGCTAGACATGTATTGAATGCTAAATCACTTCATATTCTATATAACTCCCTGATTTTACCATACCTATCATATTGCTGTGAAGTGTGGGGAGTTAATTACAAGAGCTCTTTACATCCGGTAACCGTCCTACAGAAAAGAGCCATTAGAATCATCCATAATGTCGGTTATTATGACCATACAAATCCGCTCTTCATAAAATCCAGAATTCTCAAATTCGACGAGCTTGTAGAATTTAAAATGGCTCAATTTATGTTCAAAATATCTAAACAGCTGTTACCTGAGCACATACAGAGCACGTTTTCTGAAAGAGAAGGGGGGTATAACTTGAGGGGTCACTCAAACTTCAAGATCCGCAAATTCAGAACAACAAGGAAAAGCTTCTGTATTTCAATTACAGGTGTAAAGTTATGGAATAAGTTACATGAAGATTTAAAACAAAGCAACAGTTTAACGCAATTCAAAAGAAAGTACAAAGAGGTAATTTTCAATAGATACACATACGTGTAATAGAAAGCAATAAGGTGTGTATTGCAGATAACTTGGTGTAAGGGTTAAGAAAGACAAACCAGTATAAAATGGGAAAATGAATAGGTAAATATTAGTAACTGTTACTTCTGACTGACACTTTGATTTTGATTTTTTTTAATGACAGTAGGATTCTACAGTCTCAAGTGTTTAGGGGTAGGAGTTTATAAGTTCTCACTTCTTCCTACCCCATTTTGAGCATGATATGTCAACTGAAACAAAAAATCTGTATTTTCTCTTCTTTCTTATGCACTTTTTGTTACTGTGCACTATTTTATTTTTATATTTGTATCATGTTCGAATAAAATTTCATTTCATTTCAATTTCATTTCATTTCAATACCACATAGGTGGACATAGCTGATAGTTGTTTTTGTTTGTTTGAGTAATGGTTACAATCCCTGATACGTTCATAAACCGTCCAGCAAATAAAAATCTCAATGGAAACAAGGTGTAAAAATTTCAGACAATAAAAACGTAGATAAATCAATATGTGACATTCAACCTCTTTTACGAGTATTCTTTAAAATATGCAACAATGAAAAGTGTTTAACGACACATGTTCAGTTCTTTAAAGACAAAATGTTATTAAAATCTGACAAATTAATGACAAAATGTTATTAAAATCTGACAAATTAATGACAAAATGTTATTAAAATCTGACAAATTAATGACAAAATGTTATTAAAATCTGGCCTGCTGCGTCGTTTATCCTTTGTTGTTCCTGCAGTATGGCATCAAGAAGAAGGAGGAGAAGGAAGCCGAGGCGGCTGCTGCCATGGAGCAGGCCTCAGAGGGCAGCCTTACCCGCCCTAAAAAGGCCGTCCCCGCCGGCTGCGGCAACGAGGAGGAAGAGGAGAGCATTGTGGATACTGTCATGAAATTCATTCCAGCCCCTCTGATGGATATGTTCAATAAAAAGTAACAGGGTTTTACTTGGAAATATGGTTAACTTCTTACAAAATCCTTCTAATTAATGCTGTACCAGCCTGTCCCACTCCAACCTGCCGTCACACTCTTCTTCACACTTGTCCAATCCCATCAAACCAAATACTAAGTGTCCTGGAATTACGCAGTGTGCCATGATTTTGTCTTTGAGCTGAACTAGCCAATCTCAGAAAGTGATTCATACTTTTAATATCATGACAAGAGAATTATCGGGTTTGAAAATTACAAAAACACCTACATATATCGCTTTATTTAACATCTTTTCAATCCATTTCTCAGAATCAGTCCAAACATTGCCGACAACCACTTTTTTGTTTGTAAATAGCCTAAATAATATAAAAGAGTACTATATATGAGTGAAATACTGTATGATATATAACAAGAATACTAAGAGTATAAGCCATATTTTTAACTTTTAGGGAATTATCCAAATCATATCAAATTTAATTAACATTTAATTTTCCTTTTACGTTCCTGCTAATTTTTGATACATAGTGTACAGAGACACATGCATTTTTTTTATTGGTTCTTCGTTGTGGCCATTCACCCTTAAATTGATCATTATGTGAATGTGAAATATGAACATGACATTTTAAATGTGTAAAATCAAAGTCAAGTAAGTTTGTGAAGTGAAGGAATTTATTTCTGTTGAAATTTGTTTATTTTGTATGCATGCATTTAATACCTATGAGGCGATGTGCATATGCTGATTTCATTTGTAGTCATGAAAGAGAAGATGTTGGTATTTCAGGCAATAAATTATTTAATTAAAATATTTCATTCAGCTTCACTGTACATTAGGAGATAACTGATTGTTCAAAATGTTCTTCCATGGAGAAACATTTTCTCTATATGTAAAAGCCTGTTTTAAAACAGGAGGGTAAAATTAGATGAATTCAAAAAGTTCACTGGTTATATTATATTTGATTGTGGCTTAGAAAACTTTGTTTTTGCCAGTGTTAATTAGTCTTCTTTTAAAGCAAGACATGTAAAAAAAATTACCTGGCTGGTTAATTTGAAGCTGTGAGTAACATCTCTGTGTTTTCTTATTTTATTTTAATGTAAAAAAAAGAAAAAGAATAGAAACTTCACAAACACAACTATGTTGTGTAAACACTATATGTGGACAGACAGTGACAATAGTGCAATATCTTGTTCAAAATGAAGTTGTCCTGTGTCTGTTGGTTTAACAAATGGGAGTGAAGTCCCAAATCAGCAATAACAGACAATCTTCATTGTTTTGTGTTTCAAAGTTACCCCTAAATGTGTTAGTCGATGTTAACACACATGTCAACGTACTGTAGCAGTGAAAGTTTTGTAGGTCAGACACATTTAATTAAAGAGGGAAAGTGGGACAATTTGCTTCATCTCATAAAAGTGTTTTAATCACATGAGCATTTATCAACTGGAAATTGTTCACTGTAATGAGGAAGGCTAACACAATGAGAAATGATTCACAAAGCTTCATGGCCCAACAAGGCACAATATTTAATATTACGACAAATTCTAGTCTGTTGTGCCAGGAAATAGCTGCACAAATTCAAATACCTGTACAAATTCTTTTTTTATGCCTTTGTTTTTAGTTTTACTTCATTCCAGAGTATCTTGTCGAACATTCCAGATATTTCTTGACATTCCACCAGATTTATGCTGGTAATCCAACTACTTAATTACAGATGATTGGAGTAGGCCTCAGTCAATGCCTTTTTTGCCTTTCAGACAAATACATCACAATGTAAACCTTAAACTATTTGTGCTTTTATAAGTCAAAAATTTAAGATTGACTCCAATCTACAGTTAAACAGATGAGATGTGTGCCAATTAAAGGGTAATTTTAGCTGCCATGTACAGAAAAGCCCAAAATCAAATCTCTGTAATCATCAATGCGCTTTTGAAAACAGTAACTTAGATATTGTGGTAGATTTTGTTACTGGATGTTTTGTGATCCACTTGGGCACAGTAGGTGTAGTTGTAGCTGAGGTTTTAAAAGCCACACATTTTGCCTCGATGTTGCAGAACTTGTGTATTCCTGTTCCTTCTGTAAGGGTTTTAGTTTTTGTTTTGTGTTTTGTAAACTGTATATTTATTTAAAATACAGTATAACACACAACACTGGTGTAATGCCACCCATAGAGCACATTTATTTAACGTCTTGTGACTTCACGGCATTTGTAAACTGCCAGCCGCTGTGGCAACATTATGTTAGCAGTCAACCATCTGATAGTTGTTGCCATGTTGGGGAGCAGTTATTTAATTATACCAAAGAATAGTGATGTTGATAGCAGATTTAGTAAAAGATCTTTCATTTTTGTTTTAGTAAATTCTCAGGTATTATAGCTTGATGTTTGATTAGTAGGCGTTAATTACAGCTGTTGTTGAATTACCGTCAATATAAAGACATATTAGTTTCATTGCTAACAACTTAGCTTGTCAACAGCTACTATTAGTTTTGAATACATTCATCTAAATAGTAGTTGGGCTACCTAAAATACTGCTAAGCAGTGACATAAAAGTAAAAAAAAGGAAGTCATATTTAACATATTTGGTTTAAACCTGATGGATTTTGATGGCATGAAGTCCAGTTTCACAGCTAGCTAGAAACCAGGTTTAGCTAGCTAGACAGCTTTTTTAGCGACCTCGGTTTAGCTAGTTCTTTAAACCTAGGTTTAGCTAACCTTGTCTAAATTGGGTTTAGCTAGTTTAGCTAGCAAAACCTAGCTTTATTTAAAGCAAGCAAGTTGCTCTATTATGACATTTGATTTTTAATACTTTAACTCAAGAAAATATTTTAAAAGCTTCTATTCCTGCCTTGAATAAGTTCCCAAGCAACAAAACTTAAACTGGTGAATTTATTTGCTAGCAACTTACCTTTATTGTTCACAACAAAAGTCTTTGTTTTGTTGTGAACAAGTTTTTATTGTTGGTCTAATGGTATTTTATTAATATAAATTTATGTCTTTAATAAAGTAGTTTCATTTCTTGCATCCTACCTTATTGATGGCAAGCCAGTTAGCGCATATTAACTTTAATTTAATAAAATCCTTAGCCCGGGAATATTTTTGAAACTTTATTACTCCCTTAAATCAAGCAGTCCTGTCGCTTGTAACATTTTGACTGATATAAAGGAAATACATAGATAGTTAACTATGATTTTTGAATCTATTGCCCAACTCGATCGCTACAAATCCTGCCCTTGTTAAAGCCCTTGCTAATAGTGAGAAACTGCCTGATCTAAAAAAGAAAGTTATAATTATTGCCTTTTAGTTAACATACTAACTTTTATTTTGGAATATCTTCAATCCCAGATTTGTTAGAAACTTAATAACTGCCTTAAAAACAGTCTGATCGCTAGTGACCTGGTTTTCTTACTTAGGCCACAGTGACATTTACTTTTATCACGTTTGGTCTTAAAATGTTTTAGAAAGCTACAATTACTGCCCTTGTAATGATGCCAAACAACAACATCTTAGCAAAAATCATGTTATTCAAAAGTATTTTTCAAATTAATAAAAACCCAATCACTGTCTGCATCTAATATTCCACCAAATACAGTCATGAACATTTTTGTCATTATCTTCTAAAAAGAAAATTGATTGCTCTCCTGCTGCCCAAACAAACTGCCCAAGCCCTGGTGGAAGTCAACATGTTGCCATTTTGTGAATGTTGAGTCAAAAGCCCACAACAGTTGAAAGTCACCTATTAATGTCACTCATACACTCATTAGTGGGTTTTTAAAAACTGCCTGAATATGAATAACATGGCTTCTAGAAGAATAATCCTTTGATGTGACTTGAATGTAAGTGTCTGACATTTCTCTCTTCTTGCATCTGTCTTTTCTCTGTTCTGTATGTGCTGAGGAGATGCTATTTCTGGTGCCGTTTTTTCTCCCTGTCCGTTGTCAGTCCTGTTTTCTGTCCTCTGGTGGCTGGTATTCTGTCGAAAAGAAAAAAAGAAATATGTTTATTTGCTGCATTATTTTGTACTGCAAAAATCTCCTCACCTTTCTCCCAGCCCCTTCCTCTCTGTATCCTCCTTATGTGTTGACAAAAGTGTATGCATGCTTTTGGTGTGCGATGTAGGCAAGGTACTGGATATAAACGTTTCGTGTCCTCTGTGTTTCAAAGCTCCACCTGTTAGCCTCACTGCATGCTATTTTAGACAAATATTTCAATATGTAACTTTCCTGCAAAAGTGGAATCACTGCACACTGAGAATAAAGTGATTTCATATAATGTTTTATAGTCTTGTGTTTATGCATTCAAACTGTTAAAATGCAAAATGCAAAACACAAAATCTTACCAAATAATTTTGGTCTACAAATATTTGAGTACACTTGAAATAAGAGAAAACAAATTTAGCAATTTTTCAGCAAGATATGAGAGGTCGTTTTAGGTGAATAATTTCTTAATATTGATGAAAATGCATTAAGTCTATTGGTAGACATTTTCCCCATAATTTTACAATAGAACAAGTACTTTTTCAATATTAAGAAGTTATTGACCTTTAACAAGCTCATATTTCTTGAGGAAAAGTACATTTTCTCTTGTTTCAACAAGACCAAAATATCTCCGTAAGATGTTGTGTTTTTGCACTTTATGTATTTGGTTTTGAAACCACTGGTATTTCTGCTTTCTGGTAAAAATCAACTCTATATTTCTGAGACTAGGACTTAGCCTTATGGTTGTGGTTCATCCCATTGCATGACGATCAGCTCAACCTTTAGTGTAACCCACATGTAAATGTGTCTGTCAGTAAATACTGTTTTTCATTCTCGGCATGGCTTTATTTTTTCTTTTAACTGGGATTTTAACATCAATAAAACTGAAAAGGGCTGTAAACAGAATGCAGTGTGTCGTTCAAATCATGACTGAAGACAGACCTGACTTATGATTGTCTCACAGTGACTGCATGGACATCAAACAGATAAAATTAGCATCTCTGCTGTATAAGCTGTTTGATCTAAGTGGGTCTTTGATATGAGAAAATCCCAAAAATTCAAATGCCACGCAAGGATTATGGATTACAACTCTTTAAATTTGGTTTATTTCTGCTCAGAAAATTAATCGATTGTTATGCCAATGGTTAGGTAACCAGGTTTGAACTTTAAATTAGCTTTTTATTATTTGTGAGATTTTTATTTCTAATAAATTGTTCATAAAATGATCATTTTAGCCCAGATTGGAAGTTATTTATTTTTACTGTGAAAATTACCTTTTAATTTTGTGTTGCAAACAAGTCAATCCAGCAAATCATATAAACACAGTAAAAATAAAAGCATTTTCTTATGCATGATGAATTAGGCTCCATGTGTTGTTCCTTGCACTGGATGAAGCTAAATATTTCTTACTGGCTGCTGCAACAGATGTTGAATAAGTCATGCAGCTCCTCATATGCAAAATAGATTCGTCAAATGGGCACTTATGCAAAATTAAACAGAAATATGTCTAGCAAATTAATATAAGTTTTAATATTTGTGAAATTAAACCATAAGCAGTTTTAATTTGAACTATAACCTTTCAAATTCTTCTTCTTTTTCTTGCTAATATCACTTTAATTAAGATTAGCCAGTGGATTGCTAATTGTGAGGAGGGAGCATTCTGTTATATTATCTTCACATCTGCAGGTACTGCTGTGAAAATACCAAACTGTTTTGGTGAAATGTCCTCGGTAATAAGCTTCAGGTCTTTGCCATCACCCTAATCTTTATCTTCCTCCACATATTTGGGTCATTCTCACACCGCGAATATTAAGAATTACACTTACAAGATTAAGTGTAATTCTGCCTGGGGTATGAGTAGTTTTGGGGATCTTTAAAGTGGACTTTTCACCCTGATCATAACCTCTTAGTGGCACCACTGGATGCTTTTTTTGCAATAAATTAAAAGTGTCAACCACTTCAAAATCCAGATGTTTGAAAACAGTTCAAAGCATTAAAAATGCTACAGGTACTGCTTCTGTGGCAATAAAGGCAAAAGCAATGAAGCAGATGTCAGAATGTGTTGTGATTTATTTTGTTTTAGGGGGGACAGCAGGAACACAAACTGCTCTCTAAAATTGCAATTTAAACCTAAATACACAATACTGGGCAAAATTTTATTGAACCAAACAAAACACATAGTTCTGTTCGGGATGTGAACAGTTTGCAGTAGATTTGTTAGTCACAGTGTTTTAGGACACAGGCTCATTTTTCTAGTCGTTATCCTGTTTAGCTTAGCATAGCTTAACTGTATATAGCTATTTTTAGTGCTGTTTTGCTAACTATTCATCTGATCAGCTTAAAGTGAAAATTATTGAACCATTATAGATTACAGATTGTAAACAAATGTTTAATTAACTGTTTTGTGCAGTCATCCTTTCCTTTCATTAATCATACACTAAAGATGGAAATTAGCTACTTTGCTATTATGTCATTTATTTGTAGGTAAATGTTAAAATGTATCTAATTTCAAACAGTGAAAAAAGGTTTTTATGCTCCTTTTGTTGTTTCACAACAAAAGGAGCATTTTTGTCATGTACTGACAGATAAAATGCTAAACTATGATCTGATTTACGACCAGTTTTCTCTCATACATTTTACATTTTGACACCAGTCGACGCAGCAACATTTCCAGTTCAACATTTCTCCATCTAATTGCCCTGATTTTCACCTAATCCACCTCCTCTGAACACTGTTAATGGCTCAGAACCTGGCTGCTCATTCTGCAGCAGGACTGCGATATATCTCGTGGTTTTACTGCGCCCCTGCCTTTCCGCCACTTCAGGCTGTTGAACACACACGAGAACGCCGCCTCCTCAAGTCTCCCAGCAGGAAATGGAGGTATAAATCAATTCCATTAGTATTCATGCTTTGAGGTAGCCTTTTCAGACCAAGCTGCCTTTGTGCTCTCTGAACAGCACTCTGGCTGCAGGAAAGTCACAGCTCTATTGCTGTCCTGTAGACATGAAACAGTCACTGTCAATTAATCACTCTCCGCTGGGCACTGGCTCACAGTCATGTACCCCAGCTGGTATGCACCATCCAGACACTAATTTATCTTTAGAGCTGAGAAAGTTGATTATAATAACAATCGTTAATTTAGATTTTTCTGTGATTAAATTAATTTGCTCTTTTTGTGTTGAGATAAGATGTCTATCACTTTGAAGCCTCAGTTTTGGGTTTTCACTTTAAATAGATAGTCAGAACTATCCGTTCAAGGAACTGAGGCACTAAATAGAGCTTGATTGTAAGTAGCTGCCTTTTCCACTGACTACTGGCGGAAACAACAAAGATGACAACAGAAAGTAGAGGACGATGGCTGAGAATGTTTTTTAATGACCTATTGCATGAACAAACTTATTTAAGTGTGATTTTAATCCAATTTCTTTCTCAATGAAAACATAGCAATTGACACATTTTTGTGACAAAACAAATTTGTAATGGAGACCTGAATCCTACTAAGAATCAGAAGAATAAGCCGAAGCTTTGATTTATGTAGTCTTTTTTAGTTTTGGTTTAAGATTTATGGGAAAAATCATAATAATGAAAAAACACACTGTGCATAATAACTCCATCAGTGCTGTCACATATCTTTATTAGAAAATTGATACACAAAGATTTATGCCACAATGTGTAATAATAGCAGAATCAGGCTTCAAAATGTAATAAACCATTCATGTCACATCATATAAAGATGAAAAATGCAATCAATTTCTTGAACATATTTTGCAATAGTTTCTGCCGAATATGTAATAACATTATTAAATGCACTGCTGATTATTTTGACGTTCTATAAATGATCATTTAATAATGTGGAGATAAACAATGACTAACTTTACGTGTTCATCCTTATTATTATACTTCTAATAAAGATAATGTTGTAGATGAAATTTTGGTAATTAAATGGCAAACATTTAGTTTCTTTTTCAGACAATGCAAAATGATTCAAAATGTGTTCAAGTATTTTATTTTTGAAGCCAGTCTTATTGCATTATTACATATCGCTGGATTACGTGTTTTACTATGAATGCTGATTCTGCTCTTATTTGCATATGCTGTTATTCAAATGAAGTTTTGTGAGATTTTCTGAGTCATATCAACTCCATCAGGCAGCTGCTTGACTGCTGTGACTCTTGAAATGCTTCTTCCTCCGCCTTCCAGCTCCGAATCTACAGGACCTGAATAGCTATCGCCGCATCCCAGAGAGACTCTGATTGACAAGTCCATTGCCTTGAAATCTCAGCAGCCGCAGCAGCTCAGATGAAGCTATTATAGGTCTATTTAATGAATAAAGTAGCGCTGAGACGTTGCTCACCCACATCAGCAATTGGCATGGGAGCTGTTTCTCCATCCACCTTGGTGACAAGAGGTTTGACGTAAGGCATTCAATTTAAACACAGCTCTCCAAGGGGACAGTCCTCCATTTCGCCGTGTTAGAAAGTGCAGACAAAATGAGCTGAAATCGGATTTTAAATGTCCGGTAAGGAAAACTCCTGACCTCAATTAGTGAGTATTCCTCCCCTGGGTCTTAGCTGCTAGCTGCTGCATGATGATGCCAAGAATTTGGCTTTATCTGTCTGCAAATAAATCCTCACAGACTGAAGGTATGAATATTGTAGGTGAAGCTCATGAAGATGTAAACAGAACGTTCTGTTCAGTCTATAAATACTTATCTGCATTTAACACTCTTTGTTGTGTGAAGCTGTCAGCTGTGCACTGCTATGCTTGTCACCAGGAAACTAGGTGTAGAGCAGATCTGAATAAAAACGTTAAGATAGTTGAAACTGTTGTTTCCGCTTGTTTTTGATATTTATGCTGAAAAATAATAGGAAAACCCTTAACACTGTGACAGCTCATCATGCTTTAGGCATCAGATGATTAAATAATGTGTGCAGAGAAAATTCATGCATAAGTCATCTCCCAACCATAAACTACTTCATTAAACAGTTCAATTGAAAAATTATTTGTTAGATTTTTGACATTTGGTCAAGGTGAAACAACGGTGTTTGCTCAGTCCCTCCTGGATTTTGTGATTGTTTCTGTGATTTGTTGTAATCAAAATCATCATTTGTGGAGGAGAAACTGAAGAACTATTTGCAAGGTTTTCCATTCTCTTCTCTTCCATTTTGTAAAATGTGCAAAATAATTTTCCAGATTCTCATGAAGAACAGTGAACTGTCCTTTCATGTATGAAAGTGACTTTTTGATTCTCAACATATTGATAACAAATTATAACACCATCAAGTGAGGCAGAGGCAGCCTCACTTAGCAGAAGTTAGAAATACTGCCACCTTCTGGTCGGAGTTACCAGTCATTTAAACTTAACAGTTTGAGCTACTTTTGCAGGAACTTTGTGATAAACTCATAATTATGCATTACCGTAAAAAAAGGAGGAGATTTGTTGATTTGGTGTGAATTGAACTGATGCATTTGTGGATTCGCAAAAAACTGAAGGAACTATTTTATTCATATATTTTCATTGGGATTTTATGTGATGGACCAACACAATATAGCTGCAGTGACTGTAAAATGGGTGGACAAAAAACACTTAATTTTCAAAAATGATTCAATATAATTCATTTCATTAGGTCAGCAAAAGTATATTAATTTACATAAGCCTTTACACAACAATTAATGAGACAAAGAAAGATCTCTAAAGCATTTCTGAAAAATAAAATGAAAGAGCAGCAATTAAAAAGAAACTTTAAGTTAATAAAGTTAACTTTAGTATTGGTTGACTGCCTTTCCAAAACCCCTTGCTCAGTGTTGTATGTTTAAAAAAAGCTCCTGGTTTAACATCACAGATTTGTTTTTCCCCCCTTCAAACATGATATGTTGCTTGTAAAAGGAGTTCATTCAGCTAAATGTGAGCTCTACTTCCCTAGAAGATGCTCTTTCTGCATTAAGCTCTGCTGAGCTGCAAAATTGAACTGGCACCATGTACGGAAATTTGATGTAACAGACAGCAGCATCCCAAGCCTGATGTCTGAATTTTGATTCTGAAGCAGCTTTGCAACTGAGCGGTATAAATTAAATCAACTTATGGGTGGAAAGGTTTACCATGCAGCAAAGGCAGGCTCGAAAAATGTAATAAAACATGTTATTAAAATTGCACTGGCTCTTATTGAGCCTGTTAGCTGAAACATATGGGACTCCTTAGCCCATCTCTGCAGCTGCAGCCCTTAATCCACCCACATGCCCTTTTATCCTGGCCTGAGATTTAGTTTCTGGATCCATTTGGAAAACAATTCAAATTTAGCAAGGTGCCTAACTGTCTCAATCTTATTTAAGACACTCGGTGCTGCACAAAGTTGAGATGGACCAAGATTTATGCACAGAAACTATGTTCAGAAACCTGTGGGGTTTTCATGATGCATAATCCCAATACAGTGATGAATATTTGATGATATAGTGATTATATTTCTTTAAAAAATGCAAACATACATTTAGAAAAACAAATATTTACGTAAATGTATATATTGACTATTTTCACTGTCCAACATTAAACCTGTTTCGGTTTCCGGTCAATAAGGATTACCAAATCTGTTTGCATTCCTTAGAATACTGGAATATAACTTATAAATCTTTAATATGGACTTTAATATAGACTTGTATGTGAAGAAATCAAAAGGCAAATATGCAGTTTTTGAATTTTAATGTTTCCATATTGTGTTTATCTAAGTCAAAAAGTAATTATAAGCATTTGAGAGAATTTTATCTTAAATCTTTCACACAGATTATGCCCAAAAGGCAGAACTACTTATACACCAGTAGATTGTATTTTTTTGTGTGCATGTTGCTTTATTTTGTAGCAAACCCCTAACATTCCTGAGGCTAGCTGTTATTTTCAGTAAGTTTTAGTGTCACTCTGGCACAAAGCCTGAAGTGACTGCACATCCATATTTAAGGTAATAAGGGGAACTGTAGTGAAGGTTTAAATTGCTCTCTGCTCACAACAACAGATCGTATAAAACAGAAACACTCTTAGTCCATAGCATCTCTTTGTTACACTTACCTTTCTCCAGAGAAAGAAAACAGCCAAATATAACCTGAGAAAAACAAACTAAGCACATAAACAAAGAGTTTTTGTACCGAGGGAGAGATCCGTATTTCCTCCACACAGAAGAGACTCCTGGCTTTGATAATAGCAGCTGCAAATGGCCCTTATTTCCCCAGGTGCCACAGTGAGAAAACACGATATAGTTTTTATTGTACCGAGAAGGTGTAGCACAGGATATTTCCATCTCTCATTAGTCTCTTTAGTGTCTGCTCTTAATTGGATTTCTTCTAAAGTTCAGATTAAACTCCATCGGTCTCAGGCTCTGGTTGTGACCCAACGTCCAGCTTCCTATCTGTGAAGCTGATTAAATTGCATCTTGATTCTGGGAGTTGCTCGTCGTCATGTCTAGACTGATTGATTTGTTTTGCAAACAAGTGTTGTGAAGTCACAAGGGATTTTGCAAAGAATAAGGAAACTAAAGGACTTCTTTGTTTGAGGATACAAAAACAGAGAAATTTGTTGTTTTAGGCCCTTTAATTTAATCATACTGAAAACTAAAAGTAAGTAATGTACTGGCAGTGAAGCAGATCTCTCAGCACAGCATAAATACATTCAGAAAAAAAATATTTTCTAGTTCTTGGGGCATTTCTTGCCCTCATGAAAGAAGTCCTCGTATATTTAATTAGTGTGCTCATTTAAATTTCATTTGGTACTTTGATAATTTCATATTACCTGTCCTTGGGCTTCATAAATATTCAGTTTATTCTTCATTATTCTGATTAAACTTGAGCGTTTAAACATCAACTGTAATTAAATGACAGGCAAGTTGCCAAATCTTTTCTGTTTTAATACAGTTCAGAAAGTTATCAGCAAATGTTACCAACTTGAAATACAATAGTTTAATGAATGTTAAATGTCATACATTTTTATAATAATTATTTTATTTATTAAAATGCCTGTCGTATTTTTGATAATACACCGTAGAGAAGAAAATAAGACATTTTAATCCCTGTTTACTTGGTTAGTTGCGCTGGTCTGCAATAAATCATTTGATAAAAATGCATTAAAGTTTGTGGATGGACAGATTTATAATTCTGCACTGAGGGAAATAACATAGCAGCTCAATGTTTGACACTTTCCTGGGTTCTTTTTGCAGAGATCAGGACCTTAGATATTGAATATCCATCTTTCTGTTTTGTTTACCTTCATTACTTCATGAAGTAATGAGTTCATTACCAAAAGACCATTTGTAGTACAAATCAGTTTACAGGAAACCACATTTTGTTAACCTCCGGAGCTGTTGATCTGTTTGCTGGCAGCCTGAACGAAATCAGAAGTGCTCTTGTCTCTGTGGGGAGCAGAGGATCTATGTTTCAGGATCTGTGAACAGATCCTGAAACATTGATGCAGAAAGCAGCCATGTTCTCGTCCCTTAGCCGGAACGGCAGGCACCTCCAGCAAAGACTTTCAGGGAGGATCCATCATGCTGAATAAGTCTGAGCTTTTTATGATTCCCAATCAGTCCTCATAGGACGAGAGTGAAAGATTTTTATTTCAGTTTTTGCAAGAGTTTTGCTTGAATTCCTCTCTATTAAACAAAGCATATGGTTAATCTCAGGAGCGTGGTGTGCCATAGTTATCCATAAATGCACAAATAACAACTTTTATGGAGTTGGATCCCCAGTGAGAGCACTGAAGCAGTCCAAGTCCAGCTGTGACAAAACTGGAGAGATCTCATTAATTTTTCTAACACAGACCCTTAAGATCTTTCTGTTCTCTGTCCCTGATGATGTGCAAAAGCTGCCAAATATCTTTGATTCTGTCACACAAATTGAATATTAATCAAACCATAACAAAGAAGACACATTGTGTCATTAAGTGTGAGGTTGTCTCAGAAGCATGGAGGAAAAAGACAAAAATTTAAGCCACATTGTTGCAACTTAAAAATGTCATATAAAAACAGAAAACATACAGAAACACAAAGGAAGCTTAACTAGATAAAAAAATAATAATCAATCTACCTTAATGTAGGAGAATAAACCAAAACAGAGCACAAGAAATAATCTCAACACAAGGAATCAACTGAATATGGGAAGACATTACTAATTTATATAAACTCAGAAGTATTTAGTAAACAAATATAATCACCTGTGGATTATGATATACAAATTATTTCGATAACAATGTCTTGGTCAAGCAGGAAAAGAACAGTTTAAGTTTAGGGCATAATTATGAAAATCTGTTTTCTTGAGACAGCACAACAAAACAAATTTTATTCATCTAAAATTTCAAAAAGAAATTAAATAAAGTATATAATAAGTTTTTATAATAAGCAGAACCACATCTAACCAGACACTTTTACTGAAAAACCCTCAAATCGACTTCGATCAAATCAAACTTGGCTAAATGTAGAAAACATTTTGAAAGAAAATGACCTTTTGAGTCCCCAAAAAATGTTAAAACTAGATGCCTTTAATACAGCAAATGTCAAAGTCCTTTTTACATTTTTGATCTATAATGAATAACAGAAATTTCCAACAAAAAAAACAACAGATAAATAGATCAGACTACTTGACATGTTTGATTTTTGCTTTTCTTTTCCACAAAAGCTTTTGACTTGATGCTTTTGGCGTATATGACGAAGTTTGGACAGCGCTAATCTCAAACCATACAGCATGTCTCACTGTCTGCCACAGTGAGACATGCTGGCAGACATGTTGACCTTCATATAGCTGAGGAAAGACGGCAAATAAATAATTTACAGGACCAGTGGAGTGATACTAAGGATGCCCCTTGTTGTCTGTGAAGAGAAAATCCATACATTTTGCTCTGAATCAAACATCCTGAGAGCCTTGTGACCATGTTAGCATCGGTTGTGTCAATATGCAGTGGGTGTGGTAACGACTGGGAACCCAAATTGATGGAGTGATGCAGTGAAGCTCATTACTTTCTCCCCGATGAACGCCCTCTGCTTTTTTCTTTGCAGATTTGCTGCACACCAGATCTGTGAAAACAACAGATACAGCTCCAGCAAAGATTAAAACATTTTGTTGTTTTTGCTGATTTTATTACCAGTCAATTATTTACGAGGGTAAATAATCACAGATTTACCTTCATGCAAACAAGCATAGCAATAACCGAGGTTTGTGTGTACACACCTTTCATTATTTGAAGGGTAATAAAAACTTTAAGATGGATTTCAAAAGATAAATAACTTTGATGAAACGTCATAGAGTTTGGTGCAAAGACATTAATGACTCTTGTAGAAAACCATCTTTTACATTTAAAGCCACTGTTGAAGAATAACAGATAAAGTAAAAGGAAAGAGTGTATAGAAGCATTTTTGGTTCTAGTGACACTATAGACCTTTCAATTATTCATCTGAATCATAACAAGCTAATGAAGAGCAGAGGAATTAATGACAAGGACCACCTTTAGTTCAGAGTATCATGCATAATTTAATCGATTTCCCGTGAAGCACAGTCGCTCCAAACACACGCATTGAGATGTGATTGAGAGGAAAATGGGAAATTAATGTTGCAGGTCTCTTAAAATGCATCTTTCATTGTTGTAGTGTAACCTTAGGCTGCTGGGTGAGGTTTTATCCCTCAACAAAAAGAAAAAAGAGATTATAAAATGTATTTGTTTATAATACAAAAAAGAAAACATTTCATTCAAAAAAGAAATTGAGAAATCAGCTTAACTTGTCAGTAGATAAGTTAGTTTTTCTTGAAAAGAAAGACGTGTTCTGTTGTCAATTCAGTAATTACAAACTTTGTTTAATGAAGCATTGACAGCAGCTGTTGTAAGCTGTGAGTTTCTGTCGATTTGTTCATGAAAGTGATGTCATGTTTTCATTATTTTCAGAGTTGTTCTAGAAAGTGCATTGATGCCTCTTCAAGTCGTTTGAAAAAAGCATAAAAATGGGAACAGACAGACACGTGTTACTTCACCAGACTAACAAGATGAAGATTTTGTTGGCATCAAAATGAATGATGAATTGTAGCCAATCAGAAAATCAGGGATTCATTCTCCGACTCTGCTTCTAATGAGATGATCAGATTTTGTGAGGGAGGGAATCATGTAAAGAGTGGAAACCCAGTGGGAGCACGGGAATAATTATTGTGCCATTTCCCAAGAACCTTGAAAGTTTCAAACTTTTCTGACATTCGACTCCTGACCTTCTCAGAAAGTGAGACAAATTGAAAATTGTTGGCAAACGCTCACACTTCCTGCTCCACTGTTAACAAATGACACCAAAAGGTCACTGAAAAAGTTCATGGTCCTCATCTATTGCGTTGATAAAGGTTAATAAAAACACCAGGAAGTTATTCAGGTGGAAAATGCCCCCATGGGGCTACTGTTTTGCATTTCAATAACGTCAAGACAGCTTTCACCTAACAGTGTCTGTTTATTGCCTTTAAGGTTCCCAATTAGTTGTGCAACGCTTGATGTGGAAGCGCAGAGGTGTTTTGATTTCTAATTCATGTATGGCTGATCTTCTCTTTTGATGACCCCAGTCTCCTGCAAATGTAAACGATATGATCAGAAGAGAGGATTCATTAAAAAAGTGGCGCTTTATTTCAAGATGTAGATGTCCTCCAAAATCCAAACACATCACACGTTATATTGTTTAAAGGTTCAGAGAAAATGCGTCATACATCCATCGATTTATTAGGTTTAAAATTAGAAATAGCCTCCTCTGGGTTCAAAAAACCAGGCATAGAATTTCCCAAAGCAATAGTTAGAGACAAGCTGAACTTTTTATTTTTATTTTGCAGCCCTTAGAAGATGGAGTGGAGGGTTACATACATCAGTTGCTGCTGACTGGCATGTCAAAGCCTGAAGGGAGAAAAGCCTTGTGAGGTCATTAGTTGGAAATAATCAAATGGACCTCCACTGACTTATTTTTAACCTAAATTTACAGCTGCACCTGGCAAGATTAAGTCCACTAGAGCACTCTTACAGGGTTATTACTGCCAGTCGGTATGAGTGCAGCTGGATCAGGCGGCACCCCTTCTGTGTCCAAACATTTCACTCCCACCAGACTCACCAATAGCTTCAGCTTTGCTTTTATGAAACTTCAGATGTGCAACAAGATTTTCTTTCAGTCAAACATCGCTTGTGCATAAAATAAGTCCAAACCAAAAGCAATGTTTAACAACTGATTTATTATTTAACTTAATTATTAAAGGTGATCTTTATGGCAGTTTATGTGGTGCAAATTCTGAAAAATGTCTGCAGGGAACACCCAGAGCTTTTCTTGTCACAGTGTCTGATTTTAAAACTAAAGTGGTGTCAAAAAAGTACAAATTAAAGTGATTAAGACTAATTTTTGCTGTGTGAAATCTTAAATTCTACCTAATGAGGTGGGTTTGTATAGGGCCGACATCCCAGATTTCGTCCACCTACTGATTTTATACAGTTTCCAGCAGTATTTTATAGCACTAGTTTGTTTTTTGATCTTTAAGAACTGATTCCTTCCTCAGGCACATATACTGGGTCTTTCTAACCAGGGACTCAGATGGGAATAGTCTTTCGCCCCAAGGCTTAGGTAGAATGATAAGACAAACAACTTTTTCGTGATAAGTCATGGCAAGAAACACATTTTTCGGTCTGGTGCACACTGTAATAGTCTGCTGTTTTTGCACGCTCCATCTACTCAAAGTGTACTGCTCTCATTTTATGAATACAGAGAAAGAGTGCAGACAGACGTGGACATGAAATACCTCATTTACAGCTTCATGCTTTTAAAAGAATATTTAAATTTTTTCCCCTCATTCCATAGAAGCAGAAATGCATATTGTATCATGTGGAGTCGATCCCTGATGTGAACAACTGTGGACAAAGAAGCAGCAGTGCAATGCAATGAGCTTCGTTTTCAAACCTAAATAGAGGAGATTTCACCTGCATTGATGCTACAGGAGGTAATTCAGTATTTTTATGCACCAAATTATGTTGGGTTTTAAATGCTATTTTACAGTTTTATTCAGATCTGTGACATGAAGAGATGATATGTGGAAATGTTTATTACTATATGTAAAGGTCCTTTTCATATATGCTTATTATATAATATAGACCAAAATTTTGGACACAACCTTCTCATTCAATGGGTTTCCTTTATTTTCACGACTATTTATAAGGCAACTAGCCCACTTATTTACCTGACAGGACACACCTGTGAAGTGCAAACCATTTCAGGTGTTAATTCATAGTTTGATGCCTTTAGTGTGAATCTACAATGTCAATAGTCATGAAAATAAAGAAAACTCATTGAATGAAAACGTGTGTCCAAACTTTTGGTCTGTACTGTATGTGGTTATGTTTATCCAGTTAAAATGTTAACTACCAAAAAACCATAACTCCCCTCCAAATCATAGTACAGCAAATAGAGCGGCTGCTCCTTTTATCAAACGCCTTTTCTTTTTGTTTCATCTTTTATTGCTGAGAATGAACCAGGTGATGCTGAACATCATGAATGATTTTCCTCCAACATAAAAATAGTAGCTTTGTGTTCAACGATTGCATGAAATCCAAACTGTATACATGTTATATATCGTGTAACAAAACCTAAAAATTTTATAAGCGTGTGAATGTTTTGCCAATGCATAGGAAACACCATAAGTTTACAATTTTTAATGAGAAAACATTTGCACCTTTTGTTCCCTTTTAATACTTTTGATGCTTACAAGACGAACAAAATAAGAATTGATTTGCATCTGGACATTAAATAATAAGAGTTAATAGGTCTCCAAGATTCTGTGACTGCAGTAAATTTCCGTTCCTGTCCACCAGAACAGTCTGTTATTGGATTAATTAGTTGCTTTTGCTTTCCAAGAACAAAATCGTCTCTTGGGAAAAGAACATGAAGCCCCTTCCAAAGTCTTTTCTCATGGCTCAGCAAGATGTAGTTAAACGTTCAAGATCCTTTTATTTGGACAGGACTGCCAGTTTAGTTACTGCACAATGACTGAGAGGAGTTTTATTCAACACAGGCATGCGTCTCTGTCACTGCTTGAAACTCACGGCTTCATGAAAAGTATTGAATCTTGTGTCTTTGTCCTTATCCAACCAATTTAGCACTGTGACTGCAGTGCTAAATTGTGCACCCTAAAAGTATTGTCTTGAGGCACAGTCCTGGTGGATTGATTTATGGCTCTCTGCCTCTCAATTCTTACCCAGCCATCAGGAGGAGAAAGAGAAATTACAGTCAATGATGGAAATTAGCTTCTCTTCATATCACTCTGCGTCTTTCAGAAGCAATTTTCACTCATTGGGTGACAAGCAGTTCATTTAAAGGTCAACTTCAGAGCGTGAGAAGCTTTTTAAGAAATTTTGCCTTATAAGTCTATTGATAGGTTTTAGTACTTCTGTGTTCAGATGGGAGAATTAAACTGATTAAGAGTTGCAGGTTAATGCTAACAACTGTCAACTTTGTCAGTTTTTTGGTACATTTCTACTTCAATCGTAGTACAATTGAAATAATACAAAACTAACTTACAAGTAACTTTTCAGCAAGATAAGAGCTTGATTTAAGTTAATCATTTCTTAATATTGATGGAAAAAGTATTGCTACCACTGCCATCATTTAACTCATGTTTGTTATAAGTTTTATAAAATGGGAAAATATGTATTGCTACTTAAAATTATCTGCCAATGTATTTTTTTTGTCTATATTAAGGGATTATTTACTTAAAATGCTCTAATATCTTGCTGAAAAGTTACTGTAATTTAGTTTTGTCTTTTCTCAACTAAATTACACCAAAGACACATGATACCGGTTTGTGTTTTTGCAGTGTTGGCTTGTTATAAGAAGTAAATATATAATGATCTGTGAAATTTTCCAATCTGCTTTGGTTTTATGTGGCATTCTTTGATATTTCAATCTTTCATAAACTTAAAAAGATCCTATAAACATAACTTTTTTTAAGTATTCATAACCATAATAATTATAGAAAACTCTGGTGTGAAAGTTTGAAAAATGCTTTCGATTGATATCAATTATTTACAGGTTTCCATTTAGCATATTGTTCTGGCTCTGCAAGTTTGCACAGATGTGTTTGTGTTTGATCCTAAAAAAGACAAACAATCCATATTTGCATGAGCGTTCAAGGGATGAATTATTCACTGCATGTACGTTTGACCTTCCTGCTTAGTTTAGTCTACCTTCAAACCAGAGGAATAAATAACAGGCTTTTAAATGGGTTTTCACTTTATATACGGATATATATACATATACATATACTGGCACCCTTGAACTTGCAATAGATTGTATGTCCATATTGCCCACCCTTTCTGAAGAACCTCAATCACAAGCTGTGTTTCCATCAACCATAAAACAGGAATTGATAGGAGAAGGATGGCACGGTACATTTTTCGACAACTTATGATGTGAAGGAACTTTCTCATACGTGATTTTAATTATGTTTCTTACTTAATGGAAACACCAAAATAGCCAAATTGTTTTTTTTTTACATTACCAGATTATCACAAAAAGTGACTTAACAGAGAAAAGATGGATTCCAACAGACCAAAGCCTTGTAATTTATTAATTTATTAATCATTTTGGTTTATTTTATTGATCATGGAAGAGAAACGTTTGTGTAAAGTGATGAGTTGATCACTGTCAGGAGCTACAGAGATAAATGTGCTTATCCACATGTGTTTCAATCCCCATCTTTATGGAAGAAATATGTCTAATTCCCAGTATTTCAACAGCAATTTTTTTTTTTTGAAAGGACCACGGGAGAGGAACACAAAGAAAATAATCACACTTCATATGCTTTGGTCTTTGCAGGTGTTACACCTGTTCTGGGGTTCTCTGTGATGATGACAAAAACCTTTGAAGTCTCATCCCGATCTGATGTTTTAGCCCCTCAAAGCCTGAAATGTGCTCTGTACAAGGCCTGCCAGGTACACTTCCCCATCACACCAGCACCAGATGAACAGCAATGGAGCAGTAATTGAGGCAAAAATAGGTCTCTCCCTCTAAGCCGTATCGCCCCCCTCATTTTCTCCTGCCAAAATATAAAAAAGAAGAACACTCAGTGCAGAGGCAGCAGAGTAATCCAATCAGCTCTTCTCCACAGTTTTCATTTGCTGTTAACTGTCTCCCCTGCTCTTAGAGGTCACACACCACAGATGTGGCCAGCGGAGTTGCTGGCTACATCTTCATAACGGCTCCAATTCCCCACGGGATTTCCACCAGTGGTTCCTCCGAATGTGTAAGCTGCTGAAGCCATTACCCTCGATCGATTTCGGCAGCGTGTCAAATGATGTTCATACGACGTGATGGAGCCACCAGCAGCACATGTGCATGCTTTCTGATGCCTGAGGACAGATATACAAATGCATATTGAATATTAGCTGCATTTCCATTATAAATGGATGCAAGACTTTGGCAATATTCTGCTAATGTCAAAAAGACACAATTTATAATTTGACACACAATTATGAATAATCATATATGAATGATTTTTTTTCATTCAACAAGTCATTAAGCATGTGGCGCCATCATCCTCCTACAACTTCCTGATGTTTTCATTATTTTTTCTGTCAGTAGAAACATCTGAATTTGGTCACGTGATTTGTATGATGCGAAAAAAATGTTTCCATTGCAGTTTTGTGAAGTACATAAGGGTTGGGCCGATTGGAGTTTTCTTATAATCTTTAAAAAGCCTGACCTGCCAATTCTGATTTTGACCAATACTAATTATTTTGTCTGAAATGTTGCTAAATATAGCAAGAAAGTCACTGAGTTGGTAACGGTGGAGTAATAATAGTTAACTGCAAACATGCAGACATGACCTGGTGAACTGATCTGTCAGTCAAAGCTTTCAGTGGAGAACAGAAAAGGACTGCGGCTGATTTTTAGACCTTTACTGGAATAGATTAGATCATGGGATAAGATTGGCTTCACATGTAAGTAGCGGTAAGTATTGATATCTTGTTTGTTGAACAAATACTAAAGTTAACAATTCCAATATTATGGACAGTTTCTTTTTTAAAAACGTTATTAAATGCAATTTATCATGACAAAAATAAATCAAAATTCTTATCAGGATAAGAAATTTATTGAAGTAATGCAATAAATTCCCATTCCTATGCTGCAGTTTCTGTCTGTATTTTGTTTTCGAGGCTTGAAAGTACCTTTAATCTTTACATAATCAACATCTGCAAATGAAAACACATAATTTCAGACGTTTTACTTTGCTAGTGTTTTTAATTAAAAGGTTGAATCAAAAGAATTGTCAGGATGTACCAGCTGAAGGTTGATGGATGGTTTCTCAATTCAATTTGCAGACATGAGGGTTTTTTTTTTTTACTTTACGTATTTGAAGCAGCAGCTGCTCTTAGAGATTTAACTAAACTGAAATAAGGAACAAGTATAGGAGTGGGAATTGCATTTAGAGCATCTTTGATGTTTTTGCTGTGCCGAGATAAAAGCGATTGTTCTGTAGGAAAACATGAAGAAACTGAATGAAAATTAGCTGAACAAATAGGAAAAAGGGAAAGAGCATGCTTCAGAGAAGCTGCATTTAATTAACTTGCAGATGAAGAATAACTAGAGTTGTTCTTTCATTATATGCTGTGTTTAATTTATGGACCATTCATTAAGTATGTCTTTAAATCTATGGTGTTTAGGGAAAACTTGAAAATGGTTAACATTATGAATAAAAAAATGCAGATAATTACATGAACTCTGGCACTTCTCTGCTTTGTTCTACATTATTTAGAATGTGGTTATCACAAAGCATTTAAACAGCTGAAATATTGCAAACTATGAGTTAACTGTTAGGAAACTTTATGTCACTGCTGAAATGTCACCAAACATGACAGATGTTAGGAAAATCATGAGAATTTTCATTAAACCAAGAAACTGAAATAACAGCTGCACTGTCAACCTCAACTTCAAAATCCAATATGGCTGCCCAATCCATAACATTAATTGTTGAGTAAATTGTTGTCTCTAGTTTCTTTTATGTTCCTAAAAAAAAACTCCATTTATCTTTTATATTATTGACTGGTTAGTTTAATCAACCACAGCGATACCATGACTATTATGAAATCAGGTACCGCTGGTACCATGGGTCGGTACCGAGTCCTGCTGGAAAATGAAATCTGTCATTATCCATAGGTGTTCATACTTTTAGTTTCATTTGTGTTTCTGGTTATACTCATTTCTAAATTCCTTAAGTCTGATTTTGTTGTTTGTTTATTCCCCTTCTTGTTCTTTTAATTTGTACATTTAGATTAACATTCTTTAGATTAGTGTTTCTTTGTTTACTGTTTTGAACTGAAGTGTGTGGTGATTGGTATCTGAAAAAACTGCAGGCATCCGGTCAAAGATGTGGCATCCTTTTATTATTGCTCAGCTTACAATTCTTGATGCAACAAAACTAAATAATCAGCAGACATCACACTTAGAACTCCTCTATTGATAATATAATTGCTAAGCTGTTGAACTACGGCAAAAATTACTACAACAAAAAAACACCGTTCGGCACACTCTCTAGAACATATAGGATTAGTGTTGTCGACCATGATTGACAGGCAGACCAGCCAATCACAATCCAGCGAAATCCACAAAGCACAGTCTGACACTTTTGGTATTTTCCACACCCCCTTTCCTTTTTATGTTCTTCTTTTCTCAGCTTTCAGCTTTCTTTCTTTTCACCAGCTGCCTCTTCCTACCTCTGATCAGCTCTTCTGGGTGACCTGCTGCTCATTGTCCCTGGCTTGTTTCTAAGTTTTATTTCCCATTTAATTATTTATTAAATACTCCATTCTTTATCTTCAGCTTCTGGCATTTTTGTGGTTGGATCTGTAATAAATACCATTAAAGCAAAATCAGCATCTCCATGAAGCTTGTTGGCAGATGCTTGAAGAGCTTTAAAATTTCCTGGAAGACAGCTGCACTGGTTTTCAACTTTGATTATTCTCCCATCGGCGATACATGAGCTCAGATTATAGCATCCCAAATTCTAAGAAAATGTCATAAGAATGTCACTATTTAAATGTGGAAGCTAAAATTAATTTACATTCTTCAATATTTGACTTCTTGAAAGCTGAATTAAAACCACAAAAGGATTTTCAGGTGTTGAAAACAAAGCTAAAGATTTATTCCTCTGAAACATTTTCATTTCATCTTGCGTTAAGTGCCGTCTATACCCTGTCATAATGCCCTGTTCATAAAAGTGCTGCATTTTTCACTGCCCCGACTGCTTGACAGTGATGTGGAAATAAACTGCCTTACCCATTGTCCTGTGCATTAGTGAAAAAGACTGAAAGAAAGTCTTTCCTGCTGTTCCAGACAACTGAAGGCTCCTGATAACAGAGGAACATGAAGCTCACCCAGAGATGTTCTGTTCTTGCCAAACAGCTCCCTGCCTATCTGCCACCTCCGTGCTGAGAGCGCCGAGCTTCCTGTTTCTGCCCACAACCACCTCCAGGATGGTACCACTGAGGTTTGGTGGAATTTATAAATATAAGAGACTTGTAGCCAAAAAACGGACTTAAAGGAGACGTATTATGTAAAATTCACAAGGAGACGTATTATGTAAAAAAAAAAAAACATTTTGGTTTCTTCTGCTTCTAAGACATTCCAAGCCCTTAAAAAAGAAAAAACATCCAGCTGGTTTTTGGCAATAAGTTCATGTTTTTTTTAGTATCTGGCAAAAGAGCCATTTCAAAAACCTCTTGAATGTCCCTCACTTAGCAACCTGGCAACCCCAACCCATCACCTAGCAATACAAGCAGAGTTCCAGCACATTTGGTCAGGTGATTTTTACCACTTTATGCGCTGTGCAACGGCTGCTGGAAAAGACAAGTGTTTTATTGTTGCGTATCCAGAAATTGCTTGCTGCACTCTTGTTGGTTGTGCAGCAGGTTCCAGTTCTGTTTTTCAAAGATGCATGATTGTGCAATTGCCCATGTTTGCAGACACCCAAAAACTGCTGTAAAATCCCATTTTCTAAGAACAATTTTATGAAAAAAAATGTAATGAACATGTTTTCTATTTTCTGTAAATAAGTATAGCAGAATGATTTCTGAGAGTCTATTAAACAGAACAAGACACTTTCTGATAGATTAGTTTTAGATTAACTATCACAACATTACCTCTAAAACTGGCTGATGTTTTTAATTAAAAGCTTACAAATCAGTGGGTAGTGCTGTCTGTTTCTGATGAAAACAAACCCACAGATGAATTATTAGGTAAGAGGCAGAACTGATGGATGGATGAAGGGGGGGAATAAACCCATGGAAAACAAAACGGCTCATTACCGCAGACAAAAGACTGAGAACAATGAGATATTACACAAAGACACAGACTCAGAAACACACACAGCGGATGAAAATATATTCTCTCCGTACTGGCGCACACACGTTTATGTTTGGGGAATGCTGTTGTTTTTCCAAGGAAATGCAACACACACAGATTGAGAGGATAAGGCTGCTCTAAGATGAGGGATCAACTATAAAGCTACATTTTTCACAGGAGAATTAATCTGAGTGGAGGACATGATGGATGGCTCATATCCATGGATTCACTGAGAAAAGTAGCTGATGATGAATAGGAACAGTGGCAGTGGGTGAGCCAACACTTTATTTATCATGGTATGTGGGAAATAAATTGTCTCCACTGTTACAGTGTCAATGTGTTTCTTAAAGAGAATAGAAAGCCACTGATGACTGGAAGCTTGAGTCTATATTGATGGCACTTCCTGGGCTTGTCATGATTCAAATAAATTCCCACAGGACCAATCAGCCTGGAAACGTAAAGAAAAAAGTAAATGAGGTGGATCAGCTCACTCAATTTACTCTTCATTCATATTGTGGAGTACAAATAACAGAAAAAGGAAGGAAATTCTAAAAGTAAACATTTTAACTGTGAAAAATTCATGTTTTGACAATAGGACACAAATCACTGGGTAACATTTTTTTTCTATAAATATGTCCAATACTTTATTCAATGGTAAACCTAATGGACATTCCTATAATTCAGAATTGTTAAAAAGAAATTGTAAGATTTGGCTTTATTTCATTTCATGTCCTTAAATCTGCTCTCATGTTATTGATCAAAGCCTTTACAGTTTTTTTTTTTTTTTTTTTGTTTATGGTTCAACTTTTACCTCTCTGGTCTCTTCCTCTAATGTCTCTCAGATGGAACGGAGAAAAAAAATCACAAAGACATAACTTGCCTTCAAACAGAATAACACTTCAATGGTGAAGCAAGATAATGGAGCTAGAGATAAAGAAAACATTCATCTTAACATTACCTTAACAGCAATGAAAAGTAAAAAAGAAACTGTTGTCACATTTAGGCGGTTGGTTCTGCTTCCCCAAAAACTTCAGGGGAAAAAAAACAACAAATAATATGTGAATATTTTAAGAATGATGACACTGTATGACAACCTTCTGAGAGATGTGTTTCCCTTAGAAGTATTCAGTTTTGAAGCAAAGAAACAAAATAAAAACTTGATTATCTGCTTTTTTGGGCTGGTCTACTGGATAAAATGCCATTAAAATACTTTGAAATTTGTGTTTGTAATGTATTGTAACCATAGGCACTGATGAAGCATCTATGAGGTTATGCAGTCATATAGCATGTTGAGCTGCATGGACATAATTTGATGGATAAAACATCGCCAATTAGCTGGTAGAGACAGTGACACTCCTGCAGGCGCCATTACTGTGCATTCAGTCATGTCAACAAAATGATACTGTTACAAAGAGCAGAATGTGCATAAATTTGTCACAGAAATGCACATAGTCCCCTTTTTTCTTATCTGTTTTTCTTAAAATGTGACTTAAATTAAAGCTGAGAAAACTTAATGTTTTATATGTAAACTGTGTATTCTTTTTGCATTTAAATCAGTAAACAGTTCAGTTTCTATCAGTTCATTCAAGATGCAAAAAAAGAGGACTAATAGGTTTATGTTTTTAAGTTTGATGTTTATTTTGTGATTATCAATAAGAGATCACCTGGACACAAGCGGTGGTTGATTAGCTAGTGAGCACCTCCAGCTAGCAGGTCGCCTTTTATGTCATATCCGGTCAACAGCACCAATAACTGTAATAAAATGTGTACAATGTCTATTTTTGCAAAGAACTATATCAATCAATTCCATACAGTTACTTCAGCAACCTGAACTCTGAACTAAATTAATCAACATGTCACCACAACACAAAACCCCCTCAGGTTTGGTTTGAATGTTTTATGATTCTGCATACAGTGCAGGGTGTGTAACATACATGTCCATCACTTTGGTTTCCTCTGCAGCAACAGAGTGGCCCAGATTGTAAAATACTACATATATACCAAACTGAAAGGACAAAAAGAACCTGCTCATGTTTTGTTGCTGAATGTCTTGATAATGCTCATCTCTGCCTCCCATTAGGTGAATCATCTCCATTTATGTTTGTCTGCGCTCTGTAATTGATTGGGCCTGTAATTGCTCCACATATAGTCAAATACCAATGATCAGGGTCACCAATTTTATCACTTCACAGTCTAAATAATTGAAATCCGATGGGACTAGGTAGAGGTTGCTGCTGTGAAAATTGCTAAGAGGATTTCAGTTCTTTAACTCCTGAGTTTCAGCTCCTGTCAAAATATTCAAACTGGAAGTTTCCAAGAGACAAAAACATCTTTTAAAGATGCAAAGTTTTACTACCTGAGAGGAATTTAAATGGTGCTTTTCTTAAGCTGTTTGGAAACTCCTGCAACATTTTAATTAGAGGTCATGACTGAAAGCCAACTCTTCAACCTGTATAGACTGTCAAGAAGGAGAAATAAATTAAATTTATTCTAAATCATTCTCCGTTTGGGTCATTGTTGTTCCAACCGAGTAAGGCATTTTTATTATAAGGAAACTCAAATAAGAAAATGTTTCCAACAAGTGGGAAGAAGAAGAAGCTGGGTAGAATCTTGATTGAAAGGTCTTAACATCTAATATTTCTACCAAAATAAGCTTTAGGAAAGACAAGCGTCTGCATAAAAACAGGTTCATTTCATTAGAAGAAAGTGGCATTAATTTAGCAGAAAGTAAACACTAGCTGTTAGCTGTTGCCAAGTCTGATTGTGGAATTAAGCAGAAAAAGATTAAAACATTCTGAGTTAATTTATTTCACTATTTATTTATTTAATTTCATTTAATTTATTTCAGTTTTAAAAAATTACTGTTGTGAATTACAATATAATTTGTAAACAAAAAATTTGAGGGTTTCCTTGATTGACATGGTCTATTAAGCAAATGCATTTTAAGGTCAAGGGAAACAGAGCTAACGAGGTACTCCGATCCAAAATTACTTTATTGAAATATTTATGTACAAACTAAGAATTTTCTCCTATTTCAAATACAGAAACAGTGAAGAACAGCAAACATTTTCCAGATAGGTCAAAGTAGCATCTAAACAGTGATCAGAGAGATTTGGACGTTCCTGTTTGAAATTGATGCTGCCAAGCTTTGTTCAGGGCAGACATTTGGTACCGTGTTTATGTAAATATCTGCTGTTGTTCTGCTGCAGGACACATGAATGCCAGAAGAACACAGAAGCCTGGCATTTCAGCTTCATCCCTGACATTTACAAAGGGACCACTAAACACAGCCGCTGCGTGGACCGTGAGAGGCTTGTTTCCAAAAATGTGTTCCGATGAAATTGTCACAGCGCCACAATAAACCTTGTTTCTTTTTTGTGTGAATCCACTGTCTCTCCTCTGCTGCGTAGCTTTCTGGCACCAAACTATTAGATCTACTGCCAGCGACTGAGAAGAGAGCGCTATCGCTGCCATGATGCACCTGCATTTCTCATGACAGGACCAAGAACCAGCTTCTTTGAGTTGTTTATTTGTAATGTCAGCATACTACGTTTAACTAAAGTAATGTATCAAGAATTTTTCAGTCACTTTACACAAAAACCTAAGTGTTTTGGTCAAGTTTCTAGTGCAAATATGTCAGTACACTTGAAGAGAAAAATAATTTACAAGTAGCTTTTCAGGAAGCTATAGTAGCTTGTTTAAGTCTATAATTCCCTGATGTTGATTTTAAAAAGTATTTGTGGTAGATAATTTCACTTACAGTAAGACATTTTTTCCACTTTAGTCACAAGTGAAATAATCTGCCAATGGAACTTGTACGTTTTCATCAATATTAAGAAATTATTGACTTAAAGCAAGTTCCTATTGTAATACTTTGTGTTATAAGGTGTTCTCACATCTGATAGTCCGGTATCCATAATACGGAGTGAAAAAATGGTTTTGAGACAGAGGAAGGAAAAATGGATGAAATCTGAAGTATTTGCATGCACTACACATTTAAACTTTTACATTTTAGTGCAAGAAAAGCTATATTTGTGTAATTTTGTCACCTGGAAGTCTGATTTCTTATCTGCTCCTTGTCAGTACTGGATGTACAGAACATGCTTCTCTTAATGTTCTATGAAGTTAAAGTCACTGCTTTCTGTTGGGTAAAATCAACTTGTGTGGTCAGAAATGATTCATGAGCTTATCTGCATAAAAAGCGAGTAACTATAGTCTGATTGCTCAGGAGGGATATTAGTGGGAGATCGAAAAAGGTCCTATCGCTGCTCACTTTGTTCTTTTGCCAACCTTTGACTGAATAATTTTTCAGTCAGAGAAAGAGCTGTGGTAGCAGAGATAAACTGCATCCAGCACATAGTGTGTTCCTTTGTATTATTTGCATTGAAATCAACTAAAGGTACAAGCTGACACATTGGCAAATAACCTTTCAGTTTTTCACTAGTAATCCAGCTCATGTTTTTCTGAAGAAAGCTACAACCCTACTGGGCTCCAGGCTGAATATCTATGTTTAATATGTGCCTCAGTGTTATTACATATCCTCTTTTTGGGTCAGTATGTGAAGAACTTTCACTTGCATTAGTAGTTTAGTAATCTGTCCTTCCCAAAGCTGAACTGCAGCAGACAGCTCCTCCTGTCCACCACATAAGGAGCTTAGAGAAACTGCAGCGAGGACAGAAATGGAAAACGATGGGTCAGAGCGTCTTTTTGTGCTAAAGAAAAAGACAGATTATTTCCACTTGGAAAGACGTGTGACATTTCATCAGAAAAGGAAAATATGTGCAGATTGGAGTGAGTGAGACTCCCTTTTAGGAGTAAGTGCTAGATTCTGCCAAAAGGCATTAAATACACAGGCTTGTATTTCACTGTCAGTAGGAATGATTTCAAGTTTTAAGATTAAGAAAAAAAAAAAACACCATTTGCAATAGGGAGAAATTACTTTACTTTCAGATTTCCAAAATGTAAAATTGGCATTTTGCATGTTTTTGTACTTTGATTTGGGTTTCTACTGACTCTAAAAGCAGATCAAGCACTTAAATAACCATCCAGCCATTTTTTGGCGATAAATTAATGTTTCTTCATGTCTGAAAAACTAGCCGCTTCAAAAACCTCCAGAATGTAGGCTTGGTTGTATGCGCTGTATAATGGCTGCTGGAAAAGACAAGTGTTTTGTTGATGACTTACTATTCATTCTTGTTGGTGGTGGAGGAGACTCCACTTCTGCTTTTCAAAGATTTACAGTAGTATAATTGTGCATCTGTCTGCAGCCATTTTCACTTACAAGGTAACCCGTTGAGTTGGGGGGAGAGAGGAGCACTGTAATTTGACAAAACAATTTCAAAAATTTGGATTTTGGTTCAAATTATCATAAACTCTTTAACTGAAACATAAAGATATCATCTTTGATTACAATGGAAAATATAATCCACGTAATAAGCCAAGCTTTCAATCAATTTAGATTTGAGAAACATACATAATGAACTTCGACTGATGTTTTGTCCTGATTGGCTGCCTGCAATCACATGAAAGAATGGGGTTGTTTCAGGCTGCAGCCATATCTGGATGAGAAGAATAAAAACATTCCTGAGGGAAATGCATAGAGGAATCATCCGACTGTCGCTGATGAACATCAAAGCAAACCGTCCTCTTTAATGATTCATGCACGTTGTGGGTGCTGCAGAAAGGCACCAGCGGGATCTCAAGTGTGTCCCAAATCTCTGACGCTAACAGAACAGATTTGTAAAATTTTTCAGGTTGCTAAAGCAGACAAACCCTTCATTCTAAGTGGTTAAATATTCAAAATTGAATGAGCAATGACATAGTGTCGTTGCAGTTTGAGGCAATTCATACACATGGAGATTAAGTGTGCAGACACACACCAGCCCTGTTTAGTCCGCTTCAATCAAAGTCCAGTTGGTTTGGTGAGGTGTGAAGGCACAATCGGACCAAAAAAAGAAAACAGTGGAGATGCCAGTGTCTTATGCAGGCGTTGGAGTGACTAACCTCTCGTACAGGGGAGCAGCTATGGAGCTATTTTGGATTCAACATGTTTGAATGAAACCCAACTTTTTATGGACTGTGCGATGCTGAGAGGGCTCTGGTGGAGCCAGCTGCACATTGTCTGAAAAACAAAACAACAAAATATCTTCCTCCTCCTACTTCTTGTCATAGTCTTCAATTTCATCCGGCTGTTGATCATCCGACTCCTGTGATGCAGAGAAAGTGTTTCAGTTGCAGTTTTGCAACATTTTTCCATTTCCATACAGCTGAAAAATCACCTCATCCTAGCTCAAAAACCTTTCATAAAAAAAAAGTGAGTTTGTGGAAACTGGCGTGTTTTTAATCAGAATTTCAATTTTCGCAATTTTATGCCTAATGAAACACAGCTCGTGTCTTTTTCAGAGGTTTTGGTGTTTCTTCCACAGGTTCTTGGTGCAGCATCACCACAGGAGAAAGGGAGAACATGTTTCTTCAATTAGTTTGCATCATTTGACACAGTGCAATGTGAAAGCAAACCACACCAGCTGAAAATGTAACAAGTGTTGCCATTTTCTCTAATCAAACCTGATAGCCTAATGGACTAACAGATGTGAAAACAACTTAAATGGTTCAGAAGAGACCTGGGTTGTAAAAGCAGAAGGTAGAGAACTGTCTGTGTGTTTTATGAAAAAGTAGGGTCTCCAAGAGGGCAGACACTGCTTCCTCTCTGTGTAGTGAACCTCTGAAGCCTTTCTGCACGCTGAAACCAGATAAAAATATTTGATAAGAGTACAGTCCAGGCATTGCTGCTGCTTTGTTACACAGAACTTTAGTCTGAATCAGGCCTTTTGTGAAGTGTCTTACTTAAAAGGCCTGGGGATATAAAATCTGCTCAGTATTCTGGTTGAGTTGTCAGTGTCAAGTGCTTAAAGTATCGTGGAAAACTTTCAGAAGAAGATGTGCTGTCTGAGCCTTTGGGGCCAGAATGTCTAAAGAGATTTCGAACTGTCGCTCCAAATGTTTGCATTGTGAAGTGAATTTTTACTCCTCATTTTCTTAGGTACCTCGCAATTAAATTCAGTGAAATCAATTTCATTCAGACGTCATCAATTTGTAAACAGAGTATAAACTCAGAGATTAATCTCAGACTAATCCAGCCAGAATCAGTGAAGAAACTTAATCATGAAGGCCAGTAATCACAGCAGTGAGATCAAATATAAAGTTATGAACAAGTCTAAAAAATGGTTAGGTTAAAAAACAACAACCTCAGTGTTAAACATCCCACAGATAATTAATCAAGTCATTATTTCACAATTGAGTGTGTGCAACAATGTGCTATGGAGGCAAGATAAATGCCATACAGTTTCCTGTTTCTCATGGCGCCTCAATTACCTTTGACTCCAAATTGATGTAGATGAAATTTGTTGCGCTGCATGTGATTCAATCTGCCACAACTACAGGCCATGGAGAACAACTACAGAGAAGAAAATATTCAGCAAACATAAAAAAAACTGTAAAAAAAAAAAAGAAAATGCATAATGATGCACTTTATTGCAGTATTCAATAATTTATCTTTTAGTTTGACATATATGCAGTGTTTAATGGCTTGCGTCTGCTGCTGCAGAAATCCATAGTTCTGCTGTTTATATGCATGTATTTTACATAGAAACCACTGCATTATATACAGTTCCTTGCAAATGTAGAACTTATTCACATTTCATCACATTAAAAGCATCAGTGTAATTTATTGGAATAGTAAGTGCTGGATTCATTCAGCACACAATGAACCCAGCAAATAATTGAAATTCTTGAAAACTTTTTAATTTCAATTCGGTGTTTTCAAGGTTTGGAAAATGTTTGTATTCGTATAAAGAAGTCCTTGAAAGTCCTTCATAGTCAAACTGCACAATTTAACATTAGATCAAAATCCTGACTGTGGAAAGCAATATTTATAGTTGAAGTCAGAAGTTTACATACATCTAAAGAAAAGACCATCATCATCTAAAATTAAGCCAGGCTCAACTTCTTTTGTTTTTAGGTTTTAAGTTTGCTAAAAAAAAATTGTATAAATTTCTTCAAATTTAAAAGATAAGCTTATACTCTATTTGATTATCATTTCAAAACATAAAATGTTGTTATATTTTAAGTTTATTTGTTCCTCCTATGTAGAATACTACCACAAAATATTATTAATGACAGTAATAAATTATGCCATATAACAGTTTATTTATACAGTTTTTATCTCCAAAGTGTGGTGCCGGAAACTCATCTGGTACAAAGTAGCTCATAACTGACCGTCTGCAAAATAAAGAAACGAAATTCTGCCAGAAAAAGTACATTTGGTCCATTCAAATAAACTCTAGTCATTTCAATACAAGCGATATTAATTGCAGAAATAAGTAGATTTCCATTGACATTTAAATCTAAAAATCTTAAAGAATAAATTAATACATTTTATGAGCTAAA
Organism: Poeciliopsis prolifica; assembly: GCF_027474105.1. Classification (NCBI taxonomy): domain Eukaryota; kingdom Metazoa; phylum Chordata; class Actinopteri; order Cyprinodontiformes; family Poeciliidae; genus Poeciliopsis; species Poeciliopsis prolifica. Next base: position 14,387,552 of record NW_026562381.1, read on the forward strand.
ACTTATGCTATAAAGTCAACTTATGTATCCAAACCAAACCAACTCAAGTGATTTATAAAGGTGAAGAGGATAATATTAATCTTAAGAACGTTTGCAGACTTTAGGCTTCTTGTGTTTTATTAAAACTCATAACATTTAAAAGCCTCGTTTTGGGAGTTTCAGTGCACAACAGCAGGAGCGAGAAACACCACCATTGCAAGTTGAGTCATTTCATAGTAAGAGCCCCTCCAAACCTCTGGGGAACAACTGGAAGACCAGCATATTAAATACATTTGTTTCCTTCATGCAGGCTGCTCTGCATAAAAAATATTTGCAAACTGTTATTAATATTTTTGGCCCTTAAAAAAGCACAATTTGCAGACTATTGTTTTTTATTGCTGCTGCATGACTTTAATCACAACCACAAGTTAAAACAAAATGAAGTCCTCATACTGCTTCCACAATAATCAATAATACTTGGTTTTAGGGAACATATTACCAATGAAAGCTGCTCTTTCATAATGCCCACAACCCACAACTTAGTTCAGTCTTTCTTCTCAGGCCAGATCAATTTAATGTCGAATACTCCAAAGGTTGTTTATTATTCAGTCTTTAACTCTTTATGTTTGTTCATTATCATTACAAAACAATGAAGTAAGAACAGTAATTTTAATATTTTTTTAATTACATTTAGATAGTGTTCAGCTAACAATGGATTACCGTTGATTGAAAAATCGCCATTTGTTTCTAAGTTTTTTTATCATCAGTACATTTTGCTCTTGTGTTTAACCCTTGGCAGGGATTCAAAAACACCATTTGTGTAAAACGGTGTTAAAAAAATTTATTTGATCATTTAAAAGTCCCAGCTACATTGGAATAAATTATATGATTTGGGTTGCTGCATCAACAGACAATCAATGGATTAATAGCACCTTTTATTAAAAGAAAAAGCCTATTCACCATTTTAATTTATAAAACTGAGTTTTGAAGGAAGGAGTAGCTACATGTTTGCTAAAACTCAGATGAATCTCTGCTGCATGCTCCTGATCAAATAACACAAGCAGATGTTTAATCATTTTGTTCTAAATTGATAGCAGGGCAAATGTTCCCTGCATGATTTCTGAGTTTCTTTTAATCAAACTGATGGTGAACGATTCCTGCGTGGGCAAAAAGCCAAACTGAAAGGTGGAGGCTTTCATAGCTGAGGGTAAACATGTCACAAATGGGTTGGGAGCTCAGTGGGAGAAACGGTGTGAGCCTCTGATTGCCTCCATTATTACACCCTAGAATCAGAATGGCACCCAGCACGAGGAAAACGGTCCCCACAGAGTTTCACCCACAATTAGAGGATCAGTTTGTGTTTCAAATGTTTCAAAAAGAAACATTTCAGCTTGTTGTTCCACATTGTAAGGTCATCCTGATGTTGGTGAAGCTTCAAAGCTGTGAAATAAGGGTAGAAAGTTGTTATTTCTATATTTTCTAGTTGTGTGTTGGAAGCCTTTGTGGTGTGGTTTGCAATTTGGTCAGTTGTGACTCAAACAGTGTGGGTGATACTCTGGCATTTGTCCATATATTTTCTGTTATTAGCATCAGATTCTGAATATCTGGGGGAAAAATCTTAAATTGCATAACAGCAGCCAAATAAGTTCAGTGTCTTTTGTATCAGGTTTGTATTTCTTGATGATTTAACTACGCAAATATTCACTCATATCACTTTTGATACAGTCTGATATCTGAGGTTTAGAATAAATCTGATACAGATAATCAGCGTGAATAGACTTAAGATATTAATTTCTTTTAAGAAAACAGACATAAAATGTGCTGAATTACAAATTCATTTGATAACTCTGCTCAAATCCCAGGGGTACACTAATATGCGAAAACATTACAACTTGAATTTTAGTAAATTTGAAAGAAACTGAAACAGTATCGATCCATCTCTACCCACAGCATGACTGACTCAGCCACCACTGGGTTTCAGGATGTAGATGGTGCTTTAGGGGTGAACATTTATTTGGGCCATTTTGGATTTTATGATTAAAATCTTCATGTTTAGGAATAAAATATCAGATCATCCCCTCATATACATGACAGCTTGAAAAATTGATTTCCATAAACTACAACAACAATTTAAATCTCAAACACAAAGCCAAACACTGCACCTGCTCAGCTAACCTTCAGGCTGAATAAAACAGCAGAAAATAACAACTGGTAATTATCTCCTTTTATAACGAAGAGCAACAAATGTGGAGAAAACAAATGAGTTTTATGTGTGCCTTGAAGAGCATGTTGCTCTGCAGGCTGCAGCTGTAAATATAAAGAGCAGCTGCAGCGTTAAAAGGGCATTTGGTGATCTGTGACCTCCATTGGACCTGCAGGAATCATTTATGGCGAAGTCTTGAGCATGAGGAAGTTAGCTAATGGAAGCAACAGAAGCTCTCATTGCACAGAAAACACTGAAGGGAACCTATGTTAGTCCTGCAGCAGAATGGCAACATTCTTTTAAAAAGATGTGGCAGCATAATTAAAAAAAGAACAGAGAACTGGCATACAAATCTACAACCAAGATATAAGTATTATTTTTTAAAACCCAGCTCTTTCCTGTGGTTTTTGGTCCACAACAGGAGCAGAGTTATAATAGTTTGGGGGTTTTCATTGTTACTATGTTTTATTTTGTTGTGACTGTTTGAAGATCCAAAGATTTGGGTCACATTTGCTTTACGTATGAACATAGCATAAGAGACAGAAATTTGCCAAATATTAAGAATAGATGTTTTAACTTAAAACAAAGCTTCTCTGAATTTATGTCCATAAATTTTGCTTACATTTATGGCAGCAAAGCTTTCAACTGGCCAATGCTATGTTTTATTTGTATTTATTTGTAATTCTTGAAATATATATTTAGATAAATCAAGTGAAAGTTGGAAAGGTTTTAATTTCACAAATATATATGTTTAAACTTAATTGCATAAGTTTTGCACATTTTTATGATTGTGTATTTATGTTATTTTTTTCCAGCTGTGGAAAATGTTAGTTAATGAGTTTTGTTATTCCAGTTCCACATTGAGTTGTAGCATTTTTTCCTGTGAAGAGAAAATCCAATTTGGCCTCCATCCCTGAGTCATAAACATGGGACCTGCATTGAGAACTTGATTATGACAGCATATTAGCGCTATGCGGGCTCTGCCCAAACCTCATTATATTCAATTAGGGTTGTGTGTTAGAACTGATCAAGAAGTAAATGTGTGGTAGAGCATCAATGCACGAAGCAGTGACTCATTCTGATCATTAGGCTCTAATATTTCTCCATAATAAAGCTTCTGAATGTCAACGAACTTCCTTTAAAAATAAAAGGCTAAGGTCTAATTACGTCCCTGACATGTTGACATATATGTTTTAAAAAGTCATAAATAATGCAGCTTATGGTTAATTATCCAGTTCCAGACTTGCAAAAGATTGAATGTAGTTTTATTTGAGCAGTTTCTATAGCAGAAAATTAAAAATGTGGGTTTAGCCGCTCATACATGTTGGATTTCATGATTAAAATCTTTATAGTGAAAAACCTTAACCTGCAGTTCCTCCAGGTGTTTGCTAATTGTTGCTGGCTAGTCTGAAGGAGTTGAATAGGGGGATGGCATGGGAGGGTTTCTCTGTCAGGCAGAAGCTTATGAACAGCAGGGGGCCCTTAACCTCGAAGGCGGGGCAAGATCCACTCGGTGTTTTGCACAGCTGAATGGTTGCCATGGAACCATTCCTCTAACATGCATGAAACAATCAAGGTAACACTCCAGGTATGTGAGAATCACTTTATAACATGGTTTTACATAATCCTGCCCCTTTAAAGTCCAGAGCGCCCAGCAGATGTGAGCGTGTTGGAGTTTCTGTATAGAGATTCATCTTCCATAAGAGTTCAGGCTGCAGGACGGACCGGCTGCCTTTATTGTTGCTTTCCTTGCAGGGAGTCTCTCCGGGTCAGATATATTATTTTCCAGCTCAGCGTGAATGGAGATGAATCACTGCTCAAACTTGAATGAGGGAAAAGATTGCACTCTTTCAGCTCCCTACATGCTTTTTCTCCAGTTTGTATGAATCTGGATTTTTTCCCTTTTTTTAACCCTGCTGTCAAAAATGATAATTTTGTTCAAATGTTGATCGATTTGCTTGTTTTGTTTCTCTTTTGGCCACTTTTTTCTCATTTGTCAAATCTCTATCAGGATACATGAGACTTCCTGGACTCACTAAATTATGAGGAAAATGTGTTTATTTCAGATTTCAGAGATGTAGATGCATCAATAACAGCGTCGGGGGTTTTATTTTTGAGAAGAATAAATCAGGCTGTGATATTCTTTGGCTTTGACTTCACACATTTGGCATTCTGGGCTCGCAGAGCGACATAATGACTTGTTGCCTTCCAAGAGCATCCTCTCCTATTTTTGCCCTTCCGTCCGGCTCTACGCCGTGGATCCAAAATTGTGTAAATGAAAGACAATTAAAATGTGTCACACACAATTATGTTTAGCATCCCTGCTTCTAATTGCATTCTGTGAAGCCACAAAACACTGGAAGATGCTTCCTTTCACTTGCGTGACCACACAGAAGGAAAAATCACAGTTCTCTGACTTCATTAGAGTCGTTCTGTTGAATTGTTTTGGCAGATTAAATGTAATATATTAAGGATCTAGCATCTTTAAAAACATGTTTATATTTAATGATACTTTCCTGTATAAGTTTGGTCACAAACTGAATACTGAGTTTAGAAATAAGTACTAAATCCTAATTTTGGAAGCAAGAATGAATACACAAATGGATTATACATAAATTAGTAGTTGAAGTTTGTAGTTCACAGTATAAATTAAATGAATATTGGCCCAATGGATGGAGAAAATCATACATTGACTCCAGTTTTTAGCTTTTGACCATGAAGAGGAGCGCAGACGACCAGTTTACATCAGTTCTGCATTTCTCTTAGCAAAAACAGATCAATCAATCAATCAAATTTTATTTGTATAGCACATTTCAGCAAGCCATTTCAAAGTGCTTTACATCATAAACACAAGAACACAAAGTCATGCAACATAGAATAGACAATACATTGTTACATATTACATTTCAAAAACAATTCTAAACAGGTGTGTTTTTAGTTGCGATTTAAAAGAAGTCAGGGTTTCCGCTGTTTTACAGTTGTCTGGAAGTTTGTTCCAAAGTTTTGGTGCATAGATGCTGAAAGCTGCTTCTCCTCTCTTGGTTCTGGTTCTGGGGATGCAGAGCAGACCAGAACCAGAAGACCTGAGAGGTCTGGAAGCACCGAACCGGAGAATCCGACCCAACTTTCAAGTCGATTCAATAATATGTCGTGGTCGTGGGCACAGGAGAAAACTTTGTCTAATGTGACATTTTCAGGTGGATATTCGTATCAGCAATAAATGCATGCTGCTCTGATCCAGTCATCTCCGTGCCGCAGTCACAGCTCTGACTGTTCCTGATTCTGACAACGTGGAAGTCTGTGCTCGGGTGTGAAACGCTGATTTGTTCTGTCATAATGAAGCTTCTCCAGCTCTTACTTAGCAGCAACCCAGTGTTCGCTTTCAGTTCAGCCTCTTTTAAAGCATCTCATAGGCATCAGAAACAAGACTGCAAAGAAACGCAATTTATATGTCATCAAGTCACATAAACTGTGTATTCTTAATGTTTTTTCCTTAATTTAAAGGTCCAGTATTTTACAGCTGCATAGTGCAATTTTGTATCACAATCAGGTAATGTTATCTTCAGTTGTTAGAGAAATGCTTTTTATGTGAAATAAAAAGGGATGTATTGTACTTGTAACTCACCTTTGGCATGTTGTCATATTTTATTGTACTATGCAGCAGTTCCATTTTTTAAGGGGTAAACACCAAATTTTTTTTTTTTTTTTTGCAGATAAACTTCATAAATTGGTCTTTAATGGGCACCTATTATGGAAAACTCAAATTTTACATGGGTTTGCACTTCCATTTGGATCTCAAGTGCTTCTAAAAACAGCCCAAGCATTTAAAGAAAAACACCCGGCCATTTTTGCCAATATGTTCGTGTTTATTGTTGAGTCACAATCGACGGGCACTGTGCCGTTACCTAGCAAGCCAAATGGAGCTTCAGCAGATTTGTTCAGCTCCATTCTTCTTGGTTGTGCAGGAGGGTCTACTTCTGCTTTTCAAAGATGTAGTTGTATAATTGCAAATCTGTTTGCAGCCATTTTCACATGTGAGTGTAAACATTGAGTTGGGGACAAAGCAAACAGCAGCTCATTTGGATTCTGATTATCTAAGAATGATTTTGTGCTAAAAAAAAATTAAATGAACATGTTTTGTACAGTCCATAGAGCTGTCCTAACCTCACCTCTTCAAGGAACCATAATAGGACACACTTAAGAAAACATTACAGTAATCTGCCTTTATCAAAGCTCAATACTAGTGGAAACTTCCCTTTGACACTAATGCACAATTTCTTAAAAGAAAAAAATTTGTTACTACAGTGACTTTGAACCTTGTTTGCTCTCACCGTTTGTCTCGCACCTTGTTATCCCTGAGAAAATTGACTGCTCACATGCAGGCCTGGGGAACCGGACTGGAGTATAAGCTCGCCAACGCAGCAGCTCCAAATAGCCCACACCGGATCCCCGAAGGCTCCCCTGCCATCTGCAGCTCAACACCCACCAGCCGACAACACACGTGCTGCACAGAAATGGGGGTGAGGGTTAATTAATGAAGCCCTCACTTGGAAACATCAAGCATATGCAATAATCATCTCATGTATATTTGATGTTCAGATGCTTTACTAATCCCTGATGCAACTCCAGGGGGAGAAAAGTTACCACAAAAAAACTTCAAACCCTGACAACTGCTTCTGCAGTGAGTAAAGCTGGAAAAAGTGATCACACAGATGCACAGATGTTTTCTGCAGTACTGCTGTGTGAGTCCAGTTGGCTGTGATTTGAGCCCCCATTTCCTCCTACTTCATCAGCACATCCTCCATCTTTCAGATTTTTTGGATGATCCAAACTAGAGACAGATGGATGTTGAGAAAAAAACCTTCACTTCCTCCTCACAGTCAGCACAACCCCCCAAATACACTTGCTAATGGCCCAAACTTTAGTTAGAGAACAGGATAAAGATCATCAGATTACTTTGGAGTTGAAGTTCAACATTTAATAAGTGAATATTTAGGATGGAAACTGTTATGATTTCCTGTATTTTATGTACTGTAAATGTATTTAGATTAATCAAACTTACAAGTTACTTTTAGACAGCTTGTTTCAAGTCAGAAATTCTGTAATATTGATGAAAAAGCACTAGTTCCACCAATACATTATTTTACAACATGTGCTAAATTTAAATAAAAATTAAATAATCTGCCGGTGGAACTAACATTTCTTCATCAATATTAACTAATTATTTACTTAAAATAAGCTTTTATGTTGTGCTGAAATGTTACTTGTAAGATAAATTACAACTCCAAGACTCGACTTGAGATATAAACTGGTCTTGGTGTCTGAAATGTTATCAAACTCAACTAGTGAATTCAAATGTCCCATCAAGGAAATACTGCCACAGACTGACTGTCTGTGAAACACTGTTGGGTTCAAAAGCAGGGAAATAAAATATATTTGTGGTCAGCAAGTAGAAAATCATAGAGAAATCAGCTAGCAAGAAAATTTGGCTTGGAAGCTATTACTGTGTTAAAAAAGACTCGAAATGAACAATTATCGATATCACTGAGGTGTATAAAAGAAAATCAAAGGATCTAAGAAGCCATTTTAAAGCATGAAAATGTGATTAATCTGTAAAAGCAAATGAACTAAATCAAGTATCGTTTGGCATAACTCTGACCACTACAGTAAGAGAGAGAAAGTAAAGCCAGGTTGGTCTGTTTTACCATTTTCAGCTTTTAACATTTGTAAAGTTAGAAAATGGGCCATCAAATTTTGATCCATGCATCTCAAATCACAGACAGTTTAGACAGGAAACTCAGGCTCTGAAGGGAATAATAATTTATATAACTTTATGGTCTACATTCAGGACTGATCAAAGATTACATTTTAAAAAAAGATGCAAATTGATATCCATAAATCCATAGGGTGACTTGTGACAGTATGCCTCATCACTAAAGGAAAAAAATGAAACCTAGAGCTATATTACGGGACATACAGTATGTCTGACAATGAACAATGAAAATGAGCCTCAGAGGGTTGAGGCAGGTGGGAGGATGAGTTCATTTTCATCTCAGTTAACTTGGAGAAAGTCGGCCCTGATTAGATGTGTTCTGCATTATTATAGTGTAGGTTATGGATCAGCAGTCAAATCACTGTTACACAAATGAGATATTATGCAGATGCAAGCTTTGACACAATGCAATCGAGATTTAGGGATTTACCTGAATCAGTCTGCTTGGTAGAAATGGAAGAACTTCGAGCAGAGAGTCATTTTAGGATTAGAGAAATGTGGAAGACAGCGGCACCTCCGAGGGGAGTGGATGAAAATAAAGATCATCAATGCTTTATGCAGTTCTATTCTCAATCTGCAAGACTCTGTTTCCATAGTTCCCAGCAGGAATCAAAAGAAATGAGAAAGATATTTCAGCTAAGATATTTCAGACTTATGAGAAGATAAAGCAGAAAATCAGGTCAACGTTAATAAAGCAAAGATTGAAGTATCATGTTCAGAGGCAGCAGGATTCAACTCTGGCAACATGACTGGGATGAAGATCAAAAGTGAAACTTTTCCTGTTATATTCGTCCAAATGTGTAAGTCAGACCAGGAGATGGACACACGAGAAAAGAAATAATACTTTCCAGGTTGAGGTCATGTGCATTAAACAAAACAGTAAGAATAACAAGTGTTTCATTAGTTTCCAGAGAGAGGGTGAGAATTAGGATGTGGGAGCCAAGAATAAAGGAATTCATTTTAAATGGATTATTAGGTGAGATCTGGTGTGGGAACTTTCATAGTATATAACAGGATCGTATGTTGAAAATGGAAGAAGTGCATTTGTGTTGCTTTATTTATTAGGTTATAATCTGTTTTCTATGGCAGTAGAGCATAATTAAGCTGAATGCCAATCACCATAAAACAAAAGTAAATAAAAACTGAAAGTTTAAGTAAAATCAAACTGTTTTCATAGATAAGCATGTTTTATTGAAGTTCCTGAATTTATAATGTCAAAGATAGGTTTAAGAGAAATCTAGTTGTTTATAATCAATCTCTTCTTGTTGACCTTTACATCTTTAATTACCGCGCCTACAGGTATATTATTTTTCATAGCTGAAAGGCACAGCTGTGTCACACAAGCCTGTATTTTTCTTGTCGCATTATCATCTCAGTGTTTCGATGGTAACACAACCATTCTGCTTCACCGACTGTGAATGTGAAAACCTGTGTGATTGCTACGTTCATGACCTTAAAGATCAACGCACGCTGTGGAAAGACCAAATTATAATTCCGCATCCATCCTTTCAACCTGTTGTGCTCATCATCAGTAATTGCTGCCTTGCTGTAAATGTGGGTTGTAAAAGTGAGTTAATTGTTCTCTGTAACTTTGAATGACCCCCAGTGAAGCACAAAGACTCCATCGTCCAACTTATCTCAAATGTCATGAAAGACTTTTGAAAGCTCAGCCCAGGATGTACCTCACCTCTCGCCCAGTGACTTTTTGAAGCATCAAAAACTGGATGGATGGAAATTAAAACATTATGAAAAGGACATTTTTTCCTTATGTTAAACAATCTGTCAGTATCATTAGTACTTTTTTGTCAATATTGAGGATTTATTGTCTTAAACTCCTACGTCTTGCTAAAAAGCTACTTGTTAGCTCCTTTTGTTTTATTTCAAGTGTATATATTTCCTCACTATTTCAGGAGTCAGGGTCAACAAACTGACATGGAAGCATGAAAACAGCTTAGGCTTTCCAGGAAAAGACATAAATCACTACAGGTGTGTGACAATGACTAGTAACAACCAGAGAATGAACAATAGTCAAGCAAAAATATGGCTCCTTTTCTATTCTATTGAATTGCCTTCAACACGGTGGGGACTAAAAGTTTGCAAAATAAACCCATCATGTACTTTTACAAACCATTTTGACTGAGGACAGTCAACATGACTGTTCTAGACAATAATTACATGAATACTGTAAAGTCACAGACATAAAATCTTCTATACCAATCATATTAAAACAACAAGCTAATAAATAGCCTTAGTTTAATAAATAAAAGGTGCTTAAAAGCATTTATAAAGAAGAAAAGCACCAAATAAACGTGAAGCAAAATGGCTGCAGTCAAATTAATGAGAAATACGAGATCAAAAAGGTGCCGACAAGAGGATATACCAGAAGGCAGAAAAACATCTCTGAATTCAATTTAAGACCTCCAGTTTTCTAGAAATGACATGAAATAAAACGATGAAATAAAACATGCTAACACCAACAAATTCTCTGATAAACTTGCCCTCTATGAATAACTAGTAACTAAATCCTCTATGCTGCATGGGTTTTCCAGCAGCATCTAATGGTTTTTTATATATTTTTTTTTATTGCAGAGAAACACTTGGTGCAGTTCTGCTGTCAGAGAGAAAACATTAAGAGGATTTAGGGATTATATGCAGCACATTCACCGACGCTGGTCCTTTAAATTGGGAAAATAGCTCACATTTCGTCAAGACTGCCCGGGAAGCCCATGCAACACATGCAAGTTTCCGTCTCAAAACAAGCAGCTTTAATTTACTGTTTGTTCCCCAAGGAGAGCTGTGGGCTGGCTAATAAGACATTCCAATCTCATTCCAATTTTCTGAAACCTTGCTGCTCCTCTACATGTTTGTGGTTTAAAAAAAGAAAAGAAAATTGTGCTTAAAAAGAAGAGAGCTTAAGTTTCAAACTATCTTGCCCAGAACATCATCACACATGCTGCTTTTGTTTTCTCAGGTGCTGGAAAAAAAATCATTTTCATTTTCACTCCCTGCTTCACTACTATTGAGGAATAAAGTAACTGGATCACAGTTCAGATACGAAACTTAATGTGCATTCACAGCAGTCCGGTTTTGTCTGCTTTATTTGAACTGTAATTTGTTTGCCGAGAAAGTCCGGTTCGTTTGGGGAGATGTGAATGTTGGGTATTGTTCAAACCCTTTTGTGGGATTTCTCTGCTCCTTCCTCAAGATGCACCCTGGTCTTGACTCTGGTCTTCAATCACACAAAGTCTTACGTCTGTTCTAATTTTCCAAACATTCTGGAGAATGTTTGAATGCTTCGATTAAACGCTGAATCATATTCTTGTTGCTGGGTTTAAATTTAGAATAAAAGAGAAAGTGTTAAAATATGAAAGAGCAATTATCACAGTATTTCACAGATCTTTTAATATGAAACACAGAGAAATCCCACTTGACCTTTATTTTTGAATTGTAAATATGTTGCACATGAATTTATTATTATGGTAAAACAGTTTGAAGACAAATTGGCAAGCTACAAACAGCACATTTGTTAGACAGCTGGCTGCTGGAGCAGATAGCCTGACTAATTAACCAGTTACCAGTAACCAGTTCGATTTTTATATTTGTGCTCATCTTAATGGGTAAAGTGGCAGACGTATATTCTGCAGGATGAGCATTTGAAAGTTACCACTAAAACTCACAGCTGCTTATTTAATACTTTTATGTCAATGTGTCCCATTAAACACATAAAGTATGATATTATTTAATAATAAATACATTTTAGTTGGTTTCGCTTGAGGTAATAATTGTAGTACTACCAATATTTATTGGGTTTTTCCGGGCACTAAACACACAAAAGGTCTTTGAAACCCTGATAATGTTGTTTTACGTTTCAAACCACAGACTAAATTCAACATTAAGCAGAAATATAATTAATTCATCATTAATTCAGGCTGCTGAAAGCAGATATTGACAGGAAAACAAGAGGGAATCGCTACCAGTTAAGATTAAAGCACTTTTTCTCTGAAAATAACTAATTGAGGCTGATATTTAAAATCAGCTTTTCCTTTGGGAAGTTCATCATTTTTTCACTCCTTTTTTCTACCATCGTATGATATCTTCACGGCCATAAGTCATAAAGTTCTTATACTATCTTTGCTATCACAATCAGGTTGTGATTCTGATCTGTAGAACCATTTATCATCCTGCTCACTTTGCTCTGGCCAAGTTTCACTCATTGAAGCAAAACTATGTGTATCTCAACAATCTTAACAAGTTCACTTTAAAACAGAAAAAGGCTTTTTAATTCAATTTGAATTAGTGCGGTCCCACTTTTTATTATCCAACCACTTCCATAGATACAACTGTCCTATGAGGCAAGGACATACAGAATAGTAATTGTAAGACTGTATTCAATTAGTTTTCAGATTATAGCAAGAATAAATGAAACCTGCAATAAAGCTACTCTCTTTCATTAAAAACTCCCAGGTATTTAAAATTTGCATCAACATCCCATGTGTCCCATCATCCCATCACTTCATTAAAATATCATTAGCATGGAAGCAGCTTAGTCACTTAGCGGCCCCAGTCTTTTCTATGTTTCTATTCAAAATGTCTCACCTCAATGCAGAAATTCTGATCCAATTAAGAAGTTCTCAACCGTAAAGGCAACCCTGTGGGACAAAAAGCATGTCTGATTCACTCCAACGAAGCATTTACTTTGGTTTCTGACAGGAAAACACCAGAGAGCTGCAAACAGCAGTGGAGATGTTGTGCCGGTTTGGGATTAATGATTTCTCCTTAGGAGGTTGTTGCTTATTTTTTATTTTTCACCAAATATATCTACTTTCTCTGATGGATTGTGTAAATAAAAATTCACAGAAGTACAACTCCTTCCTCCCTTATTGGCACCCTGGGTAACTGGTGGTACAAAAAAAATATTAATTGCATTAGCATATTATTACACTGAAAAATGTAGAAAAACTTGATTTGACTTGAAGGCACTAATCATAAACACCAGTTCTGCTAACACGCCAACGAGTTAGCAATATGGTGAGCTATGCTATTGACCTAGCTTAGCACTAACAGTTAGCAACAAGTTGTGAGGCTAAATTCTGTTGAAAAAGCCATGTTGCATCCAGCAACATGAGCAACATCTGGATATTTATTGGACAAGCAGAACTGTTTGCTTAGTTTCTTTTTCCTTTTTAGGCTCATTGTATGCTGAGCGTGTTGAAACTGGGCCGATGAAGTGAGTCCCTGCTTTGTTTCATACCACAGAGGTGAGCTGACCTTCTGCAAGCTAATTAGGGTTTGCAGGAATAGAGATAATGAGGGAGAACATTTGAGTGTATGTATGTGTGTGAGGAGGAAAATTGCACATCTATTTTCTTTATGGAGAAATTAGATGCATAGAAAGGTGTGCAAAACTCTAAATAACAACTGATAAAGGTCAGGAAAGTGTCCACAGCAACACTGATCGTTTTACACCATGGTTTGATTTCCTCACATAGACATCGGTAATTCCTGGACCTGTGGGACTCAATTAGTCATCAGTCAGGATAAGAAAGGGCAGAAGGTTCCCAGACCAGGATGTTTTTACTCCCAAGCAGCTTTTACACACTGAGATAACATCATCATGGTCACTGCTTATTATACCCAACGATGTGCCACAAAGACCAGTCTGTCATTTATTCACATCACAAAGTCATTATTCTGTCTGAAGACAGAGACGTATCAGAGGACTTGTACTTAACAGTTGTAAGTGGTTGACCTTTAGAGATTAGCAGGCTGAGATGTAAAATATCCTCAAACTCAACCAAAACTGACATGATTTTGTTTAATCTTCCACATACAGTGAGAGAAGTGTGCAGCTGTCATCCAGGTCCTCTTGTTTTATTTTTTTACTACAATATGCATTAAAATTATTTTTAAGATGGCAGCTTTTAATAGATTGTCTGACAGCAGCAACTAAATAAATGCCAAGACAGTTCATGAAAATGGCATTAATAAGTTATAGATAAGAAATACATCTAAATCATGTTGGTTTAGAGAAATAATTGGTCGCTCTTTTCAGCAGATATCTTGGTGTATTTAGTTTTTATCAATATTTTTCTGCTATGTAGACATGATATCAACTTTTGTAGAGGCCCAGTAAAACTCCCAACTTCATTATGTTTGAGAGTTTGTGGAGGGAGTTAAAGATTAGGGTGATGGTAAAGAGGCGTTTCAACATGGGAGACTTTTAGCTTATCAAAGTAAATTGTAAAAACACAAACTCGTATTAGCATACCAATTGGTCTTACTATGCTTTTCTGAAGAATCGCCCTGATTCGATAAAGATTTAATAAAGTGTGACACAATTCAAAACCACAATCATTTATTTTTTTTATAGAATATTTTATTAATTTCAGGATAATATATACACATCACTTGTTCATAAATGATTAACCTATATAAAATTGTGATGGTGAAATATATTTTTAAATGTTACCTCATCAGGCTTCCAGCTTTCCTTTCCAGAGAAAAGCATATTCTAGTAATCTTAAGTCATGCACAAATTCATTTACTTCTGCTTCCAGGATCAATAACATCTATTGGATATGTATTCCACAAACAGAATATACATATATATTTTTTTCTGTCACCTTGTGCTGCCTAAGGTGCCTAATTTTTGCTTATATTTCGTTGTCCACGTCTTGTTATAAACCTAGAAATTTATCCTTCTACAGAGGAGCTTTTGATTAATGCCTCTTGGCAGTACATTTAATTTGGTCCTCTGAAAGTTAAGCAGGTGTGAGATGTTTTATTGACTTTGTGATCACCAGACAGAGAACAACGGTGTCAGAACGGATGTTTTTCTGTTACGCATCCCACAGTCAGATGGGAATATCTTCTTTTTGTTATAAGATTAAACTGTGATGCGTTGATTACTCAGATCCCCGAGCCACAGCTTGCAGGTGAGAAATAAGCATGTGCATATCTTTGCATATTTAAGCTTGAATATTTAAATGGAGAACATTCTAATCAGTGAGTATTTATGTCCTTGATGCTGAATACTGATGTTGGTGATGGCGCCTGCTTTGAGGAAATGACCGGTAAAAACGGCGTTCAGGGAAAACATCAAGAGGCTTGACGTGCACGTTCACAAGCACTGCGCATTAGATATAATGTTGTTCAATTAAAGCTGTAATCCTAAAAACAGTTGCCAATATGCTTCTAGTTCTTCAAATCATCACTTGCATGTATCACTGGTGAATAAGAGACTTTTACTTTCTTTACAGGGATGTTTTCCACCAAATTTGTTAGAATTAACAGGACAAAAATGAAGCATGTATATTTTAATTAGACAATGATGTGAGGTAAATTGTTCATCCTGAAGTGCACAAACCCCTGGAAAAATGTTTATGCAATATATGTAATTAAGATCATAATAGTTCATTTAATAACTTCATATTTTATTTTCACGTTTGTTAGTGTGACAGACATTCAGTTCAAATCAAAACAAACAATTTCTTGGTGAAGAAATACAACACATGATTCACTTAATGTGCAAACCAGTAGAAAAATATCTCATATTCAGACACCTTTGCTGCCACCAAAGAAATTAAATTCAGTCTGACACACCGAGATAGATATTTACCAAGTATTTTTTTTAATCTTATTTGTAGTGCAAATATCTTGAAATAAAACAAAACTAACTTTCAATAAACTTTTCAGCAAGATAAAGGAGCTTGTTCTAAGTCAACAAGTCATTAAAACTGATGAAAAAGTATTTGCTCTATTGGCAGATTATTTCACTTAAAACATGGAAAAAATGTCTTGTTATTAAGTGAAATAATATCCCAATAGAACAAGTACTTTTTCATCAATATTACAAAATTATTGACTTAGAAAAAGTCATGTTTGCTGAAAAGTCATTTGTAAGTTAGCTTTGTCTTATTTCAAGTGTACTAAGATGTTTGCACTCGAAGGTAAGATTGTGTTTTTGCAGTGTAATTAGTTACTACCCAACACTGCAGGCTCTCACTAAATCAAGCCAAAGCAGAGACAGAAACCAGGCCAACATGAAGGCTCAGAATCATCCTCCTCCATCTTAGCAGTACAAGGTTAGCCTGCAGCTCTCATCTCTTTTGAAAAAGGAAAAAATAGAGCAGAAGAAGCAGAAACCTGCCCGATTCTTTTTAAAGACGATGAGAACACGGAAGAGGCTTGTAAATATTCTCTTTGATCCAGCCAGCCTGGTGCAGGTTGACGGAGATCCAAGAAGGCATTAGACGACAAAGGGATCTGAGTGAGGACAAGCCACATGCACGCTGCGCTGAGAGGAGGCCAGCTGATCGCACCATCTGGCCTTCCTCAACAGGCGTGTGCTCCTTGAAAAGACACTCAACTGATCTGCAAGAGAGAGACTTTGCCGCATGGCGTCAGCTGCTGCTCGGATGTAATTACATGGTGCAGAGAAGGATTCAAGGTTGAATTCAAGCTGCGACAGAGCACTTGTGTTTTTATACATTGTGGTAATCAAATTTCTCACGACAGATTTAAATCTTTGGTGGCGAATTAGGGCCATAGAAAAAGAGAAGGAGTTGTAAATTTACACCAAAAACACACACATCTTAAGAAAAAGGTCAGAAATTTTCTAGAAAAAAAACATGGAAATGTCTGAGTTTGGGAAGTTAAAAATTTACTGTTTAAAAACCTCAGAAATTTTCAAGAAAAAAACAACTTGGAAATTTCTGGGTTTGAAAGATTGAAAATGTTCCACCTTTTTACTACAAAGCATTTGATATTAGCTGAGAAATGTCAGATTTGGATCTTTTAGACTGCAGTTAAAAAGTCAGAAATAGGCAAGAAAAAAATAATCTTATTGTTCAGAGCAGATTATTCTGCTGTGAACAAGATGTACACATGAGAAAGCAGAAAAGAACTAACAAGATTAGAAAATACTGAAATACAGATGAAATTAAAAGTCCAAACATCTACAGATTATGACACTTTGAACTGTAAAGAAAAATTTATCAAGTTAGTTTTTACAATTCTCAAATTCCTGAAATGAGCTCAAAATGGGAGGGAAGAATCTGTTCTGGTTTAACATGTAGGGAAATAAATAATAGATCTGATATGATCACAAAAAGATGCTTAAAGTATTCAGAAAAATCTTCAATCATATGAATCCCATTCAGCCCCTTCCAGCTGATCTCAATTCATTTAAAAAAATGTAAATACAGGAAGTTTTGCTTTTTATTTTTCATGAAACAAAGTTGAAATAATTGTCTTTAGTTGTTTGTTCTGGATTTATTCGTCGGATATTGAGATAAATCTTAAGTCCCTTGGTTTTCCCTTTAACGATGTATACATAAATTATCTTTAAAGAAACATTCTCCAATTACAGCCAAACATCCCTTACAACACTTGTTGGCGTAGTCGGTGCAGCTGACATCTTGTAAGTTGTTGAAGCGTGAAGATGGAATTACTTATTTTTAATAACCCTAAATCCCCCAGCCTTCCTTGGCATTGTTTCTCCTTTTCACAGCCACATAGTGTTTGAAGTAGTGGAGGTTTTTGTTTTTTTATGCATCAAGTGAATCTTCCAAGCGTGGGCGTTAGCTGGAGGCGGAGTAATCCTCCCTGGTTTCTGATTCCAAACAGACCCAACATGAAAGGAGAGCTCAATTACGCAGCCTTATTCCAGATCAACTGGACGCCACCACCAATAAATGTCGAAATTCTGACTCAGGAAACGCGCAGACGACTTCTTTGTTTCTAAGAAACTGGAGAACGGCAAAAATAATCAAAAAAACTGTTGATATGTCATTCTGACAGACTGAGTGCAGCGTGTCTGAGTCTGTGCGTTGCTTCATTACGGCCCTGCATGGCGGCAGCTGGTTGGTCGGATGCTACATGAGCTGGACCTGCCTGGGACACACAGATAACACTTTGACACACACCGAGATAAAACGTGACTCAAAAACCAAAACACAAATATGCATCTGTTGCTCTTCAGATAATGAATAATCTATCTCACTGTATCAGTCTGAAACCAAATAAATCCAATACAGATAATACTTTTCATTTCAGCTGGATAAATCATCAAATTTTTTTACTTTAATGTGTTTTTGTGGTTTTTACTTTTATTTGCTTTGTTCAAAATTAGGACAGAATTTGGACAAAGTTTATTAAATAAACAACGCACAAAAAATCAGTTTCTGATAAATTACAAAACCGACCATATGTACCTGAACCCCAGAGGGTTGAGAACAATACCAATTTCCTAAATAAAGAATTAAATTAGTATATTTTGTCCAGCTTGACCAAGAAAATAAAGTTAGTTAGTAAAACTGGTTCTGAAATTGCTTGGTTTGGATCACAAACAAAAGTTTAACCCCCAAAAAGATATCCTTGAAGAGTCAATTCTTCAATTATGTTAAATAATCACAATGTCTTGGTTAGATTATTCAGAAATGATGAAAAAGTTTATTTATAAAAATACACAGGGTGCTTTAAAAAATGAACTAGTTTAGATAAGAGGAGCCTTCAGGTATTAATGGATCAAGTCCATATATCTGCCCCAGAAGAGACTGAATATTTCTGAAATTAATCCATCCTCTCACCTTTATGGTCACATTTTGTCATATCACTGAGTATAAAATTACCATTTTAAATTTAAAATGTTATCAGGCTGATTCTGCAGTGACAGCTCATTCATTCTGGGCTGCCACCTTTTAGCTAAACATAGAGCAAATCTCTGGCCTGAATTACTCCTGTGACAGGTGATGGAGGCGTTTTCTGTGCCACTCAGTCAACGAGAATCCCACTGAGAGAGCATCCTTTTATATCACACAATAGCTGTGCTCCACTTGATGTGCACCCTTCTTTCAGCAGTGAACTAAAATGCATAGACGCTGCTGCTGGAAATGATCTCTGCAACTGAATTTGAGCCTGAAACTTCTTCGTTCTGGTCAGAAAGTTAATTTTCATACATAATTTTATTTGTAATTTTATTGTGGTTCCTCACTTATTGCTGTAAAAGCAGGTTTGTACTGATATAGTTGATTAAAATTAAGATATATTTTTAAAATTATTATTATAGTCAGACTCAATCTGGTGACTAATTTACTCACTTTCTTGTTTGGTTTGGTTTGTCATTAAAGAAACCTGCTGCAAAGTGACACTTTCATTTATCTTGTCAATGCCCCTTAAAGACAAACCTTTACAGTTGTTAAAATGTAAATCATTTCAAAGAGTTCAATAATAGTGAGAAATAAAATTTGATTAATAAAAATTGTTTTAATAAGAAAGCCAAGCCAAGTTTGTAAAAGAAATTTCAGCAACTAAGAAAATGCTTTTTACATCAGAAAAACATCAAAAAGTTATTAATTATGAAACAATAAAATTGTAAACATTACATTTTATTCAGAGACACCTGAAGACATCGTGATGTAGAGCTGTGTATCATCTGTATAACCAGTATTATTACTTTATGTAGACTGAGACACTGAGTGCATCTAGATATTAAACAATAGGGATCCTATGATTGAGACTTGACATGTGACATGCAATGTACATTAAAACAAAGCCATTTGGGTAAAAATGTTTAGTAAAAACCACATCAGGCGACATTAACAACCATCTCTGATCACAAGAGAAACAAACTCCAGTCGGTAGCTGCGTTTCCATCGCAAATGAGCGCAAAATGACGAGGATGGTGAAATACTTAAAAACTTCTGTATGCAAATACCTTTTTATTTTGATTTATCTGAACCAGAATAAAACTACCATCAATTCTTGGTAAATTTGTATGTTAATGCTGCAAAATATTCGACATCTGTGCTGAAAGATGTATTTTACGAGGCAATGCTTCACCTCAATGTGTGAGTCTATAGCACACATAATTATCATGGAAGCAGAGTTTACCACAGGCAGGGATGGCCATGACATCAAAGGCTTTGTATGCATGCATGCAGAGCTGCTCCATCTTATGCAAATCACCAGGCAGGGGTTTTACATTTCCAAGACAAGACGCACACACATGCAAAAAAATCAAAGAATCCCAAGGAGTGGACGGATGCAAGTGGAATCACTGATTTTGTTTCAAGTAAGCTGCTGTGTTATTGCAATCTGAATAAAGAAGATGTGGAGCAAAGACGTAAAAATAAATATACATATAAGCAATGCAGATGAAGTGAGGAGTGACCTAGTTTATTTAAAGTCTAGGTAGCAGCTTTGATCAAAGATTGACAATCAAAGTCTGTGTTTCCAGGCTGCGCTTGGTACTTCAGGGAGGTGATGCAACCATAAGGACTCACTGAGTCGACTGTGGATGCTGTCAACTTCTGAAGAAACGACCATGAAATCAGCGCTGTGCACGGCTTTTTGTTCTTTGCTCACCATGAAGAACATTTCCATTTTCTGCTGCATGAAACAAAACTGATTCTGATATTTGGGATTTTCTGGCAGCTTATTTAGACAGCTTACAAGAGGAATAAAAGTTTTGTTTGTTTCTTTCATAACATTTCTTTCCTGTGTAGTCTCTCTATAAGTCAGAGATTCAAAAATGCTGAAATTCAGCTTTTTGATAATTCAAAAGATGACACGGCAGCGAGGAACATGATGAGGTGAAAGCACAGCAGAGCAGAGCCTTAGAAAATAATACTTAAAAAATGAAATGCGGAGTAATTACCTCCCTGGCGTTTGTTTTTTAGGCTGTGCTGTAAATTAGTTTTGTTGGTTCACTGCTCATGGGAAAGTCCCATGAAGTAATTTAATTGAACTGCTGCTGGCTAATAACCAAGAAATAGTTTCTTTCTATGGTGCATCATCTTCTGATAGCTTTTTCTGTGTCTATTTTACACCAGAGTAACATTTAAGGATTTTAAAGACTATATAACAACTGCTACCAGGAAGAAATGACCTATTTGGTGTGATAATCTATTTATTAGATGCATCAACTGCAAATCAGACAATGGCATGTTTGCAATTTTATGTCTTTAGTACAGAAGCTAAGAGTAGACAAACTTTGTTTTGCCATGATAAACTTTTCATTATGAGAAGACCACCGGGAAAAAAAATATGCAAAAAGTGGAAAATTAGCTCATTATCTCAAGAAATCCATTGGGAAATTAACTCGTTATTTTGAGAAAACAGGAAATTAAGATGCTATTTAGAAAGAAAACATTTTGTTTTTGAGTCTGTATCTGGAGTAAACAGCCATTTTCTTCAGAAACCATCATGAAATTATCTTGTTATGTGAAAAAATCCACAAAACTTATCTGGAGAAAACATAAAATTAGGTCATTTTGTCAAGAAAACCATCAGATATTGAGAAATCCATTGGGAATAATTATATGCAGAAAACAGAAAACTAAGTATTTATCTTGAGAGAACTGTTATGAAATTAATTCATTAACTTTATAAAATGTGAATTTAAGGCATTAACTTGAGTAAACTATCTGGAAAAAGCTTGTGCTGAAAACATCCACTCTTGGCTTCTATAATTTAGTCATCTAGATACGGTGAAGATAACTTGCTAACGTTCAAATCAAGTATTAACTTGATTATTATTTCCAGCTATGCTAATCTACTAGGATTTTCACACAACCTTCTCAGAGCAGAAGGACACAGTGTACCATTCGTGTTAACTAGCAGAGAAAACTGAAGCTACAATTTAAACAGGCTCAGCAAAACTGAACAGCAACAGATGGGAAACATGTTGCCATGTTTGATGAAGCATCCTCTAATCGTCACGGCCTCCCTGAGTTTAGCTGCTGATTGTGTCTGTCTCATTACGACCACAGCTAACCCAGCCAGATTGCTGGGTTCTATTTTCAGGAATAATCAATGATCTTGCTTCAAAGTGCAGGCTTCTTGTGTGGGAAATGCTACAATGTTGAGGTTAGCATTTAGAAATTTGACCAGGATCCCACCCATGTTTGTCCAGTCAGCCAATCAGAGAGAATAAATCCAGCTGATGGAAAGCTTTGTCTGCTCCTCTGTTGTCATGGCTGCAGGCGTTTTGCTTCTGAGAGGTTTCACTCTGACATTTTGACATCCTGCAGAAACAGCAATATTTCTTTCTTTTTATCCAGTCAGCAATGTGCAGCTCTTTATGCCAAATGCACGGATTTTATTAGTTATATGTGTATCTTATTATTCTGCCACAATTATGGAGAAAAAAACACTAAATGTGGTTTTACAATAGCTGGAAAAGTTGTGGGAGAACAATTACTTAATTTTGCCTTTTTGAAAATCTTTTTCAGTGAAGAAAATTCTATGGAATTGCATTTTTATAGAGTGCTTTAACTTTTTTTTACAAACATTTTAAAATATATTTATGTTTATGTTTGTAATATAGCAAAATGCAATTATAATCACTTGTGAATAAGTTTCTTCATGCAATCAGTCATTAGAAATCATGCTGTGCCTCACCCTCCGACCACTTCCTGTAGCCTTCTTTGTGGTTTCTGCCAGTAGTAACATCTGGTTGTCGATCATGTGACTTGAATGATGCAAAAAAGTGCTTCCTTTGCAGCTGAAAGCATTTTAATGAAAAATGTTTGTTGTTTTTTTTTTATTGCTGTGTTTTCATTAAACTAATTTATTATTGTAGTTCAAATTTGTGCATTTCTATGGCATTTAAATATATATTTTTTTTTTATTAGAAATGTTTTGGCTTCTTTGCTCCATTCCACATTGAGTCAAAGTTAGTTCCTAATATCTAGCAGTCAAACACAAGTCAACATTTACACTCATTTAAAAATGACTGCAAACAGATTTGCCATTATACAACTTTGAAAAGCAGAAGTTGAGGCTTCTCCACAACCAAAAAGAATACAACAAGTGGCATGATCCTAAAGAAGAACTAAAGAAGAGCTACTTGCTTCCCTAGTTTATCAGCATTCAGTCTTTCAGCTCTTGGTAAGAAATTAATTTTTTTCTCAGTTTTATCAAAAACATGACTCAGTTTACCAGAAAATCTAAAGTACATTGATTAGGATGCTTCTTGATAAATGGAGAATGACTATTTTAATTAGAGTTGTGGCTTTTATCATGGTTGGCTTTTCCATGATGTCAGGAATTCATCAATGCATTTAAACTGGTTTACTGTCAAAATGTCTTTGAATATATTGTAGAAAAGAACATTTAAACAAATGCAACAAGTGGGAGATTTTTTCTAGTAAATAACATTTTATAACACCAGAAAGTATGTTTAAAGTTTAAAGATTAGGAAAAGTTTTAGTTATAGTAGCTTCAGAAACTACTGTTATTATAGTTTTTCTTCTTCAAATTGCAGACAATTTTCTTCTGAGAATTGTAAATATTACATTTTCTTTTCTTTGGAAAAAGCAGCTGTCACAACAAGTGGCATAAAAACTGAAGGTTTCAATGAAACATCAACATTTTGCATGATTGATCATTTTTCTGTTGTGTTTGCTGAATCATACAAACACAGATAATCAAATTTTTCATGCAACGTAAACTTATTCCAGTAATTTCTTAAAAACTGGAGATTTACATCTGTATATTATGGATATTAAAATAACTTGAGTTGTTTGTTTGATCCTAACATATAGATTGGTGTTTATTCACTAAAATATGTAATTCCCTCCTCAATTTGAGAAAAAAAAGATGTTGACTTGAAGCTGTTAAGGGGAATCAAGTGATAAATGCTGTCATTTTCTGCCATTTTGAGACTGTAATTTAGGCTCTGAGTCACTGCTGCTTCTGTTTTCTGGAGAATTCAGCTCAGTCTCCCAACTTATGTCTGTTATGTGGTACAGCTAAAAACTGCTCATCAAAATGGCAGCAAAGATGAACGTTTGTTGGTCCAGGGTGCAAATCTAATTGGACTAAAGCAGAGATGAAGTGGGTCAGGTGAGGTCAAACAGTCAACCACAACTCAATGTTGGTACTCACACATGAAAATGGCTGCAAACCTGTGCATTTATACAACCGTACAACTTTGAAAAGCAGAAGTGGAGCCTCCTGAACAACCAAAAAGAATGGTTTCTGGATAGTATGTCCGCCATGGTACAGAACATGTAGCAGTAAAATCAGCCGACCAAACAACCTGGAGTGCCGATTGGTTACTGTGCCCATCAGTTGTGGCAGTCGGGACATTTTTGAATCTAGAAAATCAGCTCTTTTTCTAGAATAAGTTAAAAATCATCAACTTACTCCCAAAAAAACAGCTGAGTGTTTTCTTAAAGGCTTGGGCTGTTTTTAGAAACAGTTGGGAAAAAACCGGAAGTAAAAGAAAAATGTGCGAAATGTGAATTTAATTAATATGTCCGTTAATGGTACTTTAGAGGGAATTTGAGGTACCAATTCCTCAAAAGGTGTTGCCAAAAAGAGATTAAGTTTAATTTTTATAAAGTTTCCAGTGTTAGTGTTTTGAATAACAGAAAAGGAGGAAGTTCAAATTGTCTCTTGTGTCTATCAGGATGGGCAAGAATCCCCTACTCCAACATCTTTCTCCCCGGTTTCTCATCATACGGACAGACTAAGATTTAAAAAGGTGCGTCCAACGAAGCCAATAGTAGTCCAGATATTGAACCAATAGTAGTATGTAACAACTGTGATATAGCAACAAAGCCTCAGAGGCTTCATTAGATTCGTTGAGAGACTGACTGCTACTGGAGAACACTGAGTATTTTAGAATGGATGCAAATTTAATTTATGAAGGAAAGTTTGAGCAGTAGCAGAGGTCAAAGAGTGAAATCTCCTGGACTCCTGGGATGATGCATGAGCAGCAGAGACTTTGAGTGAAAATCCTGCTGTGTTGGTCAATGTCTCCTGCGTTCGGCGCCGTTAGAGGTTGGTTTGCTCATGTTCTGTCGACATCAGCCTCAGGGAAAATACTAATGTTTACACAGATTCACACAGCTTTGCTCCTGTGAACAACTCTGTGCTACTGATAATTGGTTCAAAGGCAAACAAAGCTATTCTTTCCTTCATAATATGTGTGTAATACATGTTTTTCATTGGGACTGAGGTCAACAGGATGTGGTCTGCCCCTCTAACTCTTATTACTTCCAGGTCAATGTTTTTCACCATCTGTAGTCTCTTAAGGATCAAAGCCAGTCGATTTTATATCTCTGCACGACAAGGTTATTATAGTTAACAAAAACAAACAAAATAACAAAATAGTTTCATTAGCTGAAATAAATCAAATGTATTTAAAATGTATACTGTCATCATACAAGTAATATTCTTCCTTTTTGTGTTTATTAATCTATTTATTAGCCTTTCAAACTGATGTAAAATTTATTTTCTTTTCCCCACACAAGCAGTTTACGTCTGCTGTCGGCAAATTACGACACTGCATAATCCGCCTGACTTATGCAGATTCATGGGGACAGAAAAAAATGGGAGAAAACACTATAATCAGTAAAACTACTACAAACTAGAACCAAGCAATATTTAACCAATAAAATATAGCCAACACATTGTAAAAACTAACTGTAATGAAAAACTCAAACCCGTCATAACCCTGCTGCACACAGCTGATTCTTCTGTTTGCATTTTTATAAGAATATTCTCAAAGTTTGAGAGGAAAAGTCTCATTTCTTAAGTTAAACTAATCTGATGAGTCACAGCATTACGTGGGAGTCTTTGTATGTTTTTTGTATGCAGCTGCATAACGTCAAGCTCGAGCTTCGTGAGCTAAACTGCAAATACAAGAAAAATGGTAATAAAACAGAAAAGCATGAATAAAGAAACCCTCAATAACAAACCTCTCCCACACACCTTCAGTGTCGTAGCCCTCTAAGGCTTTATTTTAGCTGACAGCCTAATAACTACAATGATCTAGTTTTCAAAATGACATATTTAACAAATGAAGATAAAAATGTCACATTCATAACAGATTGGGACTTATTTCTAAAGTTGTAATTTTATGACTTTATTCTCACAATTTATTTATCATTTTTATTTTCTTAGTGTGTCCCTAATACTTTTTGCAAGTTTCTACTAACAATATGATCAATTATCTTTTATTATGAGCTCTACGTGTTTGAGGTAGACACGCCATCACCCTAATCTTTAACTTCCCCCATAGATTTAATTGAAATTATATATATTTCACTTGAAAAAGCATTAAAAGATGTTTACATTATTCCAAAATCATGCTTGTAGGTTTAATTGTAAGATTTGTACTTCAAATGTGTTTTAAATCTGAAATTTTGGGGAAATTTGCATTCCTAGGCTGATATTAAACATTGTAAACAGAATAATCATCACATTCTACTTCTAGTCCTTTATGTGACCAAAGGTCTGTATCATTACTGTAGAAAATCTAATTTCCCTTTTAACTACTATTGGTTATCAAATCTTCACTAATATGATTCAATGGATTGTCAAGGGGAAACAAAGATCAAACAATAAAACTGAAACATGCACATAAATTTATGCAAAAATACATAAGACAATGCAATGAAAACATGCAATGCAGCCAAACTATGTGATAAATACACATGCAGAGGTGCACAGCAGTAGAATTTAGATTTAAGTTTTATTATCTCCACTCAAACCCGTCAAAGTCTATTATAAGTAGCAGGTTATTGGAAGGGAAGTAGACGATAAACCCAACGCTGAGACTCAGCAGGGGAAACATTTCAACTAGATTTTATGACCCAAAATTAAATGCAAAATGTCAAAATTACTCAAAAACTTACTTGCACACGTTATAAACTCCAACATTTGCTTTCATTGACTTTCCAATGTTTGAAATAACAATGGAAAGTCACTCAGTGTTGCTATTGTTACAATCACATACAAAATTCAAACCGTATATTTTTTAAATGACTAAAAGAAAAAAACTTCTTTTTGTTCTTCGAGCCTCCAGAAGAGCTTTCTCTGTATAAGAAAAGAAAGTATTTTTATTGCCACATTTTTGTCATGAGCTATTGACCTTTATTTCCCCGCTGCTTTCTCTGACCTGCAATACAGAGGAGTAATAACCTGAAGCAACGGTATCAGCAAACCCATGAAGGGTGTGGATTGGAAGTAAATGAAAAGAAATAAATAAGA
This sequence comes from Poeciliopsis prolifica, assembly GCF_027474105.1. NCBI lineage: Eukaryota > Metazoa > Chordata > Actinopteri > Cyprinodontiformes > Poeciliidae > Poeciliopsis > Poeciliopsis prolifica. The sequence continues at coordinate 14,414,512 of NW_026562381.1, forward strand.
AGAAACGCATCAATAAAAGTCAGGAGGTTTACACCTCTACCGCTCTGCAATGCTTTTCAGCTCTTCCTATAATTCAAAGGCCCCATTTGGAGGTAGAATATATTCTCAAAGGCTTAGACTCATTTACACGTAAATGTTTTTTTTTTTGTTTTTTTTGTTTTTTAACTCTCTATGCAAATATAATCCAGAGTCCAATCCTTCATCAGCTGGTCATGAACTTGTGAAATACAATCATATAGGAAAAATAAAAATGCATCTATGTATAAATAAATACAATATGTAACAATGAAAAAAAAAAAATGAGTTATGTTCATGGCATAAAAAGACAGGACTGTCTTTTACAAAAAAAGTAATTTTGTAAAATAAATTTACAGTTATTAATACTTGCAAAAGTATTAATAAATCTTTCTTCCACATCAATGTGAATCAGCTCACATGACAAATATTATTTATTAAAGGTTTATATGTGAGCAACATGTTATTACTGCCAGGGCCACAAAGATGGCTTTTTATTCGTCAATACCCTGAACTGGTTTGAAATCACGCCGTTACATCATCCGAGCACCATTATTTCAGCATCACATGTTGATGAACAGCAGCGGATCTGATTCCTGTTGCCCCTGCTGTGTAATAACTACGCCATGTGGCAAAACACCAGCAACAAACACCAAAAACGCCAGCCCCTCTATCTGCACGGCCGACTTGGTTAATGAGCCGACAATGTGATTTTCCCTCTTCTCATTTTACACATCTGAACACGCCGCCCACAGAAGACGACTGAAATAGCTGCAATCTAATGGTCCTGAGAAAACAAACATCTCGCCGCTTCCCGTCGTTTCCTGAGAATAATTCCTCTACGAGCGACGATTGATAAAAACTGCAAAGGAGCAGTCTCTGATTTTAAATAATGTCTGTCTTTTCATGAGAAGGATCACTGGGACATTTGTAAAAATAAAAAGTGAAATATTTAAAACCTTAATAACACTTTTAAAGAAGACAAAAACAGCTTGATATTCTCCAAAGTGTAGTAAACCAGTTCTTACGACTAAGAACTTCCACAATTTATGGTAGGGTAGGTACAGTATACAAAACACGTTCATTACATTTTTTGCCCAAAATTATTCTTAGAACATGAGACTTTTGAGACTTTTCTGCTCAGTTCTGCCCATTTCAAGCTGCTTTAGGGCCTCGTGTCGCCATGCTCAACACTCACACGTAAAAATAACTGCAGACAATTATACAATCATACGTCTCTGAAAAGCAGAAGTGGAGCGTCCTGCACAACCAACAAGAATCTTGCAAGCGGTTTCTGGATGGTAAATCAACAACCAAACAGTAAAACCAGACAGTGGATCTCAGCTTGGGTTGCTAGGTGACGGGCTGGGCTCCGCCGGGGTTGCTAGGAAACGCGCAATGCCTCTTTGGGCTTTTGAAATGGCTAATTTTCCTGATCCCAAAAACGTCAACATATTGCCAAAATGACAACTGGGTGTTTTTTTAAAGCACTTTGGGCTGTTCACAGAAGCAGCTGAGACCCAAGTGGAATTTTAAATCACTTTCTTTTACTTCCATAAGTAACTAATTGTTTGTATTGAAAGTTTTGCTGCATTTAAACACTTCTCTGCCATTTTTAAAGTGCTTCCCCTACATTGACTGAGTTGGCATTAGGTTTCTAACAATAAACTTCACCAATGTTTGTCTTTGCAGGATGAAGTCCAGCAGATGATGCAGCTGCAGCTGCAGTGTGAGCAGATGGAAACTGGAGGCTTTGCCACCAAACGCCTGACATTTAACATCTGTCGCTGTGCTGAAAGGCATCTGCTGGTGACAAATCCTTCTTTAGGCTGATAGTTTCTTTTTTTGGTAAAATAAAAACTTACTACCACTCAACAGTTGCCTAGTGGGAGTATGTTCACCATGATTTTATTCTGCATTGTAAGGAAGGATCATTCCTTCCTTATTCCGCCCTCTATTTATTTGGTATAAATACATTTATTTGGTATAAATAGAGGACGACACTTTGGAAGCACAAAAACTTTTTCAGTCAGATCCAGACTTAAATTTGGCTCATCAAAGCAAACTTACGTCAACATCATTTTAATTTAAAGCTATGTTGTGATAATTATATAATTTATTAAATACAGTAAATTTTATCCGGGTCACACTGTCAATAAAATGTGTTTTGAGATTTAAGTTTTCGCTTTAAGGGTCAGTGGAGTGTTTAAAAATTTCAGTCAGAGGTTTAAGAGGGTATCTAAAAATAAAATGTATTTCTGATATGTCAAAACTTTATCAAGGCTGGCAGGGGACAAGAGAGCAAGACTTTTAGTGGACAAAAATTCGGCTTTTCTGGAGACACTGAGCATCTTAAAGGAAATCTAATATGCATAATTCACATTTTTAAAATATTTTTTCTTCCATTTTGGTTTCTATTGCTTCTAAAACCAGCCCAAGAGCTTGGAAAAACACCCAGCTGTTTATTTTGGAAATAAATTAATGTTTAGAAAGTGAGTTGTTTCAAAGACCTTCAGAGTGTTAAGTCACACTGCACCGTTAACTAGCAACCCCAGGTGAGCTCCAGCATATTTGATTAGTTGGTTTTACTGCCGCATGTGCCGTACAACGAAGACACTATTGTTGACTTACAATTCATTTTTTTTTACATCATTACTGGTAAAATAAAAAAAAAAAAATTCCAAAACCCCCAAAATATCATCATAAAATCTGCAGCAGACATTTCCTATAACTATTTAATTAAGAAAATAAATCAGCAGATATACTTTTAAAAGGCATTTATTGATGAAATACACATTTATGATTTGACAAAAGCTTCTGTAGGTTTGTATGTAAGAAATTCCAGCCCAGTCCTAAACCGCGATACATTTTGTGTTTAAGTGTAAACCAGATCATAAAATGTGCAATAAATAATACAAGGACAAGGACACCAAATAAGTGCCTGAGTTAACCTGCAGGAGGAAAAGGAAACGAGAGTGAAATAAAATCCAGTCCAAATCCATGTTTGTGTATTGGGTGGATTAGTGTCAGATTTCCTGATCAGCGTGAGGAACCAGAAGGCATTTAGAGACCTGAGGAGCTGGCTGCAACAAACTAAACACAAAACAGACAATGGGGCTGAAACAGTCTGGAAAAGGTATATTGCACACTTTGTTTGCAAATAGAATAAACCACGTTCTTTTTCTGCGCTCACAAAGGGAAAATTTTGTTAACATTAAAACACTACGGGAAAATTCAGACGCAAAGAAACAAACTAAACATGTCAAGTTAGAAATTTCTCCTTCAGCAGAGAAAGATTTTAAAACGGATCAAATTTAGAAAAAAACCTCCAGATCTGGAAGGATTTTTGTGTAATTTGAAAACAACAAAACTGCTGCCTAATTCTCTTTTGACCAAGAATTTATAGTGATGTGAAAATGACAAATCTCAAAGATTTATTTTTTGACTTAAATGTTTCAGAAAATCTAACCAGTTTTAATATCTGACAAAAACATTATAGAAAATGCAGTTTTCAAATTATGATTTCCTTTATTGAGTTTATAAAGTATTAGGACCACACAAAGAAAATCATAACGAGAATTAAATATTTCAATTATAAAGTTTTAAGATCACAATAATAATGTAAAGAAAATGTACTAAAACTACAAGAATTCAAAATAATGTAAGAATAATGTCATAGTAATACAAGATTATTTTTATGAATTTATCTTTGAAATATTAAACTACTCTTAAAATATTACGACTTTATTCTCATTATTTCAATTTCACTCTTGTAATTTTAGTTTTTTATATATTCTTATTATGGTCCTAATATTCTGTCTTTTTTAAATAAATGTTAATGAATTATTGACCTAAAATAAGCTCATGCATCTTGCTGAAAAGTTATCTGTAAGTTAATTTTGTGTAATTTTAATCACACTAATATATAAAACCATTCAGTCTGTGACACAGCAGAAAGTCCAGATCGGAGTGACTGATTAAACAAAACAAAACAAAAAGGGGATTGGGGGAGAGGGAATGAGGGTGGAGTGTCCTAGTCAAAGTGTGGACTTCAAATGAACTGAAATATGGCAATGAGGCTAAATAAAATGATTTATGAAATGTAAGCTCGTAACTGCAATGCTTTCTGGTAATGAGGAAACTAAAGGTTTATGAGTCAGTCAGCTTTAGATAGGACTTTTAAAATAATACATCATAGTTTGAAAACTGATTTTCTCAGCAACAGCTAAACAAAACCTTCCACACTTTCAAAGTGGACACTTACTTAACAGCAGAGTCTGTTTAAGAGTTCAGTCTGCAGCCAGAATCATTGAGGAAATGTTGTTTAATGCAAGAGCGACAGCAGAATAACCTTATAGAAGACCTTTTATTAAACTGTTTATCTGCAGCTGAGCTTGCTCTGCCATGAACCTCTGACAAGCAGCATGTCTTAATGTTGGTCCCAATAAAGAGCTAAACATCGATCCGTTCCAGTGAGCTGGGAGTGAAAACCTTACTCAGCAGAATCCATAAAAAATAATAATTCAGAAAGTCTGGGCTATTAAAACCAGCAAGTTTCAATCTGACTGAGAGGCGCAAACATCTCACACCAAAGAACCCCATAATAAGTGTGATTTCGATTTGAGCCATGAAATTGGTGCCAGCACATCCAATTTCTCACCACTTTACTTTTAGTTCTCACAGAATCCACCTCATCGGGCCTCAACTTGTTTAAAATTCCCTTGGTTTTCAATTGCATCAGCTGGTAAAGCAGACAAATCAATAAGGAGGAACGAGGGAGGGGAACAGCACCTTTATCTGCACAGAGAGGCAGAACCGACGAGAAACGACACCAGAAACAAAAACCAACAGGCGACGTTTCGCACAGCGCCTTTTCGTCACGGACTGGATTTGTGCAGGAAAACTTGGAGATGAGGGAATGTTAGCACCTTAGAAAGCACCAGAGATGAAGTCTGACCGTCACTGCGAGGGAAAACTCCACCTTTTCCATCAGCAATGAACAAAAAAACTGTTTTTGTCCACAAATTATTTTTCAATCTACTGCATAATCTAAAGCTGTTTAGTCTTAAATATTTCAGATGCACCACATTGAAATAATTATTCCACCTGACAACCGTTAACTTCTCAAACTGAGTTCCCTCAATTACAGCAGAAACAGCAGGAATAAATGGGCAAGTGAGGCATTTGTGGTACATTATCACTGCATAAAGATAAAATTGACCCAAGTAGCTTTAGTCTACTTTCTAGCGCAAATATATGATGGTGTCCAAAAGCAACTATAGATAAAAAGACAGAAAGAGGGAAAAACGTTCCACCAAAAAACATTTTAAGATTACTACCAGAAGTTTTCTAGAAATAATTTGGAAATTTCTAAACTACAGAAGCTATATATGTACATATACATATAAATAGCAATTTTTTGTCTTTCAGAGCTCAGATATTTTCAGGTTTCTTCTAGAAAACTTTTGAAATTAATCTAAAAATTTCTGAATTTTTGGTTGGAAATTTATTCCTCCATTTTTCTATCTTTAACAGTTTTAAAATCTCTTAGTGTTCTTGTAATTAGAAAACTAAACTATAATAGTTTCACTTGAAACATGTGAAACATGGGAAAATGTCTTGTTACAGGTAAAATATTTAGTCATTATTGACCTGAAACAAACTCTTATATCTTAAATAGTTTTGTCTTATTTCAAGTGAGCCAAGATATTTGCACTAGAAAGTAGAAAGAAATAGTTGGTAATAATTTGTGTTCTTGCAGTGTTTGTGAGATTTTTCTTGTTTTCTAGTCACAGCAGCACCATGTTGGGTGTTTACAGCTTCTTCACCTGAAGAGCTGATGTACGTCAAAGAAAACAGAAAACGTTCAGCACAAACCAACAAAGACAAGCAGAAGCTGGAATAAACAAAACAAATATTTAAAACCCCACAGTCGACAAACTGAAGAGTTTTATCGTTTAACAAAATTAATGTGGAAATCAAGCAGCTGTGATGCAAAAAGTTTCAATTAAAATCAGGAAGAAAAAAGTGTTTTATCAAGAAAAAGAAAAATAGTCCTGTTAGCTCATTGTTTTAGGTTTTTAAGCCATTTTAAGAATAACTTTTTCTGATTAAATATATTCCTCCAAGTCTATTAAAAATATGTGAAACCTAATTTCATAACTGAGTTTCGCACAAAATAACATAAAATGTAAAGTTTGTCGCTGTTCTTAATCTTAATCAATTTTTCCAAAAAGTGAAAACAGTAAATAAAGAACCTTTAAATACAGAATTTTTACTGTTTTACTGATGTTATATTCTGTGTTCAGTAAAAAATCAGAACAGGTTTAAGAAGAAATTCCACAGAATATTATTGCTGGAGCAGCTTAAGAAATTAAATAAGTTTTCATGAGTTGTATATTAAAAAAGATCAGACAAAAGACATGAAAACATCAGCACAAATGTAATTAATCTAAAGTTACATAGATAGACTTATTTATTGAGATGCACCTGGACGGACATTAATGGAAAGTAAAGTGGAAGGAAAAAGTCTGGCAAGAAGATGCACATAAGGGCTATTTTTCAAAGTCAAAGCTCCTAAATATTGTTTAACAACATACTTTAATAACTATAATAATAAAAGTAAATTGATGCATTTCTAATAAAATGGCTTCACAGAAACCAAAAACAATGAGCAGCTATGCTGTCAGGGCTTTAATTCTGCAGGTGTTTCAGCTGCGTTTGTCTGGATTTGTTGCCACAGAGACACAGTGCATGTCAGTGAGTGGGATTATTATTGAAATAATAAAAATATATTCATTCATAAATGAATGAATATATCGCCACTTTCAAAAAGTGAAAATATTGTGCAAGTTGTAATCCTTAAAAAGAAATAGTTTCACTTCTGGAATGATTTTAAATAACGTTTCAGTTATTCCACATCATGAAGAAGCCTCTAAATAAAACGTTTCACATGTGAAAAGGTGACAGTTCTGCATTTGCTTGGGAAAAACAGAAAAGTAAGAAACTTTTCTAAGATCTGGGGATGTAAAAGAAGAGCTTTAGCAGATTTGCTGCATCACACAGTTAAGAACCGCATGTGGTTACAGAAGAAACCTCCTCAATAATACAAACGCACATTTAAAAAGCACCAAACGACCCAGCTGTGGTCATTTTATTCTCAATTTCAATATTAAAATGCTTTAAGTAACGCCTCAGCCCCTGCTAAACCTGAATTTGTGTTCTTGAACGTTGCCTGTCCTGCAAAAAACAAACTAAAAATAAAAAATCCGAATACAGAAACAAAAACTGAAATGACAAATACATTTTTCAGGAATGAACTTGAAGACTGTGCAGCTTCTTCAGCTGGGAGTGAGAATAAACAATGTGACAGCGAGAAGACCGTGTTTCTCATTTTAAATGCCTTTTCTCCAAATTTGTCCACAATTAAACATCATAAAGCTGCAAGTGGAGCTGATGAGTCCAGATTATAAAAATCCTTAGAACTGAAGTTTCTACAGAAGAGGATTAGGGACACTGAAAAAAACAAAAAATTATTTTGACTTTTCAAAATTGTGAATTTCTTTCCTCAAAATTTTTCCTTTTTTTCTTCAAAATCCCAATTTTAGTCTCCAATTTCTGACTTTAATCTCAGAATTTCAACTTTAATGTCATAATTGAGATTTTTTTACTTAGAATTCTGACTTTAATTTTATAATTTTGACTTTAACGTGAGACTTCTGACCTTTTCTTATCACTGACTTTAATCAAAAGTTACAAATATCTATTATTTTTTATCTATTTATGTAAAAAGTCAACCATCTGATATTTTTGACTTTCGTAGATTTTAGATTTTTTGATTCTTCTCTCAGATTTTTGACTTTTCTTTGAGCATGTTTTGGACTTCAATCTCATATTCCTGGCCTCTTTCTCAGAATTCTGACTTTTTCTCTGATTTTTTTCCTTTGGATTTCTGAATTCAATTTTCTGAGTTCATAAATCACAATGATTATATTTTATTATTATTATCCAGTGGCCCTAATCCTCCTCCATAAGTTTCTGCTGCTAAAAAAAGTGCAGGAACACGAGGACGGATATTAAGGACTGCTTAGAGTGAGGAAAACAAAATTTAAATGGCTTCAATCTGCCTAAACGACGATATCTTAAACGTCTTATTCTCTATATGAGCTTGAAGCTGGGGACAGTTTTCCTCCTTAAAGTCAATTCACATATTCAGAACCCACATAAATGGTTGCAGATTTGATATAAGCTGTTTTGTGTCTTTCTCAGACAACATAAAGATGCTTTCATATAATCTGATACTGATAGCAAGTCTGTCTTTATCACCATATAGATAGCACTTCAGGGATCCACTCTCTCTTTTCTATTTAACAGTCTAAAGTCTCTCTTCAATCTCTCTGTAATGACATTTTATGTACAATATCAGCATATCGAACATAAATTACTACATACAAAAAAAAAAGCCTATTCACAATTGACAATCATTAGAAATCCAAATCAGACATAATGGAAATAAAATAATAAAAAAAACAATTCAGAGGAAATTGATTTATCAGCTTAAAATTGATGGATGTTATATAACTTTTCCATAAACTTTCTGTGCTCCCAGAACATGTTGTGTTGTGAAAAGACGCCTTTTTATGTATATTCTTACTTATATATAAAAAAGACCTTCCTCTCCAGTCAGTCGTCGTCTGAGGAGGATGAAGCTCAAAAACATGTTCAGATGACTCCCGACATCTTGTTTGTGTGTAAACAGAGCACCAGTAGTGTCTTGGTTCATGTCTTTTCTGTACAAAAGTATAAATATATGCTTTTCTCTCCTTTTTTTTTTTCATTTTTCTCTTTTTGTTCACATATGTAGGATGTAGCAGACGAAGAAAAAGGTTGTTTTAGTTTGTAAAACCACGCCGGTGTTGCAGGTCCTGTGCCAGTTTTTGTCTCATTAGATGTCGAATTGCTGGCTTTTGTTGATGTCAGGTGTTTGCTTGGTATTGATCGTCTTTGCATAAATAATAATAAGAAAAAGAAAACAAAGAAGAAGAAAGTTTCACTGCGGCGAAGAAGCCAACCAAAAGGATCCAAATAAAACAACCATTGTGTCCGTTGTAGCTACAGCAGGTCCATCTTCGGTCTGTAATGGAGCAGGAGTGGAGATTTCTGGAATGGACAACAACATTTTGAAAGTTTTACCAAGTATTTTTTCCTAGTCTGTTGTTCAAATATCTTTGTGCAAAAAAGATAATCTGCCAGTTGATCTTATACTTTTTCAGCAAAACTATTATTATTTCCTTAAAACAAGCTCTCATATCTTGCTTAAAAGGCACTTTTGAGTTAGTTTTGTCTAATTTAAACAGTATCAAGATATTTGCTCTAGAAACCAAGCAAAAAATCTTGGTAAGATTTTGTGTTTTTGCAGTGCTGGACTCTCTTACGTTGTTGATCGTGTGACTAGTGCGACGCAAAAAAGTGTTGCAGTTTTGCCAAATGCACAAATTTTGATATAACCTTTTTTATCCTCTTCACAACTGTTGTTTCAATTAATCAAATTTATTTTCGTAACTCCAATCTGTGCAGTTATGTGGATTATGGAAACACAACTAGTGAAGGGAGACGAAACCAATTATTGATTAGAATAGTGTTTAGTTTGACAACATGCAACAGGATTAAGTCAATCAAAACATTTCATAACTCAGCTGGAATTCATGTTTATTTCCTCAAAACTGCCAGAATTAGTTACCTTAAATCTCCATCTTGTCACAACAACAAATTTCAAAGTGTGGTCCTTTCCCAGGATTTCCTCGTTGCATAAAATATCCAGCTGTGAAAAGAAGCAAAAAAAAAAATTATTTATTTACCAGAGAGATCGAAGGAGAAAAATAAAATGTTTTTTCCCCACAGAAAGCAGACTGGATGAGGATTTCTGCTGCTAGTTTTATCTGTGCACAATGATGATGATGATGAAGTTTGTGGTGAAATCTCAGTGAACGACAGAAGGAACCGGACGGCCGAGGTTCGATAGCGAACACGCGGCTGGCTCGATGAATCTATTCCCACCGTGAAGCAGTATTGATATTCTACAGAGCGCCGTCTGCAGGTCAATACTGAGACAGAGAGGGAGGCCGTGCGTCACAGCGGCACCTGCTGGTTCACTGCTGCACACTCATCAGGTCACAACAAAACTCAAAAATATAAGACATAAATCACTGTCATACTTATTCTGAAATACATATTTTAAATGCCTGCATCTCTTTATGTTGACTTGAAAATATAAAATTCTGATTTTAAAAATTGTTTTAGTAACAATGTAGAGAGTTTAAGCTATAAACTTCCCACAAATTACACAAATTAACAACAGCACGTCTCAACAAATGGTAATTGTTGTAATCAATATGGACTTCAAACTGTGTCTCAATATCTTACAATGATGACACAAATCATCTGGTAGGATTATTTTTGAGCATCTCCCTTCTTGGTTTCTATGTAAACTTTAACGTTCCTATTCTTCTTGAATTGTTAAGCATCAGACGTCCTGCAGATAAATTTAAACGGGTGTGTTTATGCTCTCGCTTTTAAAATCCGGAGTCGTTTCAAGCATCTTTTCACAGTCAGTGAAAGCCACAACAATAGCCGGAGGGGTAAAGCGCGGCCGACGCTTCAGAGCCGCGCGATGCAAGCCGACGATCTAATGGAGCCGACCCACTCATCTGTGTGACAGCCAAAATATTAAAAGACACGAAGGAAAAACGGGAAAAATAGGCAACGAGAAGGCGATTGTGGCGATTTCTCACAGCCATCTAAAAATCCATCTGTCAGAATATCGCCCACTCTTGCCTACCCCTGCTGCTCTGCACGGGGCGGAGAAGACAATAAATAGAAAAATTAGATATCATGGGGGCTTGTTTTCATGCAAATTATACCAAACACAAAGGGCACAAATGAGTCACAGCATAAAAAGGAAGAACGTTATTTTAATCATGTAAAACAATCATGATTAATCTCACGTTTTCCTTCTACTCAACTTTGCAATATACCGCTGTGTGTATCACAAAGACATATAATTTAGATTCTATGGAGAAGTGCAGAAATAAATAAGTATTTCAGTGATCTTGTGACTCGGTGAGACTCAGCCATCCAGCCTGAAGTGTGTTGCTTTCTGTACCTCGTTGAACGATGTCAGGTTAAGCTTTTTGGCGATGAACTTTTTGAGGTGGAGGACGGTGGCTTGTGCTGAGCAGCGGATCCATTTGCGTTTCAGACCTCGAAGTTTGCTGCTGTTGCACTCCAGGCAGATGCTGACCTTTTGGACAAAAGAAAAATCATGATTATAGGATCTGCGCCAACTCCACAGATATAAATGTTCAATCAATCAATTTACAGAAGTGCTAAAAGCGTTGCAGCATTGTGATCATTGCTTTCAGTACCTGTGGAAGTAGCACTGAAATAATCTGATAAATTATGACAAATCGATTGTTAATCAACTAACTTACTTATTGATTAGTCATTAACTAACGTACACTAAAATATCTAAAAAAGAACAAAAGTTATCGTTCCAGTACCATCATTACTGCACAACGGTGTAGATCTACTGTAGGCAGAATTTGCTTGTAGGACTGAAACGATTAATCGTTATTAATCAGAGTAATTAAAATAATTGTCAACTAATTTGATCATCATTAACTGGAGTATGCAAGAGAATACAGTCAAAGCAGTAATTAAGTATAAATAAATACATTATATTGCATTTTAGACAAAGAAGTGTATTTTTTATTTGCACATTTTACAGTATTTCTAATATTGTATACAAAAAGGCTTAAGTATTTAAAAATCCTCATGGTGCCATTTTTTATCTGATTCATCAATTAATCATCAGAAAATGGATTAATCGATTAATAAAATAACTAATTAACTTCGTTGCAGCGGATTCTCTATTCTGCTTTCATAAGCAAAGTTGGCGAAATCAGCGATGTTAATCTGCTATTGGCTTCCTGAATGTCACTGATTTTCCCTGCCACTGGCCTGTGAATTTGTTTTGCCCCCTCAGGTGAAACGGAGCGTGGTCAGAAACCATTATCATGACTGGGACTCACACATCAAGAGACAAAACAGGAGAGAAGCAAAGCTCTTCATGTGCGACTGTCCTTCTGTCTCTTTTTATTCCTCTTTTTGGAGATAGGAGGCGACAACAACCCCCCTGTTTAAACATCCTCAAATAAACAGTGGCAGTGCTTTGCCGAACAGTCTGCCCTTCAATAAGCAAAGACCAACATCTCAGTGTGTCTGGTTTCCAGTGGCGCTGGCAGTGAGGGGAAGCTCATAATGTAAAATAAAAGCCTTGCTGGTGATCAGGACTCTGCGGCGGCTCGGTGGCGGCCTGCGAGGCACTTTTATAACATTATAGTACATTACCGACGGGTCCGCGGAGCCAAGGAGGGCTCCTGCAGCTAAACACACAAATGCACTGATGCAAGAGAGAGGAGAGCAAAGAAAACACTGAGTGTGCTTTGTGAGGCGCGCATAAAAAGCTTCAGGCTCATTACAGAGCTGTTGCAGAGCTCTGACGCAACTTTTTCATGTTGAATATTTGCTCGAGCTTCGACTTTGGACAACCGAGGCCTCAAGTGGCGTCAATAAGAAAATTTACAGCTATTTTCTAAATACACAAATGCAATTCTTGACCTTAAATCTAAGCAATATCTGATTTCTTGAGTTTGTTTGTGTGTGAAGCTTTTGGTAAAGAAGTCTACTCAACTACTGAGTAACTGATCAAATTATCAATCTATTTTAAAAAATGTAAGTTACATCATCAGAAGGACTAAAATATAAAATTTTATGGAAATTTTGGTATTTTAAGGACCAAACTCAGTAATTTATGTAAGTAACAAAAAAAATAACAAAATAAGGCAAAAAAATTTTTGAAATCATTTTTTTTCTATATAAAACTTTAACAACCTGCATCTGTGTGTCTTTTTATGATGAATTTTTGGTTAAAATATTTGTTTTTTATTGAGTGAATAGAAAATTCAGAAATTTTACTCATGTAAGAGTAGCGATAAAATTACTCAAAGAACAGTGAAGTAAAAATAGTCCTAAAAATTACTCCTGTAAATGTAACTGGTTACAGCCCAACTCTGGTCAGAGGTTTCATTAGTTTTCTCAGGCAGCGCCACAAGGTTACGCTCTGAAAGGTCGTCCAGGAGGCAGCTGGAGGTCGTCCATGCGTGGCGGCTCGCCTGTCGATTCTTACACCTGACTGAACCGGGAGAGGAAGAGGGATTCGTCTTCCTCATCCTACCTGCCCAGAAACGCTGCTGTGAATCTTCTGAAGCTTTTTCTAAACTCTTTCTGTGTTTTAAACTCGCAAAAATCTGAGTAAACAGAAACAAAATTACTATTTAATTCATAAAATGAAAAAAAATATGCACTGCTGGTGTTATAAAGGGGAAAATTTACATTTTGGACATTTTTTGTACTTCCACTTAAAAAAAAAAAAACTTTTGGCATCAAGTTCTTTGGTTACCTAGCAACTAAAGCCAAACCCTTCCCGTTGCCCAGCAACCCAGCACATTTGGTAAGCCGCTTTTGGAGATTTTGAAATATTCACATTTTAAAACCAATCCATGCATAAATTACTGTGCAGACATTTGAGGAATATAAAACCAACACAAAACCTGAAGCAGAACATTATCCAAACTGTAACTGACTATTTTCATTCCACTAATCAATTATTTCTTACATCAATACATTCAAATGTTATGATTTAGTTGAGCTCAGATCAGTTTTATGTACAAACTACATAATAAACTCTTCATAAGGTGTACATAAAAGTGATTTGAAATTAAAGAAAAACTGTGAATTAAAGCTGAAGGTCAGGAAGAATAATTAAAGCAGCTTTTATTTAATTATTGTGTTGAGCTAAAATGCCCTAAATAACAAAATGAAAGTAAATAAATGTGAAGTAATTAGCTAAATAAATACAATAATACTTGATTATGTTTTCATTTATGAGTTTGTCTACAGTCTTAAATGTAATTTTTTGGAGATATAATTTATAAAAATATACAGGACATATTGAGCTGATTTGATTTTGTGATGTTATGTATAACAAAGTGAAGGTAAAATTAGCTTGAACTTTTTAATCTCTAAGAACACTGTCGAGCTGAAAGGAATTGAAAGTAATCTTTTTCTCTTTTGATTTCTATATAGAAAGGTTCAAATTTACTGAAAAATAAACAGCAATGGTTTGTGAAAAAGTCTAAAATAAAGAAGCATTTGACACCCTTCTGTCTCTACAGGTAAAAAAAAATATTTCAACAGTCTGGATGAAACGTCGTTTAATGTCAGCTTTCATTTCTGTTTTCTCCTGAAAGCTCTAAAACACCTTCTCATCTTTTCCCATCACTCTCTTCCCCTTCCTCCAACATCATCGTTTTCTTCCGATACCCCTCTGCTCCTTCTTTCCTTTCTCCTCCTCCGACAAGCTTCAGTCACCGAGGCTGAAGCTGGGTGACTGAAGCTACTCTCAAACACAAAAATCCTGCAAATGAAATTCTGCAATTTCATGATCACCTCATCACCCTTGTTACTGTCAGCAGCCATTTTGGCCTCTCAATCCTGCAATTTCCTGCAATTTCTCCCTCTTTTATATGTCATCTTGTATTTCCCGGCTCTCTCCCTCTCCACCTCTCGGTGACATTTCACATCACTGCGTTCAGACTGCAGTATTAGCTATTCTGTGGGCATTTCTGCATCGCTGCTGAATTTACAGAAGGCCAAGATCTTCACCCACGTCAGGACAGAATACCCCTCCCACATCCAGGGGAGGGAGAGCTTCTTCGGAGATGAAGGGCTTGATTTTCACTGTTTTTTGGTATGAAAAAAAATTTCCGCCTGTGCATCAGTATGCAGGAGAGATGCTTCATGCTGCAGAGAGTCTGTATGGCAACAATGACAACTCAAATCTCCACAGTTTTTTAGCCTGACTGGTTGTGTTGTTCATGCCTTTAAGACTGTTACCAGAAATTGAAGTTTTGACAGGAAACAGAACCAATTTCTCCTTAAAAGTTAAAAAAATTATATATATATATATGTCCATTTGTTCAGAATGAATAAGCAGAATAATAACCTGCTCGTCACTGCGGTGATAGTCGTTGTCCTCCTCTGGCTTCTCCTCTCCGGCCTCCTTATTCGCTGTGTCTTCTAACTTTGTGTCGCCTGTTTGAGAAAAAGAAAAAACTATGATAATCTAAAAAAAATGATACATAAATGCAGATATAAAAAGTACAAATAAATGCAAAGTTTATGAGCCACAGGGTACTTCAACACATTTCATAATTATCCAGAGTTAAATTAATAGATTTTGCCTTTTTGTATTTAGTACAAGACATTAGTAGATATTTTTGAGGTCTGTCTTTAAATATATGAGGTTGATTGGAGATAGATGGATGGATAAGTAGGAGGAGGTTCTGGAAACTAGAACATTGCAACATTGGAGTGCCGCTCCAATGTTGCAATAATACATTAAAGGTTATAAGGCTGATTTTTGAATATGATATGCTGGAATGTACTTTAAGTTTTAATGTATCCAAAAGTTTTAATTTTCTGCATCCTATATTTAAATAAATATATAAATATCATTGAGATGGAAAAATGTAAGTTGGATCAGTTTTCAGTTGCTAGAATAGACAGGATCTGTTTCTTTTTGAGTCTGAATGATGAAGTTACTTTATCCTGGTGATGTCAATGTTGCCTCCTCACAACCTGACAAGACAGATGGCAAACAAACCATCCATCTCCAGCTTTTAATACAGTATATAATTCATTTGAGCTGAGGGGAAAGCCAACCAGAACAGGTTCAGTTGAAGGGCGCTCCCTCACCGCAGGAGAGAGTCCTCATCCATCTGATAAAAGCTCCACGAACAAGCAGCACCAGCTGATCAAGTTAGAGTACACATCTTTTATGAATTTTCCTGTTGCCTGTGATATTGTTGCAGTATTGAATTTTTAGCTGTAAAACTTGGTTATCGAAGTCTAAATTGCGTTGCGGTGACAGGAACAGCAGTGCAGATGGGTTTTGCTTTCCAGTAACCTTTAGAAACAAAGAAATTCAGTCTGTTCCAGGATTCAGCGGAGGTAATAACTGTGTTTATGTGAGTCTCAGACTGTAGATACGCTCTGTCCTCTGTGAGTATTTTCCGTCTGGGCCAACTGTCGCTATCCCTCTGAGGAACATTAAGCTTGTCCGGTGTTTGTCTCCAGCGTTAGCCTCACTTATTGCTCATCAGGAGGGCCATGCTTTAGTTAAAGTCTCATATCACGCCAATTCCTGCGTCTTGTGCTGTGTCTTTTCATCTCCCCTGTTACCGTCAGCTAATGATCTTCTGTCTTTTTTATGATTTATGGCACATCTTCCCAACGCTAAAGTCCCACAGGCGTGCACAATGACGTTTTCAGGCTAGCTTGTGAGAGATGGAGTGAGCCATCTGTGTGTGTTGGTGTGGGAGTTTAGATTGTCATGAAAGCAAAAGTGTACTCTGCAGACTCGATGCGTCCCCAAGTGACCCAGTCTTCTTGGGTTAAGTGCTCAGAAAAGCTGGTAATTTAGAAAAATGAGTCTGTGTGCCGGTGGAAACAGCTTTTGTTTTGGCTGGTGTCAAGCAGTCCTCCAGAACTTAGTGTTTCCATATGACAGCAAACAGATTTAACGCGTTAAAGGGGATTGATTATGAGAAAGTCATATTTGGACATTTTTATGCTTCCAGTTGGGTCGCAATGGCTTCTAAAATTAGCTGAAGCGCTTAAAAAGACCCACCCGCTCTTTGGTGTCTGGAAAATTAGTCGCTTCAAAAACCTCTTTATTATTAAGTCACAATCAACAGGAACTGAGCCGTTACCAGCAACCAAACCAGAGCTCCTGCACGTTTGGTTTTACTGCTGAACAATGGCTGCTGGAAAGGACAAGTGTTTTGTTGTTGACTTCCTGTTCATTAAAGCAGTGGCTGAATTGTTGCTGGTTGTGCAGGAGCTTCCACTTTTGCTTTTCAAAGATGTACGGTTGTATGATTGTGAATCTATTTGTGATCATTTTCATGTGTGAGTGTAAAAAAAAGTATTAGACCAGATATAAACAGTTGTGGTTCAAAGCTGTGGTCTTTTAACTTTTAAAAATCTTTCTAGTGGCAGCAATAAATGCAAAGTGAATGTAAATACAGTGATTAATAATTTTTTTTTACATTCTCTGAGGTTACAACAGATCAAATCAGAATGACATATTGATTTTAAAAGAAAACCTGTTCTAAACACTCATTAGCTAACGCAAATATCAGCAATCGGGGCAATTTATTTCAACCTGCTACGACTTCAAGTTCCTTTCAAACACTGAACTCTGCACGACTGCATAGTTTGAAAAATATCCTGCAAGATCTGAAAAATCAACTTAAAATTAACCCAGTGCTGCTAAATCAGATACTGGCCATATTTACATAAATCTACAGATATTATCACTGCCTGAGGCAGAGGAATAATATTTAAATTTTAATCTCCTGCATGCAGATGATGCTGGATTAAAGTCCAGAACTTCCTTTGTTTTAATTTTCTTTCTGAATGGGTTTCTCTACGTTCTCGCTTCAGCCACAAGTGACTTCGAGGAACAGAACCAGAGCAGTTCCTCTCCCATTTGAGCCTTAATTACCAAAATCAGAGAGGGGGATTAAGCGAACGATTAGGTCTGCCAGCATGACAGCCCTCTGGACACACATTCACACCAACATGCAGCAGAGAGCCGGTTTAGAAAAACGACTGTGCACAAAAACCAAACCATCAACTCACTCTGGTTGGCTAAATTGCCTTCATCTGTGCTGTTTAATGGCTTCTGCTGTTCCTCATGGTTGTGCTGCTAATGTTAGTCATTACTGGTTGAGGGGGGTTCATTCTTTACATAGGCTAATAAGAGCAGTGACACACTGCTGAGGTGAAAGACATTTAAAACCTTTAAACATTAAAACATGTAAAAACTATTTTTATTTTATTGCCCTGGGAGATTAAAGGGGTTTTCAAACATGTATGAAACAAGACATCACTTTAGGTGTTGTCTTCTCTCATGAAACATGTTGAATTTTCCATATTTGGCTTTTTCTGGTGCATGATTATGACAAATATGCCAAGTCAGTGATGTAAAACCTGAATTAAATGTGGCATGATGAATGTGGGACAAACAAGACACATATCCGATTTAGTACCACATCTGGATCTGGCTCAAATTGGATTTTTATTTGGGTGTCCTCCATTCATAAATATAGACAGATGATGTTTGGTGATGCATCTCCAAACTAAACAAGTTACCATTTCTGGTTTTGGTGCATTAAGTAAACAGAAAAGGAAGTGTCTGAATAGAAAAACCAGCAATTAGAACCATTCAGGAGAAAATGGTCTATTTCAATCATTGGCTGCCTGGATGGTGCAGCTTATTGTTGCTTTTGTTTGGAGACACATTGAAATTTATAAATTTTTCTTGCAATCCTACCTTTGCAATAAAAAAAAAATAATCAAAATGTTTAAGTGTTTGTCAGCCTAGATTGAAAAAAAGCAACTCCAGAATAAATACACAAAACCTTCAAAACTAGAAACAACCAACTCAATGCTGTTGCTGCTTTCAGTCCCCGTGGGGAAAAAGTTTAACAAATAGCAACTACATGAAATAGTGTGTGCAAAATGGTAGCTGTATTTCTGAAGCCTGTGCATAAAGGGTGTGTTTGTACCATTTCGCTGATCTAGATGAGTCTTCATGTTGCACAGCTCTCCTTTAATGTCCCCAGGCACCTCCATGCCCAGTTTCTGATAGAAATCCCTCTGCTTCTTTATCTCCGCTGCACAAGAGGCAAACACGACAAATAAAAGGGGATTTCTCAAGTGTCTGATTACATCTGTGGTAAAAGCTCCTCGGGTCTAGAAAACAATCCACAAATGAAGGATGAGCTGTAAAAGTGCGCGCATATTTTAACGTTGTAAAACCAGCCAGATAGAGATAAACAACATGGTTGAAGCTGAAAACCATTTCTGATAAAAGAGGGTGACTCTTACCCTCTTGAAGTCCCGGTACCAGCTTGTAGACGATGTCTTGCATTGTTCGGTCATGGCTAAAACAGATGAAGGAAATGGTTAGCAAACCTAACGCAAAGAACTGTACACAAAATATTAATCCAACATGTTTATTTCTACATTTCAGAACCACGATTAATCAGTCTCTAGTTAAAATTTAAAGTACCCTGCACTGCAAGGTGATTAATTCCCAAACACTTCCTTGGTATTTAGTTTGATGAACCAATAGATATTAGTATATAACTGTGAAGAAAAATATTTAAAAGATTTGTAAATAATCAATCTGTAAAAAATTGACACTTTTTGCCATTAAAGTTCACTCTCTTTATAGCAGCTGTAGCTCAGTCTGATTACAGTCTGATTTAGGTCTGAACTTTGACTGGGCCATTCTAACACATGAGAATGCACTGCAAAAACACAAAATTATATGAAGTATTTTGGTCCAGTCAGTTTTCATCAAAATAATTGATTATTGACTTTTAAAAAATCTAGAAACTAAACTTTGATTTTGTGTTTTTATAGTGCACAATTTTAAGACAGTTGGACAGGGAATAACATGTGGACATAGAGATATTACTCCACATCTAGAAAATAAATCTACTGGTTTTCTGTTTTTGCTCTAAATTTGTCACCTTAACTGGAATTTCTATTAACTCCTCTGAGATTCCTAAGAGGAGAAATGAGAGTAAAAGTACTTCTCACATAGAGAGCAGGCTTTTATTTTTTGAAACCATATGAAATGACTGTAGCTACAGGCATCACTCTTCCACCCACCAGTTGATTTATCCAGCATGTCAAACCAAAAATGCTCACCTCTTTGCCCTCCTGCATCTCTGTAAACTCTGGATCATAAAAAGCTTCAAACCTCAAGATGACATTTATGGAAAAATGTCCAAGGTGTTGTAACATTGACACTCTCTGAATTTGGTGTGGAGCATATGCTCTTCCCAGTCTGGCTGTGAAGTAGCCTTTTTTTTTTTCTTTCTGTGCTTGTGACACGGCGGCACAGTGGGGGCGGCCTGGGTCTGACGGTGCTTTTTGACACCTGGTTCTGACAGCCGGATAACGGACACGGCGTGTCGAGTTTGCAGCAGAGTTATGGAGGAAAGATCCAGAAAGCGTGGCATGTTTGTCAACGCTGCGGCACACTGAGGGTCAAAAGAAAATGAGCTGTGACCAGCAAAACAGTGACCCCTGCTGGACAAAAGATGGTAGCACTTCCAATTTTTTACTGGGAGCTGAAGAATTTACTCGTTGTTTTTCTCAGTTGCATTCAGAGTTTGGTAGTAACTAGATATATTTACTCAATTGCATTTATTTAGAAGTATTTTAAAAAGCTGTACCTTTACTGAATGAAAAACAAAAAATCACCAGGCGCAAACCTGCAGTTTTTGTTAACTGAAACGTTAATAATTTTATAATAATAATACATTTTAAAATAAAACCTCAGTTGTATTTTAATTATTTGGATATATTTTTTTGCCTGATTTTGCTATTTCTTTGTTACTCATGTGAATTACTCTAATTTTTGTCCTTAAAATACAAAAATTGCACTTAATTTTACATTTGTTCTGTCTGATTGTGTAATTTTTAAGTATTAAAGGAGTGGTAATCTGATTAGTTCATCAATACTTGAGCACTTTTTTACCAAATACTTTTTTACTCTTAATTGAGAAATTTCATGGCTACTTTTTACTTTTACTTGAGTGAAGATATTTTGAAGTAGTGTTTCTACCTACTTCTGTTTCTATTGGACTTTTTTTGGGTAAAATTTTATGTCCTATGTTTGAAAAACAGCAGATAAGAAAACAATAATTTCCTAATTCACTTGGAAATTCAGAAAAGTGTATAAACAGATTAATTTCTTAAAGCGAGATTCAGATATCCGTGTCAAGTTTGATCAACATACTGTAAATAAGCCGAAGAATTTTATTCACCATCTGTTTGACATGTTGGCTTTAAATCATTTGTGATGTTTGTTGTCAAGTGTAATTTCCAGCTATGTAAAATTTTCTGTGAAATAATGAAGCTGCAGCCAGCTCTGTTTATTTGATGATAACTGAAACTGCAATATTTTGTTTCTGCATTAATCACAAAAATAATACTGAAAAATCAATTCAGGAGCTTATTAAACCTCAATTCAGGAGCTTATTAAACCTTATTTCTGCCAAATACTGTTGTCACAAATTTATGTTAATAGTATTTTTTTTTTAATATAAATGTAAATCAGTTGTAATAGGAATCATTAACTAGAATGAAAGTGACTTGAAAAAGAGCTATTAATCATAATAACCTGAGGTCCAAAACACAGAAATACAACCTCTACAAAAAAGTGAGAAACAAAGTATGGACTTACAGTAAATATAATTATATTAAATTTTTCTGAGAAAAAGCTCAGAAATGTGTTTTTCAGGAGTTTCCATTTAAGAACCAAACATGAAGTTTGGATGAGGATTAGTTTTCCTAAAGCTTCTGAAGCATCTATGTTGGTTCATTTCCTAAAGCATTTTGATTAAAAAGCATAAAATCTCTCAACAAGACATAAAGAAATGAAACTTATATTCAACAGCAGCGCTGCAACGCCTGTCTTTCTGCACCAGCTGTGCAGCTTTTGACAGAAACTACATTTCTAAAGTCATGAAGGATTAGTTTCTTAAAATGTGCATCGCTAAGTAGCAGAGGTTTCACCACTAAATACACTAAAACTCAGCCACACATCTAAACAGAAACAGATGAAACTGTTTGTGTTGAAAGTGATTTAAAAAAGGAGGTGAAGTTAACACCCAGTCTGATCAAACATGTTTTATTAGAGCAACACTGAGACCATCTGACCATCTAATGTTTTCCATTTGTCCCAGATTGATGGAAAACTACAACAAATAGCAAAAATTCAAAAAAAAGTAAAAGATACATTTTTAATTATTAGTATCATAAAATTGTATATGTAAGCAAGTTTAATCAAAAATTAAAACTTGATTATAAAAAGACAAATACTTTGTAAGAAAATTATATTGGGAGTATTTTTATCCTGATCACAAATTCAAACTCTCAACCTTCATTGTATAATTTTTGAATTGCAGTTGGGGGCCACACAGAATCCGTCCACGGGCCATAAAAGGCCCATGCGCCATGCTTTGGAAATCCCTGAGATAAATCAAATATAAGAAAACACATTGACAGTTTTGGGGATTTTAACTAAGGAAAATCTAAGAAAATGTTGCTGAAATATCATAAAACATGACAAAGGTGAATTGAAATAAGTATGTTAAAATTAAAAAGTCAAAAACGTCAAGCAGGTCAAGAGTTCACAAACAATAAGCTGAATCTCAGAAGGCCAGAGGTTATTTCTGCTGAGCGCATGCAGAGCTGACACAGAGCTGTGCGTCACTGCAACCACAGATTACAGATCAGACTAATCACGGAAATTATATTAGTGTTTCATTAGAATGCAAATCTGCACTCTGCCAGCTCTTTGTGAAAAAGTAATAAAGCTTTCAAATTTGGGCATTGTGCTGAAGTTTTCTCCCACTCCCTCTTTTCTTTTCATTTCCCCTCCAAGCGGTTAGACACTTGATCAATCCTTCAAAGCGCTCTTGATCAATAGCCCTCCAAGGTCCCTACGTGCCTTTTCTCCCATCCATTTCCAGTCCTTCCACTTAAACAATCAATAAAATTCTGCACAATTCATCTTGAATTGTAAAATTCAAGATTAATTCTAAGATAAATTATACATAGTGAATTATACATGACTTTATTGGAGTTCAAATCTTTAAAAGTGCTTTAAATGTTAAGAACAACACAATTAGCAATGATAAAATAAGCTATAAACATTACATTTTGTCAACTGCTATTATCAAAATGATCAAGTTGATTATAATCAAAAGGCATAAATGTAATTTTGATTTAAAGAATTAAAGAAACTGATAAAACAAAAGGTTGACTTCCTAAATGTCAATGAATCTTCCTTCAAATAGTTCAGAAAGAGCAATTCGTAATTCTAAATATAAATTAGAATAAATAAGTTAGACTGAATAGATCTGCTCTTATTGATCAGGAGCAATTTTACAATACCCAATAAAGAATTTGCAGGTCAGACAGAAGGTAAAAAACAAGTCGCAAAAAAAAAAGAAGAAAAAATCTAATTTAAAAATCTGAATTGAGCATTAATTCCTTTTAGAAGGAATTAATCATTAATGATTAACAGGATATTTCTTTCTATAACATAATCTGAACAACATCTGATTGGTTTAAGAAAAGTTCATCTACTGAGCGTTATGTTAAAGAACTTCACCAATAGGGGGCAGTGTAGAGCAAAACTAAAACCTGACAAAATAAGAGAAAACCAAATATCTGTTGTTCATATCGGCTCAGTTTAATTTATTGGACCAAAATTACAAATATCGGCCAATACCGATGTTAGTCCCGATATTTTGTACATCCCTAATATTAAATGGAGGTTACGTGTGAATGAAAAGCCAATAGCATTAAAATAAGTTTATCAAATACCTGGCTACATGTGGACAATAGGGATGCACCGATTGCAGCTTTTTGGCCGATCCTAGATTATCGATCTCTAAAAAGTCTGACATGCTGATTCCGATTTTGGCCAATACCGGGTTATTTTTGTTTGAAGGTCTCTGAGTTGCAACAGTGGGTTGACTATTCTTAATGCGAATGTGCAGAATGATCTGGTGGGGCAGTCTACAGTCAAACCTGACTCACAGGAGAGGACAGTGGTTGATTTTTATACCGTTGCTAAAGTAAATAATATCAGATACTTAATAGTCACTGAGTTTGTAAGTTAGTATGGAAGGAAGACTGAATACTACAGGAATCCCTTTTATAAAAGATTACAGTGAAACACTAGCTGCTTTGAAATAAAACATAACCGAATCACAGGCATTATGTCTCTGGTGTTTTACACACACGGTGTAATATTAACTGCAGAGCACTGAAGTGTTTATGTAGAGCGAGGTTGTGAATGAGTTGGGGTTAGATGCATCATCTATTAGAAAAACACACAGAGCGCCTCAGCAGCTCGAGGCCGTGCCGCTGCTCCCTGCAGCAGAGCTGGAATAAAATGGATCCATCGGCTCCTCAGTCCTCAGCAGTTTGTCAGGTTCGTGGCGGCGTGCTGCTGATTGCAGACTGTGTGTGTGTGTGTGTGTGTGTGTGTGTGTGTGTGTGTGTGTGTGTGTGTGTGTGTGTGTGTGTGTGTGTGTGTGTGTGTGTGTGTGTGTGTGTGTGTGTGTGCTGCTCTGCAGCGGTCCCCCACTCACCCAATGTACTGCAGTGGATGGCTCTGATGAATAACAATCCTACACGTGGGGCACGTGTTGTTCTCCTCCAGATACTTTACAAGGCAGCTTCTACAGACTGCAGACACACACAGCAGATAAAGTGTTACAACACAGTGTACATCCTCCATTACCCTGCTAGCTTCACTACCATGATGCCTTTCCTTTGGTTTTAAAAGTTGCAAACCTCAAACTCGTCCATGGTTCTGAAAGTAAACAACTAGCGTGAGTATGATTAAAAAAATAAATAACCCCCTACCCCCTGACATTTTGCTCTTTTTTAGGTAATCGTATGGCTCGTGTGACTCCATTCATAGTGCCACAAACACAAACATTGTTCATTTCAACTTCAAACACACTTCTTCAGGACAAAAATTAAACAAAAAAAATATGATTTATGTCACTAAGCTGTACACAATGAGGACTGTCGTTGCTTTGAGAACATTTTCAAGTGATGTAATGGTATGTTCTGGCCATAATAATGTAATAAAATATTCTCAGCGATAAACTTTAAATTCTAACAAATCCTTAACACTAGAACAGAAAAAAACAAATAAAATAAACTATAAAGTCTCTGTAAACAAAATTATCCTTCAAAAAAGGGACAGTTGAGGCCAAAGAACCAGACTGATGACTTCTTTCATCTCATTTTTGGCAAAAAGAGAGAAAAGACAAATCATTGAGCTTGTTTTAATTTATCTTATCAATTAATTTGTTGCTTATGCGATAGGTCTACACATGTAACTGCATTTGATCATATTGCAGAATTTACTGATATTTATTGACACTCTTGTGCAAACATAAAATGTCCAATAATACTGTCAGTTTTGTGTGAAATTCATGATTATGAAAATGATTAATCAAAATTCTTATCATGATAAGAAACTCTTCACACCTCTGCACACCCCAGTGTTTCTTTACTGAATGCTGCATTTTGTGTTGCTCGGGGACATGCAAGAGTCTCTTCAGTATTAAACACATCAGTGTAAAAGAAAAAAAGAAAGCCTCAATTAAAAAGAACCAAATGTGCCTTGTTTTATGATTCATCCGAAATCATAAAGCGACTTTGGATCAAGGTACAAATCCCCTCAAAATACATTCAGACTTCAGGGAATTTTACTTTCAACTACAGCCACCTTTTGTGGATACAATAAATGTGTTGTGGAATCCTGCGGTGTAATTTGCAGAACCCGTTGTGCCGCGAAATCCATCTCTTCTTGACATTTTTATTGCAGCAGAGCAGCTGTGCCGATGACGTGATGCGAAAGTCTTTGTTGTCTCGGCTCTCCGACGGTGGAGCCCCCTTTTTTCCAGACTGAGAAGCAAAAGTCGAAGCCTCACGTCTGGATGCTTCATGTTTGAAGTGACCAAGAAGACTCCCATCTGTGGTGATAGGGCTCCTTCTAGTGGAGGCAAACTGAACTGAAGCATCTGGGTTTGTTTTATGAATTTAAACCAGGTTTCTTTGACCTTTTTGTTGTTCTTTCATGTTGCAAATATCATAAATGTTTTCCTTCAAGTGCTACCAGCAGCCTGCAGCTAAAAACAATCCAGAATTCCTTCAGGATAAGTATCAGCTTTGTGTCAGCGTGCTGTTGGCTACGCTTTCTGCACTGGCTCAGCTCTCATGTGAGCTTCAGACGGAAGATGAAGTAAACAGGACGCAGACTTGTAAACTCTGTGACCCCACAGGGATCCCTGAATTAAAAAGCAAGCTGGTTTCTTT
Organism: Poeciliopsis prolifica; assembly: GCF_027474105.1. Taxonomy (NCBI): domain Eukaryota; kingdom Metazoa; phylum Chordata; class Actinopteri; order Cyprinodontiformes; family Poeciliidae; genus Poeciliopsis; species Poeciliopsis prolifica. The sequence goes on from NW_026562381.1 coordinate 14,440,645, forward strand.
TCAAAAAAGCACAGAGTGAACTGCAGAAGGCTTCATCTGAGCACGAACTAGAAAGAGTTCAACCAGAAACTGGATGATTTCATTTAAACAGAGTCGGCAGGCCAGCAGAGGCCTCACTGGCTACACAGGAAGTGTTGATGTGAAGCACTGAAGAGGAAGCTGGGCTTTAAAAATGATTTCACAAAATTACTACAAACTATAAAAACATGCACGCGAACTAATAAAGCACATGGAAAAGATTTCAAAAGACTTTTAAAAACACAACAGGAAAAATCAAGCATCTATGATGGAGAATTAGGACTGTTTTTTTTGGGAATTACAAGAATAAAATCATAATATTAGCAAAATAGAGATACAATATTACAAGAAGAAATTGTTTGAATGGGAAAAAAAAAAAGCTTTGATAGAGGATCAGTCGTAAGTAGTTTGTATAATTGTTTCAAATTCCTGCTGCTGATAATAATTTGATGCTGATTTGTCAAAAAATTAAATATTTCCTTATTTGTAAAACTGACATCAAAATATAACTTCACAAGATGTTTAACTTTCCTTATTTAGTCGTCATAAAATTTATACTTCATTCTGTTAATATTTTGATAAAACTATTCTCTTGTAATAAACACACTTTATCATTATTTTATATGATTTTAGATTGTGTGCTTCTATTTATTTGCATTTCTCCATTCTGTATTTGAAGTATTGTAATCTTTCTCTGGGAAATAATGATAGTTGTAATGATTGTTTTATTTATCATGATTCACAAACCTATTTATCTTCTTTGTATTGTGCATCATGATAGTGAATGTTTTTTGTAAAATCAATAAAAAATAAAACAATAAAACAAATAAAATACAGTTTTAAGATAATTTCTGTCATTTGTAATTTTCAGTGAGATGAAAAAAAATATTTAAAATCAGAATGAAGAACAATTTTCTACTTGAGCTATAATATTTTCATCTTGCATAAAACGCCATATGTTCCCTTCATCTTTATACCGCTTAGACTTTAATTCAACATTTTCTATTGTGTTTTAATGATGCAGCCTAAACATTAATCTCGACTAATGAAGATCTCTTCTGACTGATGCAGGGTAATTTTGTGTCAAACTCAAAGCCCTGATCCAACAAAATAGTAACAAACTGCAGAAAGCAGCAGATGGTGTAATTCGACTTTGCTGAACCCAGCTAATGAAGCACCTCAGTGTGAACGAGAGGCGACGTTATTTCCCCCCTTCTTGTGAGATATAATGTGCAGATTACACGCTCTGTGATCGTGTGTGCACACAATTACCTTAAGATGTTGACTTAGATCAGCGTTTAACGGGAAAATATCAATAAACTGCTTCAGTTTTCTGCTAAAAAAACGAGATGTTTATTTCTCTGATTGTGCTTTTTAGAATAAAAGAGAACAAAAAGGAGAAGGTAGAAAACAGGAAATAGGTCGAGACAGATGAAGACTGAGTGGGAGGAAGGACCTACAGGTGTGTAAGCACTCGGTGACGGTGGTGGCGTCGATCAGGTAGCCCTCACACAGGCGACATGTGATGTGGGCGTTGATGTGACACAGCTTTATCTTCCTCGTCAGCATGTCGGGGTTCTGGGGAGGAACAAGGACACAAAGAAACGGGCTGAAGATCAAAACAAGCATCACATGACGTTGGTTAGCTCTACCACAATGACACAAAACAACACTGCTCACATTGATGGCAATGAGGAAGATTAGATTACATTAGAATAATCATGTCTATAACTGGGAATAGAGGAGGAACTGTGGGGCTGTTTCTCTTGAAAGAGTGATGAAAATTCTGTTAGAGTGCATGGAACCATGAATTCTTTGAAATTATTCATCGTATTAATCGATTATTAAAATAATCGTCAACTAATTTAGTAATTGATTTATCATTCATTCATACAGACTCAAAAAAGCCCATTTGCTAAAAGACAAAAACTAAACTCATTTGAAGGCGTTTGTCCCATTACATCTGGTGTAAGACTAACTCAGCTTTTCAGAAAAACATGGTGGAGGCAGAGTGATGGTTTCAGGCTGCTGCAGGACATTGACAACTACGATGAGCAAATCCTGAGCTACAATGTCCAACTATTTTCAGCATGGCCTAGTCAAAGTCTGGCCCTACATCAAATTGAGATGCTGTGACATGATCTTAAATTTGTCATTTTGTTTGAAGAAATGATTTCAGTGCACTTAAGTTTAAATTTAGCCAAAGTACACCAGGAGGTTTACTGCTGAATTACTCATAAAAACGCAAAAATGAAGGTTTCAGTGAGGCCTAGTCAAAGATTGCCAGTAATCCAGTTAGAAAACAGTAAGATCTGTCTCTGAAAAGGGAAAATAAACTCGATCTGCAAGATAATTTGAAATAATCACTTCAGTTTTTCATTTTCCTCAATCCAAGTTTGTTTCATGAACTTTTTTTAAAGATAAATGACCTGACAGCTTCTTAGAAATGAAGAGCTGCTGGATCTGCTCTGAGGGTAATTGGTTAATACTTTGTAAGCCTCTCTGACTAAACTCTCACGAGTTGGATATTACTGCAGCTTTTTATATTAGATCACAGAGCATCATTGTTTTCTGCGCCAACTTGCATCTTCGTTTATTCCCTGCTAATAACCTGCTGCTCCCTTCAATCCACCGCCAACCTGACAACATCAGCAAGGAGCCAGGAGAGTCATTTATCGCCGGCGGAAACAACTCATTACCGATTTTTATCCACAAGTGAGCACAGCTGCTGTGCAGCAACACAGATGAACGCGCTGCGACTCGCCGCTCTGAGGGCGAATCACGCTCGACAGAGAGGAAGCTCCAGTTGAGTTGAGCAACAGCATGAGACACTGTGGTTTCATTGTTAACTAATCCCTGGGAGTTTACTCATAGAAACTGAGAGCACGTGCGAATGGTCACAGCATCTATTAGATCAGGGTGTCCAAAGTGTGGCTCGAGGGCCATTTGTGGCCCCTGGACTTATCTTGTGCGGCCTCCCACTGCAATTCAAAAATTATACAAATTTGGCCCGAAGATACAGACAGGCGTTTATTTTGCAATCATGGTAAAAAATTATTACCAGTATAATTTTCTTACACAAGAAGCTACAACACAAAACATTCATAATTTTTCGTCTTTTTATAATCAAGAGTTACGAACAGGTCAAAGTTTCCTGAAAAGCCAAATTTGCTGCATCCAAGACAGCTTTTATTTTCTTTTAAACTTAGCTAAATTTAAACAGAGTCCCGAATCCTGTTCTTATTATTATATTACTTATTACTCATAGTTCGTCTCGCTCCTATTGAGTAAATCTTTTAATTGTGTAGAAAATGTTTCTGGCGCTTATTTCTGTGATTTGTTTACCTAATTTTACATCCAGCTGACCAACAGATGCAACCAGGCGATCTGGTGTGAACTGAGCAGCGTGGATTGCTCATCTAATGGCGGGTTATGCTCAGTGAATCAGACTCTGAGAAACCGAGCATCCATTATTTAGAGGCTGAAACATCTCCGGCAATCCTCCTCAACTACAAGAACTGTGCAGACGTCCAGAAGGCAAGACGAGGAGAAAGATCCGTCTTTGGAAGCTTTCAGCTCAAAACGCAAAAGAGAAACCTTTAGCTTTTGAGTTAGATCATGTTTCAAGTCCATTTAAGAGTGTTTTCCTAAAGCAGGAGGTAAAAACATTGAAGAAGAGAGCAGATCTTACCCCTAATACCGCCATGTGTCGACTGTGGGTGGAGCAGCAGCCACGTCTCTTCCTGCAGTTGTGCGGCCGACGGCGTTAGCTGCTCATCATGGAGTGCCTCTCATCAAAGCCTGGAAACGAGCAGAATAACTAAGCTTTAACAAGAATTTGCAGAGGAGCTGTTAAATGATGAGGTGATGGTAAAGGGATAAATGAGGAGGAAAACAAGGCAAAGTCACAGAGTTTGGTGGTTTTCTGCTTTTATATTTACAGAATCACACCTGAAAAGTGATGGAACAAATTTTTATTACATTTGTACAAATACCGCTATCAGGAAAAATGTCAAATAAACACTTTAGCATGTAGCATTCTTAGATGCTGAGGAACTGAGAACGAATAGGAAGCCTAAAAGTAAACTATGGTGATGAAAAATCCAACCTTTAGTACATTTGGAAAGGAAGGAGAAAAGCCCAAGAGGAAGTTGTAATTATGAGTTATAAAATTATGATTATAAGAATAAGTCATAATTACATGGTTTAAAATAAAAACTAAAAGAATGAGACTAACAATTTTGAGTTTTAAAGACAGAATTACAAATTTCAAGTCTTAAAAGTTGTAATTTCAAACTGCACAGGTGTTGACACATAAAACTGATGATTATGACTTTTGCACATAATGTTTAACGAGGTGAAAACACTGTAGCACTTTATAAAGCTGATGTTTTGTTAAACCACAGCAATGTTGACCTCTCGCTATTGATCTGTTAATTTTTTAATTCACACCATAATTTCAAACTTTCTGCATTGACATATGTTTAAAAAGTAATTTAGAAAAATTAAGACAGAAAGGTAGAAAATGGAAAAAAGTAAAACTTTATAGGGCCCTAATTACTGGGTTTTTCAGCAAAATAATGAATCGAAATTAGGAGAGCATTTATCTATTTGCACAATTTATCTGCCAGTTGATTTATTGGTGCCAATGTCCTTAATTTTGGGAAAAGGTGATCGGCCATTACTTCCATGTGAAGCTGATCTTATCCACTATCTACCTCAACAAAGATCTAAAAGTCAACCACTGTCTGCTTCTGCTCTCCCATGAGAAAGATTTGACGTTATCAACTGTTATCAACTCTGAGACTTGCAATATTTAGCAACATTTCAGACAAAAAAATTGGTCTTGGTCTAAATTGGAATCTGCAAGTCAGACTTTTTAAAGATCGGTAATTGTGATCAGCCAGAACACTGCAATCAGTGCACCCCTATCCAAAATACATAAAAATTTTAAAAAGTAATCATCATTTTAAGGATATTTCATACTTCTTTAATAAGATTGCGACAGACGAGCATGTGGTCTTCATTTCTCTTTCCATAAAATCTGGACTTCATGTAAACCGTCTAGCCTTTTCTCACAGTTGTTACCCACCTGTAATAAACATGCGTTTAATACCTGACGAACCTTTAGTAACACTTTTACATTACGTCTGCCTCAAACCAACTCGCTGACAAATAAAACAGCTGTGTATGCAGCGATTTCCTTTTGGAATATGTTGCCTTCTGAAATTACACTGATGGCTAATTCCGTAAACTTAAAAGAACATTTAACATTGAATTGATGGAAAGTTCAAATTTATACTTATAGTTTCTTATCGTTTGTTGTACTTATATTTGATTTTAATTTAGTCCTGTTTTGATCAAAATAGTTTTTGTTGCCTTTTTGTAATATCTGTAAGTTGAAGTGGTTGATTTTGAATTTTGTGTTATTGTGTCTGCGTTTTTTGTTTGTAAAGGAATTTATATTGTGATATTTGGTGTGGACATTAAGGTAGAGACTAATGGGGATCCTCAAAGAAAAAAATAAACTGTCAAATTCACTAAAGTTTGTGAGTTCAGCAGAGAAAGACAATGACTTTGAACCAAGTCCAGCCGTCCTGTCCTGCTGAATCCGCCCTCTGCTGAAGGACAGAAGATGTCCAGCACAGCATTGACTAGTTATGCCATCACAAGGCATGATTCATCGCTTAATCGTAGGAGTCGACCTCTCTAGTCACGATGAGAGGGGAAATCTGAAGCGAAGAACACCCACTGATCCTTCATCCTCCTCCACACGCATTAGAAAAAGAAAGTCTTTAAAGTGTCCGGCGCGCCGGCCGGTCTCTGCCAGCTCATCAGACCGTGAAATTATCCCGGTTAGTCGGCCGAGATGAAACGCATAGAGGGCTGCTGAGGACACGCACACACTGTACTGCTGCCGGTCACAGCGCCTTAACTCGGATGTTACTGTAACTTTACACCTGCAGTGTCCCTGTGATGTAATGCGGTCAAGCTGCGGTCAAACAGAGCACCTCTGACTTATTCAAATCGATGCTTTTGTTATTTAGCTCATTAAAAAGTCAAATCAGATGAAAAATAGCAGCATGATTCAGGAGACAAACGGAAAACAGAAAATCAACCCTGCTAAATTTAAATTTGTAATTTAATCTAACAACTACAGGTTTATAACAACACATGAACTTATGCTTAAGCGTTAGAATCAGTCAGTCCAGTACAGAAAAACCAAGCTGAATTGACTCAAAACGTTTCTTTTTTCAAACACTGACATAAATGTACTGAATTATAAATTTATTTAATAACTGCACTAGTACAGTACACTTAAAATACACCAACAGCTTCACAAGCTAGCTAATGTAAAAACAACACAACTTTAATTTGTTCAGTCATTGCAATTATTAGAACAATTGTCAATGCAAAATAAATAAACAACAGGTTTACTGTCTTGGTCAAACGTGAAGATAAACTTCTTACAAAAGGTTCAGACTGAAGAGACATAATCACTGATAAACTATCTAAAAACTTTTTTCAATATCAGGACCAATTCAGATATTAATTTCAGATCGGTCCACCTTTACTCTCTACCAGAGGTTTATTCTCTCTCTTATAACTTCAGAGACCTTCCACCACATATACTGAATATGTACAGATACAAATGTTTCTATTGGTTATTCAGACCATAAATCGATTATTTGATTAAAAAAAATAAATAAATAAATAACAAAAACAATTGGCATATTTGCCTGATTTTTCATTGAACCATTTAAGCTTATTTTATACCAAGTTAGAAATACATTAAAATATACATAAACAAAATCATTGAAACATTTTATCCCGTTTGTGTACACTTGACGAAAGAGTTTAATATCAAATGGAAAAGGATCTGACAGCAATAAATATAAATTGTAAAGAAACTCAGAGATTCTTGAGATGTGGGTTGGTGTAAAACCTTAGACATGAATCTGGTTATAAAAAAGGTGAAAATGAGTGAAAGATTAAAGTAAACTGCTCTTGATGTGCTGTAGTGATTCGTAATGGAGTTAATCACCGTCTTTCATCCTCCCACTGAAACCTGTCCAACTGTTTGCCTCAAAAAAAAAAAGAAAAATTAAACTATTTTACATCCCTGAAACCAGTCACTCCGGTTTCAGAAGCCACAGAGCCTCGTCACAGAGCTGCGTTTCTTCGATAGTCAAATTCCACCCAAACATTTACAGTTCAGGTGATTAAAAATTAAACCTTACAGTAAAGATTGTAGAAATCTGAATAATCTAAAGATGGCTTCAGACTGGAGTCAATACTGGTGCTGGTAGAGCTCAGTGATGCATTTTTTTTAATCATATTATATCACTGAATCCAGAGCATGTTGTACGGATCACAGGAACAATCTTTTATTGGTTTAGACCATTTTTTGATGGACTCCAGTTTGTTTAAATAGATGATGATACTCTCATGTGCTCAGTAAATTCTAATTTTATTACAATAAAATATAGAAATATTAAACAGCATGAAATACATTTCCTTTGTTGTGTTGATCATACTCCACTAGTAGTGAGGTGAAACCCCGGTGGTGTATTATTTCACTAAACAGTATACCTTAAAATCCATATCAAAGTTTTATTTTACAAATTATCCTAAAAATGATTAAGAAAAACTACTTTATTAAAAAGTCTGATGCAATATAGTGTGTAAAAAAAAAGTCAGCTGATCCAAAATTTTGCACCTCCATCATATTTGCCCAACTTTAGCTCCTGTTGAATCCAAAATATCAAGTTGCTTTTATAAAACGACCAAACTCAATGAGTATATTCCACTGCATGTTGGTGCCAAAGCACTGAAAACTGCAGGTTTATTTGTGACAAATCTGACCCTTTAGAGTCCAATATTATCTTTGAAATCAATCACCATATCAATCTGATTTTCACATTACAATAAAACTGGTGAAAATACAAGCAAACTGCAAAATTAGGCCAACAAACATTGAATTAATGCCAAAAACTGATTAAAATATCATAAATGATGTTTAGGATTTGCATCAAAGCAATTTGGATCACTTGTGTTAAATGAAAACAATTAGATTAAGAGGAGACATCTTAAAAGTCTTGATTTAATTTTCGGCTGATTTAATTGTCAGTGCTCTAGTTAAGCGGTTTCAAAGTGGAGCCAAGTGGCCTGTTAAAGGAGAAGAGCAGCGCAGGAAGACATTTAAAAAAAGTTTCGTAAAATAAGATGTTTTACTGACTGACAGGAGAAAATTAAGCTAAGTTATAGTTTAACAAAGAATTTAATCAAACTATTCAAGTAAAATTGTTTGATTAAATTATTCATCAAAATTATTAATTGGAAATGTTTTAAATTAAAAAGTTTTGAATCAAATTTAAAAAAAATCACAAATTAGATTATAAAATTAAGAATTATTCAAATATTTGTAAAGTGACCAAACATCTTAGAGAGGTCTTGTCTGTTAACATCTTTTCATAATATTTTAACCGTATTTGAATAGACAATGTTACTTCATTGTCTAATAATTAAGATACTTTACTGAACAACAGAAGAAATGGATTCTTCTAAATCCTCCCAAAAACAAACCTAAATGTATCAGAACAATAAAGACGCTGCAGTTTAAAAGTCTACCATGGTTTATGTTATGCATGTAGTGTTATGAAAAAAGATGAATTATGCTCAAGCAAAGGTTTTGTAATTTCTTCCCATCATTGAGTCACTCCTCCAAGTGTTTCTCTAAGTATTCAACAGAAAATTTTGCAACAACAAAGACTGAAACAGTTGCTACCCTGAACGCCTCAGAAAAACTACAGCTTGTCATTTGACTAATTTATGTCTAAAATGGTACAGAAACGTCTTTAAATCTAACAACATTTGCACTCAATCATTTACTGGACTACAAGTCCCAAAAGGTGTTAAGCACACACAGAATAGACAGACAAACACTTCGGCTCCACAAAGAGCCACTGTTGGGCCACTGGAGTGTTTGGATCCAGCATAAATTGGCCGCCAGCTGGAGCGACGGACAGCGAAGGGCTGCATCAGCGCCCGGAGCCAGGAGGAGAGGCCTCTGCTTGTTGTGGAAACTTTGGCTTCATTTCAAAACACACAGCCCAGGACCACACACACAAACACTCAAACCCAAACTTAGAGTCCACTGAAAAACACGAGAACCGCCCACAGATTCCCTCACACTTTCCCCGTCACACACACAGTTATTGTTGCTGCTTAATTCTTTCTGATGGCCCTCAATCCCCCCCAGCACGACTCTGTGCCTGGGGAAATCATTCAGACAATAGAGGCGATCCAAACAGAACCAGACTGCAGCCAGCCAGGAGGCTGGAAGAGCTGCCAAGAGGCAACGGCGCTGGAATAATCGAGCTTTGAGTCGAGGCGGAGCAGTTTTTCAAGCTGAAGTGTCATTTATCCCGAAGAGAAAAGGAAGATAACTTAAAACAGAAACTGCTTCTGAAGGACTCCAACATAAATATTTAACTCCACTGGTAAAAACAATGCAGAATTGCTACAATATCAGAGGTTATATCGCCAACAGTGTTGGGTCACACAAAAAATCATTGAATTTAAGTGTAATTTAGGGCACAGATGAAAACAATTAAGCAGACAAACAGAGAGGTCAGATGTGTTTCCTTTGAATGATTAAGATCTTTAGTCTGGTGTTTTGGTCTCAACTTGCCTTTTTTGAAGGACCATTTTGTTTACAGAGCACCAGACTTCAGTTTTATCATCCAGTTATTGGTAGAAAGAAAGAAAAAAGAAAAACAAATCATTATTAAATCAAATTATCGCAGTATTTTGAATTTATCATACTATTAATTGATTTATTGCTTATTGCAACAGGCCTATAGGCATGCATATATGTGCATAACCCATCACAGTCCAAAAATACAAACACAAAAAAACATACATTTATGAACTTATTTGAGACAAAAAAACATTACAAAACATCTTTCTGCAACATTTCCAACTGTGGAGTTACAACATCACAACTAACTTGTGTGGCCTGACTAAATATATCTGCTACAGTCATGTGTGCCTGCAGTTAAATTGGTCCCTGAGGGGGAATTGGGTAGATTACTGCAGTAAGACCATCTCTGCCTTCATGTATAAAGCGGTAAATGATTCCCTTTAAAAACGGCTTACACAAAAATGAAACAGTTCCAGTACTCTAAGAGGCTTTGCACAAATATTTCCTCCTAAGTGGCATGTGTCATTAGAGGCAGCAAATGAGCTGGTTATGCGGACTCTTGGAGAAACCAAACACAGAAGCAATGTTCCTGCTGTGGAGACACACGGCGAGGCAAACGAGGAGAAACATCACACAATAAACCAACAACCAGGGAATTTCCAGTAACAAATACATTAGTTAACATGGGATTTATCCTCTTTTTAGAACCGAAATATTAGAAAGAGGAGATTATTTTTCAGAAACAAGATATTACCTTTATTCTGGGCTGAATGTTGGGCTGTTAAGCAATAAATCAATTAAACGCATGATAAATTAAAACAAACTCAATAATTTACAGTTGTGATTTATTATTTTTCTCAAATTCCAATTTTTCAGCCAAAACAAAAATGATTTGTGACACTGAATCAGATACATATCCGATTACTTTCAAAGAACTATTACGGTTCAGTATTAGTGAATTTAGCTGTTCCCAAAACTTTTCCATGGAACTAAATTCCAATTTGTTCAGATTTTTTTTCGTAAAGCATATCTATAAGATCCCAAAGAAAATGCAGCTCAGGAAGCTGAAACACCTTGATGCAAAGCTATTTGACAGATTTGGCTGGGATTTACAGACCAGCCAATCCCAGAGGGGCATTCATTTTCCTTGGCTCTGATTGGCTGCAACCCCAAATAGCCGAGATGACATCAGCTAGTAGAGCTAAGATTATTTCTACTGTGTTTATGAAAACATATTAAGATATACTTGGTGTTTGAACTTGGTGTTTGACAGCTTCATGCTTTTTCAGAGGATTTCCAAAGTATTCATGGATTTCAACTATCTGTGGGCGTTTGCAATCCCCAACTGGGCACTCACTGTAGTTTTAGGCAAGTTGAGTGGGATCAAATGCAGGTGTGTCAAAAATTGCATTTTTTAAAACACACTTTACGATGTTTATGTCTTCATTTTACATTTGTTTACTGGAGCTTTCCAGTATTTCAAAAATGTTTTTTTTAAAATCACAGGTTGGTTTTTAGGGTGTCCTAATTGTTCACAGTTGTGTCAAACTGGTGGAGATTCGACTTCATTGTTATGTTGGTTTGATGATAACAGCAGTTTTCTGGGTCAACCACACCCACTGACAGCAGCAGTTTTCTAACTGATTTCTTCTGAATCACCTTGTTGTAACCAAAGAGAACAATGTATAAAATGATCCAAAAGATTAACAGGAACAACAACTAATAAATCAAGATTTCTTATTGAGTGTTTCAGGATTGCAACTTACAATTATCAATTATGCTATTGATTTATTCTGACGATTAAATACTAAAAAATTGACACATTTTTACAAATTAAAATTTTTTTTTAACTACAATAAAAGAAATACATTAAAAGATGAAAATAAAATGTTTTACAGGCATAAATATAAAAAATCTGAAGAAAGAAACTGCTACTTGAGTTGTTTTAGCTAAAACATATATACAGACATTTATCTTAAATGTAAAATGTATGTATATTTATATATTTTGCCCCAATTAAATCAGCTTTGGTTTAATTACAGTTCTAAATGTGTTTTATTCAGTAAACAAGCTTTTTTAAGGTTGTTTAGTGATTACTCAATTAGCTGACAATTATTTCAATAATTGAGAAAATTTATCATGATAAAGTCATATTTCAAGTGACACCAACTGATTTAAAACAGTTTAATTATTTGAAAATCTGTTCTAGCACAAGACTGATAAAATTAACTAAAGAGCAGCTTGAAAGAGTGAATGAACCAAGGTCGACTGCATTACTGAACTCCACACAGCAATTTATGTTGAGTGGATCAAATGGAAGATTATTAGAAAATTCAACACACCCATCAGAAAATGTTTTGATCTTTCATAACTTAAGTCTTGGGTCTGTCCATTGTGACAACTCCAAAACAACTTCTCAAAGAAGTAATCCAGAAACCATCTTCAACCCTTTTCCGATTAGTGATTATTAATTCACAACTGCAAATCACATCAGGGAGCCAATAGATACTCCTTCTATTGCTTTAATGGACACTAAATCTGTCAAACTGAAGAACAAAGCAGACATAAACAGGAAGCATCTGTATTTGGGACAATTTAGAGACAAACTTGACGCAGGATATTAAGGGTTTTTAAGAAAAGCTGCAACACAGGGGAGTTAAAACAACAGTATTTACAGAAGTTGCCACATGAATGAAATGACTGTGGTTCAAAGGTCAGAATCTCCCACTCTGACCCCTAACACAAACACACACTTCAGTAACAGATTCTTGCGTTTGACTTGGTTTCTAAAGTAAGATTAAGTGTGATATGACGGTTCGTCTCTGGCTGGTAGATGACGTTCCATCATCTACAAATGGGAGAATTGTGTATCATCACATAGGAGTTCAATTACAAACAAGAGAAGCAATAACCAGTTTAAACAGACAGCCATAATAAAGTTCAAAGATTAAGGCTGTGACTATCAGTTATCAGCAGAGGTATCAGTCTGTCTTTAGTTTTGCAGGCTTTAACAGCAGAATTACATTTCACATCTGTCAGGACTCAAATGTCAAACTTCACTTAATGCGTCTGTCGGCAGGTCACAGTGAGAGATGTCAGCACTTAGCCAACCTGAGAGCTGACAGGCTCCAGGAGTCCTCTTCCTCCCACTTACTCCCACAGCCTCACTTTTACATCTTTCAAACATTATTTCACTAAATCTACTTTTCTGTCGTTTCCACATATTCCCTGTTTCTTCTGAAATCATCAGCTGCTATTGTACAGTCAACCGACTGCCAAACGTGAGTTAATAAATCTCATACTGAATGTTTCAATCGATAAGCTGGAAAGTTTTCTACATTAAATTATAACTTTCATAAAGATATTTACTTCCACAGGTAAAAAGAAAGCTTGACATTAGTAAGAATTGAATATAAAGGCCACTGAAGGACTGCCAGACTTATTGAAAGTAATGAAAACAAAATTAAATTGGGAGACTGATGATTGTCTACATTTTACAATCGCAGGTGAAAAATAAAGTATAATCCCCTTCCGGTTAAAGAGTTTTATATGTTGTGACACAATAAAAATGCCCTGATGCTTATGAGATTCTAAAATTATTTATTTTTAATCCTAAACACAAACATCAAGTGCCAAATTTAATTGATTGCACGATTATTCTCACTCCATAAAAACTAAAGCTTTGACTATTTGTTACTCTAAAGCATAAAGGCATTTCTCAACATTATGTTAAAGCGAAGAGACATCATTAAAAATTTGAGAAAAGCAACCATTTCTGCCCATCAATCTGAGAGGTTATGGGGGCAATAAGGTCTTTAAAAACCATAATTCTGCAGCGATAATAGATTATTCACACGTATGGAAACCTTTTTAGGCAGGTGCTAAGCGTCCCAAGAGTGGATGACCCAGCAAATTCACCCCAAGACCAGAACATTGCTGCAAAATTTAAAAAGCTCCATTTCAGACTTTACAGGCCTTAATCAGTGGTTTTAAATGTTAAATGGCGCGCTGATTGGACAGGTTCCTGTCCGATTACCAGTCTTTAAAAAGCCTGACCTGCTGATTCAGATGTTAGTTTGTTCTGATTTAGTTTTGTCTGAAAAGCATCTAGACAGAACAACAAAGTAGCTGAGCTGGTGGTACAATATTCACTATTATAAAAATCTGTTGATCAGTCATTAGAGGCAGCTCTAATACAAATAAGTAGCAAATTAGCCATCCAATTATCCAGGATAGGGCTTACATTTTGCCCCAATTAATTATTACAATATATAATATAATATTACAGGCCATCTCCAACCAGATTAATACATTTTCACATTTTGTTGGGGATCATCACACAAGACATTAAAGCATCACAATGAAACTTGTGGCTTCGACTGCTGCTAGTTAGTTGCAGCTTGGGTTTCCAGAAGGAACGAAAGATGACAGACGAGGCACGGACAATATGTAAATACTGCAAGTTGTTCAAATCCTAAAGCAGTCAGAAAGCATTGCTATAGCAACTGATTACTGGTTGTTAAGGGTTACGTTGAGCTTTCATAATCCCAGTTTTGGTAACTGGAAATGGTAAATGTTGTACTGAAAGACCAGTAATATTTGGTCTCAAGTGAACAAAAAGGTTGAGTCTATGAGAAAAAAAACTTCTCATGAACTAACAATTGCATCTTGTCTTATAAGATTTACGTACCGTTACATGTTGTGTAGTGCAGAATACTATGACCAGGAAGAGTCAAAGTCTGAACCAAGAGATAAAGACTAAACAAAAAGGTGCCAGAAAAAATCATTTCAAGTTGAATCTGAATGATCAAGATTTCAAGAACAATGTCCTTTGGTCAGATCAGTCAGTCTAGAGGTTTGGTGATTAGCGCTGAACATTTTTGGAGCATTTGAGCCAGTTGTAAGGTACGGTGGTGGAGATGTGATGATTTGGAACCTGGGTATGTTGCAATCATTAATGCAACACTATTCTGAATTAACTTTGAAGACATCAGTCCTAAAGAAATGGGTAAAAAAAAAAAATGGTGCAACCTTTCATGGGGTGTTTTCTTTTTTTGTTTTTTAAGTCACAGATTTTTACATTTGTCCTTTTTAAATAAATAAGTGTTGATTCTGGAGAGACTGAAGAGAACTGACTGTTCAGAAAACCAAACACATTCTTCAATTAAAAAGTTCACCAGGTCAAATTGACTCATCTTTGACATCAACAATAATGATATCAGAGAACCAGATGAGTTTAATCCAGCTAAACTCTACTTGGACACGAATACAGGTTATTCTGAAGCATCAGTGAGGAATAACACACTTATTAGTCCTGTGTGTTAGAAATTATGTCTGTTTTGCAGGATTACTGCAGTTCTCATGGAAGATACAGAAAATCACTGCATCAAACAAACTTAATTTCAGACCAAACAATCAGTAAAATTCCTGTTTCCATTACGCAGATTAAACTGAAATATTGAGGTAAGCAGGGTTCAGTGAAACGTCTATTGTTCTCATTTTCTCAGCTTTAACCACAAGCGTCTGATAGAGTAACCCGCAAGGTCTTAGATGACAGTTATTAGCCATTTACCGTACAGATGGTCTGCAGTACAAGGCGGGTAACCGATTAATTCCTCATTTGGCACACTGACATTCATTTCCCAAAGCTTTTAATAAGCTGACAAAGATACTAAAAGCTGTGAGGTTTCTTGTTCTTGATGCGATGCAGACCATTGCTGACCCTCCACTGTTTTATCTCCAACAGCTGAGAGAAAAGGGAGAGAAAATCTTGTTCCCTGTTGCTATTTTACAGAGAACTGTACAGGGTGAACAATGCAAATAATTTCCAACAACAGACAAATGAAGTGGTTGGATGCGAAAGAGATCAATAGTGTTTAGAGTCTATGGTGTCTGTCAGTGTTTATAATGTTAACACAAATGAAGAAAGTCAGTGTTGGAATTCACCCAACCTGTTGGCAAGCAGCTATTTCAGATGTTGACACACCAAGAAATGGAATCAGATGGAGCACAAGCACGGACTTGAGTTTCAGAGGAGGATAACATTCACGCAACCAGGACAAGGATGGTCATGTTTAGTTACCTCTAAGCACCTGCAGGTAGGCCTGTCACAATAACAGATTTTGCTGAGCGATTAATTGTCTCAAGTCATTGCGATAAGCAATAATATTGTTTGAAGACCTTTTTACACGGATTTAATGGAAATTACATAATAATACATGTGATTTCCTGTCAAAGATAGATACACTTAATTTTCAAAAGAACACTTAACACTGGAACTGATAAACAAAATAAACAAAACAACCAAAAACAAAAATAAAACGGATTCTCAGTCTCCATTAACAAAAAATGTACTTGTATAAAAACTAAACAACATAAAGGCAAAGTGGAAATAAATACTGCATTCAACCAAAAGAGTGCAAATTATGAAGTCTGTATACTATATTGCCCTTCAGTAATCATTAGATTTAAATAGAGCAGTCGGGCACATCTGACTGCCTGATGCAATAATTCACACAACACAATTTTTTGCCCCGAACGACAATCTTAGAACGTTAAAACGTACTAAGATTGTCCCTTGTGTGGTGTGTTACGGTACATCGTCGTGGCCTCTCCTCTCTAAATCACGGGTTTTCTCCGACTGGGCGCGTTAATGCAGCCTGTTGAATGTGGCAGGTAGCCAATCAGAAAGCGTGGATTCAGAAGACATAGGAGATGATATGTGGAAACAACATGAATGTTTAGTCAACATTTCATGCAAAGAAAATATAAATAAGGCGATAAACCCAGTAACTTTTCAGCTGTTCTTTGTTAAAGTGACCTAAATAAGTTATAATGATTTTCCTTCAGTCAGAAGTGACACTAGCCACATGCATTGCAGGTAGATTATGATAAAGCATTGATTGATGCCTGGTTTTAAAATGAGTTAACTGGACTTATTATTTTGTGTCCATTGTTGGACACCACACGGTTCGATCAAACCGTTGTACCTAGGATTTCTGTCGGCTAGTGTGTGGTCTCTCAGGTTTTGAAAATGGGGCGGCAATCAGCCGACAACTCTTCGATCGTGTAGTGCGCGCTGGGCATTACACTAAGGAAATGAGGAAGGGAGGGTCAGTGGAGAGCACCAGAGTTGAGCTTTTTTTCATTCAGTGTCATTAACAGAAAGAGGAAAAAGGCAGAAGAAACAATAAAGCAGACAATAGAAATGAGGCCAACAGTTTTAATTTATTGTGCGATTAATTGATTTATTGTTTATCGCGACAGGCCTATCTGCAGGTAGATTCATTTACCTAAACTAAGAGCTTTGACAGCTTTCTTTACCAGTTTATTAATGGTACAGATCCAATGACTGATAATGTCTGGTTCACATGGCGATTTTCTGTTGAGTTTCAAAGCATAAGAGACCTCACACAATTAAAAAAAATAATAATAATCTAAATGTTTCCCCAGTGTATTATAAGCCTGGTGGATCACCAGACTTTACTTGCACTCCCACCAGTCTAAGCTTTGTGTATTTATTGAATGGGTGTTTCATACACCAACAACGGGGTCTGCAATAAATCAGTAAATTAAAAAGAGTTCAATCATTTTATATGCATAATTTATCAGGGTTTTTTTTTTTGTCTTTTCTCACTCTCTTTCTGTCAAAAATAGATGATAAAAGTCTGCTGCTTTGACCTCAAATAACCCTTTAAAAAAAAGACAATTTTGTTTACAGCGACTCTATAATTCCCTTTATTTGTTATTTTGTTTCTTTTGAATATCTAAAATTATTGGTCTTTACTGGTCAACATGTTAACAGCTTTAGCAAATAAAGTGAGAAGTCACTGATAAAAGAAAAAAATCACTTTAATCATGATGAACATCTGAAATACAAAAACATATATTTATTTTAATTTCCTAGTTATATTTTAAAATTTTATGTCAATTTTGAACATTTTTTAACTGAAAAACACAATAGGCCTCTGGTTGACTACCCTACAGATTTAGAAAGTTTTGTGGGGGAAACCCTGTCCAGGTATCATAAGTTTGGTTCTACACACAAACAGATTTCACTCATGAACATTCAGATGTCAGATATCTGGCAAAACCTCTGGCGCTCAAATGGGACCTCCGAGTATAAAACATGGCTGACAAAGAAGAAGCAAGAAGCAATAACAATTGCTTCCACTATTTAGTGGTTGTTGTGTCTTCTGTATTTTGGATTCCCCTCCATGTTTCTGTCTGCTTCTAGAAAACCCCAAACGGTGGGATATCAGGCCAAGAGATTCCAACATGTTGAATATCCCCAGTTGAGGTCGGAGCGTTCCCAACGTCCTTCCAAGCATAACAGATTATTTGGAAGCACCACACACGGTAGGAATACCTCCTAAGATTATCTTTAGAGCCATCATGATAGTCAGACTGTCCTTATGATTGCTAGAAGGGGAAGACTGGGTCACAATATTCTTGCTTTGTAAACCAGGCTTAATTTAGCTACATTTCTGTAAGCAACTGTCAACATAATTTGTCCAAAAAACATAAATTACATACAACACAACATAATATAAAGGTTCACCAAATAATCTTTTGATATGTGAAAATATTTCCATCCTGTCAAGTCTCTCCCATTTGGTCACATAAGCAAAAACTTCAATGTAAATTTTAGCAATTTTATGTGACAGTTGAATCAGAAGTAGTACATTTTTGTGATGTAGAAGGAAATAAATGTCTGAAACATATACTTCAGTGATCAAGAATAAAAAATGTTTCATGTAGTCTCAAAGCTAACAACAAAGACATGCAAAAAAACTGTCAGGTATAATTTACTGTCCTTTCTGTCATCTATTACACTGTTTAGCATTTCTCTTTTCAGCATTTTATGATATTTCACCACATAAAAAGACTCAGTTCCCTTATAAGTCAGCAGAATGAAAACGCGTGAGTCCAAAAGTCACATGGACGTGCAAGCAGGTTTTCTAATGTTTCCCTCAATTAGAAAAGAAAGAACTTTGTTGGTGTGGCTGGTGTTGTGACCAGCAGGTCATTTCCAAACAAAGCAGCCCTAAATGCATCCATGTTTGTTGTAGTCATGTAACAGAAGGCTGCAGGGCTTTTCTCTGTAACAAAAACTACCGTAGTGTGTGAGACTGATGCATTACTCAGGTTCATAAAAGCATACATTCCTGCTAAGTTCCACTGCAACATAAGAAAAATTGCATTTTATATTTAACAATTTCTGCTTTCATCTTCCACCCACATTAGTACAATATAGAATTAGCACTTCTATATAAAAGTCAAGATGTGATTTCTTCCTACATTCTCAGAAATATTTAGTTGAAAACTAGCTTTACTTGCAATTGGGGGATCCTCTACAGTTGCTTAGTGCTCATTTAGGGAGCTGTCTGATCTCATTTCCTGTCCAAGAAAAAGACAAATCCATCTTCCGGCGCTTCAGTTTCTATTGAGTTTTCTCATTATCAAGCAGTGCTGAGTCTTAAGAGACCATATCCTGCTCGCCTGTCATGCAGTTTTATCAGGCTGCCCAGAGGGACCATTAACATTGTTTTACCAGACAGAGAGGCATGTTTTCTGGTAGGATAGATGATTCTTAGGTCATTTGTAATCATTACACACTGATTAACATGCAGACATAATGCTAGAACATCAAAAAATGATGATTGGGACATGATATCTCAGGGCAATGTGGATGTTTTAACACAAAATAGGCATCAAATCTGACTAATGCTGATTCTTAAATAGGAGGTGCTGGCTTATTTAACTCATAACAAATGATAATTTAAGTTTTGAGCCTGTGGTTATGCTACTGTCCAGGTTTTGTTCAGAGACTGGTCGGCTATAAGATTGTGCTTTAAATTGATCAATCAATCTACATCCCAGCTTTTGAAGACCTGATTGTTTGATGTTTTACACCTGATAGTCCAGGAAACTCACTTAGTTAGAAACCAAAGTTGCATTATTTGCTACAGCGCTGTGTGAAAGCGGGTTTGCTTTGTCGATCTGAAAAGCAATTTGCGGTGGCGCTGCACAAAGAACCACTGAAGGAAACGACATAAAAACCTCTGAAGAAGACATTAGCGCAACTTTCTACTTTGCAAAACACAAATGGAATAGCTCAGACTTTAGTAGCATCCATTCCTCCTGCTAGTGCTAAATTAGCATGTTTGTTTTGGTGGTTTTACCCATAACGCCCTCCGTTATAGTACGGTCCTGTCCAATGTTTTCATGTGGTCCACAGTTCCCTTTTCAGAGATCGAGTCATTCACACCTCGACAAATGAACCAGACTTTCCAGACAAACGAAGTAGAGTTTGATTAAAGCAGACTAAACAAGGCTGGTATGAAAGAACCCGAAAATAAAATCTTTTGGCAAAGTTAGACTTTTCAGATTGACAAATTAAACTTAAATACAAGGTCCAATTTACTGTTCACCTATGGTTGACAAAGATAAAAACACAAGCCTTAAGACTCAAACTGACCAGAATTTATTTGTAGTCACCCTGACATTCCAAGTTTCTGACCTTAGTTGGAGGTGCCTCAGTCTCTAATCAAAGGGTGAAGTATATTTTCATACACAAAGTGACTTTAGGAAAACTGCCATCATATATCTTCTTCAAGTTAACTACAGTGAACCTCAGAGCAAGCATCTGGCTACACCATAAGGTAACATTGATGTGCACTGAGTCAGGAAAGATGAGTTTGTCCCATAGTTTGAATGATGTGCAGTTGTCTCTTTAACTAGTTTAAAACCAAAAACTGTCAGAGGTTTTTATTGCTTGACACATTGTTGTAACTGTAACAAACGTAATTTATCAGTATTGTTGTGTTAGTATTACTTTCTTGGATCTTGTACTCCTTTTATCTTAGCCAGGATGTCCTTGTTAAAGAGATTAACAATCTCAGTGGGTATATGTCCAGGAGAAATATCCATAGGAGTCCAGCAGCAGTCCTCCAGGGTCTGGATCTCCTTGTTTTTGATGTGTCTCTGCTCCAGAACCACTGCTTTAAATAGTCTAACAACATCCTCAGCATGTCATAAAGTTCTGCAGAAACTAACAAAAGACAAACTATCATTTGATCCAGATGTGTTGAAGCAGAGAAAGAACTGAAACATGTAGCATACCAGCCCTGGAAGACTTGACTCTGGTCTAATCGAACGCTGTTTTTTCCCCCTCAAAGCGAGGAGAAAATGTCAATGTTCATGTCAAAAACTTGTATGCTTTTCAAGATTCAAACATTGGGTCTTGTTATGAATTTATTGCAGATGATAGAAAATATGCCAAATCAAAAAAAAAAAGTTTGAGAAAATGGATGGAAACTTCATTTAGAGGTTAAGAAAAAGGAATAGACTCTGGAAATTCAAGTTCAAATAATATAAAATACTTTGATGTAACAGGGAACCAGTAAGTACCACATACTTCTCACATTTTCCTCTTCATATTCAAGTGCAAAATACAACACAGCTTTGAGATTCTTCTAGAAATCTATAGACATGTGAATGATTTGAGGCTTGAGGCACTGGTTGCAAAAGTCCAAGAAATGGAAAAGTTTATCCTTCAGGCTAATTCCTCATTAGCTCCAAATGACTCCATCGCACACAGAGAAAGCTGTGTTTGTACCAAGGTGACAATTTATCTACATCTCTTCTCAGAAAACTGCACAGACTTGTTGGTTGCTCTCTGCACGCCTTCCTCCCCACAATGTCAGTCTGCTCTCGCTGCTGCTGCAGCCTGGAGAGGGACGACAACCACCCACAAGACAAGGTACAAATATATGCACCAACTTCTGATTTAAACCAAACCCCAAGGCAGCTCTTCCTCCACATGTTAGCCTGAACTTTGGACATTGGGGGAGAAAGAGGTTAGCTTAATGGAGGAGCTTAATGGAGGAGCATGAGCTTTCAAGAACATTCCATCTTAATAGGAACCAAGAACTGGTGCTTGGTCAGGATCGGCATTTAAACACAACCAGAACCACAGGAGGCTCCACTCAGACCGGGCTAACGGTGGCCAGCCCGGTTAGCGTTACAGCCGTCTGAACGGCACACTTTTTCTCTTATTAACCCCCCCACTACCACCTCATCCCCGGTGTGCAACTGCAGGGCCCGGCGCCGCCATACACCACCACACAGGCGTATAAAACAACACGTACAGCATGCTCGGGAGCGGACGGAGACGGGGAGCGAACCGGTACCGTGAAACCGAAGAGCGAGTCACAGAGGACGGGGACACGTTGACCAGGGGGAGGGGGAGAAGTGGGCGAACTAACCTGTTTGAGAGCCGCACAGTCCGCTGGATGTTTGGGTTGAATCCGAGTTAAATCCACTATCAGTGTAACAAAGAGACGAAAATCACCGAGTGGTGGCGGAACAGGCCGAAAAGCTGGGGAGAAAAGTTGAGCATGCGCAGACTGTGCGACGGGAGGGCGAGCGTGTTCAAGTGTTTTGGAATTTTTTTAATTGATCAGCTAAATGAAGGATTAATTATTAAATTAGCATATTTTTCCGACATAAACAACTTAACAAGACTTCATATTTTATAGTTTTCAAGTTATTTTGAATTTTTTGACAAAATTATTTCTGTGGATTTAAATTTTGTATTTGACCCGCATACAAAAAAAAAAAAAAAAACATACATTTTTTGTTGTATGTATTTATTTACAGAACATTTGTTTTGCATAATTGAATGCAGTCACCTTACTCACTAGAAATTTAATTGTGGGCTAATGGGGGAATGCTCATCTTAATTTTACCAGTTGACATCTTCATTATTTATTTAATACAGTTTCAGTTTTGTTAAATTTTATTTTTGTTTGTTTTTCCATTTACACAAATGCATTGCTGTATAGATTTAATCAAAATTTTATGTGTCTCTCAATCAGCTTCTTACCAGGAATATATTAGGCAATACGTGATGACAGACTAAATATGGTAATAACATCCTAAAATATTTTATAAACAAGTTATGCTTTAAATACAGAATATTGCTAAACACACACACACACACACACACACACACACACACACACACACACACACACACACACACACATGTCCTTCACAAAGACGTTTCATTGACTTTCATCCATTGTTTATTCATTTAAAGCAACCATTACCACTTTGTACTTAACCCCAAACCTAAACTCAATTCACACTTTATCCCTAAACGTAAACCTCAACCCAGAAAGAACAAGTCGTCTTCACCTTTGTGATAACAAATGGAACCGAATTCTATATAGAACATGTAAAACTTAACAAGACTGATTTTGACTGTCAAAGTTCAAACTATTTTATTAAAGAATATATTTAATAAAAAGAAACAAAATAACATCTATAAAAATGTGTCGTTTCTCTCACTACAATTGCATGTCTCAATCCTGAAATGAATTAAATTGTGGAAATTTTCAGATTATCGTTAAACTACAGAGTGACCCTTCGTTCTTTTAGACGATCTTTGTGCAGTACAATGACGTTCCCTGATTGTTGAAGCGATATTATGTTTTCCTTCTTTTCCAGCTGTCAAACCGGCGTCTCGTTGTGAGTTAAAATGTCTTTAAAGTTTATCAGAAAACCGCAGAACTGATCTTTACTTTCTTGCTCTTCGGACATTTACGGACATGTTGACAAAGATCAACAGGTTAAACTTTGGGATATGTCCCAAACATCGCGTTCGTAGCTAGCTAGCATAAAAAAACTAATCAATAATAAGGTAATATAACTCTGTAAGTCGTCATGGACGCCGCAGGAGAGACGACCAGCGACATTCGGACCGTTTACGGGGCTGTTTCTGGGAATCCAGAACCGACCAGGCTGCTGAGTTTTAAAGTTTACAAGAGGAGGTGGTTTGTGCTGCTGGTGCTGTGTCTGCTGAACTGCTCCAACGCCACGGTGAGTCATTTCATCCACGGTTTTATGACTTTCTATGGAGGAAAACTTTGTCAAATTCAGGCTTGTATGGAACCATAGTTGTGTCAATAATACTTATTGTAGTAGTTGTGATAATGCTGAATATTACTGAGAATTACTTAAGGTTGAGGGGTTTATATGTTGAACAAAAAAAAATAGTTACTGTGTAATAATATTTTTATGCAACATTTTAAATCCAGATCCAATCACAATGCTGCTTCATTGATTAAGACTTTGATCAAGTTTTAGAGGCATACATTAAAATGATCAAATTTTCTTTGTCATTTTCTTTGTCACTCTTTACCCATCAAAGAGTGTAAGAGATTCAATAGTGCAGTCCATTTGTAGTTCCAGTCAGGAAAATTAAATAGAACGTTCTTCTTAACATCGTTTTAAGCTTTACTTTTCATAATAATACACCACTTTTAATTTGTTTAGTTTAGAGCTACATGTAACGTAAACTTTAAGTGCACTTTTACAACAATGTCTTGTAAAATACATGTTTCCAACACAGCGTACTGTTGTTGAGGGGCAGCCATTTTGACAGTCGGTCTTGTAAGTCGTAACTGGGTGAGTCATTTCTCCCACTTTCCCAGTAGAAAATCTGACTTCTCGGGACATTCCTGTTGATTTTTCTGACTGGGAAATGAAAATTTCTCAGTTCTGATTACAATTGGAAAACACACCATTTCAGCTTGTTAAGGTTCTTTAAACATTTTTTCACTACAATCTATCATTTACAATTCAGTATTGCCTCAATGGACAGTGATTTAAAAAACAAAGTGGATATATAAAGCTGTGATGTTAAATACCAGATGGTCGAAAACTTGGGTGGATAAAGGTAGCCAAGGCTACAGTGTGCATTGAAACAGTGTCTTCAGTCAGAGGCTTTTTCAAATTTGCTGTAATACAAACTGCTACAGGACACCCTTCTTGCCCATAGCTGACTCCATCTAAAATAACTCTGGAAAATCTGAATTAATTTTAATGAATTTTTTTTACTGTTAAACTTTGCCATTATTTTCTACCGATACAGACATCGTAGAGGCAAATTCATTGACTTACTGTGACATGTGGTTCCTTCTAGTGTTTGCATAACTTGATATCACTCCCAGGGGACATTGTCTTTGTGAAGCTGAGTGTGCCTGGAGGCAAGTGTGCCGCTCTCAGTCACACAATCTGAGCCCCTCCCTCACATATCTGAAGCCCCGGCGGGATTTGTGCTTGCGTTGGGAGTTATTGTTTCCAGGGAGCTGGTGTTTTCGCTCACAAAAGAAGCTCAGCTGGAGGAGAGGCATTCATGATGTGGCAAATAACAGCTGAAGAGCCAGTTAGACATTAATCAGTGTGACATTAAGAGTCCCATAGGGGTCAGGATTTATAAAAACCTGCAGGCCCACAGGTAGGGTCACTCATAGGAAGTGTATTATTGCCCATGATGAATGCCATTGAAAAGAATGCTTGATTAAGGATCAATCTGGATATTATTGTGTTTTATGGTTGTATTTGTAAGATTTCAATAGGATTGTAACAAAACATGAAAAATGAGCTGCAAGATGATTCCTAAAACACTGAGGAAACAAAGCAAAGTGTCAAAAAGTAAAAACCCCTCAGAAACCTTTCACCCTGCTGTGAACAATGGTGACATTGTTTGTCCAAATCTGCTTACAAACGAGTTCATTGTACCCAGAATAGACAAGTGCGGGTTCTTCTTTTGTTGTCTCAGTGTTAAGCAGGTGAACCCCACAGTACCTTGCAAAAGTTTTCCCATAATTATAAAGTTTTATGTATTTTATTGAGTTTTTATGCAACAGACCAACACCAGGGGAAGAAAAACAATGAAAATGCTTCTCAAATTTAACCCTGATAAAATGCATTTGGGGCTGAAACAATCAACTAATTTAGTAATCAATTAGTCATTTAGATTATATAGACTCAAAAAACGGCATTTTCTGAAACAACAACATAAATAAAGGAGTTTCTAAGTTCAAACTGTACAAAAAATATCTACATTTTGCATTTAAGATGGAAAAAAAATCCACATTTTTGTAAAAAGGTTTAAACCAGAACTCCTCAAATTACATAGTTTTAGTTTCACCTGATTTCTTATGTAAAAAAAGACAAACGTTATAAAAAACACTCAGATCAGCCCCACACTGTACTGATGTCAAGTAAAGTAGAAAGGTCTCACCTTTTCACATGCTGATGTATTTTTTTTTCTTTGCTACAAATGATCGAGTGTTCATTAAAGAAATGCTGTGTTATTACCAGTTAGGAAATTAAATGTTTTTTTTATTTAAAAAATGAATTATTTGTTTATTTGCACTTCTATATATTTTTAATATTTCATTAAATAATCTTAAGTGTTAAAGTATCTGCTTAATTATAAGAATTGATAGAATGATTTATTACTAAAATAATAATTAAGCTGCTCTCCTAAATTACTCCAAAAAAAAATAACATCACATGTATTTTATCAGTCAAGTATTCTCATCAAAATATCTAATAAAATGCTTTATTTCCTCTTAGATATGGCTTACCTTTGCACCAGTTGCAGACCAGTCAGGCCAGTACCTAAAGGTCAGTCTGGAGGACATTAACTGGTTGTCACTGGTTTTCATGGTGGTTGCCATACCGCTCAGTTTCGGGACCACCTGGATGTTGGATACCCTCGGTTTACGGATCACGGTAGGAGTGTAGAGAACATTTCTGAAAAATTAAGAAGAAGCTAAGACGAGCTTTTTAATCTGCTGCGGCCCTTTGACCTTTGACATCTCTACAGCTCATCCTGGGATCCTGGCTGAACATGCTTGGAGCTCTGCTGCGTTTCCTCGGCACACTGCCGCCGGCTCGATTTGAGCTCCAGTTTCCAGCAGTGATGCTGGGTCAGACGCTCGGCGCCCTCGCCCAGCCCCTCATCGTCTTCACCCCCACCAAACTGGCCGCCCTCTGGTTCCCCGACAGCCAGCGAGCTACAGCCAACATGATCGCCTCCATGTGTAAGGAACTCCTATATGTAAAGCTTATGATCATTTACTTTGGAATTTACTGTGTACGGCTCCAAGAGAGCAAAACAAACAGCATAAGACATGGGTAGACTGTGCCTGAGGCAGCATCATAAAGTCTAAGGAACACACCAGACAGCTCAGGGGAAAAGTTATGGAGAATTTTAAACCAGGATTCGGCTTTGAACATCTCTGTTTAATATGTGAATAATTTTGCAAGCCATTGAAAAAAATAAAAACTAAATATTGAGCTTGTTGAATTCTCTAGCTGTAAAATATGTCAGAATAATTGGCAGCATAATTGCTTATTTGAGCAATTGTTGTCTTCAGCTGTAGATCTGACTCACTAAAAGTTAAAGAGCAGCGATCTGTCCGTACTGGAAACTGGACAATAGGTAAATTATGTAAATGTTGATGCTTTTATTAGATTTTGGTCCATTTATACATCTATCAGTCTGTCCAATTAGCCTGGAAATTAGAAGATTACCATTTTGAAATACTGGAACCAGTAATAAAAACCAGCCCAAATTGAAGGTTAAAGACACAACAGGATTAAAGCAATACTTGATCTGGAGCAACAGTTTTAAAACTCCAACATAATGAGAAATCTATCAAATCCAATTACAACAAAATACAGGCTACACCAAACTGTGTCAGCTTTCACTAGTGTTTAATTTTCCCCGAAGGACTAAAATGAAAGTATTAGTTCAGGATTTGGTAATCTTTCATTCTGAAAATATCCACAGTCTCCAAATTATAATAAAAAAAGAAAAATACAACAATATTCCTGTTGCTTTCAGAGTCATTATTTGTGTAAATGTACTACAATTATTACACCAGAAACCTAAAAAAATGATTAAACTTGCATTGGTTATGATCAGTTTAAAGGTATTTCAATAACCATCAGAGGAGTTTATGTTTGGAAAATAAGAAAATAATCTAAAACCATGTGTCTCTTTTCTCCTGGGTGAAAAGGGGAACTGGGTCAGTTTCAACATGTGATTAAAACTTAAAGGAAGTCACCCATGTCCTCCATTTCTCGCAGAAATAAAAACACAAAGTCTTCAAAAAAATAAGCAAAAATCTGTTTGGTAAAATAAGCAGATGTTGAGAGGATAATTGTTTAGGGAAAGATTTATTTCTCTGACATGCAAATGTTTTGATTCAGTCACTCAGACGTTGAAACTGGGAACAGAAACTGGTAAACTGGCTGCTCATTCTGCTCTCACTCCTCAGCGAATCCCCTGGGCATTTTGCTCGCCAACATTATTTCTCCTGTGATCGCCAAAACATCGACTCAAATCCCAAAACTGGTGAGTTTAAGTCATCAAATAACCAAATTCCCCAGTCCGTTCAGACAAATTATTTTGGGAATCATGTTTAACAGTATTCTTCTCACGTTACTAGAAATATGATTGTTCCATCTGCTAATGATGATGAATTGTTTTTTATTTGCCATATTTTGGCCCATTCATCACCACATTATGTGTGATTATTGCCCTCCTCTAGCTGCTGGCCTATGCTGTCCCAGCATGCATCACCTGTCTCCTAGCAACAGTGGGGATACGGAGCGGCAAACCCCCAGCGCCACCGTCAGCCGGCGCCGAGACCTCCGGATCAGAGCCGTTCATTCAGGGTCTGAAACTGGTAAAAATGCAGACAAATGAACCACAGAGAGCAAAGGCAGAAATGTAAAGCAGCATCAAGCTGATTTTTAGATTAAAATTAGAAAAACAACAAAATAATTGTCCAAATTTCCCTTTAAACTCTGATCCTTAAGTTTATTATTGGAAAAAAATAGCATCTTAATTCACTTTGAACTTTAAAAGTAGATGTTTCAATAAACAGAAGTATTACAAATGTTGGAAAGTCGAACACAAAGAAAACATCTACAGTTTCTACTGTTGCACAAAGCTGAGTCACTTATCATCTGATTTCATTTCCAGATGAAATCAGATGATAAGTGAAATGTGTTTAACCTGCTCTTTTCTTTCATTAAGACCTTGAAACCTCAACCTCTCCAACCTACCAATGTCCTGGAAAAATGAAAAGCTGGAAGAGGACGGCTGAACATAAAGACGACTCTCTGTTTTCTGCTCGTCAAAGTTAAATCTTTCCTTCAGCAGAAATTTGAAAAGAAATTTCTCAGCAGAATCAAACCTCTAATTTAATTAATTTCCCTAAAACCGAGGTTTTCAAGCTGCAAACTTATAGATATCAATATGATTACTGAAGAAGTCAAAGACCTCTAATAATCTCTCTTTTACCAGTTTGGCTTGTCTTAAACAAAAAAGCCATTTTACGCCTACAAATGTTTAATTTTGACCCTAACACGCTTTGATTTAAGATTAAAATGTTATGACTGCACTAATTTCATAAAAAGAGATTTATAAATGAATAGTTTTTCATCACCAATACATGCAAACATAAATAAACTGAATTTAAAGTTCAAAAAGAAATTGACATCAGAACAAATGAGAGAAAACCAATAAATGAAACACAGTTAAGTGCAGAGAACAAAGGTGTTCAGTGAGCTGCCTGACTGAAATTTAATTTTAACACTGAATCCATTAAACCTTATAAACTGTAGCATCTGAACATTCAAAACTTGTTTAAAATGTAAATTTATTGTAGAAAATTATCTGACATTTAAAATATCTCCCCTTGCTGGACTAAAACATTTTATCTTTGTAGATCATAATGCAAGTGAATCTGAATGAATTAGGTTCATATTTAAATGTTCTTTTATTTCAGTAACTCACTGAGTGAAATAGATTAATCTAGACAGATGTTTTCAAGCATTTATTTCTTTTAATTATAATTTTTTTACTTCCAACAAATTAAAACACAATATTGAAGATTAAAATAAAAAAAACAAACAAACATAGAAATGTGGAGTTAATGGAAAGTGTGTTTAATACCTACTTAAAGGTTATTATTGTTGTTGTTTTAAAGAGGTACAAATAATATTTTCTAAAAAGTGTTCATTAATAAAAATGATTAGTAACTGCTAAAGTCCTTTGCCGTTCTTCTTCTGCAGTTACTGAAGAACAAACCGTACCTCATCCTGCTGCTGTGCTTCGGCTCCGGCATCGCTGTCTTCACCTGCTTCTCCACGCTGCTGGACCAGATCCTGTGTGTGAAGGGATACAGCAACGTAAGAACACATTCAAGCTACAGATGTTTTATCATTCTATGCACAGTAGTAGAAGGTCTGTTTTGGCAAAACTGTGTAAAACTTTGTCTTTTTGAGCATTGATATGATACAGTGCTATTTTGATAATGATAAAAGTGATAAAAAGAACAATTTATTACTTCTTTTTTAGGGTTGCAGGAGTCGTAGCGACAAAAACACGAATACTGCTCCTAAAAAGGATATTTATTTGTAATATTCTTCTTCAGGAAACCAGTCAAAGAAGTTTGATTAAGCTGCACACAGGAACTACTTTTAATTTATTGATTTCATTGAACAAGTAGTGGAAAAGTAAAAAATTGCAAAAAAATCTGAAAAGTGCAAAACCATTAAGCACCATGTTGGTAATTATTCTTTGCCAAATCAACTCAGACCAGCTTCACTGCCCCTGCTGAAGAACACCATGTTGCTTCCACTGCCGTGTTTCACCACTCAGGGAGTTTTCAACTGCACAAAAGTTCTGTTTTTTCACTGAGTCAACTTAATAATATAACCACTTTTTACAGATATTTTTTCATCTTATATCCATATTTTTTGTAGTTCTGAGTTAATTACTGCTCTGAGTTTGACGTTCCTTTAGCGATTTGCCTTATTTTGCATCTATATACTCCAATTAATGATTGATCAATTACTAAATTACTTGATGATTATTTTAATTAATTTAATTAATAATTTCAGCCCTAGTTTTCTGCATCCACTGTATGAATTGTAGAAAACCTTAAAAGAACGACTTTCTTTCAATAGTGACTTTCTTCTTCCATTAAGGCCAAATTTTCCCAAAGTATTTTACACTTTCCTTCCTTTCACAATTACACATTACTTTGTGCATAAATCAGACTAAATGTCAAAGGTTAAACAGTTTCCAAACCTCTGCATCGCAGTGCTGTCAGCAGCAATATTCAGGTTGTGAAATCTGACCTCTGCAGGACTTCGCTGGCCTTTGCGGCGCTCTTTTCATCGTCTTCGGCATCGTTGGCGCCGGTGCCGTCGGCGTCTACGTGGACAAGACGAAGAAGTTCACCGAGGTCACAAAGATCGGCCTGAGCCTCTCCACTCTGACGTGCATCGCCTTCTCAGTGGTGAGAAACTGAATGAAGAAAACTCCCGGTAGAGTGAACTCAGATGTGATGATATTTGTTTGCGTCTCAGGTGAGTCTGATGCCTCACCAGAAGGTCGCTGTCGCAGCCGTCTGCTCTCTCTTTGGCTTCTTCGGATTCTCCATCTACCCTGTGGCCATGGAGCTGTCTGTGGAGAGTTCGTACCCGGTCGGAGAGGCCACCTCGGCTGGGCTCATCTTTGTTTCAGGGTATCAAAACGCTTTGCATGATGGGACATGGCTGAAGCCTTTAAACGTTTAAGGTTGTTGCACATTTAAGGTTACTGAAAAAAAAGAGAAATAATGTTTCTACAAACACTAAATCTTATCAAGTATTTTTGGTTTTAGTTTTATTTTTAAGATAAAAGTAACTTGCAAGTAAACCTTATAACGAGATGTAGGAGCTTGTTATAAGTCAATCATTCTGAAGTACTGATGAAAAGTGCTGGTTCCATTGGCAGATGGAACCAGCTTAAAGCATGACATTTTTCTCAAATTATAAATGAAATACTCTGCTTCTTTTTCATCAATATTAACTAATTATTAACTTAGAACAAGCTCCTATATCTTGTTAAAAAGTTAGTTGTAAATTTATTTTACCTTATTTCAAGTGTACAGATATTTGCTCTAGAAACTAGAACAAGAATAGAATAGAAAATCATTTATTGCCATTTGCACATAAACATTATATTGGATTTTCTCAAGGATTATCAATGTTTATTAAAGGATAAAAATAACAAGTAAAATAAAATGGACACACAGAAAACAAACAACATTCGTTTAAAAAAATACTTTAGGCTTCCACGTATAAATAAACAAATAGTAACTAATATTGAACATTAAAATGATTTAATTGTACTTTGTCCTCCTGACACCTTTAATGTCCTGAGCCACTAAAGTAACTTATACCAAGTTAGACATTATGTAGTTATAATGTGATTTATACCATATTAACCAGAAAATAGAGTTTTATTTATTTATTCAATTATTTATATCCAGATCAAATGTCTCTTTCTGTCATCCTGCATAAACCTGAATTCACTTTAGCTTCTTAATCCATTTGGTTGAAATGATACAGCATCAGGTGTTTAACATCTGGTTTATCTGGATAGGATTTAAGAAACTAAATACAAAATGATAAATTATACAACTTTATTTTGTTTTATTGAAATGAACCCTGATTAGTGTCTGTGAGTTTTGTATTGAGGTGAAAGTGATTCTTGTTTTCTTCTTGCAGGCAGGTGCAGTCGGTTGTTTACATCATCCTGCTGCAGGCTGTGACCAAACCCATCACCGAATCTCCGCTCTCCACCTGCGGAGACGCAGTGCTGAGCTGGAAAGGTTGGTCACATGATGCCACACCTGTTTCACTTTGTTCAGAGTAAAGCTTCACTCAAAGTAGGATTCAAACGCAAGGATGTTTACAACTACATTCTGAAATTTAAATGTATTTAAATGGTACATTCTGCTGGAAAATACATATAAATCCATATAACTTCCCAATAAATATAGTAAAACAAACATATGAACAACAGTTATTCAATATAAAATTATTAAATATTCATAAGATGTTACCAGAAAGTACAAATTTATTGGAAACTCTGGCAAAAATGTGTAAAAATCCTTAAGATATATAAATCTTTCTTGCAACAGCAACATAATGTTGCACTAAAAATTACAAAATAAAGTCTAATCTAGGAGATGGGCAATATGGAGTTAGAATTTTATTAACGTGTTTGGGTTACTATTGTGATAACAATAAAAATAATGATTAAACAACAATGTATAATTTATTTTTGTAGCTGTATGGCAGAGCTTTCATAGCACTGCAAATGCAATTGCTGTTCTTGACAAATATGCTCATTTGAACAAGTTTATTCACGACGTCACTTATTTACAAAAATTGTGATTTATATAATTGAATCATATTTTTAAATTACTGATATTGATTGATGCTCTCATGCAACAAAACATAAAGAAAATCTTAAAAATAAATTTTAGACTTCTTTTTTATTTTTATTTGACGTCATTAATAGAAATTTATCGACAACCATAAATCAAAATTCTTATGATAAGATGTTTTTTACAATAACGATGAACCTCTGGTCTAATCTTTGAATTAAATGACTCTTTTCTTCTCAAAAAAAGCCAAATTGAAATCAATCATTTTAATTATGCAATTTGACAAATTGCAATGTTTTCACATTGTGACTTTATGATGTTTTTGTGATGTAAAGCACTTTGAGCTGCATTGTTGCTAAAATTTGCAATACAAATAAACTTTACTCAATGTTTTTTCAGAAATCCAGTGTTTAAATAACAAACCATCTAAAGAATAAAAAATAACAGTAGGGAAGTGTTTAATATTTAATTACTTAATCCTTTTTTAATTTTATTTTTTCATGAAATGTTTGCTCCTCCTCTCTTCAGTGCCCATGATGGTGATGGCAGGACTGTCCAGTGTTTTCACCTGCTGCTTCCTCGTCTTCTTCCAAACCCGCTACAGACGGCTGGAGGCGGAAAAACAAGCTGCTTACGAGACCAGAGAGAATAACGACACAACCACTTCCTACCAAATAGTCGAGAACTGAAGGAAATGGAAACAAAAGACAGTTACGGGTTGGATCCGGCCTCTAAGTGTTATGCCTGTCGAATCCAGATATCCCTGTGCAATATGATTCTCTGATAATGATTCTTAAAAGAGAACCAGGAACAATTTATTCATGCTTTCTATTGCTTCAAAAGAGAAAAGAAGTCATTTGCAATTTCTTGCACTATAAAACAAACAAATCTTACCATTTGAAATGAGATAAAACTTAACTTACATGTAACTTTTAAGTAAATAATTCCTTAATATGGTCAAAAAAGTACTGGCAGATTATTTCGGTTATTACAAGACAATTTTCATAAGTTACAAATGAATTAATCTGCAAATAAAATTATTCATTTTTCATCAATATTAAGGATTTATTTGCTTAAAACAAACTCTTATATCTTGATGAAAAGTTTTGCTTATCTACGATATTTGCATTAGAAACTAGTCCAAAAATATTTGGTAATATTTAGTGTTTTTGCATCCTGGAGCATTTTAGTTGTGTTTTACTCTTGTTATAATTAATGAACATAATTGAAATACTAAACTGCAAATTTTGTACAATAATTTAATCACTACTGTCTCTGTTTTCATCCTGTGTTTGTTTTGGCTTCCCTCACATTGAACTAAGACCATCCAGGGTCTGATGTGAAGGAAGCCTTTGCTAATAACTCTTCCAGGTAGGTATGCACAACATGTTTCATATTTTAAACTTGTCATGGAGAGAAAACTCTCACC
This sequence comes from Poeciliopsis prolifica, assembly GCF_027474105.1. NCBI lineage: Eukaryota > Metazoa > Chordata > Actinopteri > Cyprinodontiformes > Poeciliidae > Poeciliopsis > Poeciliopsis prolifica. Next base: position 14,474,900 of record NW_026562381.1, read on the forward strand.
AGGTTTACTGATGGAAGAAATTAGGGTACTTTTTAACATAGATGAAATACCTCATTGATTATGTGCTGAAGTAGAAAAACAAAAAAGGATTAGAAACACTTGAAGGGTTGTTGCACTAAACTAAACCTGCCCAGGGAAACAACCCTTAACAACATTCTTAACTGTTCTCATGTAATTTAAACATGTAAAAAAATGTGTTGCCATCTCAGAGCTTAAAAAAAATACGAAAATACATTTGACTAGCTTTGGTTAACTTAGCATCATGGTAAACAAATAAAACGTTTGTCCTGTTTGTCAATATTTGATGTTAAAATCCAACTGAGCATTAGTGTATCAATTAAAATGTAAAATGTAACGGTTTTATAACCACTTAATAAAAATGTTTCTTTTGGATTTTAAAAATCCACGAAATCCACAAACTCCATTGTTTGTGGAGGTTTTTTTTTCCACTTTTTTCTCAGCTTGAAATTTGTTTCGATTGGATAAAAATAGGGGAATTTTTATGCATTTTAGTATATTTTTTTTTCCTGAGTTATAATTTTAAATCTGACAACTGTACGTAAATATGTATTTCACGTGAATGTCATGTTTTATTGTATGTTTTAAACAAAGGACATTTGAATCAGGTATTTTCAATGTCTACCTGAAAACTGGAGTGGCTCATCTTTTTTTATAGAAGATCTTTGTACGGTACAGCGACAGTTTGATTGTTCGCCAAGTTTTCCTTTCTGTATATTTTTGTAATATGAGATGAGGTTTTCTTACTGAAACTTTAATAAAGCCTTTCCGAGTCCTCGCCAGCATGATTTCATCCACAACGGTGTAAATCCGGACCTTTGTAATCAAAAAAAGCCAATTATTTCAGCCTGATTTTCGCTTTTATTCAAAACATTTGAGGAATTAACAACTTTCTTTCTCATGTTATTAGAAATCAGAGCTGAACTTTTATCATCCCACATACTAATGATGATGAATTGACTTTGATTAAAAACGTTTTGGCTCATTTATCACATTAGATGTGATTATTACCATCTCCTCGCTTCTGACCTGCGCTATCCCAGCATGCATCACCCGTTTCCTAGCAACAGCGGGGATGAAACGCCTCGAACCAGAGCCGTTAGTGAAGGGAATCAGATGGAGCCCAAAGCTATAATAATATATATATATATATAACATATAAAACTCAGACTAAAAGCTATAGTCTGAGTTTTTTGTTTTTTTTTTTACCTCTGAACTGTTACATTTAACGAGATTAATCATAAATAGGAAAAAATATAAATAATTTATCTCCAAAATGCGACTCTGCTGTCCTTCTAATAGACACGTAATAAAATTTTATTTAGCTTTCTAACGAAAAAATAAGAACATTTTTGGCTTTTTACACCTTTTGTCTTTGTTTGTGAAACGTTTAAATTTTTGCAATCAACAGAAACGCATCAACTGCTCTAGATTTGGACAATGGAAACATTAAAAAGGTTTTTCTGGAATATTTAACGTTTCAAGTTAAATATATGTAAAACCACCACTAGTTGGATGTTTGTCTACAACTGCAGACAAGCATTAGATTTTTCATAGTTGGGTTCTTTCTAGTCTGTGCCAGACTTCTTAACTTCGCTGGACATTTTATTTTAAGGTCAAACACAAGAAATGGTGTTTAATTTTCCCACCTTCTTTATTTCAGATATCGTTTTTAGAATGAATTTGTTTTTGAATTACAGGTCTTGCAGCACCTAGTTTCTATTTAACAATGAAGACACAAAGCAGCAGGTGGATAAAGACTTTGGAGAATTTTATTTACTTCCTAATTCCACAGAAGACAAATATAAAAAAGTAGATCATTCTCTGGATTCGGTCGTCTCTCCTGCATACGTTTCTACCACTCTGTCTGAACCCAGACAGTTCATGTAGTTTTAAAAAATATCCATTCAATAAGAACACGAGCAGGAGATAAAAGTCAACTAAACCCAAAAAGCATGAAAAACAAGAAAATAAAAATGACCGTTACTGTAAACTAATGAATGAGTCCAGCTGGATTCATATTCTGAGAAATGTATTCAGCTATGGCTGCATGTGACTGACCACATTGGCACCGAACACAAAACGGATAAATAAAAATTTAAAAAAAACATCTGAAGAGATTCTTGATGCAAGAGCTAGTAGTTCCTAACGCTTTACTGTTTCACATTAAGCGTGAACAAAGAATTTCCTCAGGTAGTCGTTTTCTCTCAGAGCTGCAGCGCACAGAACTGCTGGTAGACGGCCAGGATGTGATGGTCAAGCTCAGCAGTGAACAGCAGGTTCTCCAGAGTTCCCATATACTGCTGGATGGTTCCATGATGCTGCAGGACAAAACATGAAGTCAGATCAAAATCCCGGTAAGGCATTTTAAATGTCTGTTTTATAATAAAGGATGGAACTACTGGAAAAACTGAATGTTAAAATGATACCAAACACGTGGAAGATTTATTCTTCTAACTATGTAATAAGTGGAAAGTGATGTTTACCATGAGGAAGACCTGCTGCAGCCGCTCGATGCAGTTTTTATACCAGGGTGTGCTGATGTCGACGCTGCCTGTCTCGCAGCGAACCAGATGCTCCGTCAGCAGCATGATGAAGCGCTAGGAGAGAGACAGACAATCCTTAACATATTCTGCACTATTTTCATATCAGCTTTATCATTAAAAAACTAATTTTTTTTGGTATTTTGTCAAATTGAAGTCATAAAAATGTCTTGATATGATATGTAGTCACTATTCCTATGGAAAGTCACACTAATTCCAACTAAACTAGAAGTGTAAATAATTAATTTTTCCAATTTCAAATTGTGACGTGGAAACTTAGAAAGTTACATTTACGAGATTTGCAGGTGATTTATCTGCTAATTAACTACCTAATATTAGTTAGTTCTACAATTTTATGGCAAACTGTAAAATTAGGGCTTGAACATATAAAACTAAGTCTTAATGACTACAAATATCTCAACTACATTTTTAAAAATATATATTGTACAGAAGATTGATTTCAAGTAAGTTTTCATCCACATGAACCCACACAAATCCACCACTTACTATGGTTTTAATCATGCCAGACCCATAAGCGTCAGTGTAGCGCAATTATTATCACAGCCAATCAAATTGCTTCAAAACAAGCACAACTTCCTATTAGGAAGTAAACATGGTGCGAGGACGTTTATTTGTGTGGACAGGTTGATGTGTTGATGTGTTTTTAAATAGCATTGAATATAAAGTTAACAAAACAAGATGATGTCCACTGGGAGTTGTATCAAAGCACTGTTATTTGTCGCGCGAGACGCTAAATCTCCATTTTTCCAAGGTCACACGCAAACATAATTAGAGAGCTCTCCTCACATCTCCATTTTGGTTGGAGTTTTTGTGAATAATTTTGGTGGTATAAAACAGTTTTGGTGTGGATGAAAGGGCACAACATATCAGAATGTGTTTGTTTTCCCAGATATTTACCAGTGGACCAGGCTTTGGAAATGTTTTTGAGCAGCCATACCTGGAAGATGACAAGGAAGAGGTTTTTCTGCTCGCTCTGAGCTGACTCCACCTTCTCCTGCAGCCTCTCAATCTGCTCCTCCAGCTGACCCTCCTCGTCCTCCTCGCTGTTCTTCTCCATGTCCTCGTCGTCCCCGCTGTCCCTCTGTCAGGACACGGACAGACAGAGTTTAAGGTCATGAACGTCAGTTGTGCATTTTTACTTTTTTATCTTTAAGGTTCTGACAAATCTGTCTAAATGTAGTCACATTTGTTGGGTTATGTTTAAATAGTCCACAGCAACAAAGTTTAATAATAAATAAAAAAAGACGTGGGGTTACCCTCTTGTGCTGCTGTTTCTCCAGCTTATCTTTAGCTTCCTCCAGCTCCTTCTGGATCTTCTGCACGTGTTTATTCATCTTTCGGATGGTTGAGTGCAGAATCTCCCAGATGAAAAGTCTAAATGAGTTAAAAGTATTTTAGATTATAGATGAAAAGAGAAAGATCTTTATTAAAAACGATGGTGTGTATGTCACCTGGTGAATTCGTGAGCCATGTCCTGAGAGAAGAGCCAGTTGGCGACAGCGGCACAATCCACGATCTGCGTCCGAATCATTTTATCCACCAACACGGCGATCATCTGAAACACAAACGTCTTTTCCCGTTACGTTCTGGTTCCAGCACATACATCCCTCGTCTCCATTTGAGCCGTTTTTACCTGAGGGTGGTTCCTCCACACCTCATAAACCACTTTCAGGATGTGCAGCTTCCCGTCGTCACTTTCCGTCAGGTTTTTAAGGATCTCGTGGAATCTGGAAGGATTCAACACAGCGAAATCTGCAGGATTCATTGACTGGTCATTATGCACGTTTAGATATCTACAACAATCATCAGGACTTGTTAGACTCCTCATATTGCACATCCTAGAGCTGAGCGATATAGTTTAAAAATAAAGTTAGATTTCTTCATACCGCTTCTGATTTTAAATACTTTTTCCTCCATTTTTTAAAACAGAAACTGCAAATGACAGACATTTAGAAAAAGCGGCTTTTATTCCAATCATCTTTGATAACGTCGTCATGAAACCGCTCAGTTCATATAGTTCTTCCTTATGTTAAAAAATGAAGTATTTCTATCATGTATTGTGTGTAAAAATTTTCCATCTGCTAAACCTTCAAAAACCAAAACTTTGATTTTTTAAAAATAAAAATCTATTTATTGCCCAACTTTAGCACAATGCAAAACTAAAATCTGGTTTCAGAAATCCCCATTTGACTTCACTCCAGACAACGCCACATTCCCAACTCAACATCAATCATGTCGTTTTCATGTTTTGACAAATGGCGTATCGCAGTTGGAGACCTACTTGCCGAGCGCGCTGAAGGAATGGCTGAAGGACTTCGCTGCCAGATGGAGAAGAGTCTGAAGAAACACATCTATCTTCAGTGGGTTGAAGCTTTCACCCTCATCTGCATCAGCACAACAGAAAAAAGAAGACGTGACCGAAAATACAGAGAAATAATTAGCAGCAGGATGGAAAGCAAACAAACTAAAGTTTACAAGTAATGAAACATGCTGTGCCGATACAACACTAAAGAGATGATCTTACAAACTGAGAGAAGGAGGACTTAGTGACAGAAGAGAAAAGCCTTACTACCAAACTGTTACAAAAAGTACAATCTGCTCTCAAACGACGAATAAAACCTCAGACAAACCATCATCATCCTCCTGGTTTGGGTTGGGGACTTCTTTGAGGATGGCGAGGATTTCCTCATTGGACGCTCGGTTCTTTATGGCGTTGGAAACTGTAATGGAAACTGGGTAACCTGGCAATGAGGCTGTGAGGAAAGAAAGAAGTAAATATTACATTTTGTTATTTCAGTCCAGTTTGTATTATTCTGAGGCAGGTAATGACATAGAACAGTGGAAGGGAGTCTTACTACCATTCTCGTCTCCATATTTGAAAGAAAAGAGGGGCTCAGCAGGGATGAGGGCGGAGAAAGTTGGAGGGACAATGTCCACGATCCTCTGATGGTATGAAAGTCTGTAATTAAAGCAACAAAATATGGATATTACACTGTAAACAAGATTTACACAACAAACAGTACATTAGAATGAATGTTTTCCTTCAGTTTCGTGTTAATTCATATTGATTATCTCCAACTGAGATGTGGAAATGTTTTATACCTCATCGATTTCTCCAGAACCTCTTTGACAAACTTGGGTTTTGGTTTCTCTAAATCCAATGTCAAACAGTCTGCCCTTTACAGATGAAACATGGACAAGATTAAACTAAACTCTGAGTTACTTTGTTTTTAAAAAAAAGATTACATGTCTCTGCCACACATCGCTCACCAGTCATCCCAGCTCCATCGAAACTGGAAGTTGCTCAAATGATGGGAAAACCAGTTGATGAATCTACAAGAAGAAATAGAGAAATTGGGTTATTTTGTTAGATTTATCAAAACAGATCTTTTTTATAAATGAGATCTTAAGAGGATCATATTTGCTATGAAAATGATCTGATGTGACGACCAGAGGACTTGGCCAATCACAGAAGCCTAAACAGCATCTCTATGCTGAACAGCAACACAGACATTTACAGCTCTAATGGTCCAAAGATATTCCATGAATGATCAGGGATTCCTGAAACATTTAAAAGTTTAAAGGGTTTAATAGCATTTTGCACCAATCTGATGGTTGAATAACCTAAATAACAGATTACAAACAATAAATATCTCTGTTGTTGAGCTCATGTCTATTTATTCAATAATTTAGCAGCAAAATCAGATTTTGAATTGAAAATGTTGCTTTTTTAAATACAATTAATTAAATTATAGACCCCATAATTAACTCAATTAGAATGTTTAATCAAGTGAAACCACTAGCATGAAGTATTATTACCTGTCTATGCAGGTGGTGTTCATTGTGTCCAGCCTCATGTAAAGCATCTCGGTGGCCTGGGCCAGCTGTCAGGCAGATGTAAAGGTAAACAACAGCAGCAGTCTGGTTTCTCAATGAATGTATGTAAAGTTCTCATTATGCAACTCCTGAAACAAAATGACAAATACAAGTTTCTATCCACTAAATGCAACAGAATTAACTCTGAATGCCACTCAAACCATCAATTATTCCTCTAAAAAGGAGAAAAAAAAACAACAACTTTGTGCCGTTATAAGAGACTTGAGACTCATGCTGGATGACCGCGATTCTCAATTATTGTTAATGTCTCCATTTTTTCTCGCCATGGAAACAGTAAAAGATACAACTTGAGGGAGTGACCCTGGCTGCAGCTTGCAGAGCTCGATGAGAAGTGTAGTGTACATGACGTCAATGTGGGGCGGTAATGGGAGCTGGAAAAGTTCTCCAAAGATCACCTGAAACAAAGAAAACTCAACTGGTAAATCACAAGGTTTTGATTGTTCCACTTTGTGTGGAAGAATCATGAAAGAGAGAAATACCTCCACGATGTGGTAGTTCAGTGGGATCTTGTTTTTTCCTGGGTAACTGAGCAACTGGGCAGCACTGGGCAGGAGAAAACAGCAGCACAGCTTTAGTGTTTTTGTTCAGAGCAATACACATCACAATAAATTTTGCTAGACAATAAATTGTCCCAGAAATTATTGCAACAAACACCAATATTACCATTTTCAAACAGTTTTCAATAATATTAATAATAATAATAATACACAATAACGTGTATAAAGCGCTCAAAGATAAAAACATATTTCTAAAGCGTATTTAACACAGAAAACTTTAAATAAAAAATCAAAAAACTAATGAAAATAATTAAAACAGATTATGAAGTCTCTGTACCCAATTTTTTTCCCACAAAATAATAATCACTCAGCTTTCCCAGGGAAAACAGGCAATAGTGGCAGGTAGAACAGACTGACGACTTTCTACTAGGTTCAAATGTTTTTCAACATTAAAGGGGAGAATCTCTTTGATGATTGTTGTTCAAATGGAAATTATGGCACTCATTTTAATTTATTATATGGTTAATTTATTGCTTATTGTGGCAGGATAGCTGCTATGTAACTATTTCCTCATGCACTCCACCCACCATGTTTTCCTCTCTCTCCAGTGGGTTTTGATAATACAGTGCAGGTTTTCTTCAATCACAAACCGCTCCACAGAATGGCTGCCCGGCATGACGGGACCCTACGGAGAAAAAATTAAAATAAAGCCTCTGAAGCTAAACTTATCTGTCCTTCAGAAGAGATGGACGAACCTCTGGGGCGTCGGTGTAGTCGAACATGCGGAAGATGACCCGGGGGATAGGGTACTGGGCGTCAGGCATGTGTCCCGGCGGGGTGAACGGGGGCAGGTTGTGCTGTAGCGCCTCACAGAGAACGCTGTCGAAAGCGATGTACGGACGAAGGATGTGGCGCTCCTGCCAGCGGTCTTTCTTCAGCTTCTGAATCTGGGCCCACAGACAGTCCAGATACTGACAAGAACAGGAGGAAAGGTTATTCTAACTGCATACAAGGAACAGGAAAGAAAAACAACATCACTACTATTTAACAATATTCACTGTCAGGTAATATTTTTAAAAATTAATTTGGAATCAATACCAAAAATGGTCAAGTCAGCAGTCTTCCACATTAGCATGTAGCCCACAATGTAGCCATCAGATTTTCATACGCGTTTAGATACATAATACTGAATTTTCTGAGTAACTGAATGTTGAATTCTCATTAGTTGTCCCAAAGTAAACAAAATAAAATCATTTGGAGTATCTGTGTATGAAATTAATTGATTTACATAAAGTTCCTTTTACTGATTTCTTTTCCAGGAATTGATTTCAATTTCTCTCTCCAGATCATCACTTGCTGTACTAAGCATTTAGACTTTTTACAAGCAATCATTAAATAAAACTAACCTCACATCAGTCCTTTACCTGTCCTGCAGTCTGCAGCTCAGTGAGGGAATACAGTATTCAGATTGTCTTAGTCAGGAGGACTCTGTATGTAAAATATATGCCTCAATAAGCAATGTATGCTTCAGGCTTTTATTGTGAAGGTTTGCAGGATGTTGAAACAAATAGTTTTAAAGTTGTTCTTTTGTGTTGTTTAAAATTTTTATCAGTAATCATTAGAAATTGAGACTTTTATCTCTAGCATGTTTGCCAACTGACACAAGAGCACATCACTCCGGATAGCAGCACTCTCACCTCTTCCTGTGGATGAGGTTTCTCTGCCGTCCACACCTGCAGCATAGGAACATGAGTCTTCACTCTCCTCCTAAATATATGCAGGGAACAGTGTGGGACAGTGTGAGAGTACAAAAAAAAAAATAGAAAACCAGATCAGAAAAAGCATGAAAAAAAATCTAAATATGGGAAACACACTTGAGGTAGCCTTCAATCTGACTGAGGAGTCGGTCCATTTCAACGTCCTTCTTCTCATAAAGCTCCTTCCCAACCCAGGGAAGACAGGACAGAACGACATACACAAACCAGTCCGATCGAACCTGTGGAAGGAAATGAAACCAGTTTAAAAATCCTGGAAAGGAAAAAGGAGCACAACACAGCAGGGTCACAGCAGCAGCTACTTATAATCTGTTCACAATCAGAACCGCAAAACATTTATACAAAAATTTTATTTGAATATTTTAGATGTTTATTAAACAAAAACTAAATAAAATTTATTCACATTTGTCATGAAAAATTTGTTATTTTTCATGACAAATTTTTAAAATGCAATAATATGAAATACAAAGTTATCCACATATTTACACTTTACCTGTGGCACGTCTTCCTCTTGGGTAACACTAACAAAATTTTCAAACATTACCACCATAGATGGAGCGGCGATGACATGGCAGTTAACCAAATCAGACAGAAAGCGCACCTGAAAAAGGGAAGTAAATAAATTATCTTTAAAAAAACTGATGTGGTGTTCAATTTTATTTTAATGATAAAAGTCAAAGTACCAGGTAAACTGCTTCATTATACAGGTTGTTTTTTAAAGTCTCCTTCAGCTGCCTGATCATCGCCTCCACAAACTCGCCACCAAAGTTGTAGTTTCTGGCATTGAGGAGACCGACTAAAGTCGTGTAGACGGTGAGCTTCTCTGGCAGCAGGCGAGCGCTGTTGACAGATGGCACATCAGTGAAACAACCGTCTAAAACTAACTATACTCAACAAAGACAAATAACGTTCACAAACTTACACAGCACATAAAATACGCAGGATTTTGTTTTTGTAGTTGGGAAGGTCAGCCTCCAGGACGCCTGCGAGGCCCTCCAGGTTGCTCTCGAGGGAAGAGGTGCTCTAAAGACATAAAAAAAAAAACCATGTTTTCATATTTAATATAGCAGAAAAACAATGACACAGAACTGGAATCACATTTTATATGTTCATGTGATAAAGGCTAAAAATATGTCGAGAAGCCCTCTTACTTTTTCTCCTACGCGACATATCAAAGACTCCAGACGATCTTCAATTTCAATGGGCTCAGATGTTCTTCTCCTCTTATGAGCTTGACCTCCTGGTATGTCAAAGCAATCCAAAGGAAAAACTATTATTCGTTAATTTGACAAGCAGTAGATATGTGTTCACATCTCAACTGAATTTTTCTCACAAATCAAATGATAATCAAAAAGATTGCGTTTAGTTAAACTGGGCAAACATCAGTAATTGAATTATTTCTATATTCAATTCCCACATATTTATGTGGGGAACATATATTGTAGTGTTCCTTAGTAAATATTTCCTGGGGTTTTGTGTGATTATATTGTGCCTATTTCCTTGACTGCCATGTGGCTACATTGGCTGCTTCAGGGCATAACCTTAGGCATACCTGAAGAATCTTACAAACTAATAATGTCTCTGAAAAACTCTTGATTCTTAAGTTCCTTGAATAGTTTAGCAGATTGTCAATAACTCTGCACTGCCACACATCAAAATATAAATCAATGTATAGAAAATACATTAGATATTTCATAAAATTCAGACTTTTATCTATTAGATACAGATAAAAAGTAACATTTGCAACACTTATTTTGCTGTCATTATTTTTTTTAAAATAAATGTTAGAAATACTATTTTAGTTGAGACTCTTAATAGTGTCTATGTTTCAATGTTTTGCAAATTTGTTTTAGATTTTATCTTATTTAAAACACTTTGTGTTCAGCTTGTGCATGTAAGCACTTAAAAACTAAGTCTTGAACCTCAATCAAAGTTGTGCAGATGTACGTAAATAAGTACAATTTAAACGCAATTTCTAAAAAATATTAACAACTTTTTCGAATAACTGCTTAAACGATGTCTAGGCTTTTAACGAAGTATTTTTTTATGTACTTATATTGTGATGTGCCAGAACAGCAGACAATGAGTTATTTGAGCAACTTCCGAATATTGTTTCATTCACTGAAACTATGAGGAAATGATACATTTAACACAAACAAGCATTTCATAGTATTAACAATTTAGCTAACATTAATGTGTATGATTTTGTACTGAAAAATCTTTTGTTTTTGAACCATTTGAATTTTTGACTAGACATCAAATCACACAAAAAATCTGATTAGTTGCCGCCCCCATATTAATTACAGCTATTTCAGCAGTTAGCTGGCTAACGGTCAGAGAACCAGTTAAATCCGCCGCGGCTCTTAGTATGACCTAGCAACTCGTAATTCAATACCACTAAGTAGACAAACTAATATTTGTTTAAATGCGTTTTAATTGTGCGATATATCAATCAAAACCCATAAATAAAATCACATGACATGTAACCCTGCAGCATGCGTGAATGAAGCGAAAACGCGCTAACGTTATTAGCCTAACGTCTGCATTTAACGTCCAGACTTACCGTCGTTCTCATCGCTATGTCGCCTCCTTGACATTATGTGTAATACCTATTATAAAGGCAAAAATACACGACGGAAAACGGCGATAATAAACAAACAGAAAGTCGGTTAAACAAGCTGCTTTTCTGCTGGTTCAGCTCGATGCTAACGCAGCAGGGCAATAACAGCGGTCTGATTCGAGTGAAGCACATCCGGGATTTTCCGGGTTCAAACGGAACGTCCACTGTCTTTTGTCGTCCGACCTACAAATTGGCACGTTTGTAATAAATGTGTCCTCTGTCATCTTTTGGGATGCCATAATAATAATAATAATAATAACATATTTAAATTACGATTATTTAAAAATGTTGATTTTTTAAATAACAATAAATGTTATTTAGTCTTGTCCTGAAGCTGTTTTTAAAGACCAAGAAACAACAATGGCGGCAGTGGAAACATCTTGCTCAGAGTTCCTGAACTGGGAGGTTGAAAGTTCAGTTTGCAACGAATTAAAACAAGAGAAACAGCTGTCTGCCTCGCAAAGAAGATGCTACAGCCTCTGTAGGAGGAAGGTGAGAATATACTGTATTCAGCTTCTTGGTGTTATTTGTTGAAACTGTTTCTAGTTATTCCTCCTATTTAAGAATGATAAAGGAAAACTTCCAGATAACTCTTGACACATTTCTTTAAGATCTGAAGTGGAATTTATCAACACATTGAAATGTTTGATTTTGAGGAGCTTTAATTTTGAAACTCCGCATAGATCTCGATGAGTTTTAGACATAAAACAGCGACAAATATTAGAATAATATTTTATCTTCATATTAGCGGACATTAAAATGTAGCTGTAAAAATACAGCTTTTACTTTGAAAGATCTCGCAAACTTGTGCTAAATCTTCAAATAACCTTATAGGCAATACATTATTGTGTACCCAATTTTGGACGCATTTATCCCAAATTTTGTTAAGTAAAATTAGTGACTTCTCTAGTGTATAAATGTGAATATTAGACTATACTGTCTAAAAATAATTTGCTATTGAAAAAATATCAAATAAAAAATCAATAACGTTAATAACCTGTGATATGCATTTAATGTTCAGTCTTTCAACATTTGGTCCAGATGTTGGAGAATTATCGACAGGCTTAAACTCATGCATTTAATTGATATACTTATTCAGATCTTTTAAAATGTATAAAATTGTTTTGTTTGTTTTTATTATAATTAACTTTTTTTTTTTAAAAAAAAAAGGCAAAAAAACACACATTTGGATCACTGTAAAACTTTTACCCCTGACTCCAGATCAGCTGCTTAACCACACTGATCTTCTAGGATTACATTTTTAAAAACATTTCCTATGTCACATTTTTCTCTCCTTTGCAGTCGTTTGCCACCTTCGTAGCATCCGTGCAGAATGGTTATCAAGATAAAGAAAACGCGTCCTGGTGCTGCTGTGGCCAAACCTTCAGCGAACACTCTGCCATCCATAAACATGTGGCTAAAAGTCATAATTCTGATATACAGCAGCTCACTGAAGCCGCGTATGAACATTTACTAAAACAGCTGGAACAAGAGGCTGAGCCGCTAAAGGAATGCAAAGTTGAAGTAGCGGACATTTCTGTATGGATACCAGATATCAGCCACCTCTCTGAGGAGAACGTGATAAAGTAAGCGAATATTAGATATTCTCCTGTTTGCTACAGTTTTAACGCTCTCTGTCATTTTAGATTTTATCTGTTTATCTCTTGTTTACATATAGCGGCCCTGGAAAGGTTCTTCTTTATTATCATTACTGTCAGCTGGATGATCCCCATGTTATCTGTGCTTGGCAGAAAGCTTTATGTGAAAAGCTTCACTTAACAGGCAAGGTGAATGAACTCTATCACTGTACTGCTGAATGTTGAAATACTGGAAAAAGGGAAATACTTCATAAAATTAAACTTTTTTTAAATGTATTGGCCATCTTCTTCAGATAAGGGTGGCAGCAGAAGGTATTAATGGGACAGTTGGAGGTACCAATGCGGCCACTGATATTTATGTCAGTGCAATGCTCTCACATCCTGCCTTCCAGATTGAAAAAGAAGATTTTAAGGTCAGAAGCAGATGGAAAAGCAGTTGTATTTTGCGACTTTGTTTTGCCAATTAAACTTCTAGCCTGGTAAATTAGTAGAAATATTTGTAATATTTCTCTCCTTGACGTTTGTCTAGACCAGCGATGGAGGTGCTGAGTGTTTTACAGACTTGAAGGTTGGAGTCTTTAAGGAGATTGTCCCAATGGGAGTTGATCCTGATGCTGTGTCCTACAAGCTGGCAGGTACTGAAACATTCTACTAATTTCACTTCTATAATTCTGCTGCTGCTATATATAAACTATAATAATCGTAGGAAACTCTACTGTTCATTAGAGTGGCTTTTTCATTGTCAGCTTTTACAACTCAAATTTAAACTTTATCAATAGTTAGTTTTACTGTTGATATACATTTTTATAATACAATTATTTCCAGTACTTTAAAATACTGGTGTGATAAATAACACATTCATTATTTCTTAAAGAAAGTAGCCAGACTTTTTTTAATCATTGATGTGATTTAATCAATATTTCTTCCAGGTTTCTGAATATGTGTCAAAGTTTATCTTTGGACATTAGCTGCATAAAATAATTTATAGATACACAAATTTTATTAGTATTTTTTTAGTTATTATTATTATTTTCTTTTTTTTCTCATGTGTACCTATTGATGTCTTTAATAAAGTTGATGATGATGATGACATCATTGTTTTCTGACAAGTTTTCTATAAATGTTATTAAATTATAAATTATTCAAGTCTGAAAAACTGACTAACTCAAGGGCCTAACCATGTTTTTCTGATCATAACAATCTTGCAAATAACTTTATTTTGCATCATAAAACTTTTTACCAGCTGCAGCGCATTAAATTGTTTTTCATGCCAACAAAGAGAATGGTAAGCTCAAATGCTGACAAATATGGTAACAGCTTGCAGCGAGTGAGTGAGTTACAACCTGAGGGTAATAAAAAATGTTGAAAGGCTGATGAATCTTTACATTTTTTCAGTTGGAAAAAACCCTTTATTTTAGGAAAGAGGATGAAAAAGAGTGAAAATAGAACCGGCCTGTTTGTTATTTAAGCATTTCAAATTCTCATTAATATAATGTTTTTTATTGCCGTTTCTTTGCCAGTTTCACTTATGTGCTTTCTTATCAGTTGGAACATAATAATTGGTTCTTGGCTACGTTTTCTCTTACGTGTGGAAAGAACACTTATTCATCCCTGGAATTTATGTCTACTTTTATGCCCGAATAATTCAAACTTGAAGGTTAATTGTAATATCAAACAAAGAAATTTCTGAAAATAGTTAAGTTACTGAATGGAAGATTGGTAAAAACTGCTAAATGTCTGTTTGGCCTCCCAGGAACTCATCTGGACCCTGAAGAGTTTCATAAGGAAGTGGAAGCTCTTTTGGCAAACGGAGATTCTAGCGACGACACTATCCTCCTCGACTGCCGCAACTTTTACGAGAGCAAAATTGTAAGTATTGATAGTTATAATTGCAAGGCATACTGAGCAAAAAATTAGTTGAAAACAATAAAGTATGTGCGGTTGTTCTGGTTGTTAAATCTGCAAGATGTAGAAGTAAGGCTTGTGAATTATTTAAATTTTTCTTTCCCTCAGGGCCAGTTCACTCAGTGTCTGGCCCCAAACATCCGTAAGTTCAGTTATTTCCCAGACTACATCGACCAGAACCTGGAGCTGTTCCGGAACAAAAAGGTTCTGATGTACTGCACAGGAGGGATTCGCTGTGAACGTGGATCTGCCTACCTCCGCTCTAAAGTAAGCCAAATCTTAGTTTTAAAACTTCCCTTTGGAGTTTTATTTATTGTTTTTGGTTGCTGTGTTTAATTTTGGATATGTCTCCCAGTGTTAAGTATTTGTTTGAGATGATTAACTTTCATTATTATGCCATTATCAATGTATTACTTGAAAATAATCTGAAAATAATATCACTTATTAAAATAATTACTGGGACAATTTATTGTCCAGCAAAATTTGTTATCATGCAGATTTGGTGCTAACTCCCATTAAGCTCATCATTCTCCTTTACAGAAGGTGTTTAGTGATAATGTATTTAGTAGAAATGTATGTTTTAAACATTCTCCATGTTTTATAAAACATTTTTGTTCTTATCTAACCTGTAAATGTTGCAGGATGTGTGTAAAGAGGTTTACCAGCTGAAAGGGGGAATCCATAAGTACTTGGAGCGTTTCCCTGAAGGTTTTTATCGAGGGAAACTTTTCGTGTTCGATGAACGCTACACCATCTCCTCCAACAATGATGTCATCGCAGGTTGGACTGTTAATTAAACTACATTACCTTTACCTTAAGTGCAAACTTAAAGAAAAGCTTGTACTGTCAGGAAGTTATTCATTTTCCATTGGAGTTCTTTAATCTTGGTGTCTCTAATCAGATTGCAGGTATTGCGGCCTTCCATGGGACCAGTATGAGCTTTGCAGCACCCAGTTCTGCTGCCAGTTGGTGTTGTCCTGTCCCAGCTGCAGAAAGAAAGGTTGCACCGCCTGCTGCCCATCCTGCCAAAGGAAAGGAGAGACTCAAGACAAGGAGGCCTTTGATGTTCAGCAACCCAAAGAAGAGTGCGAGTGCACCGACACACGGGCCAGAATCCCTCAGGATGTTTAACAACATAAGATCTGGATTTAAAGTGTCTTAAATAATTAATGGAATGAGCAAATTTATTTTAAAAAAATTTATAGCAATGTTGAAAATGAAATAAGAAACAACTAAATATATCAATTACTGAAACCTTTTAATTAAAATATAATGAGAAGTCATAAAAGTACCTCCTGGATCTATGAATTGTATCCTTATTTTATGATGTAAATATTCAGAATGTACAGACAGTAATTAAAAATTTTCAGATGTGTTTTGTTTTGTTTCCCCCATTAAGTTTTTATATTGCAGCTCCAAACTCTGGATAAACAATATTTAAGTACAAACCAGTAATTGATGAGGCTCATTAACCAAAAATATGCAGAATATTTCACATGCACTGTGTGTAATGCAAGCCTTGCGATGCTTATTGTGTCAGTTAGAGAAGCTGCATGTGTTTCATATACAAACCACAACCACGAATGCATGATAGCTGTATGCAGCTATTTGGTTTTTTAAAAAACCAAATTAAGTAAGGGATACATTTTTTATTGAAATGTTGAACTTAATTTTGCATATTTTGTATTGTCAACTTAAATTGGAGGAATTAGATGACCTTTCTAATCATCTAATTCCAACTAGTACTAAAATAAACTGACATGTTGATTTCAATAAACTAAAGGTGGTTGAACTTTTTGAAATGCAAAACAATAACAGTTGGTTACCGTTTGTGTTTTTCTTTTAGGAGAAAAAAGACATTGTTGAAATAGAAAACAATGTTGAAGTAGAAATAGCAATTGCATTTTATTCAGATAAAAAGCAATTGCTACAAATATTTCTGTTTCAGTATTGAACCAAAACTCAGAGTAGAGAAGAAGTCCATTATTTACAAAACAGATTTGTTTTAAACCTTTAATTTTAATTATTGTCTCAGACTTATCATTTCTGTAACTATCAGAACAGCTTCAGCAGCCACAAGAATTACATCCATTAAATTTACAACCTTTGAGATGAAAATGTGTTTTGTTTAATATTTTTAAACGTTGAAACTGCAAAAATTATGACACAAAACTGCAGCCCCACCATAATGCGAAACCCCCCAAAATGATTCAAAAGCATTTCATAGAGACGTGTGTGCTTCCTTTAGTTGTCCAGATTTAGACAGCTGGTGCACATCTTATGTTAAAAGATGCACCTGCTGGTAATTATACACTCCTTTTTTTCCTGGAAATTAATTTGCATATCAAGACTTATGAAACTATTTATTAAAAATTCATGGGATAGTGTACATGAAAAAAAGTTGCTAACATGGTCTAATTTCGTGGATATTTTAACGCTACTATGTTCAAATGTTTTATTAAACATAATTAGTGAATGAATCACCAACCTGTTATGTGAAAAAATAATCACTTGCATAGCAACTCCAGCAGAGGGAGTGACATGAACGCTCGCAGGTGTCAGCTAATCTCCTAAGCATCTCACTAGTTGAGCGGACCTCCCTGGCTTTGCTGCCCGGGTCTTCAACGACCATCAGCGGCTGCCGCTTCTGTCGCGGGTGGGGGGTACCCAGGCTTCGGGACACGGACGCTCATGTGTGTTCACTCATCCTTGTGTTTCCGGACGTGAGAACGGGAGCACCGCGCGATGTCTGCGTCGGGGTTCACAAACCTCGACAGTTCTGCGGGCTACAACCAGAACCCAACGCCGAACGGTGGAGCTGCGCCCCCCTGTCAGAACGGTAACAGGCCAGGAGGATCGATTAGCCAGCCTGCCGCTGTTAGCATGCTAACGCCGTGGAGGCTTGTTTTTTGTACTCTGCTTTCTGTTTCTTCGTTTGGCGTTTTATTTCGCCACTGTTATTTTGAACGGATTTAATTTGACTTAACAGAGGAAACCCTATTTTTTTATTTGTGAGAAGTGATGATTCAATCTCGCGGTAAAGCTAAGTGCTAAGACCTGCTAGCTCGAAGCTAATGCAGTCCAATGGAGATAACGGGCTTGAAGTTAGCCAAGTGTTAGCAAGTGAGACAGATTGTGCGCAATCATTTCACACTTAATGGCAAAAGTTCCGAAAACAACTATTAATTTAAAATTGCAGGTACGAGTAGCTTTTACATTTATTTTTATGTTGTCTGATGAACGAGTATTTAAAATGCGACAAGCCCTGACTGTACAATATGTAAAATTGTTTAGCAGATATAAGAAAATGAGGAAAAACTTTTACTAATTTTACAGAACAATCGCTGTGCAGTGTTTACAGATTGTCATTAAAGTTTTCCTACCTAATCCCTAGGATAGTATGTACTTTAATTTTATGGCTTCATCTTTTATTAAAAATATGAAAGATAAAGAAAGTTTGATACTTTTGAGTTAAATTGATTTTTGTATTCCTTTTTCTGATAAAATAATAAACTCTGCTACCCACAAGACAATACAGTGTCATTAGGTTTGAAGTTTACAAACAAAAGTAACAAAGTATTAAGGAGCAAAAAATAGGTAAAGAAAAATATAAAATCTTAGAGGGCCTTATGTAAGATAAAACAGTGACAGATGGTGAAATGTCTGTGCAAGAGAAACAGTGATACTGTTCATAAATATGTCTGTTTATTAACGGCTGTGTAACATTTTACATTTTGGGATATGATCAAGCAGCTTTTATAGTTTTACATTAGCTTGTTCTTAACAGTGTAAATATAGATGGGATATGAAATGAGAGTATTAACCACGGCTATACATATGAAAAATAAATGCAGAGTGCTTATATTTATTGTAAATTATAGTTTCAGTTTTTAGTATAATTGAATTTATTGTTTAGATCAGACTTGTTGGTGTACAGCAGGCTTCGTAAGATCTTCCTGGTAGTACTGATGTGTGCAGTCTGGTGCTTCCAAGTGCTGCAACCTGAGTACAGGTGATTTTATTTTATGTTTGTTCACTTGGGACGGCAGTTGGAGTGCTTTCCTGTATGATGTAGTCTAGCTGAGGATCTGTGATTAGACGCTGAGGGATGTGAGCGTACTCACACTTGAGAACCTGTGAAAGGGTACCAACATCTCTTGTCGGAGTCGGGGCTTTCCTCAGGGTTATTCAGAAATAAATCATTAATTTGAGCTTTCTTCCTCTCTGTTTGTGGTAGTTGCACTGCTGGTAATCTGATGCTGTATTATCTGCCCAGTCTTTATTCTGCTTTCTCTAGTTTGTTTGTGATTTTTGAAATTTCTGATGTTTTTAAGGAAAGACTTGGCACCAGTAAACAGACCACAGATTTATCTTGAGTTTTCAGCTATAATTATTTAAGTTTCATATTATCTTAAGTAGTGAGATAATATCTCACTTCTGATCTGTAGTGAGACAGATAAGAAGTGAAATAAATTATGAGTCATCTTTACAGTCATCAATTATAAGACAAGCACTAAACATTACATTTTGTCAAATGCCATAATCAAAATACACATAAAATATGCTACTCAATGTTCTACTTACTATAAATTAAAAGCGACTCCAAACAGGTGGATTTTTAATATTTATTTAAAGAAACTTAGTGTTTCAGCAGTTTGCAGTTTTATGGAAGTTGAGAAGTGAATGAAAGCTGAATGCTGCTTTTTCATGTTTAGTTCTGGGGATGCAAAGTAGACCTCAGTGGTCTGAAAGGTTGATACAATAGTTTTTAATGTACTGTGGTGCTAAACTGTTCAGTGATTTATAAACTAAGAACAGTTTTTTAAAGTCTGTTCTCTGAGCTACAAAGAGCCAGAGTAAGGAGTTCAGAACTGCTATATCCTCCTGGTTTTTGTGAGAATGCAGACAGCAGTCAATTTTAACTAAATACAAAAGCATGGAGGAGTTTCTCAAGATCTTGCTGAGTCATTAGTCATTTAATCCTAGAAATGTTCTTCAGGCGATAAAAGGCTGACTTTGTAACTGTCTTTATGTGACTCTGAAGGCTCATTCAGATTTCAGGCCTGAAATGTAGACTGCCTCTTTTTTGACATCTATTCTCTTTCTCTACAGGTCCACTACCAACCCACCCATCGATGTACCCTCATGCAGGTTACTATGGCATCCCGCCTCCACAGCAGAGCTACTCCTCCATCCCTAGCCACGCCACTTCCGCTCCCAGCAAAGCATCAATCACAAGCAGTGCCCACAGTCAGAACTACTACCAAAACAACCACCAACATCAGCAGCAGCAAACACAACTCCCTCAGCATCAAGTAGCACCGTCTCCATACTCTGCTCCACCTCCCGCTCAGCCGTATCTCCCATCTTTAGCACCCCCACCTTCAAATGCCCAGTTCAGCCAACAGGCGTTCCAGCAGCAGCAAACACTGTACACCACTCCAGGGCCCTACTATGGTCAACAAGCATATAGAGCGTCTCCAGCACAGCCCCGTCATCATTACCATCAGCAGCAGCAGCAGCATCCTAGTTTGGTTTCATCGCCAGCTGGCATTCCCGTCTACCCAGATGTTTCATACCCATCTGGCCCAGCGAGCAGCCAGTATGTTCCCCACACTTCCTCCAACACTTCCGCACCTGGAGTCATGTCCACCCAGATGGGTGCGCCCTTGCATCAGTTCAGCGCTCTGCCTCCAGCCTCAACGGCAGTGCAGCCAGGGTACGGCACGGGGCAACAAATGGCAGCGACAGTGAATGGCAAAGGAAGCACAGGTATACCAGGGAGAAAGTTTGATCATGTGGGTTGTTGTTGTTTTTCTTTGCCAATTGACATGACGCCATGGCAATGTGGAAAAAACATGTTTTTATGAAGGTTACATACTGAGCTTTAATATTTATTTTTTGTTTATTAAATAACTTGGCACAATGCTAAAGTGTTTGGTTTTGCTTATAATTGCATGTGAACATTTACCATTTTACTTAATTTTTTTCACCAAATCTCTTTGACTGCAACAAATTTGTCACAGGTAAAGTGGGTTCAGTTCCTCCAGGTTAAGGGTGTTTCATTTTGGATCAAATTGTGACCCCTGATTGGTCAGTTGTTGCCAAACCCACTCAATTGATTGACAGATGGTGTCTTGCCAATTTACAACTCCTATCTAATTCTAGTTTCCAAACTTTAATGGTTCTGTCTTAGTTTAGTCATCCTATAACAATATTATTTGTTTTTCTGTGATAAGCTGCTGTCCAAAACAACATCCACCAACACTATGACCAAAGCCACAACTACAACTCCTACAGTGGGGTGACACAAAGCAGCGGAGGTGCGGATGGAAACCGCCCGCCCTCAGAAACCCCCTCCGCTTCGGTCCATTCCTCCCCAAGCCACCACCAAGGTAAATAAATGCTTATTTTTCTGTTTTATATTGAAAAATGGTAGACGTCTGCCTCTTTATTTACAAAAGTGCAAAGATGGAGCTTCACAAACAAGATGCATGTTTGTGTTTAAAGATCTTTTGCTCACAGACCAGATTACGCATCGTATCATTTCTTTCTATCTTCTGGTAGGTCTGAACAATAAATCGATTAATCAGATTTTTGGTGTTTTGAAGATTTAATTTGTTAAAACTCAAGATTTTCTGATCTGGTAAAAAAAAAAAATCTGTCTTAATTTTAATGTCTCAGAAACTGGCGTTATAGTTTTGTTTCTTTTAGCTCAGCTCTGACAGTGAAACTTGCGTGGAACTAAGCAAGCGTGGAAGGGTTGTGAAAGGTTTAGATGGTCACAGCTGCACTTCCAATTCAGCACACATGAAATTGCTGTGCACACCAAACACTGTCAGATGTGCAGGTGTCTGAACCTCGATGCAAATCTTTAGGGTCAGAAATGTGCTGCCAGTTTCTGATCCATAGTTTTCTTTGCTGATGCTATCAGAAGTACAGCAGAAAACCTGCACCAGTTGCACTTGTATTTTCTTTTTTAAGTTTCTGAGAACCCACCTGCACAGCCTCAGACTTTAGAAAGAGAGCTGTTTATTTGTACAAACATTTCAGTTTGTTTCAGTAGTACAGTTTGTGTACAGTCATGTATTTGGATATCAAATTGAGTTCTGTTTTTTTTATTGCATATTTTCACCACTCTTCTTTAATTTGGGAGGTTTCCTGTCAGCTTCACTCCAACAGTGATATCTGAGCTGTTCTTTATGCTTAATGTTAGCATGGTTCCACATTATTTGTCTGTTTTAGATCATAGTTTTCTTCTGATTCAAACTATCAGCTTTAGAAAATTGGATAAAAGGATAAGGCATACATGGGAGCCACTTGTTGATGTTTTCCTCTTGCTTGTGTTATATAAAGAAAACTAATAAATGTTTTTCATCTGTGATTTTTGAATTGTATTTTGCCTCATTGTATTTTGCAAAATGACATTCTTTTAATTGTCATTTTGCCAATCTGTTAACTGGTTTTGTTGGGCTGGACAATAAATCAATAACAATTCATATTCCAATAGACACGTGATCATTATCAATAGACAATACATCAAATAGAATATTCAATCTTTAAATTATTCACAGAACTCCGATCCTTAACAGCTCAGCATTCTGGGGGATGTGGGGGAAAAAAATGAGTGGAATCAACAGACTTACTCATGCTGTGGTTACCTAGCACAACCTGTAGATTAACTGCTGCAGCAGCAGCTGAATGTTTCACTGTCGCTGATTACTGCTAAAAAAAAACAAAAAAACAAGGCCATGGAGTGAAAACTGTGGATAAAGCAGAAGTTTAAAATTATTTCAGATATTTAAAACAAATACATTTAAATATCAATATATATATATGTACATATATCAACTGATATGATTCGCTTTTACTGCGTTAAGATTTTCAGCCGCATTGTCCAGCCCTCGATATATAAGCAAAAAAGGTCGACTTCAGTTTGTTTTAGAAGTTCTGAGATGATATTATTTAGGAAAAAAACATCATTGAATGGTTTGGTTTTAATTCTTCTAAAGGTAAAAGCAGTTCTGTTCCATACTGAAGGAAAACAGACTGAGGGGAAATGTAGATAGACATTACACACTCACACACTCACACACACACACACACTCCGAGCCCCTCTGCTGTTAGTCGCTCAGTCCTGATAGTTTTCTGATGATCCTCTCCCGATCCCCCTTCCAACAGGCCTGCGGTACGGATATGTTGCTAATAGTGGAGCTAGCTCAGCCTCTGCCACCACCTCAGGCGCAGCTGCAGCCCCCTCGTCATCCAGCACTGATGATGATGAGGAGGAGGAGGATGAGGATGAGGAAGCAGGTCTGCTTTAGATTTTACCTCCAAACTTCACCCCTCTCCCACCTGTTTCTGCTTTTTTCATCCACATAAGCTCCTGCAGCTCCTTTAAGCATCAACATTAACTGAAATGTCCTGTCCTGTGCACGGTTCTGTTCCTGTTGAGTAAATTATCTTATTCAAACAAATCCCCTTTAATCAGTTTACTGACTAATCAGATCCCTCCTTCTTCGTCTAAAGCAACATTTCTCATACTTTATCTGGATGTCTTGTTTTTTTTTCTTTTAGAAAAATCACAAACAAATTAAAATCTGTAATTTTGATGCTGTTGGGATGTAAAGATTTAGATTGGGTCAAAACGATGAATCAGAATAAATCATTTATTGTAATTATTGTCCAATAATTTAGTAATCTATTGTTAAGTAGAGTACAGACTTTAAAAAGTTTTTTGCTGAAAGAACAACAAACTCAGAACAGGAATTACGCCAAAAAATATCTACATTTAGGATATAGAAAATAATTCTGTAAATTATGTTTAGCCCAGATATTCTGAAGTGATAGTTTTAGCTGTAGCTTAACCTGATTTACATTCTATAAAAAAAAATAAAACTCGTAGTATGGATGATTTTCAGCACAGTGTTGATCTTCCAGCAAAAATGTTTGAGATTTTCACATATATCAAAATATCAAACAAATGCTCAAACACACTAAGGGAATGATAATGCTATTGCATGTTAGGCAATAAAATATTTGTTTTCTTATTTTACAAAGGAGTTGAATTATTTATTTGAATCTTTTATCTAAAAGATAAAGACTAAAATTATTGTTAATTGTGGCACTCAACAAAACAGGTGCAACTTTTTCTTTGTTTTCTTTTTCTTAGTGCATCCCTAAGACGCACTGGAAAACTAACTATTTAGTCTACTAGTGTTTTCAGTGAGCTCTAGGCATGAGCTGCATCGTTTTGCTTTATATATGCAGAATGTTCACAGCTTATAGGCAACAGTTGACCTCTGAACTAACAGTGCTTTGCATCATTCATGGTTGACTGGAAATGCGGTTTAAATGCCGTTGCTGCCACAGCAATCCTTCATTTTAATGTTTTCCATTTATGCTCAAATGTCATTTGGATTTGAAATGCAAACAATTAACTTAGGCTAGAAATAAGTCGATAGTTTTTCTGTAATTTCCATAATGTTGTGTATTTGCATCGTTATCCAGAACTGAGTTATATTAAAAAAAAATTGCTTTTTTTTAAAAAAGGGAATAAGAAAGTGATTTTTATTCTGGTGCTTGAGTTGTCCTAGACCATTAATGATTTTCTCAATATTTGATTTGGGAATCTATTACTTTTATGAAAATAATGACATTTTCATATTAATACAATATTTAATCTGAAATCCACGAGATTGCAAATCCTAAAATCAGTACCAACATATTACATTTAAGAAATAATGTTGTATTCCTGAATTTGTGCATGTTAGGGACGTAAATGGTGCCGTTAGTCGGTCTTCATGGTGTTCTGCCTGTAACGACTCCTCTGGAGCTTTATCAGCCAGAGGTTTACATGTGTTTAAATATAGCCTCTCTCTCAGCTTGTTTACGGATCCTCACTGGAGAGTCTGGATATCAGGCACTAGCATGTCCCTTAGAAAAAGCTTGTTTTAGCTTTCTGTTTGTCCCGTATGATTTCCTCAGATCTTCTTGGTGCAACACACTTTGTCTCTTTGTGCAAAACATTAATTTATCTCTAAATTAAGATAAACAGATTGGAAAATATTCTGCTATATCAATATTATTTTATAATTTATTACTATAATATTATTTATTTTAAAACGGCTCTCTGCAGAAAATATTGAAATTGTTGATTTGTGCTAAATTATAGAGAAAATATTTTGTCTTTATTTTGAGGGAGTTTAGACAACTTCTTTTGTGAAGTTGGTACAAAATATACAAAAATTATCTTATATTCTTTGTGATTTGTTTGCTAAAATAGTTTCAGAGTTCGTAAAATGAAATAAAATCTATTCAGAAGTGTTTCTATTAACTTTTGGTTGGAAAATTAATTTCTCTAAAGTTGTTTAAACATTGACTCTCAGAGGCCAAGGTAAAAAAAAAACAATAATTGACTTCCTAAAATAATGACATAAGTAAATTATATGCTTCAGATTTTTTCACTTACTTGCATGTTAAAAACCAAATCCAGTGTTTCTTTTTTGCAAAATCTGCATACTATATACATATAATTTTTCTTTTATTAATCTGCTTTAGCACATGTTGCTTCTTGCATTCCAGATTCTGTGAATCTTCCTTTTCTTCTCAGCACTGATGACAAGATCAGTGTAACTTTTAGAAGCACATCAAACACTTTGAAAAGTGTTTTTATCATGAATAATCTGTGATGGAACCAGAATGATGTGAAGTCATGCTACAAGAGAGGAGATGTGCCACCGAGCTGAACGTTGTAGGAAGAGGTGTAACAAGTGTCTCTGAGAATGCTTAGCGGTCCGCCTCTCTCAGAGCTCATAATCCCGGCGTCTGCTGCTCAGATTTACTGCTAGATAATTGGATCCAGTTCTGTCCAATGAGCTCCCAGCATCAGGCCTGCTGTGTGTTGGTTTGCTGCTGATCTCTCCCTTTGACCCACATGGATTAATGGCTTCATTCAAATATTCTGTCCACCTAATCCTTATGGAAATCCTGCCCAGAGTTGGACATGCGTTGGAGGAACGTGTGTACTCTGTTTGCACTCAATAAAATTATATTTAAGCATTTTGTCCTCTATAAATATTAAAGTGAAGGACAAAAAGAAAGGGGATTTTTCAGTTATAATTTCTGGTAAACAAGGTAGGCTCAATCTGTTTTACTTTTGGCAAAATCTTCAAATATTTAATATTTAGCATGCTGCACAATATTAAACAATAAAAAACATACACTTGCTTTCTCCACATCATTAATTCTTTAAATCATGGACATTTCACCATAAGTGTTTCACACTTTGCCGTAATGTGAAGCTTGCATATTTGTAGCCAAGAGGACTGATGCACAAACGATAAACAGCTGAATGGACCAATTTGCACGAATCTAATGGTTGAATAGCCTGAATAACAGATTAAAAACAATGAACATATTTGTTATTGAGCTAATATGTCTATTTGTTCAATAACTTTGTTCAACAAAAATGTTAAATTAAAAAATGTTTACTTTAGGGTTTTCAATTAAAATGCAAATAATTACTGACAAACCCTTCAATTAACTTGATTAAAAATTATAATAAGGCTCATAACTAAAATTTGATTGGATTAAGAACTTTATTGTCCATGTCTGACTTTTCTGTTTTTTAATCCAGAAAAATGACTTCATCATCACTTCATCATCACTACAAACTGCATAAAAAGCCCTGGATGTCTGGAGTGGATGTCTAATCCACTTCCATGTTTCATCTAATTACTAAATTAATTTAACTGAATTAAAGTACCAGTACACAAAAAACATAATCCGAAGACATTCTACAACACAGAAATGGGTTAAATTCACATCCAGAAATGAATAACAGGATTCAGAAACTTTCCCAAGTCTTCCCAAAAACGCACAAAAAAAAAAAAACACTATGAAAAAGTTAAATGGCACCACTTATTCTCAATACATTTAAATGATCAGTGTAAAGCTTTTCTGTAAAATAACGGCGCGAATCGAGTTTGATTTTCATTCTTCTTTCAAAAATCGGCGTCTAATTGTGATTTCTATAAGCCAATCAGAAACTCGTCTGCGTTCACTCGTCATAGTTTGTCAATAATGAGTCAAACTCACTGCGGATTATTATTTTTCTGTTTTTTAAGGAGATTAAACCATAAAAAGTGGTGTCACTATAAAAAACAATGTTTTTATTGTTTTTATTAGCTTCTTTTAGCACCTTACAGGGATTAACTTGGGTTTCTGAGTGTGGTACAGTTTGGCTCAGAACGTTCTGGTGCTGGTAGAAACCTCTGTTTCTCTCTCAACTTTACTTTTTTCCAATCCTCTGAAGCTTTTGCTTCACACAAAACAACATCAGCACAACGACTCCTTCAGGACTTAAAGACAAGCTTTCATGTTTGCTTCAAGCTGCTCCTCTGGCTCTTCTGACCCTGTTTTTCAGAGGCCTGAGGGAGTTAAAGTATTGCATTCACCAAACAAAAATTCACACTTTGATTTTTTTTTTATTTTCTATTTTTGCTTCCCATTGACTTTTATTTGCCTCTACCTGCTACTGACACTTGGATTTAATGTCTTGTTTTAACCGTGTTTTGTTCTCTGTCACCCCAGTATTCTTGGTCCCTCTTGGGTAATATTTATACAAATGTTTAAATCCTTCCTGCCTGTTTTTTTTTTTTTTTTTTTTTGTCTCTCTCAGGCGGCGACACTTCCTCCTCCAGTACCGGCAGCGCCTCTCCAGTTCCCAACAACTATGATTCCCTCGAAGGCGGCAGCTGTCCAGGTACAACATCAAACTGCATTTCAATTTACTTTAAAATTACACAAATTGGAATTGTGAAAATAAGTTTGCTCAATTGACACAATGTAGAAAAAAGTCATGTTTTTGTGCTTGAGTGAAGTGGATTTTCACCTGCATTAAAATTATTTTATTATTTCACAAAATTTTTTTGTATCAAACGAGTCACATGATCAACAACCAGCTAGAAGATGACAGGAAGTTGAAGGATAATGATGGTGCATCGTGTTTTTTAATGATTCACTATGTGAACAAAGATAATTTCTTGTTTAATGGAAACATCGCAAATAAGAGATCCTGTTTTTTTTTTCAACTTGAGCAAAATATGAACGAGATGAATACATAAACTGAAAACTGGAGAATACACAGTTTATGATTATTATTAAACAGAATTTCTGAGTTTTGTATAATTTTTGTCCATGCAGGTTAACTTTCTAAGCTTATTAGGGATGCACAGATATAAAAATGTAGGCCGTTAAGTAGTCGTGAAGGAGCAGGTTGAATGAGTTGCATGGTAATTTTTTTTTTAAATTAAATTAAACATCCCACCTTCCTAAAGTGGTATAGTTAAAGTAAAATACCAAAACACTGAGACGTTCCTGTTTTAATTATGATATTGATGCTGAAATGTCTTTTGCACAGATTCCATGCCGCCCTCCAGCAACATGACCAATCAGGCTCCGCCCTTTGGTAGCTATGGTTACCACAGCATGCAATCGGCCTATCAGCACGGACCGGCCTCCCACCCTGATGCTTCCCCGTCCCACAGCATGTACAGTCAGCCGGGTTACCAGCAGTACTCCCAGGTGACAGAAGAGAACTGCTGTGCAGAAAGGAACATCTTTCTAATTTTTTTATTTTCCTAACCATTTCTTCTTCTGCAGCCTTTCCCCAACCTGTCCCAGCTCTCTGCAGCTCTGGGAGGGTTGAGCGGCGTCCCAGAGCTGGAGATGGAGGCCCTCCGGCCGGTCAACCTGCTGCAGGAGAGGAACCTGCTCCCTTCCAGGCCCTTGGAGGCTCCGGAGCCGAACCTCAGCCCCGATCTGAAGAAGGTCAACTGCAGCCCACAGTAAGTTGGTCACATGCCGTCATTGTTCAACACTTTTTCTTATTATTATCCTGATTGTCTGTTCCTCTGATCTCCAGAACATTCAGGTGCACCTTGACAAGCATCCCTCAAACCCAGGCGCTACTCAACAAGGCCCGCCTCCCTCTGGGCCTCCTCCTTCACCCCTTCAGAGATTTACAGGTAGCCGCTCTTACTCAGAGCCAGGAAGTAATTAGTTACATTTACTCTGTTGCATTTACTAACACCTTTTTTTTTTTTCCTTAGAAAATGTACTTTTTACTTTTTATTTTATTATGAAGTATTGCTACTCATACTGGATTTTCTACACACTGAATGAAAAACAAACACATTTCAATCAAAAACTAACCAGACACAGACACACACCTGCAGTTTTTGTTAAAGTTTTAAAGTGAAAGAAACTGATTTGGAAAAGTAGTTCTATTGCCCAAAACAAATAAATGGGTCAAAGACTGTATGCATTCATCCACGTGAAAATAAAAGCCTGCTTTGTTCGTCTGCTCTTGCAGAAATAAGACTATTTTTCTAAAAGATACAAAATGGCGAAAACAACTTGGAGAGGTCAGAACTTGAGCAGAAGGATGATTTTAACTCTTCCCCTGATCCTCTCTGCAGCAGCTACCAGTGATAACATCTAACACAATAGTACGGTGTCGCTCGTGTCGGACGTACATCAACCCGTTCGTCACCTTCCTGGACCAGCGCCGGTGGAAGTGTAACCTCTGTTATCGAGTCAACGATGGTAGGAAACATTTAGGTACTGATTTCTTCATCCTTTTATAGAATTTGTTTAAAATCTAAAACTTTTCTTTTTTATGTTTTGTTTAGTTCCAGATGAGTTTATGTACAACCCGGTAACAAGGTCATACGGAGAGCCTCACAAAAGGCCAGAGGTCCAAAACTCAACTGTGGAGTTCATCGCTTCCTCAGACTACATGGTAAAATTCTCCACAACTTCCTGTTATTGTAATGTGGTTGTTTGTCCACCAGAGGGAGGTGTTGTATTTTTCTTTAAATAACTTTGAAAACACAGAAGAATCTAAGCATTTGATGTGACAGCTTACTTTCTGTCTTTGTCCCTGATGTTAGCTGCGACCCCCACAGCCGGCGGTCTACCTGTTTGTGCTCGACGTGTCTCACAACGCCGTGGAGGCAGGATACCTGAAGTACTTCTGTGAATCACTTCTGGAGAACCTGGACAAGTGAGTTTGGACAACTAAATGAAAGCATAGTTTGAAAACTGCATTTTCCTTTGACTCAGGTTATTTTTGTGTTCTGTTAAAAACATTACATTACATAAAGTGGCTGGTGTGAATCCACCCTCACCATAGAAAACTCATATTGGAGTATTTTTTTTTCCTGAACATTTGTTTTGTTGACATTTTCCCGCCTAAACAATCACTGATGGATGCTGTTTTGCATTTCAGGTTGCCAGGAGACGCGCGCACCAAGGTGGGTTTCCTCACCTTTGACAACACCGTCCATTTTTACAACCTCCAGGAGGGACTGTCTCAGCCTCAGATGCTGGTGGTGTCGGACATCGACGGTATGTCTCTTCACTCCCATTAGAAAAGAAACATGGGAAAACTCTGCTTTAACCATTGGTTGGTTTTGTATAATTAGTACAAATACTTGTCTTTATTTCTAAAATATTGTTAATAATTTCATTTGATTTGATGAGAAAATTGTATGTTGAATTTAGTGAATTAAATTAATAAAGACCAAAAGTTCCATGCTTATTTATGTAATAATTTCATTAAAATATATTTTATACATATTAAATATTTTAGATGTATATTAAAATAATTAACTTTATTATATATTTATGTTATAAATAAATGCATACATATTTCAATACTTTTATAAAATTCTGAATTAAATAATTGGATCATGGTAAAATAATCAGACTTTCAAAAACTACTTTGATTTTTTAAAGTATTTTTTATATAATGATCCTTTCAGTACTATGTTGCAGCAGATAAGAAATTCATTTTTTTGACCTTTTATAAAATTAACTGGACGGGTCTAATGGCTTCTAACAAGGTGATTTGTCTCCAGGCAAGTTGCTGTGAAAATAACTAAATGTTTAGGTTTATTTATTAAGATATAACAACATTTTAAATTAATCTTTAATGTTTTTCTGTTATTCCATCGGTTCAAAGTATTTAAATGTATTTTAGATATCTGGACTTTTTCTTTAGAAAGAAAAAAAAATGACTCATTTTGTGGAATTTAAATTGTATCATGCAGTTTGAGGTAAAAGTTAAATTACTACCAGTCAACTTCTCCTGGAAAGAGGAATGCGAGATCCAAGATTTGATTTAAGGAGAAGTTATAACATTTCCAGATGCTATTTTGTGAGAAATAATAGTAAAACTCTTTGCTTTTGATGTCACTATAACTGTTTTTGCAGATGTTTTTATACCATCACATGACAGTCTGATGGTGAACCTAAAGGAGAGTAAAGAGGTACTTGTCTTCATTTTCCTTCTAGCAGTGGCATAAAACATATGAACATTTTGACTAATGTTCACACCATATGTGAGGATGTTAAAATTGATTTTCCTTCCTCAGCTTGTGAAGGAGCTGTTGACGTCGCTACCGGCCATGTTTAGCCAGAGCAGAGAGACGCACAGCGCTCTCGGTTCCGCCCTACAGGCCGCCTTCAAGCTCATGTCGCCCACCGGCGGTCGCGTCACGGTGTTCCAGACTCAGCTTCCGACTCTGGGACCAGGAAAGCTGCAGTCAAGAGAAGATCCGAACCAGCGATCCAGCACCAAGGTTCATAGATTTTGATTATGGGGGAGTTTGGAAAAGTTTCTGGAATCAAAAGGTCTGATGTGGTGGAGACTCTGGCAAGATTTGAAGTGCTAAGAAACAACTGAATGACCTTAATGAAGGCTGCATTAATCTACAAATGAAGCGGTTAATCAGCACTTCAAGTGTGGCTGGAGACTTCTCCATAGAGTTTGGATCCTGTCAGTTTTGGCTCAAAACATTTTTCACGTCCAAAAATGGCTTTGTCCTTCCATTACAAATGTGTGCAAAACTACGACAGTATTCCACTAATGTAAAAGAAACTAAATTTGGCAGTTTCCATTAATCAAGAGTCACTATTAAAAGTATGTGAATAATTACTAAAAAACATGCTATGTCATGATACAACAGCTGCTTCCTGTTGTCTTCTTCATGGTTTGAACTGTGGCATCATCCAGTTTGTGATGCAAAAAATGTGAAACCTTATCCTAGTGACAAAGCTTTTGATCAAAAAACAATTTTCTTTCTTTCTTTCTTTCTTTTTTTTTCCAAAATTGCCGTGTTTCCATTAAGCAAATTTAGAAATGCAGTTATGTATTGTCATTAATTTAGCCTCGTCTTAACTACATACAGTCTTAAATTCCTGTATCTAAAATGAATTTCCTGTATTTAAAATTCATTAAAAACAACATAAGTTCACTGAATGTCTGAAATTTTGTCAAGGCAGGACTTTTTAATCTCATAAGTTTATTTTTCTTCTGGAACTTTCTGTCTATCAAATAATTGAGTTGTGCCCAGATGTCTTTATTGAGTTCTGTAACTTGAGGCAGTTGAGGTTACCACTAACTGGCTGCTAACATACCCTTGTTAGCTAATTAGCTTTTTTTGGGTCTGTCATGGGAAAATCTTTTTCTGAAAATCTCAAATGGAAAAGCTAAATGAATTAATCTACTCTTTTTTTTTTTATCTCAAATTGTTCTAATTTTGTTTTACATTTTACTGATAACTTCAGGGAGCACAGCACCTGGGGCCTGCCACAGATTTCTATAAGAAGCTGGCGCTGGACTGCTCTGGGCAGCAGATTGGAGTGGATCTGTTCCTGCTCAGCTCACAGTACGCCGACCTTTCATCACTGGGTAAGAACAGGTTTGAAACTTCTGGGTTCTCATTCTTCTATAGGATAAAAGCTTTTGGATTTCCAATTATAAAGAAATTCAAATGTTCCTCCAGATCTAATTAACCTGAGCAATCAATTTATTTTTATTCTTGATCACTTTTTCGGAACTCTGTCGGGGTTGCTAGGTAACAGGCTTTAAGTGTTTGAAACTGCTCATCTTCCAGACGCCAAAAAACATTAATTTATTACCAAATAAGCAGCTGGGTGTTTTCTTTTTTTAAAGAAGTAGAAACTCAAATGAAAGTAGAAAATTTTGCATAACGAGTCTCTTTTAAATTTCCTCAGACATGAAGAATCTTTTTATTTTATTTTTTTTATTAATCCTTTTCACATTCATATTTTTTTCAGCGTGTGTCTCCAGGTACTCGGCGGGCAGCGTCTTTTACTACCCCTCCTTTCATTACATCCACAACCCGGCGCAGCTGGAGAAGTTTCAGAGAGACCTCGAGCGCTACCTCACCAGGAAGGTCGGCTTCGAGGCCGTCATGAGAATACGATGCACTAAAGGTATCCCCAACAAAATGTGACGCTAGTTTTACATTTTCAGATGTTACTGTGAAGCCATACTTAAACCTAAATAATGTGGTTTCAGGTTTATCCATCCACACGTTCCACGGTAACTTCTTTGTGCGCTCCACCGACCTGCTGTCGCTGGCTAATGTGAACCCAGATTCTGCCTTCGCTGTCCAGATGTCCATCGAAGACTCTCTTGCTGATTCGTCTCTGGCCTGTTTTCAGGCTGCTCTGCTCTACACGTCCAGTAAAGGTAAACCCAAATTCAGCACCTAATAAAGCTGATTATTTTCTGATACAATAAATAATAGAAATAAAAGTAATGTTTCTAATTTGTTGGTGTATAGGGAAAAGGCGGATCAGAGTCCACACTCTGTGTCTGCCGGTGGTCAGTCAGCTGAGCGACGTTTACGCCGGAGCTGATGTTCAGGCTATCACATGTCTGTTAGCCAACATGGGTGAGTTCACATCTTTTACCACTTTAATTTCCATTGTTTTACTGAAAATGATCTTATTTCTAAAGATTTTAGAAATGTATTCTTATCTGGGTCGATATGGCTGCTTGAATTTCAATGTTTGAAAAGTATTTTGATATTCAAACTGCATAAAATTATTTTTATTTCCTAAATGCCAGAAAACTTAGCAGAAACATTTTTTTACTTCTGAATATTTATTGTTTCTAATGGCTCAGTGTCTTTTTCATCAATAACTGAATAACTGTAACTGAAGTAAAGATTATTTTTAGAAGTTAAACAGTCATTTAAATTGTAGAATATTTTTTGTAAAATTTGTTAAACACCAACATTTGCTACATTTTAGTTCACATTGTTGAATTCTATCACAAGACATTATTAAAAACAGTAATAAATTATATGATCTGTATTGCATGTTTCATCTCCAAAGTGTGAAAACTTGCATTGGAATTGCTCAGATTTTGCAGTTTTTACGAACCCTGTTATCAGTCATTTTTATAGGTGTTTGTTCCCCTCCGGTTTTATAATTGATCTTTGCTGTGTGTTCCAGCCATCGATCGATCGATATCTTCCAGCCTGTCAGATGCTCGTGATGCTCTGGTGAACGCCGTCGTGGACTTTGTGAGCGCCTACAAAAGCAGCGTGTCGAACCTGCAGCAGTCAGGCGTCGTCGTTCCTGCAGCCATGCGACTTTTCCCACTCTATATCCTGGCTCTACTCAAACAGGTGGGAGTTAGAGCAGAAAAGATGAATCGTGATTAATCATGAGTAATTGATTTCTGAAGTAATTTATGAATCAGTTAATTATTAACTGGAAAATATAGACTCAGAAAAGGCAATTAGTTGGTAAAAAAACAAACATCTAGAGCAGTAATTAAGCAAAAAATATATATACATTTTGCATTTGAGAAAACACCTTTGTAAATATGTTCTCACCAGAACTCCTAAAGTGGGATAGTTTTAGCTTCCACTGGTTCAAAATGACTAAAGAGAAATGTTTTTCTTATTTAGGAATTAATTTAATTATTTATTTGTATCTTTTAATATTTTATAAAAAACTGATTTAAATTGTTAATGTGCCATTATTTTTATTCAATTAATTGTTTAAATGATTGATAGATTAATAAATTAAATATTACCTACATCGGAGAAATATTCCAACATTGGAGAAATGAATGGCTGAAGATATTTTCCGGTTTGTTCCAGAAAGCGCTGCGGACCGGAACGAGCACGCGGCTCGATGAGCGCATCTTCGCCATGTGTGAGTTCAAGACGCAGCCGCTGCCGCAGCTGATGCGAATGCTTCATCCTGACCTGTACCGGCTGGACAACATGTCTGACCAGGTGGGATGTTTAACTTAAACATATTCACATTTCGCCCTGTTTGAAAATTTGTATTCCCATGATTCAGGTTGTTTGCTACACTAGAAGTGGAAAGTTGACAAATTGTTAAAATCATGTTTTCACTCGGAGAAGTCAGTCTCTATTTTATATATTTGTCATTATGATTGTAGATTTGTAGTGTCTGTATTCTGTTACATTAAGTGAAGCCTTTTTGTGTGTCCTTTAGGGGGCGCTCCATCTGAATGACACTGTAGTTCCTCAGCCTCACCTGCTGCATCTTTCTGCTGAGAGGCTCAGCAGAGATGGAGCGTTCCTCATGGACTGTGGCAATGTAAGTAAAGGTTGTTTCTCTGTACAACAAATGGGAATCCACCTTCCCGAGTTGTATCTTTAACCACCTCACTTTTTGTTAGGTTCTCTAGATTTGTCTTTTCTAGTTTTTCTTATTTTCACATTTCTTGCTTGCACATATTTTATAAAGCCTGCAGAATGTGCCTTTTTTGTCAGATTAATTGTCAGAATAACCAATTAATTGATAACTTAACTGTGACATTGCAGTTATGATTATTTCTGATTCTTGTCGATGACTTCCTATCTCTCCAGGTGTTTTACCTGTGGATCAGCAAATGCTGCAATGAAATGTTTATCCGTGATGTTCTGGGCTGCTCCAGCTACGCTTCAATTCCCACCAACATGGTCAGTATGAGCTGAACAACAAAATACACACAAAAACTGCAGGATATTAGCATCGCATAAACTCTTTCTGCAGCTCACTGGTGCAAGTCATCATTTTTCTAAAATGACAAATTTGCTGTTTTTCTGTTTGCCTGGTAAAATAAAACAACTCATACAGCAAAACAGATTTGCTGGTGAAGCTTTTCAGATTTCTTTTTTCAAACTACCTAGAAAGTTCAAAAATCACTGCATGGTGGGTGTGATGGAAACACCCAGAATAAACAACAAATGTCAGCCTCTTGTTTGTGCTGCGTTTTTTATTTCTGTGACAATAGAGAGATTACTCCTAGCGCTACCTACACACCGCGCTTCCATCCACAGGAATGTGTCTGTTGACTCCATTGTGTAACTTGGATGACAGAGGGAATCTGCATTGTCTGAAACATAGTAAGAACAGTGTTGGCTGATGTTTTGGCTGTCCTCTTTCTGTCCCTGTCACGCTCAGAATCACATTCCTGAGCTGCAGACTCCTCTGTCGGAAAGAGTCAGAGCGTTTCTCGACTGGCTGCAGGACAACAGAGCGTTCAGCTCTCCGATCCACATCGTCAAGTAAGCAGAACCGGACTCACATCCCACTCTGTGCCTGATGCTTCTTTCTGAACAGTCCACCCCCCATAAATGAGGGAGTTTATCAAAAACTTTTTCCATTAAATGTGTTTTTATTTGGCTTTATTTCATTAGTTCAAACTGTATTTTGGAACACCTGTTGACAAAAGTGCAAAAGTATTCACACCTCTCACACGTCTTAAAGTTGAAAAACCTTAAGACATTAAAGTCTTAAAGTGTGTGACCCCCATACTGTATGGAACTACCTTCCAATGTAGGACTGAAACGATTAATCAATTATTAAAATAATCATCAATCAATATGGTGGTTGATCAATCGTTAACTTGATTATGCAGATTCAAAACAAGTCATTTGTTGAAAAACCATATGCAGAGCAATAAATAAACCAAAACTATATAAATATGTACATTTTACATTTAAGATAAAAACTATGTATTTCACCCAAAACTCCTCAAGTGGAATAGTTTTAACTTCATATTTACTAAGGAAATTACTTTTTTTGTGTTTAAAAAAAAAAGAATTTTCTTTATTTGAAGTTTTTAAAGTATTTCTAATATTGCATAATAAAAAAAAGGCTTATAAGAGGTTGTATAAAACAATCTGTATGACATGCCTTTTTTATATCTGATTTAGCGATTAATCATCAGAATTATCGATTAATCGATTACTAAAGTAATCATTGGTTTCAGCCGTATTTTGGTGCAGGACCAATGGGCCATCAGATTGAGTCGAGAGTTTCCTTATGTATTTATAAGTTCACTTCTGAAGTCAGTTGGACCTTTCAGAATCAGAGGAATCATGATTAATTATGCATGCCACACTTTGGAAGAAGGATTAAAATCTTGCGTCTCTTTGTCCACTTCCCAGTTATATGCCATCTGGTGTAGTGTATTGCACAAAACCGCTGTAAAATAACGAACTTTGGGATTTCAAAGTAGAAAATATAGAAAAATTTCACTTGCAAACCACAACAGAATTAAAATAAAATTAACATTTCAGAAACAAAGATATTACAGGAGGATGTTTTAACTAATGTAATAGTTCAAGATGATTTGCCTTCATGTTTCATAAAGCACTTTAGTGTAGATGCTATGAAATGAATCATAAAACATGTGAATTTGCCTTTCTACTAATAACTCCTAGTCTGTGGGAACTGAAATTAGAACTAGTTCTTGTGAAACATTAAATTGCTCAACTTTGTTCATCTGTTTGCTCACAGCGAAATTGCTTCATACATTAACGAAACCTGTCATACATACATGTTTTTAGGACCTAGTTTTTCAGGTTTTGTCTCGAAAGTAAAAATGAACATAGACTATGAAGCTTTGTTGTAAAAGTTGTTGTAATTGGATTCGGTTAGAAATGTTCAGCCTCATTTTATTATGATGAAACAACAGAACGGCAAACAGAAACCGGGTGGAGACGGTTTCTTGCAGAAGACACGGGTCTGAGGTCAACTGAAGACTATTTCCAGAGTAGAAACGCAGTGAGGTCACTGGTTGGGAGTCGCGGTAATGGCATCTACTGGGAACGCATTGTTTCAATTTCCTAAGCTGCTTGCGGTGCCGCATTGTTACTCAACCACATGTTTACGCCACTGATGTCAGGACGAATGGGCTGAGTGGTATTTCAATGGCCGCTTGTGTGGTGATGTGAAATGACAGCAAAGCTGACTTTCATTTCCCTAAAATTAATGTCCAAAAACAGATGGAGGCCCATTAAAACCCACCTCAACCCACCTCAGATCTTCCTTTTGAAACAAAAGCATGTTTTTACTTTAGAAACCAGCAAATAAAGTAGAGAAGAAAAACGGACTGTGTGATCAAATCAGGAAGGATTTTTATTGCTGCAGCTTAAATTTAGGGGAAAATATTTCCCAGTACGTACAGTTGAAAAAAAAGTCCTATTATATGGATTATTTACATGAAATTATGTGTATCAGAAATATTTGACTCCTCTTTAACACTTGAAAAGGTCGAACTATACAACAAAATAGATCTATGTGTTTTAATCTGAGGTTTTCTGTAAAATTTAGCTTCAACACACATGGATGAACGTTGGTTTTCTGTCTGGGGAATCATTTCTCTGTGGAGTTGATTAAATGTCTTGTATCATTATTTGGTATTGGGCCTCTGTTTCATGTCATACCTATTCTAGAGCAAAGTAGGAAGTCATGATTACCTATTAAAGATTTTAAAGCACTCTGACCAATGCTTAAAAGGGTGAATTGATAAATATTCATTAATATTTTATCGTAAATATTCAGAATGCCAATAATTCTGCTATATGTTACTTTATTATTGTTTTTTTTTTTTTAACTAAATGTAGTGCTGCAACCAATAATTACTTTCATGCCACATTTTACCAATTTTTCCTTTCAACCTTTTTATACAATATTGCAACAACGCATGCCAATAATTCTTTTTCATCTTTTTTTCTCTTGCAGAGACGACACGTCAGTGAAGGCCACCTTGTTCCAGCACCTGGTGGAGGACCGGTCTGAGTCTGCGTCATCCTACCATGAGTTCCTCCAGCACATTCAGCAGCAAATGTCCAAGTAGGCTCCTGTATCGTCCAGAAAGACGTTCAGACGTTCCACAAACCGACGGGAGAAGAGACTCCGGCCTCGTTGAGTATGAACTAGTGCTAGGCCAGTTTTAGCCAGATGAGTTTCCTCTCCATCCTTCAGACGGACTCGGTGAATAAATCCATCATGGAAGTTTCTGAATCAAAAGTTTTAGCTGTCAGAAAGAGAAGTTTTAAGATGTTATACGAATTTGAATGAGCAACCGGGTGAAGATTGAGCTGGTTCAATCCAGAGAAAAGAAATCAAAGTCGAGCCATGAAGATGCCACTTCCTTACTTCAGTTTGTTTTTGTGAGCCTCACTTGTAGGTCGTGCTATTTTTTTTTTTTGTTTTTGTTTTTTTCTCTAGTTGAAATGTATCCTGAAACTCGCCTACTGTGTTCTACCTTTCCCCCGTTTTGAACACACTGGAGAACGTAGAACAAGAATCTGGCATGTGCTTAGAAATGCAAACGGCATGTCTTGGTTTTGTCTGCTGCTAGATGACGGCCATCTTGGGAACATGACTGGGTCGGATGTTTTGTTTTCCTTAAACTTTCCTCTCTGGTCCGCTGAGAGGACTTTGGATTCATCAACCACAATCTTCCAAACGTCTGCAATTTCCTTCTCATTGATTTTATTTTTTAAAGCGCTAAGATCGATATCCACTTTGTAACTACTGAAAAGAATCTTTTATGTGTGATAATTTATGAACCAGCTTATTAAATAAAAAGAAAAAAGTTGACTTAATGTGGAGTTTTTTTTTTTTAATTATTTAGGTTTTATCACTTAAAGTTGATCCCAGAATAAAGAAAACAGTTTTTCATTGACTTCTCTCTCATCTCATGAGTTAACTTAAATTTCTCAACATTTCTGAACTTCAGTTACTTTTTCCTCATTTTTCAAATTTTAGAAATCAGCTTAACTTAATCCAGTTGAGAATTTAAATGATTATAGCTGTTAATTGTGACATTATTGAGTATTGCATCCAATTTCCTGTAGCTGCGGTTGCTCGGCATCGTCTGGAGTTGCTAGGTAGCAGCGTAGCGCCCGCTGGATTTTGAAACGGCTAGTTTTCCAAAGAAAAGGGAACTTTTCATAACATGTCGCCTTTAAAAAGAAATTGAAGACTTTTCTTAATCTGCAGGAGCATCTGAACTCCCCAGATTTAATTGTCTTAATTTTACTCTTTGAAGTTTTAGCGACGCCCCGACAGCAAAATGTTTTGAACCAACTGTGACGAGAGGCTTCAAGGTAGCAATAAAGAAATTTTATGATCCAGCAGCAGCAGGTCAAACTCTTCATGGTGGAAGGGTTTCTGTTGCTCTGCTTCCGTTTTCATCAGTTTTCATCTTGTGGTTTAATATGAAACAGTTGGAAACCTTCAGCGTCTCCTGGGACTCAGGAGTTTAATGGATTCCAAACATTCATGTCTGAGGACTGCAGTACCTCACATGTTGCTCTTATATTGACATCCGTTGCTTTTGGAAGAAAGCAGAGCATTAAATGCAAATGAAATATGGAGCATTTTAGGGTGTCACCTTTTTGCTTAAATGCTGAAATCCTTTTAAAATGCAGAATTTTCTAGACTGCTGGAAATAATCATAATCATCACAAATATGTTTCATTTTTAATAAAAAAGTAAGAAATCCAGTCAAAACATGAGGGAAGGATGAATTTCTGTTGCTCCCTGATTGTTTTTGCAGAAGCCCCGTCTGAGAATCAGCTCTTGTTTCTGTAAGTGAGTGTGTTTTCTTCAGAAGGAGCTGCTAAGCGCTGTAAATATAAAAGTCTGCAGTAAACACACAAACAGATCTGGCTCCCATATGTCATGGAAAGCTGCTGCCTGGGAATCTCAAATATTTCCTCCAGTCACGCTTTCGGTGCCAGCCCCTGCAGAAGTGGCAGAAGGAAACATTTTGTGAGGGTGTGTGTTCATGTTTTATGAAATAAAATTCAGATGAACGTATCGGTAGATATGTTGAAGAGGAAAATCAGATCAGATCCAGTTGTCGGCTCATAATTTACTTTCTTCCAGATG
Source organism: Poeciliopsis prolifica (assembly GCF_027474105.1). NCBI lineage: Eukaryota > Metazoa > Chordata > Actinopteri > Cyprinodontiformes > Poeciliidae > Poeciliopsis > Poeciliopsis prolifica. The sequence goes on from NW_026562381.1 coordinate 14,515,814, forward strand.
TTTGTTGTGACATTCCAGCAGCCAAACTCGGCGTTCAAATGCATCAACAACTTGGTTTGAATCTCATTTTAAACAGCAAATAATTGAGAACTGTTCTTCCAGCTAAATTTAAACTGGTTTTTACTGGTCCAGCCGTAAACACACCCTTCACCCCAACTGATCCCTCCTCTGATCTGATCTGGGAAGTCACAGCTGTACATTCAGTCACTGCAAAAACAAACATAAACAGGATGCATTTCATTCAGTTCTACCTTCAATGTGCTTATTTACTTTAAAACTTTATTTAAATACTATAACTTATTTTAGATTTTAGCCATTTGTTTTAAAATAAAACAGAAATATAGCATCAAAATCCTGATTTCAGATGATTGTAATAGGAAAAGTTTTTATATTTGAAGACCTTTGTGACATTTTTTTAATGCAAAAACACTTGTGCGTTAACAGCTCTTTAATTGGTAAAAATAAATTGTCTGTACATGTTTTATGCAAACTTTTTAGGGTTTCTGAAGGCCTTTTCATTTTTATTCTTTGGACCTTTGATGTTTTTTTTTTTATTCATTCTCAGTCGAGTCTTTATATTTGACCAGGAGAGATTTCTTGTAAAACAAGCAAGCAACAAAAGGAGCCTTTGTTTTAGGGATTTTTAATGTGGAAAAAAAATATCTAAAAAATAAAACAAACAATAAGAACACAAAATACATTAAAAAAAACATGAAAAAGTTTAAAATTAAAACGTACAAAAACCAACTTTGTAAATGCAACACTGCTATTCTAACAAAAATTGATGGAAAGAGTATTCATTCATGTGACATAAAGTGAAAAAATCAACTGGAATGTACTCCGGATTTGGATTTTCCAATGGGAAACTGAGGCATCATTAATATTTCATCAACAGGATTGGATTCCCAAAGCATGTTCCTTAAAAATGTGCCTCCCATGTACATATCATCTGCTGCAAATAACCTTTTAGCCCCCATTCTTCTTCTTTTGGCCTCCTACTTCTTCATTTTTTACACACACAGCACAAATCTGACTACTAAAGAAATTTAAATACTCTGTGATTTGATTATATAAAGGTCTGAGACGTTGACCAGCAGTTCTGATTCGGTGCTGTAAAAATAAACTATGGTCCAAAAGGTGGATAAAACAGTTCCCATCCTGCACAGGACATTCTTGTCTGTCTTGACTCTGGGAGTGTGAGGAGATCATTTTTAGTTTTTTTTTATTTTATTTTTTTTTTATGTATAGATATGTTAAAATTAAGACTTTCAGTATAAACAGTTAAAGAGGAAATCAAAGCAATTGAAGGACTAAATTCAGTCTCTCTGAAGTTGTTTTTCACACGGGTCAAGTTGAAGATCCTTCAGCTGAGGAATTTTTCTCAAAATAAACTCAGCTGGACTCCTTTTTTACTGAGAGTTGAAAAGCCTGGCGGTCAGAGGAGGCTGCCGTGTTTCTCTGTAAAGCTGAACAAACGAGTCTGTTTGTTCGTCACAAAGAGATGCTGACAGCTGGGGACATTCATTATGCTTTTGCAGACAGGTGTCAGGAAGCCAGGCTTTTGTCTGCACTAACGGAAATGTCAAACTATGTGCTTCAGCCACAAAAAGTGAACTCTGCTAATTGAATCTTCAGAATAAAGACAAAACACAAACCCTCATCAGTAAATCTTGGTGCTCAGTAGGAGCAGTGCAGGGTTAAAAACAAGGCACATGAAGTTCTTATCTGTCCACAAACTCAAATATTTTCCCTCTCCAACAACAAAATGAACTTCTCTCTCTATTTTGACTTCTGGCCTCAAGTATCTGAGGTATATCCGGTACAACAATACTTCATTGTTTGCTTACTGGACGAACATAGAAGCTGCTTTTTAGTCAAGCCAAGATTACCCCCCAAGATGCAACCAATCTGGCCATTACATGTCATGGAGATCAGCTCACAGTGCTGCAGAAAGGATGTAAATACTAAAACAGTTGCCTTCAACGTCATTTGCTTTGTTTTATAACAGAGGGTCCAAAGTGGCTTAGTTTATGAGTACTTATAGGTGCCATTCATCAATATTGAAATAAAAACAACATCCATAATTTATTGTCTATCCAGCAATTATATTAGCTGCAATTTATATTTACAAAAATTACATTTAATTATTTCACAAATTGATCATTTTATGGTGTTCTTCATGTCTGTCAGCCTTGCAATTTAAAGTCAGTGGGCGGGGCTAACTCTGCTAAAGTCCAGATGATTGGTCTGAAGTTACCTTTCTGTCGGATCAACCAATCAGACGCTGATCTATTTACTCATTCAGAACGAGAGTTTGGTGAAAAACAAGAATCATCAAATAAAAACTCACAAAAGTATGTAACATTCTACGCAGAATGAAATGATTTAATATGTACATTTATTTAATCTAAAAATAAAATAAATGTTTGATTATTTTATTCAAAAATTTATTTGTTATACTGTATTTAGATATTTTGGAGTAACATTTTCATCTTTCACACTGGAAATATCAAGCATAATGCAATAAATGATCTTTTTTCTGGACTGGATTTTTATTTTATTTTATTCCTTTAGTGTAGTTCCTTTGGTGTTTTTTTATTTATTTATTATTATTAAAAAGAAACACCAAGCTTGATATTGGCTCTTCATCCAACAAATGTATTCAAGCAAGAGTAGCGAAAGACAAGCTAAAAAAGAAAAAAAAAACTGATGTGAAAGATGTGAAATATTACAAGAGATCAAATGGATAAAACTTAATCACTGTGAAGCTTTTTGGTAGCACTGAATTGTTTTTGATTCTGCTTTTTCAGGTCAGAGCTCAGGAAACTGGATTGGAGTCTTTTCATCTATCAGCCCTCAGCTGAGCTGTTTAGTAAAAATCGCTTGTGTTCGTTGTACTTGGCCCGCAGCATCAGTGGAGTTTTACTGCTTCCCAACAGTAGTTACCTTGTGAGGGGCCCCAGTGTTTGAAGTTAAACATGCAGAACCACAGCGTTGCGTAAGACAACCTGGCGTACAGATCCTGCAAGCTTTCTGGAGCCTCTGGGTTGGTTGGATCTCCAGACTGACTCAGTTTCCTGTGGACAAACTGTGGTTTCCCCTTCCTAACCGTCTTAAGAAACCCCTCAAAAGAGACTTGCATGACTTTCAGAAAGAGCGAAACAAAAACAGACTGAGGCTTTTTCTTTATCCATGTTCCTGTTGGAATGTTAGGGAGTTTTCTAACCCTAACCCTGGTAGATTCGGGTCGATTGAGAACCAAATTTGCAACATTTTCAGCTAATGCAGTTCGCTTTTTTACTGGACTTTGTGAAACAAACCAAACTAATGGAAAAGTAATAACAGGTGAGGTTCACCTCCTCACCTGTGGTGGCGCTGCACCAAGAAAGTCAAGAAGGAAACAACACAAACACTTGCGAAGATGACATGAGCAAAAAATGGAGCAGCATTAGTTTTTAGTGGTTGTAGGATTTCTCTTTTGTCTCAGGTAAAAGACCATGAGTCTTTTCTCCCTTTAGTGCTAGAATTTCGCATTTGTTTTGGTTACGCAGGGCATTTACCCACAATGCCCTGCATTGTCGTCCGCTTCCTGCTTTTGGAGCGGACTCCAGTCTGATTGGCGTTCACATCTGAACTGCACCAAGAAACTGAGCTTTGTAGGCAGAGCAGATTTAACTTTTTCGGTCCCTATCAGAGTTTGATTGCGCATTCACACTTCCCCAAATGAGAATCTCCCATTATGCTGTCCATATGTTTCAGATTTTTATATTTTAGTTGGCCTGCTAATTCTGTTTTGTCTATTATAAACTCGAATTGTGAAAGTCTGAATCTAATTCTCCACACATTCTTCAGACAGACTTCTAGAAACCTGAATCCAGTCAACTATATTCAAAATAAATCCCTCCTGCTTCGGACTGGATGCTGTAGCTTTAATATTTCCCTAATCCGCTGTTTGAAACAGTCTAATCGATGCATTGTTCACAACTAACAACCTAATATCCATGCAGTGATTGATCATAAACGGCCAGGAAGTCAGCAGACAAGTCTCTGCCTCTCCTGGATCACTTTGAATTAGATTCTTCATCCCCAGATGTTTCTGTTTAATGAAGGAGTGGCTCCCTTATGTAAGGGCCACGTGTTGAGCGCTAACCGTAGCCAGCAGCGAACTGCCTCCTCCAGGCGTCAGTAACGACCTGCTGCCTGTCTGTGATGAAAACAAGCCACTTTGATTTACAGGAGACCACAGATCTGTTTTTCCTGCTTCCAGCAGAGAGTATTAATAGAAAGCTTCTATATGTATCTGAGTTTTCTCAGATTTGTAGTCTCAAAAGGAGGATGAGGCTCCTTCTGGATGTTGAACTCAGTGATTGCTTTGGTACGATTCCAGGTTTCCTCCTTCCTTTTTACTAGGCTATTGCCTAAACATCCTTCTTTTGAATAGCAGCTTGATGTTGACAGGAAGACTGTAAATAGTCTGATACTCTATATCCTGATTTCATTCCTCCATGAATCACCATTGTGCAAATGTCTCGAGTCACACCCTCATTTCTGTACATTTTCTTTCGTCACAGCCAAACTTTCCTGTAGTCTAAGCTGGTCTTTCCTGTAGTCTAAGCTGGTCTTGATCAAAAGTTTTCATCCTTTCCGATTGTCTTTCCAAGTTTTCCCTTGCTGTTTTTCTCAGCTAAGGTTCTGTTTCGGGGCTTTACGGAATTTTTTTCTTCTTTCATAAAGACATGACTTTCTAATACTGATCATTTTTTAGGCCTAATACTTCTTCTTTTCACCTCTACACACAATAACCCTAACACACAATATCCTGATATGGAGTGTACAGAAACAGTGAAACAGCATCCTAAAAGCTCCCCAGTTAGAAACATTTGAAGATTTTCAGAAAGTTGAGTTTATTTGTGCAAGAACAAACGTGAGATATCAAAAGATACAGCTGGATAGTTTTCATAAATTGCCTTTTATGTATTTAAATCGTTCCTGTCTAGCAAATATCCAATAGAAGAGGGAAACAAAATTAACCCTTTTAAAAATGTTTTTATATGAACTTTGCTGTGACATAGTTTGAACAGGAGTGGGAGAAGAACTATGCCTTGGGGTTCACCTGGAGTAATGTCTCACCACATATAGTCGTACTCAATTAATTGGAGCATTTAAAATGTTTTTTAGTAAATCAATTGTGAAACACATTATATAGTTTAATTACACACATACTAATGTTTTCAAATCTTTCTTTCTGCTAAATAAGAAAGGGTGTGTTTCTTAAATAATTAGTCTTTTTTATTCACAGTAACTTCTATCAGCAGTTATCAGATGACATCACTTCTGTCCACCAATTAAAGAAACAATAAACTAAACATTAAATTTTAGCAAATACATAGTAGAGATTACTCAGTTTGATTAAATAAATTTCAATAAATTAATATTGTTTTTAAAACTAAAAGCTTGCTCATAAGATTTTTACACTGCGGCATTGAAACTGCAGCAAATTTGAAAGTTAAGCAGTTATATTAAATGCAAAATACAAGTTTTGCATGTCTTTGTTTTCTGCTCTTACGGACACTTTTTCACTGACATCATGCTGTAATTGTGCATTAATGGATGTTTTATCATGACTCAGCAGTAAACAGCTGTGTGTGTAAATGGGAGCCAGTTCAAGATTCGCTCAGACGGTGAGAAACAACCGGAGCTCATGTCGAGACTTTGGCACTTCTGTCTGTCATTAGGTGGAAAAACAACTGTTTTACGAGCTGCTGTGTTAAAATTATCTGTCTGACTTGTATGCAGCAGTGATCCCATGTCCTGCAGCAGGAATGTTGCAGAGGGTCATCATGATTCAGACAGAGTCAGAAGTAAAGTTGGCTCATTGGGGGGCAAAAGACATTTAATCCCAATCTAACGGGTTAAAGAAGAAGCTTAAATGATGTCTAAATTAATTTTAGACCAATAAAATTTAGTCTGACTTTACTGACTGTGGTATGACTAAAAAAAAACCCAAAGTTATATACAAAGAAAATAAACTACAAATAAATTCAAACAAAAGAAGAATCATGTTACATTTATACGTCTGCGAAATATTAAGTTACATATAACTAATTAAAGGTTTCTATTCTGTCGAAGACCTTAAAATATGAAAAAAATAATCAAAGATTTGCATGATGCCAGTGGTATTCAAACCTTTTGTCTCTGGGGCCAAAACTGGCACATTTAAGCTACTGGCAGGCCACAAAATTTATGAAATAAAAAAAAAACACAAAAATTTGTTTACTGTGATTTTCTGCTCAACAATAAACTTTTTTTATTTATGAAATACATATGTCATGTTAAAAAAACAGACAATTTCAAATTGTTTTCTGTTTTGCTGGCACAGCTTTTACTATTCCCGACTTGTAACCAGGGGCCAAACAAAATCCTTTCAAAGGACACAAATGACCCCGGACCACACGTTGGACACCCCTGCCCTGTGCTGTTTGAATTTGCCAACTTGTGCATATTGTGAGGACAAAAATGTTCTTTCTTTGTGTCATTAACAACAGTAAATATCACCATTCACAGAGTGAACTTTGGATTACAGTCAATTTTACTCTTTTATCACTCTGACTGCTCAGCAGCAGCCAATCAGCTGTCAAACAATCAAGTGAGCTGGAGCTTCTGGAGGACATTATGCTGCATTTACAGACCATAAACCAGCAACTTATCTACTCTCCCAACAGATGCAGCAGCAGGATGTTATCTTTCATAGAGGTTTTTAAGATAAAGTCACACATTTTATTTCTACTGCAGTGTTTTACGGCGGTATTTATCAAATTCAATCCAATATTTCTACTGTTTTCTGTTTTTTTGTTTTTTTACTCATATTTTTACTCATATATAAGTGGCTTGGAATATTAAATATAATAAATATTTGTTCATGCCTGATGAACTTGTTGCATCCACCTTTGCCTAATTCTTTCAAAATCCCTCTCTTCAAAGTACTGAGTAAAGTTAAAGTTTAGGTGTACCTTCCACCTTGAACCCTCAAATTAAAATGTGGCTATTGAGAAAGATTTCAAAGAGTCTTAAAGCTGAATTTGTTCAGGCGTGTCTCAGTTTGCAGCTCAAATCAGAATCAAGAGAGCGACATCAGTGTCCTAAAGAGGAAAATCAGACAGCATGGCTTTACAGTTGCTTAAAGTCAAGCATTTCCAGTGAGAGTACCCATAATTACAGGTCTAATCAAAGTCCAAAGATAGCATCACATGAAGCTGCATGTGTGCTCATGGCTGCATTTACTGAAACATGCAAAATCTAACAAACTCGCTGAGGTTGTTCTGTTGCTGCATATGTTGCTGCATATGTTGCTGCAATGCCTTTTGTCATTTTTTTATTGCTTCTCATCAACTTTTAACCCTGAAAAATTGATATTTTTAAATAAAAGGTGACCAAATTTAATACAAGTTCACAGTTATGAAACCAGAGAAGTTTATCACATGCTAGTTCAATAAATCTTTACCTGCAAGACAAAGAGGAACAATATTGCTCTTGATCATAAATGGAATCATTTCCTTGATTAACTTCTTTACAGCAGAACTAAAAAATATTCTTAAAAATTACTGTTCTTGACCTATGTCAAACAAATTTAGAAAAAAACCAAAGAAAACTAAATGAGAATACATATGTACATGTACAAATTCAAATTAATTTTGAAAAATATTTTTCAACATAAGAATCAGTCATTTTAGCTGCTGTACTTGTTGAGAAAGAAGTGAGAAGTTTACACTTTTTAAATGTCCATCCCTCTTACATAGTGAAACATAATATATATTATAAGATGTGAGGCTTTGTCATCTAAATGATGAATAAATACAATAACTTATTGTTGTGCTGCAACAAAGGGTTATAAAATAATTACTAAATTGCACTTCTGTTGAAACCATTTCTTATTTTAACTATATGCTTTTTGTGACTTTTTTACATAAATATTTAAAAGACTATTAAAAATATTTGCTTAACTTTATTTAATTTTTCTTTATAATATATGAAAAAAAAGTACAATGTTGTGTACTCTTCATCCTCCTCTTCCTCTGTGGGCGGGTTGCCTGGTGGGTTTGGCTTTATGACTCGCCTCCTCTGTTGTAAGTCTCACACTCTCACCATCCACTCCCACATCCACGCGCTGCTTCTCACCGAGCTGTCACTGGAAACGCCGCTCCGCTCTCCGCTCCGCGCTGCGCATCCTGCTGCGTCCTGCTGCGTGTCCTGCTGCGCTCACATCTGGTCCGGGACCGCAGCCTTTAAAAGCCGGTGCAGAACTGACCGGAGACCGCGAACCGGGAGTAGAAACATGGCTTCTGAAGATAAAGAGAGCTCTGTACTGTCCGATGACCAACTCCGAATACTGGAGGAAAACTTCAGAACCAACAGACATCCAGAGGGACCGAGCCTCATGCTGATCGCTGCAGAGGTCGGAGTGTCAGAGGAGGACGTAGAGGTGAGACTTACGTTTCTGCTTCAGTGCAAATTTATTATAATCTATTTGTTTAAACCGTATATGTCTCCATTTTATAACACCAGAATAAAAAAAGTGCTCCTGATTCATAAGGTGCCACTAAAAATAAAAATGCACTTTAAATGTCAATATTACAGTTTTCAGGTATCTTCAAATTCAATACGAACTGAAATGTTTAAAAGAGTTAATGCCACTATGTGATGTTGTTGAACTTTTGAAGTGAAGTCTATGAGCTTTCCGAGACAAGCATAATTTTATATAACAGCTTCACGTGAGAAGATTTGACTTTTGTTTTTCTTGTATAAATGATACTACAACACTTGCCAAGTTGATTTGTTTGGTCACAGCAGAGTTGAATATCCTGCTAAAGCACATTAATTTGCAGGGCGGATGCGTGTTCAAGGGGCTTGTGAAGCAGCATTAGCTGTCACTGAGGGCGTGTCTACAATGTTTTGGATGATTTCATGTTGACTTTCAGTCACAGGCCACTGCTGTGCTGACGTACATTAATCACACTGTAACTGTGCTGTTACTTAATGCTCCCTACAGCCAGATCAAAGTCCATTCATGATAAGAATAGTAACGTTTTCAGGGTTTTGAGCAGTTTAAACCCTGACATGCTCTGACGGAAATAGATGACCAGGCACAGATTTTTCTGTTCAATAGAGGAGTAGAATAAAAAATCAGCAGTGTCAAATTCATACTTTTCAAAACAGAGCAATTTATTCAAAGAATTAAACATTGTTTAAGTAGTTTGTTAGGCATTATCTCCTTCTCCAACATGCGAACCCTCCCACCTCTCTGAGAAATTCCTTCAGCTTTCTGTAAAGCCTTTGCATCCGTCTTATCAGCCGCCAGATGTGAAGTTTCCTCAGTTAGAGCACAAAGTGAAGAAAACCTCAGATGAATCACAGAATAAGTGTTGGCAATTCGCCTTCTCCTGTGGTGATCCGTCTGATTGAGCTGACCCAGGTTCAGGTGTGTTTCAGGCAAATTTCTGCCTGTGGTTGAAGAGGCACGACTCTGACATGGCAACTAAACGAGTGTTTCACCAAACAATCACTTGCATACGTCAGGCATCACGTCTTTGTACGATAACCCATCAAACCAGTTGCACCAGCTTTAGTTATGGTGCGGTTTGCATAAGGAGAAAGACAAACAAGCATATTTCAGGATGTTCTTATTTTTTTGTTCATTCAAAGTTCTGGAAAAAAACTTTACAATGGAGGAGCTACAGCTTGTTTTTCCACATCTGGTTTGGTCACAGTGTGCCCCCAAGATCAAATATCAGCCAACAGCTTAAGTTTAAATTCACATTTTTCGCTTTTGTTTTGTTTGAATTCAAATTGTTTGAATGTCAACAATTTGTAAAAACAGCCCAAAAAAGCCTAAAAAAAAAAAACCCACCCAGCTGTTCTTTTTATAATAAGTGAATGTTTTTTGGTCCTGTTTTAAAAACCTCCCTATTTTTAAGTCACAATCAACGGACAACCCCAGTGGAGCTCAGCCCGTCACCTAACAACCAAGCAGAGCTTCAACAGAAATAGAATCACCATCTCTCTTTTTCCCCCAAAGAAAACATATTTTTTGTGCCAAAAAATTATGTAGGTTGTCCTTTTAGGAAGGTGGCAATATCCAAAATAAAAAACATCCAACAGCAATAATTAAAGTAAAAATCAAAACAAATGAAACCATAAATATAATCGTTAATGTAAACTGTGACCCACAGAGGGAGATCCCTCAGACCTCCATAAATAATGCACTTCCTCATGCCTTGAAGGAAGTCAGCTGCAGTGACTTAATTTGAATAAATGAGTTGAAAAAACACTGATTTAAACAGTTATGTGTTGCTGAGGCAGGAAACCTACTAGATTGGTTGAAAGAGTAAAAAATGTTTTCCCAGCTCTAACTAATCTTAATTTAGTCTTTTGCTGTTGTGAAGTATTTATGTGATGAAGTTAAACTTTTTCTAAAGTCATAAAAATAGGTAATTTAAGAAAAAAAAATACAGCTCTGTGACATATTTAGGAAAACACTAAAAAGAAAATATAAAGGTTTGTTTTGTTGCAGTTTTCTATTTTCTCTAATGAATCAATAAATTTAGGTAAGGAAGGATATGTCCATTATCCAATTACAATACGGTATCAGTGTTGCATAAATTAAAAGTCCAGCATCGATTAGTTGTGATCATTTTAAAAAAAGATAAATGTAGGTAAGGAAAAACTTTGAAAACAAAAACACACACAAAAAAATAACATGGAAAGCTTAAAACCACTAATACTACAGGGCCTAATCTTCAGCCTATTACATCAGAAACATTTAATTATGTGGCCATGGAGGCTTGTAATCCAACCCTTTCTGTGTTTCCATTCACTGTACACAAAGGTGGGAGGCTGAGCTGACGGGGAAGCCCGGTCCAGGCAGGATGATGTAAAGGTCTGGCCCCTCATCAAAAGACCTGACTTAACTCCTCTTTTCCTCCCACCGCCCCTCCTGTACAGGGTTTTGTGTTTGTTAACAAAGCAAGCATTTGGGGAAGGTTTAGCTGAAGGAACCCAACCCAGCCACCACTCCCATTTCACATTAATTATATTTACGTGTTCTGGCCTCTGTGGTGCATGTTTAAACTCCGGCACAAATCTTCTTGTTTGCTGCATCATTAGAGTTGACTTATGTAATTCAGTGCAAATCATGTAGAAAAAAAATTAAATAAGATTTAAAAAAATGCAAAAGAACTACTTGAAGGCTGAAGTTTGCTGCTGGAGTTTATAAAAAGTAAAGTAAAGTGCAAAGGCAGCAATTTGCACTTTAAAGAGGAGGGTTGCACAGTTGGAGACTATTTGTGAATTGCTTTGGGGGCTTGAGTTAGTGTTATTCCCAAGTGACTTTCAGAAGAGAACTTTGTGTGTTTTCAGTACAAAACGTGGAAAATGTCCCGCCTTTGAGACGCACAGCTCAACAACCAGTCTTCTGTCAGAGAGCTGTATCCCTTCTTTCCCCTCGGCGTTATCAAGATTACGTCAGCGGTGCTTTGAATCCCTTCACAACATGAACTGCAGAACAGCAATGCAGTAGGTCAAGGGCGCATGTTGAGGCTCTGCACAGTCATCCTCTGGTCAGAGTTTAATGGGGCACTTACTGGCTGAGTGGTCAGAGTGCAACAACTGCAACAACTGAGCAGATTGTGAGCTGATCGCAGCTCACAGTCTACAACCCATTTTAAATTCAACAAATGGAGCACCAGTGCAAGTGATTTTTAAATTTGAGTACATTTGTGAATATTAATGCTATGCTGATGAACTATCATCAAAAAATCAAACTGCTTCCTGTCAAACAAAACTATGCTAACATTAGCATACTAATACGATGCTATTTTTAGCATTAGCTGAATGGCAATTTTCAACAAACAATATTTTAAAATGAGTGTAAAAATGCAACGACTACAATGTTATCAGGCTATTTCTCATGTTAATGTACTCAGTTTGTTGTAGTTATGATATAACAATAAATACTAAACACAAACTGGCAATCAAAACCTTTTGTTTTATTTTCAATCAAGGCCAACCGTGTTCAAAATAAAAACAAATATTTTGCATCTTTAAGTTTCCTGTATAGTGTTTGCTTAGTTCATGTGACTTTCTTTAAGGGCTGAATCAGAAACAAACTGATTAGGTTTCCAGTTTGGGAATCGCATTCACCTTGTTCTCAGGTCTGATTTTTATTGTTTGCATTGATAAGCATCACGAAGCCTGTGGATGAATGTCACTTTAGAAAAAAACTAAATTTATTAGTTGGCAGCACACCAAGTCCAACTGTGTAACTATCATAACTGTCATGTCATTGCTATAGATTTCAGCGTGAAAAGTTACGTCATTGTTCTGGTTGTTCAGGCTCTGCAGCCTTAGCACCCTTGGAAAAAATCTGCAACCTGCTTTAACAACTTCCTCACTCTGTTTTTCTCCCACAGAAATGGTACAGGCTGCGCATGGCAAAGTGGAGGAAAGAGCAGGGTCTACCACCAACAATTGGATCAGTGTTGGACTGAGATTTTCTGATCTCCTTCTGATGCACAAACTCTTCTTAGCTGACCTTCCTCCTCAACGGGCTGACCAACCTTGTATCTTCGCCTCACCATTTGTCCATCCCTCCTTTTTGTATCTATGTCTTTGCAGAATATGAAGTTGTCGGTGTGCCATTGTAACTGCCTTGTTTACATAAATAAACCTGATGTTATTGTAAGTGGAAGGAATTTGCTTTTACATTTGACAGGATGCAGCAGGATTCTACAATAGAGGGAGGATGAAGTGCCTGCTTGTGTTTTTAGTTGGTCTCTGCAGTAAAAAGATGAAAGAGAATCACTGCTTTACAATAGATATGAAACATATGTGATTTAATCTGGTATGTTCCCCTGGAGACGGTGAAGGAAAGAATGGGTTTAACCAGTGCAGGTGATGTAATTTGTTCCCTTTATTCCCTAAAGCAAGCATCTCTGTCTTAATGTTGCACTACTTCTTCATATTTGCTATGTTTTGATTCCTTTTTTATTGCTGCTTTTTGTTTTTACTTTTGTACAGCACTTTGGTCAGCTGCTATATTGTATTTTAAGTACTTTAGAAATAAAGTATGGAAAAGTCTGAATACTGTGAAAAAGGACATGGAAATGTTCGTTCTATTTTTTTAATCATTCTGCCTATTTCGAGCTGCTTTTATTTAATTTTATTTACTCATGTATTTAACCGGGACAATGCACACAAACAGGACAGAACAAGTCTGTAACTGATGCTTTGCACCAAGATCATGTAGCTGCAGCTAACTCACAACCCCAGTCCTTGGTTGAACATTTCTATACCTGAAAATCAAAATACAATAAAATACATTATATCACTTTAAGTCCAAATAAGCTGCTGCTAGTCACATCACCCCAACGCAAGATTTACAATCACACCTGAAAATAACCACAATCAGATGATCAATTATACAATAACAGCTTTGAAAAGCAGAATAGAGCTTCCTGCACAATCAACAAGAATGCAGCCAAAACACAGTTTTCCAGCAGCCATTGTACAGTGAATACAAAGGTCAAACCAGCTGACCAAATGTTCTGGAGCTCAGTGTGGGTTGCTAGGTAACGGGCTGGGCTTTGCTGGGGTTGCTAGGTGACTGGCAGTCCCTGCTGATTTGTGACATTATATTTCAAAGAATTTTGAAACAATTAATTTCCCATATACCAAAAAGAAAAACATTAACTCATTGGCAAAAACACTGGGTGTTTTTAAAGTTTTTTAGCTGCTTTTAGTAGCAGTAGAAACTCAAATGTAAGTACAAAAGTGTGTGAAATTTTAAATTTTGCGTAAGAGGTCCCCTTTAAAGAGAAAATTTGAGGTTTCAAACGCAGACAATCCACTATAAAGCCTCGACTGTTCTGTCAACAGCCAGGAGGTGATGTAAGAGAGAATGATCTTTCCAGCGAACAAGCCTGGAGTAAAACAGAAAAACAAACACACACTCGCTGATCGTGGGAAACTGCTGAGCTTGAATAAAACAAATGACCAACATGTAACAGATCTGTTCACAGAGCAACTTTTTCAAAGGTGTTATGAGCTTATTAGTGTTCATCCGCTCTCATATTATTCAGGCTTTTACTCCTCATTTTGACTGCAGGCCCTCTTTGCTCATGCAGAACACACAGTGTGATATTTACTGAGCCCAGGGGATTTTTTCTCTTCAACCAAGTGTAAAAAAAAAAAGTCACACCCACTGAAGAACAAGCACATTTTATATTCCCAGCTGAAAACACACATTATTTATCTTAAGACCCCCCCACTCTGCTCTCTCATAAATCATAGATTTAATCTCTCAGTTTGTTGCTTAACATCACTAAATGCTTTCAGGGTTAAATGGAATATTTTTCTTCTGCGGTTGCCGCTAAATTCATCTTGTATTTGTTAATATGTTGTGCTTTTCAGTGACTTAGTTGATGCTATATGTTATATGTCATTGTGGTTTCTCTATTTTTTTCTCTCTACAGTTGAAGAAGCAAAGTTCCAGTTATTTTATTGTATTTTCTCCATCCTTTTTCTCCCTCTTCTATTCTTATCTGAAACACTTGTTTTCCCCCTCTCCTGTGGGGGCGCTGCAACCAAAAACTCCTGATGGAAATGACGTGAAAACTTTCCTACTTTGCAGAATGTAAACAAAAATGGAGATTTTAGCGGTTGTTGAATTTCTCTTTTGTCTTTGGTAAAACATCACAACACATTTCTCCCGCTAGTGCCAGACTCTCATGTTTGTTTTGGTTGTACTTACCCAGAATGCCCTGCGTCGTAGTTCTCTTCCTGCTTTTGGAGCGATCTCAGGACCGCTTGTTGTGCACATATGCATTTGGTTTCCAATAACTGCCCAAATAAACTGGACTTTTCAGGCAAATTAACCAGAGTTTCAATAAAGAGGACAAAACATGGCTGTGGATGTAACCTATTTGTTTTTGGTGTTTTTTTGCTTCACTTCCCTTTCTTTCTGTTTTAGTTGCTTTTTTCTCTTTTTACAGTTTCATTTGAAAAAAACCCAATGAAATTTATTGTAGAGTTATGTATATATATATATAGTAGAGCATTACAGAGAAAGCTGTAATACTCCACCTGTGAAGGTAAATATGTTAGGCTTCACCTTAACACTTAAGTTAAAAAAGAAATAAAGAAGAGCCTGATACAGTATGTCAGTAGCATGCTGCAGGTTTGGTGTACTGCATGTAATCAAATCAGTGAACACACACTATGGCCTGCTGATAAAAACTGCAGCTGCATTTTTCACAAGGAGCCACATATTTTGCTGTTGTGGAATTGAATGCATTAATTTCACCTTGTGTTTAAAGGAGTCGCCTCCTTTTCTATTTTCTCCTTTACAACATATTTCCAATCCGTTTCAGCCTCTCTTAAGTATTTTTTAAATGATTCAACACTCGCCGTTCCTCTGGTGTTCTCATGTCTATTACTGATCATGCTCTGTTTTTGTAGCGCCACTGTTTCCAAAACATTCATCATCGCACTTCTCTAAACTTTCCCTACCCCTCCTTTCAACTTTTCTTCAGACACATTAACATCTGGCAGGATAAAGTGTATTCATGTATTGGAAAGATCCATTCAGACCTAAATCCAATAGAAAATCTGTGGCAGAACTTGAATATTAATGTTCATAGATGCTCACGGTTCAACCTGGCTGAGCATGAGTCATTGAAATGGTGAAAAAATACACAAAATTTGTAGTTGTAATGTGACAAACTTGAAATGTTCAAGAAAGTTGCTGTAAATAGAATATTGATTTAGCAGGCAAATGTCCCTATGAATATTATAATGCAGTTAGCAAACAAGGCGCAACATGAAACTAACTTCCAGATTTACTCTCAAAGACAAATTTACCCAAAAGTAAAAGACTTAGATGTGATTGGTTGTTTAAAGTGGGAATGTTTAGAGCAGTCATTGTGTTTTGACAACCCCTTTTTAAATGTGTAAACACCAGAGGTCATAAAGCTGAGACAGATTTGGTCCAACATGTTAAAATATCCATGCAAGTTGATTAAGATGTGATGAGTGTGAACAGAATAGGAATGGATTGTTTTTGTCTGCTGCTAAGAGATTTCTGCAGAGTAGCAAGGAATCTACTGAATTCAGCCTGCGTCACCCTCTTTCCGCCTGACTTCACAGAAGAGACCGCTTTATACCCACACAGACTAAATTTAATCTGTGAATTTCCTGATTTCTCATCGAGTTATTTTCTGCAGCTGGTTGGGTTTCAGATCTCAACAAAGCTACTGTTCTGTTTTAGCTGAGCAGAGTTTGATTATAATAACCAGAAACTCAACAAACACAAACTGTATGATTGGTTTGTATGTTTATGCTAATGACTAAACCAGATATTTACATGCACTGAAAAAAAGGCAGAAAACTGACATTAAATCAGACCAAGTTCTTCTGTCAGTATGCTTTAGTTAGTTTTATAAATGCATGCTATTGTTCTAGTTAGTTCTAGTTTTTCCCCACTACTCACTATTTTTACTTATTTCAGTTAATAAAAATGTTTTCCCATTTTCAGTTTTTATTGTCTTGATTGCTCTTGTTAACTATAATAACTTTGTTTCTGTTTGGACATCAAAAATCTCAGTCCTGTGGAGAAACTATGGGAAGATCTGAAATCTGCTGAGAAAATGGACTCGGTTCCAGCAGTTCTGTCAGGAGGAGTGGACCAGAACTTCAGCAAACCACAGTGAGAAGTTTG
The DNA here is from genome assembly GCF_027474105.1 of Poeciliopsis prolifica. Lineage (NCBI taxonomy): Eukaryota > Metazoa > Chordata > Actinopteri > Cyprinodontiformes > Poeciliidae > Poeciliopsis > Poeciliopsis prolifica. Next base: position 14,532,582 of record NW_026562381.1, read on the forward strand.
TGTAAGGAAACCCAAAAGGTTTCACCCAAGTGAAAAAATCCTCTCACATTTAGTGAGTAGAAATAAAGTTAGCAACTTTAGCTAAGCTGCAACAAGAAAAGTTTTCAACATCAGACAGTGAGAAAGAAATACGATATTGTGTCTTTTCATTCAGTGTATGTAAAATGTTATGAATTAGCTGCTAACAACTCAGTTGTCACTTTTCCTACTTTATTTCATCAGCAGCAATCTCCCATCTACTGTGTTCAGAAATCTCCCCATAACATCCATCCCATGATTACTCTTCCTTATTTTACAGCACAAACAGTGGCTGATTGAAAAACCTCACTCGAGTTTAGAAGGTGAAACCCAGCAGATTTATTAGTCCACACTCACAGCAGCAGCAGCATCATGTGGAGCTGCTGCTGCCAGTTTCTCAGCGCTCTGGGAAAATTTACTGAAGGCCCTTTTGTTGGGAGAAAGTTCCTGTTTCTCCACCCTAACGGAGCTGATATGCCCTCAAATGTAGGGACTTATTTTCTCAAAAGCTCTGCTTTCTGGTGCACATCTATGTGATTCTGTATCAGAGTTTTCCTCATTTTTCACAATTAGAAAGATCAAAACTGCTTGTTCGATCTTCTAATCATTGTGTCATTTGTGCACAGCAAAAAAGTGTTTTCTTATTTCTTCCAACAAATTGCAAATATTTGCGTATGCAAATTTAATAATTGTATTATTCAATTTAAATCTAGATACCATCTGGCTTACTCAAGATGGCAATGAAAGAAAGATTGCTAAAACAGTTTTCAATAAAAATTAATTTTAGACATTTAAAAATGTAATTCAGAAATGACCAGAAAATATCTCCAGCAGCCCACACACACAGCTTTAAGAAAAAAAAATCTAAACAACTCTAGAAATTAAGAGCCTCAGTCAAGTTTCCAGCTTGGTGGTGACTGCAGCTACAACAACCTGGTAGTATTGATTTCATTTTGTTTGGCCTGGATAGTGAAAATGTTCTGGGTTTGTTGTTGTAATTGTAACATACAAGGTTTGTTGAATTATAAAGAAGGATAAAAACACAGTTAATTCATAAACAACTCTCTTATAAACTAGATATGGTGTAAATTGCAACTAATTTCAGTCATTTGAGTTTAATAGATTAACAAATATAGATCTAGTTTCTTCTGAGAATAATTCCATTTAGCAATTATAGATGAAATCAGACTGGTTTCTTTTTTCAAATTGTGCAGCCTCATTTTTACAGCTAAAAAAAGAGCAAACAAAAAACATAATGTAAAGCAACACAAACTGTTGCGCATTCGATCTAAACTAATTCACATGGAGAGAACCGCAGCGGCATTGTGCAAAGTCCGAAACACATGGTTTTAATAAAAACTCAGCAGCAGAGGGAAAACCAGGCGGATCTCTGCTGACAGCCTGCAGTGAGAGACGCGTTTTATTTATGAGGGGTTTGATTTCTCTGCAAGAATCTCAGAAATTAGATGAGGCAATATTTTTCAATAATGAAATTACAGCAATTCAATGTTTCATTCCCAGAAATGGATGCATGAGATTTATTGTGCGGGGATCTTTGCAAAACTCTAAAACTGTGCTACAGTTTAACTGTACAAACTATGGTTTCTGAATGGTAACAATAAAATGCTTGTTTTCTTCAGCAGCCTTTGTACACCTCACACAGTCGTACTCAATTTCCCTTTGGGATTAATGAAGTGGTTTTGAATTTGAATTTTGAAAACCAACTGAACAAATGTGGTAGAACTCAGCGTGGGTTGGGAGGTTTTTGAAGTGGCTCAGTTTCTAGTCATCAAAAAATATCAACTTACTGCCAGAAAATTGGTGGGTGTTTTATTTTTTTTTTAAGTGCTTGGGTTGTTTTTAGATGCAGCAAAGATCCAAATCTATGCATAAAACATAAAAAATGTGAATTTTGCATAAGTCCCCTTTAATCACAGTTAATGTAGGAATTTTAAAAAGGCGCATTACTTTTTCACATTTTTGTATCCTCTTGTATTTAACTTTATCCAATACTACCATTTGTTTGATTTTGGGAAACGCTGAAGTGTGATAAAAAAGCGAGAACAGAAGATGGCTGTCATCAGGTAAACACTTTCACAGTGATATATAACAAGAAATAAAGGCAAAACTCTGAAGAAACAAACAATTTGGGAACAATTTTAAGAAACAGAGAATTTTCTTAGTATTTCCATAGAAACTTATTGGTCTTTGCATCTCTCAGGCTGCACTCTGGCTCTTGTGGAGGAATGTAGTCTTTGTGAAGCTGCTTTGGTTCTGCCAGAGTCTCAACTCGAACACTTGCTGAAGCCTTTTTTGCTGCTCTTGAGACCTGTTTAAAATTTAGCATGAGTCAAAACAGACAAAAAAAAAAGAACATAAAAAATATACTTCTAGCTAATGATTAATAGAAATAATTTACCTGAAATCAGTCAACTGATTAAGTTGAGATTAAACTTCAGTTATAGTTAGCAAATAGCTTTGAGTTTGTTGGAAGTTTGTTGTTTAGAGCAGGGCCGGCCCAAACCTTTTTGGGGCCCTTAGAAGATTTTCATTTTGGGTCCCCCATAGCTGTATGTTGGTATGCTTGGAGGCTCGAAGCAGCCACTTAATATTTAAAAAGCTGAATGAGATGACACTTTACAGAGATTTTGACTCTTACAATCCAGATTGGTTCCTCGAAGCGCCCCAGCTGATAGCAGATGTTGCTCTGCTTCAGTTTGGGCAGCGACAACTGGGCGAGTCGCTGAGATATCCGAGCTGTTCTGGACGCTAAGGAGACGATGGAAGCAGCGCTCTGTCGGACAAAAATTGAGAAAGTTCTGTTTTTCTTTATGTAACAGATCCAAATGATAGAACAAAGCTAAGCAGCCTTAGCTTAGCAATTGTTCCATTAAAATTTCTCCAAACTGAATGTGAGGATTTCCAGCATCGTGCCTCCCTGTTGCTGCGGTAGTCAGGATGGGTCTGTTTGGGTTGTGAGAGCTGCAGCAATCGAGCCGTGATGATGACGTTTCTCACTCGGGGATCAACGTGCCAAATGGGACAGTTGTTCTCACACAGAGGTGTGTGAAGGGACCTGTGGGACAATGAAGGGACACTTTTACCCGGGGATCATCTACACTGCAAAAACACAAAATCTTACCAAGTAATTTTGGTTTAGTTTTAGTGTAAATATTGCAGTACACTTGAAATAAAATAAGACTAATTTATAAGTAACTTTTCAGAAAGAAATGGGAGATTGTTTCAAGTCACAACTTTCATAATATTAATTACAAATTATTAGTTCTGCTGGCAGATTTAATACTTGTTATAAGTTAAATAGTCTGGCAATGGAACTAGTACTTTTTCATCAATATTACGGAATTATTCAATTCCTGTTCTTACTGAAAAGTTACTTATGTTGTTTGAAATGTACTGAGATATGTTCACTAGAAACTCAACCAAAATTAGTTGGTGAGATTTTCTGTTTTTGAAGTGTAAGCTGTTTGTAATCTTCCTCTTTGACCAATTTGAGCAGTTCCAAATTAAAATACCATAATTTGAAATTACGTTCAATCAGGCAGCACTTAACTAGTTCTTACCGTAGTGATTTTCTTTTAATTTGTAATGTTACTTTTTAGCAGCGGTCTGTCTCTGTGAACTTTTAATTTGAAAGTACAGGGCCTGTTTACCTGGAGTAACAAAAGCTACATTTAAAAAGGGTTTCTTCTTCTTGAATTGTATTTTGTAATTCTGTCATCTGTTTGCATAATTACTTTCATTATGGACATTTAGATACTTAAAACCTAACTTTATGCTTTTGTCTGTCTGATTACATCATTTGAAAACATTAAATCTGACATGACTCAGAACTTAGAATTTTTTTTGTGTCAAATACTCTTTTACTTGAGTAATTTCTCAAATGGATTTTTCTTTTCATTCTCATAAATATGTGTATGACACACTTCTCTGCAGTGTCGGTGACTTTTCTCCTGGCAGTTTATGATATCCAGTTTATTTATAACAATTTAAACTTTATATGCTTTTCTCCAGTCATATTTCCCTTTAAGGCTGTAGCATATATTTCTGTTCTCCACAGAGTTATATTTTTTTTTGCTTTATTTATCTCTCCACTGGGGATGACTAAATTATAACTAAGGGTTTTCATTCCCATCACATTTAAATTTGAGCCTCTGGAATTTTTGCAACTGAAAATATGAACGCAGTCTCCAAATCCAGCAACACAGAGTTTGTGATTTATAAAAAGATTTCCGTGGTTGTTCCACAAACATCCCGGGGGTCTGAACTGTGTACAATAAGCTCCATTGTCTCATCTCCCACAGCCTGACACTGAAATAACAGATGTCCGAATGCTGGTGTCGGACCCGAGCCTTTTCTTCGACTTTTCATGTTTAAACAATATGATCTGCTGCTTTGACAGCGATTAAAATCAAGACTTTGGTTTGGATTGTGGCCGCCACGCTTTGGATGCACATGAGCTCTGATGGGAACATGATATATAAAGTTAAAACAGAAAACATCGTAAATATGTCCTTCTGCGTTGCTCATTAGTCAACAGAAAATGCAAATTTGACCTTTCACCTATAGATTAGTTTTTTTTTCTACAGCTCCAGTCAAAATGCCTTCAATACGACCTAATTCAAACTTCTTTTATAAGCAATCAGGGTTCATATTCTTTTGCAATTTTATTGTAAATTTTGTCAATAAAATTGGACTCTCAATTGGAGACTGTATTATGTTTTTGATCGTTTTTAGTTTTGTGTTTTTATGATGTAAAATACTTTGAACTGGCTCTTTGCTTAAATGTACTGTTAAGATTATCTATGTAACATTTATTTAACCAGGAATGTCTCACTGAGATTAAAAATGTCATATTCAAGAGAGACCTGGGTAAGACTGGCAGCAACACACCAACAACTACAAATCGCAAAGCCCAATTAAAATACATTATTATTAATAAAAGAAGAAAGATAACGAAGAACAAACACAGGCGAAACACAGGACTAAAATACAACAAACTTGACTGAATGAAAGAAACGGCATGGAAAAGGAACAGTTTCATCAATATCTGTTGTAAAAAAGTGCTAGATAGATTTTTTGGAAAATATAAACATATACATTTCAAAATAATTTTCAAGTGAAGTACGTTTGCCATACATTGAATAATACTACATCTTTGCATATATTAATCATATTTATCAAGTTTATTTGATAAACTTCAAATTCTTAATCATTACCAATACATTTTCCCATATAATTTGTTATACATGATAGTGGATATTTCTAAAAATAAAGGTACATATATTTTGGGATTTATTATACGATATATTACAAAGTATGGAAAGCAGCAGTTCATTTTTGTCTATATTTTAATATATCACTTGATTATATAGATACATAAATTTTAATACATATTTTGTATGTAAAAAAAATTATAGAGAAAATAATATATCAGAATATATTTCATTACATTTCCAGTAAGTCATTGGTAAATATATTCTCTTTTTGTAAGAGAATATTTCCTTCCTTGGAGTCTCTCAAAACATCAACAACATTTCTACTAATCCTCTAACACGTTAATTCTGTAAAAAAATCTTTTATGTCAAAGTTTGGTGGTTTTTAAAGTTCATATGTTATATTTTAATAAAGATTAAAAAAAACAAAACAATTATTTAATTTACTCTCTCCGTTACTTTAAAGCTCCTCAAATCACATCATGTAAACCAGATCAGTGACATTCACATGACCTTGAATCGTAAAAACATTCCTCCATGTTTGTGTTTGAGTTTTTACCCCGGCTCCTGAGGGCCGCGGCTCCTCGTTCTGGGCGCTGACAATCGCAGAGTGTTTTCGTACTGAGACGTCTTGGAGGAAGGATGCCTGGTCTTCCTGAAGACGCTCGCCTCTTCCTCCTCATGTTTCCTGTAGGAAAATGGAAGCCATTATATGTTGTACATCTCAGACAAAAGAACGAGAAGGAAGAAGGTGGAGGCAGACAGAACAATGGTGGAATGTAACTCCTGGTTTAATGTTGGATGCATGAGTGGAAAACCACCTGAAGGCAGGAAATATTGACATTTTCATAAACAGCAAGAACTACATCATGGCACATGATGTGAAAATTCTCATTAACTCAAATAAGAACTTATTTTAATCATAAAGCCTTTACAAAACAATTGTTATGTATGTTTTAATGCAAAATCTATATAGAACAGCTACAACTCCTCAAAGACATAAATTATACCAAGTAATTTATTTGTAGTTTGCAGTGTAAATATCTTAGTACACTTAAAATAAGAGAAAAATAACTTACAAATAAACTTTCAGCAAGAAACATGAGCTTGTTTTCAGTAAATATTTTGTTAATATGTGGATGCATCTCCGACTTTTAGCAAACAGAGCTTTATAAATAAGTCTCAGCAGAAAAAAAACCCTCTAAATGTTTTCATCTCCACGCCAAACCAGCTGAACTCTCCTATTATCTTCTGCTCCAGTATAATTATCATTATCAGGGGTCCTTCCTGTGTGGGCCTCTGATTAAATTATGCTGAATATCACTGAGGCAGAGAAACAACAAACTCTACCTACAATCCTCACTTATCACTGTCTGGTTTAGCCTGACAGCTCTCCGGGGAGTTTACCTCCAACCTGGCGTCGGTCCTGAACATCACTTTGCAGCCTCTTACATCCACTTTGTGAAAAACTCCCCACACAAATATGTTGATTTACCGTGACATTGAAAGCCTGTCAGCAAAACACACGCAGTCTTTCCTTTCTATCGCTTTCCAGACAGTCATCAATAATGCTGCAGGTGCCATGCTTGCCTCCGGGGGTTCTCCCTTGCTGAGAAGTCTCTTTTGTGTTGGGCCAGGTATTGAATTCTTGCAGTCGGAGTAGCTTTGAGCGCGGCAGTGGAGATGGGCCGTATCAGTTCCTGGTTGCCCCAGCTCACTTCACTAATCAATAGAGGGACAAAGTTTCCAACACAGCTATAAAGTTTTCAAAATGCACCTGTCATCAAAAATCACATTTCATACACTTTTATACTTCCATTTATATTCCTCAAAAAAGTATAAGCGCATTAAAAAAAAATCACTGTTGAATTTTGGCAACCCATTGATAATTTTTGGTCTCTTGAAAACAATTTTCAAAATCCTCCTGATTGTGGAGTCAGAGCGCTGTTTCCTTGCAACCCCAGCAAAGATCCAGCACATTTTTTTTAAACTGGTTTTGCCACTGTAGGTGTTTTGTTGTTGACTCAACATCCAGAAGCCTCTTGCTGCAGTCTTGTTGGTTGTGCAGGAGGCTGAATTTATGCTTTTCAAATATGTGTAGTTGTAAAATGCGTACCTGTTTACAGGTGCGCATTTTCACAGATGAATGTAAATGTTGAGTCATAGGTTTGTGATTATCAGCTGATTATTTGAATTTAAAGCAACAGAGGCTCTAAAACAGCTCATTAAGAAAGGAGCTCAAAATAAGCAGAACTGAGAAGACTAAAATCTTACTCAGAATCATTTTATTGATGAAAAGTGGAAAAGTTAGTTTTGTCTTATTTCTAGTGTACTCAGAAGTAGACCAAAAATACTTAAGATTTAGAATTTTTGCAATGAAACACAGCTATAAAGTTAATATAAACTACAGGAGGAAGACATTTTACATTTTAAATCTAAAAGAATGGTTAAGTTAGTTTCTATCAATGACCAGACTGAGTTTAGTTTTTTTCTGGATTCAGTTTCAGGTTGGATTAGACTGAATGTCTCAAAGCCGAACATTTTTAAGCTCTTAACCATTTCTGCAGAGGTCAGTGTGGGGCTTTCTGTGGTTTCAGGAAAGAAAAGCTCGAGCTGCTCACCAAGGAGTCGTCTCCCAGACTGTTTTTGAGGTTTTATGCTGCGCCAGCTCCAAGATTCTGCCAAATCACACACAATCCACAAGACATGCATTCACGTTAAATATGAGGGGAATTCAAGGGAATCTAGGATCAGATTCAACATGCAATCACCACCATAACTACAGCCGATATTAAAACTCATGAGAAACTCAGACACATGAACGATAAAACAGCAGCACCTCTTTGCCGGACCAAATCTTGGCTGGACACCTGGAGATTTCAATGCATCAGAATTATCAAACTGAATTGATTTGAAGATGCAACGGGGAATCCGTAAACTTACCTTGTTTTCCGGACACCATTTTCACCGTCTCTGGTGGACATGTCACAATAATCTGCTGCTGCTGCTATGGAGCCATGAGTCCCCAGCAACCAGCTGATGAGTCCTTGAAACTGGAGTCTGCTTTGTTACCGTCTCAGGATGTTGAAAGTGATACAAATGGGTCAGCGAGCAAAGAAGGATGATCTTCTCTTACTGACTCAAGACTTCATTTTAACATGACTGAACATCTGTACCTAAAGTTTGCATCCATTCTAAGATGCCAAATAAAAAATACATACTTTCAGCACCTTGTCTGATAACTTTGAATAAATACAAAATGTAGTTTTTAAATGATTTAATTTACTGAAGGAAAAAAAAAGCTAGCCAAACCAACCTGGTTGTAATCGCAAAAAAAAAAAAAAAAAATCATAACTCACATTAATTAACTAGAAGCCTGATTAACATCCAGATCTGATTTTACCATAACTGTAGAATTAAGAAACCTATTAAACATGAAGTCAAGAAAAGATCCAAATAAAAAATAAACAGATGTAAAAGTCTTTAGCATCTATCATTCAACAAAGTTATTAATAAGGAACATGATGATCCTGAAGACTTTTGGCAAAACAAAAGTGAAACTTTCTAAAAATTGTGACTTGTTAAATTTGATGTAAATCATTTCAGAAACTGAGCATTATTAGAACAATATCAAACGTGTGTTATGTTCGATTGAAGGTAGTTATTAGATTTTACAAAAGGGTCAGTTTTTAAACCAATAAAAATTCAAGAAATTAAGCTATGTGGGTACAACAAACTTTCTCTCGTGTTTCATCTTTTCTTGCTACCTGCTGAAAATTTCCATTTTATGTAATGAACAATAAAATGTTGTCTTGTGTGAAACTTTTGACCATAAATGCAAAATGTTTGCTTCTCTTTGTAAGCTGAAAATAAAAATGTATTCCCAATTTATCACAAAATGAGGTTGCAATATTCCCATTATGAAATGTCAGGATGTCATAGTAATCTATAAATGTGTCCTGCTGAAAGGAAAAAGTTAGTTATTTTATTAGTTTTTTCACACTGAAGGTAGAAGCCAGGAATTATTCAGCTTTATTTTCCATGTGGGTAATTTTTACATTACTCATATGTCATCCAAAAATAAACCAGAAAGTTTTGCAAAAAATGTATTTTAAGTGCAAAAAAGAAGAGTATTGAACAAATATGTATTTTTTTAATTGAACCTTTCAGTATACCTCAGCTTTATGAAACATTGGTAAACCAAGAGAACTAAACAGATTTCCACAGAATTAATAAAAAAGGAAAAGAAACAGAAAATAAAATGGGTAAAATAGAAACATCCACCTGCTTAAGAGCTTAGAAAAACAAATCCCATCAACTTATGGTCAAAATAAACATTTCAAACAGAACACAGTTTTTACACAGTAAAATAGAATAGTGGTGTGTAGTGTTTCTGCTGCAGGGTTTTAATTTGAAATCAACAGAAAAGTTTAAATATAAATGAATCGACTCATTGGCGGCTCCAAGTGGCTGAAAAACGTAAATACCAATATTTGAACAGTAACCAAATATTATTTTGGTCACATGAGTAAAACAAAAAGTGCAGATTTACTGTTTCCCTCCAAGAGTTTAATGTGTTTATTTTCCTGTCTGTCATTTATTCTTTTCTTAAAGCACATTAATTAAGAAAAATAAATGTTTTAAAGCTTTAAAACAACTAAAGCATGTACCAAAGTCGCCATGAACTTAAAACCTTTGATGTCCCCACTCTTCTTTAAATAAGAATGCAAATGAAAAAAAATAAATAAAGGATTTGTTGCATTGGATCAGCAACCAGAAACCACCTGGAAGATCAGGTCCCGAGCATCATGGACCCCTGAGCTGAGCTCCGAGTCGCCCTTCCTCACATAGGTACCGATGAGGTACAGCCGGCGGTCCCCGGCTTCAGACAGGGACAGAGCGTCATGGAGATCAGTGATGTTGCAGGATGTGGGAAGATCCTGGAATCAGAAAAAAAATAATGACACACATGGCTCCAAATAAATAAAGCAGCTTTTTTGATTTCATTAGCAGTAAAACTCATAGTTAGCTTTTAATTTTTATTAAAAGAGGACCTTTTATGCAGCGGTTCCACATGTTTGTAATTCCATTTGGATTTCTAAAGCTTCTAAAAACAAAAATACCTAGTCGTTTTTGGACAATAAGTTGAAAACAACTTGTTTCAGAAACCTTCAGAATGTAACAAATCAGCAGGCACCGCCAGTTACCTAGTAACTCAAGCTGAGCTCCAGTCCGTTTGTTCATCTGGCTGTAAGCATATGAGCTGTGCAATGGCTGCTGGAAAAGCCAACAGTTTTGTTGCTGACTTACAATCCAGAAACCACTTGTAGCTTTCTTATTGGTTGTACGGGAGGCTCCCCTTCTGCTTTTCAAAGATGTAAGGTTCTATAATTATGCAACTGTTTGCAGCTATTTTCACATGCAAATGTTAGGGGGCGTACCCAGAAGCAGCTTATCTGGATTTAAAGTGACAAGAGGCCCTAAAACGGCAACATCATATTAGGGCCATTGTAAATTTCGCCAAAAATTATATAAATTGAGATTAATATGAGAAATCTTCTCAAAAATACTTGGGAATTTTCTGAGCTTGTTAAAGTCAAAAACTGAAGAAGTTGAAAATTAAAATTTTTAGTTTTTCCCTTTGCAAATGTTCGACTATCAGAACTCAGAACTTGTTTCCAAAACAATTCTGAGATTAACCTCAAGTTTTCTTTTTTTTGGTAGACATTTGCTCCCTTTATCCATCTACAATGGCCCTGATATGCAGACGTACTAAAGCAGGAGTTCAAAATAGGCAGAACTGACTTAACTAAAATCTGATCATCAAATAATTTTGTGCAAAAAATTTAACAAACATGTTTTGTATCGCTCACAGATCTATTCTAACCTGTTCAAGCTAATATAGGAGGTCACCTTTAAAATCTGTGACATCCAGGATCGCCTTTTCTTCTCACCTGTTTGTTGGCCAGCACCATTAAAGGCAGGCGGGGGTGAAGGGCCAGCAGATCGTGTAAATGTGTCTTGGTGACTGGAAAAAGCTCCGGGTTGGCGGAGTCGACCACAAACACCAGCAGCAGAGCTTTGGGCATGTACTTCCCCCAGTACGGCCGCAGATTCTCCCCACCACCGACTGAAACAGACACAAACCGAGCTTAATTCAAAAGAAAATTCAGAAAAGAAAAATAAATCAGTGAAAACGTCTCGGGGCATTTTAAATCTCTGCGTCGAGGAAAAGCCGATAAGTTCAGACTCACTTTCTAGAAACTCGATGTCCATGTCATCTTTGCTGATGGAGATGGCGTTCAGGCCCTGCGTCGGCTCCACGTCCTGCTCCAGACTGCCGCTGGAAAAACAGTGCAGGAGGCTCGATTTTCCGGCTCCGTCCAGACCCAGGACCAGAACCTGGGTTCGCTCTGACTGCACTGGATGGGTCTGGAACACAAAACACAGCTGTAGCAACACTTTGAAGGAATGCAAAAGACGAGTTTAAGCATGACTGAGTCCTGCATTATTAAAGAAATCAAATCTGTACAAGTGGGGAGAGAAAATGAGCTGAAGGATGGAGGATGTGTGGCAGAAAAATTAAAACAGATGTTTAAGATTTTGAACAATTATTGTTAATTGAAGAATTATGGATCTTATAATTAGAGTGAGGAGTCAGAATAATTATTTATTTGTTACATTTTGGTTGAAGTTGTCTTGTAAACACTGACAATATTTGTTTCTTTTTTTCATCCATCCATTTTCTTCTGCTTTATCTGGGGTCGGATCTCGGGGGTAACAACTTCAGAAGGGAGGCCCAGACTTCCCTCTCCCCAGCCACTTCTTCCAGCTCCTCAGGGGGAATCGCAAGGCGTTCCCAGGCCAGCCCAGAAACATAGTCCCTCCAGCGTGTCCTGGGTCTTCTCCGGAGTCTCTTACCGGTGGGATGTGCCTCTCAAGGGAGGCGTCCAGGATGCATCCTGACCAGATGCCCAAGCAACTTCAACTGGCTCCTTTTGATGTGAAGGAGCAGCGGCTCTACTCAGAGTCCCCCATTCTCTCTCTAAAGGAGAGCGCAGACCCTCTACAGAGAAAACCCACTTCGGCAGCTTGTATCCGCCTTAGATGAGTGTAGATCGACCAGTAAATCAAGAACTTGGATTTTTGGCTCAGCTCTCCCACAGGGCTCCCCGAGGGTCAAATGCCTTCTCCACGTCCACAAAACACATGTAGACCGGTTGGGCGAACTCCCATGCACCCTCCAGGAGGGTGTAGAGCTGGTCCAGTGTTCCACGACCAGGACGAAAAACACACTGCTCTTCCTGAATCCGAGGTTCGACTATCTGACGGGCCCTCCACTCCAGGACCCCTGAATTGATCATTTTTCTTTTTATGCTTAATTATTTTTACTGACTTCCTCTTGACATTTTTGAATGAACTCTCATTTGAAACAAAAAAAAAAAACAGTAATTTTTAAATTGTTTGAAAAACATGCATAATGAAGTAAATATAAATCAAAATTGTCCCAACAAAGGCAAAAATCTTCATTCTTCAAAAGGATTTTGTTTTACTTCTTCTGACCATGTTCCCAAAAGTATTTACTCCTCCCTACAGCAATTTAAATTCATGTGGGTCATGTACAGTGAATTTCAGCAGGAAACACTTTCAGTTGTTGACAAGTTCTGCTAATCCCACTCATTTGCCTTTGCCGCTCCATTAAATCTCTTCCTGGTTGTATTGTTAGAAGGTTGGGCAGATAGATGTTGGAGTAGAGGATATGATCAATGAGCGATGGAAGAGATGATCTGAATTTCCTCCTATCTCAGCATCCATAAAGCTTTTTTTTTTTTTACACTTCTTTGGAATTTGGGGTCATAGTTCAAATTTATTTTAGAGTAGATGCTCCAAGTAATAAAAACAAAAAATATTAACAAAGATTATAAAACTAATTTCTCCAACAGGCTGCCAACATTACCCGATAAATATTACATTTTAATAGATGGATATGCATTTAGTAACTAGTTAACAAACCATTGATAAATAATGAAATACATTTCCCAGAATACAACTCACCTCAACTTCCAGAGAACGTGCTCCAGCATGTCGTTACAATATGGAGGTTTAAAATTAAAAACTAAAACTGCGCTATGATCTTGGAGGTCGTATTACCAAGTAGAAATATTTCTCAAGTTATCTGGAATAAGTATTTCTAACTCCTTAACCCTCAACAGTTAGAAAAACTCACTTTTGCCGTTGCTGTTGTCGCCGCTTGAGCGGGAACAACAATTTCTTTAGCTGGAGCTTCCGTCTCCTTTTCCACTTTCACCTTTTCCCTGCCGCTGCTGCCATCCTCTCCCGGTAGAGAGTCGAGCTTGGTCTGCTTGCGGGATGAACCGCAGCTCCAGATGAAATAAGCGACTCCGCCTGCAAGAACGGCGGAGGCGCCGAGGATTCCGGCGTTCCTCAGACCGGGCATGACGCTCAACTGTCGGCTTAACCGCTGCGGAGTGGGCGCCGGTTACCGTGAGAAGAAGACATTATCTAAATAACAAAAAAAAAAAAAAAAAACGGAGTTGGTCTGTGCTACTCAATGCGACACTTCTCTTCAACAAGTGGATTAAGTCACAGGAAGCTCCGGATGAACTTCTCCATGCCATATATCCGGGTGAAACGGCTTGTTGATGCAGTTTCAAGATGTGACCGCCAGGTGGAGCAAATGTGTTTACAGATGAAGTAAAACAACAGAGGCCGCTGCTGCTGTTCCTGATTTGAGATACAATTATGTTGAAACAGTGCATAAGCTTGTAATAAATCCGTTAATACATTTCTGGCGTTTAAAAAAATCCAGATAAGATTCATAATCCTGTGACTCAGAATTTTTTAGTTTAACATCTAGCCATCAAGTTCTTAAATGTTTAAGGTTGTTTAACAGTCATTTTCCCCATTGATCCATTTTTTTGCAGCCAATTTTGCTCAATTGAAGAGTAAACAGCTTGGTTCATAGATTTGCAACTTATTAACCTTGTTTTATTTACTTATAAAAATCAACGCAAAGCCTTTAACTTGTCACTCAATGTTTCATCAACAATTCTTAATAGTATTTAGCAACAAAAAAAAAAAAATCAAAGTGCTACAAACTTTCTTAAAGTATTCCTTGAAAACTAACAGAACAGTTTTAGAGTTCAGGGTTATCCCGCCTCCTCCTTCACTTTGTACTCTGTGCCCACTGCAGCCTGGCTCATCTTCCTCAGAGGAACCCCATGTTGCTGCTCAGGGGTGCTCAGCAGCCAGATCTTTGTGTTGCTTTTCTCGTCCGTCCTTCCCAGGTTCTGCCAGGTTCGGGCCCTCAGAGAGGTATGCGTCTTTCTGCTTGGAGGTTTCTGGACCTGCTCCCCATCTGAACTGGAAGAGTCCACCTTCTCCACTTCTCTGTGTCTCCTGGACTTGGATGTGGCATGGACATGGCTGTAGCTCTTCTGCTTGATAGAGGAGAGAAGCCTGGCTCTGCTGCTGCAGTCTTCCTCCGGATCTTTATGGACTTCACCTCCAACATTTTTCTCTTTGGGTGAAGCACTCTGCTGCTGCCAGGAGAAGAACTCATTCATACACTGTTTTAGGCGGGAAGTGAAGTCCGGATGAGTCATACTGACATCAACACGGACTTGCATGGCCTCCTTCAGCTTCTCATAGTGACTCTGGATCTCGGCCATTTCTTCCCAGATCTCTGCCGAGCGGAGCTCCTGCAAGGCCGACGCTTTGCAGAGGAACTCCTTGCATTGAACTTCCGGTTTAGTCTTCTGCTTCTGGAAGGTCAGAAAATGCGGCATGGCCGTGTAGTGGAAAGCTTGAGTCGCAGCAAGCTTGTGATAGATGTAGAGAACATCATGATGCTCTGCCTCCTCAGACTCCGTGAGAAACCTCTGAACGTGGATCCAATCCTTCAGAGCCAGCCTGATCTGGGCGGGTGAGGAGGCCGGCTGCGTGTGGTAGAAGGAGAACATCAGATACAAACCTCCCACCCGGATATGGAAGCTGTGTGGAGGCAAGAAGTACTTCACAGCTGTGGCCAGAGCGACCCGGCAGAACCTCTTCATCTCAGAGTTTTTGGTGGTACCGAGGAAGACGTCGGAAAACTTCATGTCCCTCCAGATGGCCGAGAAAACGCCATACCTGACCGAGCCCGTGCACTGGAAGCGGGACAGCAGCTCCTCCACGTCCTCGGTCAGCGGTTCGTGGAAGAAATCCGTGTAGAAAGATGGCATCGTGTCCAGAGAAACTCCACGACACAAGTCAAACCAGTCACCTGGTCCAACTAATGAGGCAGGTGTTTCTTATTAGAGGAGAGGAAAGGAGTCACATGACTTGGACTCGACTCATTAAAATCAAGACTTGACTTGAAGCTGTTTACTTGAAAAGACTTGATATTTTACTCAAAGTCTTACAATTTAAAACACATTATTTTTAAAGTGGCCCCATTAATCAATTCCACTCATTCCGCGTCAACAAGCGCAGACCGTCCCTGTTTTTTCTGTGTACGTCATCTGCAGCATAACCAATCAAATTAACAGGATTTAAAAATAACCAGACGAAAAATCAAAGCAGATATGCTACTGTTGAGTAATTTCTTTTTGGTCTGTCAATCATGAAATATCCAACTAAACACGGAGTGAAACATGCAAAACCTGCAAGACCAGGATCTCAGATCAACTTCCAACTGGGCGGCATTTGAAGTTGCACAAAGAGGTAAAGCTATAGTTTTCTTCATTGTCTCTATTTGGAAGTGTTTAGGTTGATTGAACCTGATAAGTTTTTCAAAATCAATTTGATGTAATATGTATGATCTGAGACAGAGCTCAGGGTTCCCCTTCTCTGTTAGCCATAGTCATAAAAGTATTTCACTATGTAAAATAAATTTAGTTTCACGTTTTAAAGTGAGAAAATTGTAACTTTTTTCATGTTTTTTAAAAATATAAAGTTGTATATGAATGCATTTCTGGAGGAAAACAAAAATGTTTAAAACAAAAGCAAACAGACTCTTCGTTCAGAGATTTATTAAGACTTAACAAAATGGACGCCTGTTGGGCCAAAATAGTCATGTTTTAGCATGCAAGTGAATGATTAGTTATTATCCACTGCAACACTTTAAAAAAACAAAACATGCTTCCCTGCAGCAGAGTGAATTTGAAGAGATACATGAAGAAACAAATTGTGTGTGTGAAATCGCTAAGAATAACAGTGAAATAAAAACCACAGCTTTTTGTGTGGAAATAAATCTTTCTTTGAGCTTCCAGACATTAAATGGCTCTTAGTAATAGTTAAAAACAAACAAAAAAAAACAGCAAAAACAATTTTACGGTTATCAAAGTGACAGTTAAGGTCCATTCTGACTTTTTCTGAAGCTGTAAAATACAGTTCATCTTTCTTACAGGGTTAGAAAAATACCATCCATTGCAGTCAATGCAAATATACAGTTCTGCTGTTTGTAGTTTACTTGTTCTGAGCTAAACAAAAGCATAAACACTGTTTCCAAACAATAAAAAGCATTTTTACTGAGTGTCCTTTAATTACTCACTGTAATTTCATCATCTATCATCAAAATAAGATACAGCTGCAGGAGAGCAAAGAGCAAGTTTTGGTTGCACATCTGGATAAATTACCAGAAAAGAGGGGGAAAAAAAACTAAATAGCTTGAAATGAAAACCTCCAGACATCTCTCTGTTGTTCGCAAACATCAATACCAGCCTCCTTTGCCGCCCTTCTTCTTCTTCTGTGGTGCCTTTTTGCGTGTGGCTCCAGATGAAGGCTTCTGCTGTCGTGGAGGGACCACGCCGCTGCCGCTGGGGGCTGTGGACGAGCCGGTCGCCGACCCGGGTCTGGGAGATGTCGGGGGGCTAGTGGCGGTTTTACTGGCATCACTGGAAAAAAAAAGAAGATCCGCACTGTGGTCAGACAGAGGTCACACAGACTGAAAGGTCTGACCTCCAGACGGCCAACAGGATTAGTGGCTTTGCACTGTAATCTAAGGTTCAGCACCTCAGATTAGTTCTGCTTTAGGTAACCTTTTAATGAAAAGCACCAAAAGCCCTTAAATGTTCCAAAACAAAGCAAATCAAAAAGACACTGAACATGCAGACAGGAGGGTAAAAGTAAAAATATTTTCGATTTTTTTGTTTATATAAGTTTTAAGGTGTGGATAACTTCTAGATTAACTTACCTGAAATGATTTATTTAATGATAATTTCTTATTTAGTGTAAGAAGATTCAGACCAGAGCTACATTATAAAAGGTCTAAACAGCAGACAGAACCTCCAGGAGTTCTGCTTCTGTTTTATAAAACGGTATGCAGGTTCATTCACTCACAGCTCGGCTGAAGCTGCTGCTGTCGTTCCCTGTGTGCCTTTTCCTATCGCCTCCTTCTTCTTCCCCTTCTTCTTGCCTCTGTAGTAGGAGCGCTCCCTCATCGGAAGCCACCTCTCCGGGTCTGCCGTCGCTTTGGGATCGTAATTTTTCGGAAGTTTGCCTAAAAGAAAACAAAAAACAAAAAAAAAAATAATGTGGGATCGGTTCTGTCTTCAAAAGAAGTGGGAAACATGGATATCAGCATACCTTTCTTCTTTTTCTTCTTCTTTTTGACCTCACCTTGGCTGAAAGAAAAATAAATGATCAGTATTTACAGATTATTACAAATCAAGAATTACTCTTTGATGTAAAAACTTTACCCAATTTCCTTGGGAAGGCTTTCTCCGACCACTTTGCCAGCTTTTTTCCTGACGTAAGTGGCGCCGTGAGAGTTCTCCAGTTCGTCCACGTCCACGTTGAAGGACATGGTGTCTGCAGATGGCAGGTGCTTGCTCAGACTGGAGACAAACGTTAAAGACGCTCAACAAACCTGTGCTGCAGTGGCTCACTGCAAACCTCAACAAAAACCTTCAGCTTGTTTGACTTGTAACCAGTAAAATTCAAGCACTTTCCAAAACTTGAAAATGGCGAGTTTAATTTCAAGGATTTCAAGCACTGGTACAAATCTTCTACTGTAATCATCATTCCAATGTTTTAATAACTTGTTTCTTTATACTTCTCTACAGCTAGAAAAAATTTAGTACTGACAGAAAAAACAGAAAATTATTATCTTAAGCAGCAAAAACCCATGAATGCTTGATTTTTGTTGTTTACAACATCAGTAAACACGAGTGAAATAACTTTCAAAGGATACGATTTGGCTTTGTCCGTATCCACCAGAGAATAAGCAGAGATCAGTTGTGCCAGCGTGTGAACGTCGTTTGTGTTTTGCCTGTGTTGAAAAGAAGAAACTGTAAGTTTTGTAGCTGTAAAAAACTTACATCTGGAAGTGTTTCTGCAGGACTCACTTCCACAGTTGCTCCAGGTCACTGATGGCTTCTTTTTTACGTCCGTGCTTCAGTTTGAAGTTTGCAGCTTCTCGCACCAGAGCCAGATGTGCAGCAGATCCGGGCTGCGAAGAAGAAGAAGAAAGTCTGCTGAGACTTCTATAAAGCCACTTTACTGTAAACCAACTCAAACATCAAATATCTACAGCCTCCTTCAACATTATCGGCTCACAATCAGAATTTATTTTATTACATTGGGCACGAAGGAAAGTACCGTGAAATTTAAAAAACAGCAACTCTCAAAGGCAAATTAAATAATTGAATAAAATAACTATAAATAAATATATCTCAAAATATAAAAAGTATAGTGGTAACACACAGAAACAACTGGGACATTAAGGGAGAAAAATACTGGGAAAAATGTGGAAAAGCCTCAAACAATTTTATTGTGTATTGCAGAGGCATAAAATCACCCTGAAAACAGGACAGAAATTCAACCTTTAATATTTTTTACATTGAATAAATTCAAATTTTATGGAATAAATGTTTTAGAAATACCAAAGACACCATTATTAGTGGTACTCCTACTGTTCATACTTAACAGTGTTTTGATTAAAAAAAGTATTAGTTCCACTGGGAAATTTTTCCACTTACAACATGAGGGATATATCTTCTTATCATACTTTTTTAATCAATATTAAGGAATTATTAATTACTTAAAACAAGCTCCTATATGTTGCTGAAATGTAATTTTTTCCCATTTAAAGAGTAGTAGGGTATCTGTATTAGAGACTAGATGAAAATACTTAGTAAGGTTGTGTTTTTGGTGTTGTTTCCAGGCAACATTAAGGAAACAAAGCTAAAAGCCCTACTAACCTGTTCAGCTTGATAATACTCTATAGCTTGCTTGAAAACGTCGATAGCGCTGTCGATATCCTCTTCATGGGAGTACATGGTTACAAGAGCTGAAACCTACAACAATAAACACATTTCAAGTAAAATACAAAACTACCAGATCACTTTGATTTTACAGAAACCTTTAATAATCTAGCAGCCCCAAAAAGAGTAAGTATTTAATATTCTCACCATTCCTGCTTTGTGCTTGAACTCTTCAATGGATCTGAGGACGTCACAGGCTTTTGTAACGTGACCTGAACAGTAAAAACATTAAAAACGGGTTTACTTTGGTGGTTTGTGTTCTTGCTGTGAGTTAAATACATTAAAGCTGAATGACTACCATACCTTTGTTTAACTCATAAATGTAAAATAAAAGGAAATTTTGTCTGGAGCGGGTCAGTACCTTGTACTAAATACAGTTGTGCCATTGTTAGTTTAATGCCAGATGCGCTTTCTGGGTTTTGCTCTGAGAATTGCTGCAAAAAAACAAACAAACAATAAAGATTTAAATCAGTGATCCTCAAACCAGAGTAGATATTTCCAGGAACAGTAGAAAAAGTAGAAAAAGAATTGCAGTCATCTTAATGTTTCCACATGAGATTATCACATGTTCTAGTGCTAAATTATTTCCACATTTAGCAAAAATAAATAAGATTTATACTCATCATTAATGAAGGCAAAAAAAAAAGTAGTTTTATGAAATGTCTGTAGTTGCTTGATTTTAGTGGGATCTGAATAATGAATTATCAGACATGTATTCAATTCATTATTATACAGGATTTTCATCAACTAATGATCTGTTAAATGATACTTTGTTGCATCAACCTGTCCAGAGAAAACAGTGGAAACGAGTATTTTTATGCCGTTTGGGGTTGAACATATTTACAAACAAAGAAGTTTTTTTCATTATCTTAAATATAAAAATACATATTTTATCTTGTTTTGACTTAATTTCTGCTCTGACAGTGGTGTTTTTTCAGCAAACTTCCTTCTTTGAGTCTATATACTAAATTAGTTTACAATTATTTCAATAACTGATTCATCATTAATCGTTTCAGGCTTACCATTGATCAGAATAGTAGGCAGCATTTCATGTTGCAACATTTCATCCAGACGTGACGGATGTGAATCAGGATGCTCACCTGCAAGAGCTCCACCGCCCTGCTGTGCTGCTTCTCCCTACACAGCTGAGCCGCCTGGATGAGGACGGGTCGAGGGTGGCCTGGGTTCTGAGACTGAAGACTGGATGAGAGTTTCCTGCACTGGTCGGCCTGTTTGCATCCAGACCACAAAGCCAAACCGGATTACAACAGATCCATAAAATGCAGAAGAAATGGATAAAATCAGAGCATTTTTCTCACCTGATTAGTGTACATGGCCAGCAGCGCTTTGTTGAACTCGATGGCCTGCAGCTGCTTCTTTGCCAATTTGTATTCCACACCTTCTGCGTTTGTGAGCTTCACTTTTTTCTTTGAGTCGAACACGTTTTGGTCCTGAAAGAACAGAAAGGGAGTCATTATCAGGCGTTTTTAGTTGAGGAGGTTTCACTTTAGGAGGCGAGCACTATCCCTACCTTATTGATTGTGATGATGTTGTTGGCCGTCACAGCCAGAAGCCCGACATCAGAAGGTCTGGAACCAGATCAGATTACCGCGGATCAGCCATTCAAGAAGTTAAAACGAGAAATACTTTAAAATGAGCTGATCTGAAGTGGTCATGTTCTGAAAAATCATCTTCATATTAGTCATTTTTATTGACAAGTTGCTGATTCAGGTCGGCTGAATGAACGCCATTAGGATAAAACTTAATTAGCTGTTGAGCTTTTATGTTTCTAAACAGAACCGCATAAAGTGAGTTTTTAAACCCACATCAGACTCCGTTTTGACCATTTCTCTTTCATTCTGTTGGGGATGCCACCTTGTTTCTGGGGCCGCTTAAGGATGACCAGCGGTGCCCTCTGCTGGATGGCGGCCAAACTACAACACTGAAATAAGGTATAATTGACTGGAACTAAATTTAATCAAATAAATATCCCAAGTTAAAATATTTTTCACCCTGTTATCATTTCCTTAACATGTCTTGAGCAAAGTCTGGACTCACTTGAGCTTGATGACCTGGTTGTAGAGCTGCAAAGCCTCATCTGTTCGTCCCTGCAGCTGCATGATGTATGCCATCTGAGAATGGATTACCGCCAGCTCTGACTCGATGTCTTCCTCAGTCACGTCCTGAAATAGACAGACAAATGACAGCTGTCCGTTGGCAAATTAAATGATCTAAACACAAAAACAATAGCTGATTTTAAGTCAAATGCCTCGAAAGCAAATGATCAAATGAATTCTAAATTTTACAAATAATATAAATATTGTAGTAGTCCTGATTGTACAGTTATTAAACAGAACAAGGTTTTAAAGTTAGCTCAAAAAGTTTTAGTTATAACATTCTGAGGCTGTAAAATGATTAGAGAGAGGTTTATTTTATTAACTTCCAGTTTAAACTCGCGTTTCACATTCTAAACACCTGTAAAAAAAAGCTTAATTTTATTTTACTTATTTCTGTCCTGTTGGATATGGAACACTTTAAATATAATTAATTTATAGTTTGATAGAACAAATCTTTGTGTGCAACTTATTTTGTGATTGTGGAATAAATACAAAACTTCAGTGTAAGAAAATATATACAAATATATATGAATGAGCTTCTTGGAGGAATCTGATTTAAAATTACATGAAACAATGAATTAATAACAGAAATGAAGGAATAAAGCTGGTTGAAGCAAATTTGTCCACATTGGCAAATGATTTCTAATTAATGGAAATATTGTTTGCAACGATTGACATTTGCTTTTGTTTTGATAAATTTCTATATCAAAATCAAATGTTTGGTCACATGATCTGTACTGAAAGGAATTAATTGGGTAAAAATCTCCAATAAGGAATTAAAGTCTGGACATCTTTTATTTGAGCAAATAGTTTCTCTGTGCAATTATCTGAAAAATATTTTATATATTTGCAAAAACAAACATTATTAATTTACAATACATGATATGCCCTCTTATGTACTTTTGGTATAATAAACTCTTCCAGAAAAATGAGCAATAGCGCTCATAACCTTCTCAAACCTGTTATTTTCTCAATAATTCACAACTTTACAAACTTACAGGATAACAGGCATTTATAGCATCTAGAATTATTTTTTTTGTAAACAAAATAAAAGCAATAACTTACAGAATCCTCTGCCAATGAGACCCTACAAAGTTCTGCCAAAATCAGAAAAATATTAACGTGTTAATATCAAACACTTGATTTAAAGATGAATGAAAACGTAGAAGTTCGACAAGGTGAGTAATGATAAACATGCTGACCTTCTGCTTGCCGTAGTGTGTTGAAGGCCTCCGTCAGCTGTCCTTGACCAATCAGAGTGCAGGCAGTGTTGTAACAGAGCTCATATGTCGACTCAGAAAGTCCCAGATCCTCCTACAAAGAAAAAAAGATTGACTAGATCAGTTTTTTAAAAAGAACAATAATAAAAATCACACTCATGCAATTTAAAGTTCTGATCTCAGCAACAACACTCAGTTTATTGTGAATTTTTGGGTGTTTAATTTAGTTCTGACCATTGATGAGCATTTAGTGTTCAGCTTTTATCACAGATAAATGAATATAAAACAAATAATAAGTTTATTCACTCAATTTTACAAATTTCATAAATAATTTACAAATTCACTATCTTACAACAATGCTCCAGTGAGCAGAAAAAAGAAAAGTTTTGCATGAGCCCTTTCTCAATATTTACAAAATAAAATTTCACATTAAGTTAACAATATAAGTTGCAAACCGTATATCATTCCCTCCATTGTTGACTCAAAAGTTTATAAGACCTTATTATTTTTTCTTATAAAGTGTTTTGAATTGGCTCATAGTACAGCATTTGTTCAACTTCTCATTCAAACTATTCCATAATTTCACTCCACTACATAATTGTTTTAAGGTAGTACACACAGTTTTATTTTTCAAATCATACCTCCTCTTATTTCTGTCATTTGAGTTTAAGACAAATAACTTCTGTAAATGAATTGGCAACAATCTCTTTAACCAAATCTCTTAGTTTCAAGATATTTGATTGAATAAACAACAGATATGTTCTCCATTATTCACTTTATATAGCATTCTCATAGCTTTGTCTTGTGTCACAAACACAATAAAACATAAATAAAATATAAACTGAGAAAAGAAAGCTGAACTAATCAAATATGAAAAAAAGTTTCTAAAAATATTGAACCCATCAAAAATGTGATCTTTGTATGTGTTTGAGCATTACCATCGGCGCCTTCTCCCACTGACTCATCGCAGCCACGACTGCAGCCAGGTTGGTCTTTCTCTCCTCCTCATATTCATCCTGAGAGTTTCTGATCAGGTTTGTGTAGATAGTCTTGCACTCATCGTAGCGCTCCAGTCTGTACAGCTACACAAAGAGAAGAGCTCAGATCATCTGACACACTAATAGCATCTGAACAGGAAAAATGAAGCCACAGTGTACCAGGAAAAGTCATTACACTCAACAATAAAAGCTTACTCTCTGTCTCCAGGACACCATTACTGAGATTTAGTAGAAAGTCAAACCAGAACATTAGTGAGTGTAATTTTGTGTATTTATAATGATGCATATCAGAAATACAAACTACATGAACAATAATAAGTACAATTTTCTCCTAAAAAGACAACAGTAGAAATATTAAACAGTCTCACCACTTGACCATAAAGTTCCTTCAGCTTGTCTGTCTGGTCAGGAGCATTTTCAATGGTCTTCAATGCACTTTCCACTCTGTTCAGCCGATACTCACAGTACGCCTTCTCAAATACAACCTCACTGATATATAAAAGAAAAAGAAAAAAGGGAGACAATTACACTTCCCAGATTCAAAATCTCAATTTAAATACCCATTTTAATCAAACAGTTTCTTTTTTTGTTCCACAAACTGAAGGTTTTAGTGATTATTTTTTTTAAGTATCACAAAACAATTCTTTTTATTAATTGCTATGAACCGATTATTGAAATAATCGCCAACAAATGCAGTAATTAATTAATCATTAAATGGAGCACCCAGACTCAGAAAAGTAAATTTGCTGAAATTACATTATCAGAGCAATAATTAAGCCAAAACTGTACAAAATATATTTATATTTTGCTCTTAAGATATAAAACAAACCCTGTCTGTAAATATATTATGCTCCTCAAGTGACATGGTTCAAATTATGCATGAGAAAGATCTCAGATTAAGTACCTTTTGCTATCAAATTATTAATCAGTTAATTGAAAATATATTCCACAGATTAGTCCTACACTGTACTGATGTTGAGAACAGTGGGATGAGCGTTTCATGTTGAAGTATTTTTAACTGGAGCTATAAAAGGACAAGTGTGGAAAAAAACAAATTTTTATTCCGTTTAAATTAATATAATATTTATTTGCATTTTTTATTGTATTTCTAATATTGTATAAAACAGGCTTAAGTGTTTAGATGAAAAATCTGCAGGATGTGCCAATACATTTTTAAATCAATAGAACACTAAAACAATTGTTAGTTGCAGCCCCATGTGAAACAAAAACAATTTAATATTTTGTTAGTTGTTTACCTCCCAAGCACTTTGGTGTGAGTGTTCATGACGTTCAGAGCCTCCTTGAAGCTCCCATTCTGAACAAGGCAAACAATTTTACAGTGAAGGGCTGTCACATCGTCCCTGTTCTCATGCAGAACTATAGCAGAGGCAGAGAAAAGAAAATAAGTTATTAAATAACTAGTGATGGACAGCTACGAACATTACATCACAACAACATAATATTACTATTCTGAAGACCTGATTAATAATTATAAGTGCACTAATCTTTCTATTTTTCAATTTATTTACTATTACGTGATATAAGAAGTATGTATTATATTGATGCAATGCAGTATCACTTGTTTTTTGCTACTTATTCAAAACAACAAAATGTCAGTGTTGAATATGCATATGTGTGTTTATTATTTTAGTTTTTACAGATCCGACTTTGACTTGAAATCAAAGTTGACGTGGTAATGAACTCTTAGCTCCACAGCAGGTCAGGGTAGGGACACGTCATTGGTCAGAATACACCGGTGCAAAATCTAGTGAGAAAATTGAACTCACCAGTGACCTGACATGATACACAACACACCTTCCTCGTCTGTTTTATAAACTAACACACTGAGGTTATCAAACAACAAAAAATAAAAAGCTGTGTCTCTCTTTACAGAGTTGACAGATTTAGCTTAGCAACATGCTAATAAGGAACAATGATCCCCAGTACAGTATGTCGCTAACAGCGACCGCGGCTCGGGTTTTAAAGACGGCCCTGTCAGGAATCGACACTTACTCTTAGAAAGCGCCTTCAGAGCTCGCGTGTAGTCGCCATTCTGTCCGCAGCGGTTCACTTCGGTCCACAGCGAAGCCACGGACACCCCTCCACTCGCCATCTTTGCTGAATGGACCGACAAGGTAGGCGGAAGTATAATGTGTTGCTTCCGGGCTAGAAAGCAAGTATTTAAAAAAAATAAATAAAATTACATTTACACATTAAAGAACGAACATAATACATCCCTGATATTTGAAGCAGGTTCATTTTGGTGAAGCAAATAGCATTTTTCTTCAACATTTTTTATTTGAAATTGTCGCAGTCACCTGACGCCTTCATAGCCACCGATTAAAATGGGATTACACATTTCAGAATGTGAAAACAGACAGCAGGCCGAGCTGTCTTTCAAACAGGGAGTTCCAAATGTGAACTTTTAATGTTCAGCTCTTGACTCAAGAGGCAGAACAAAAAGGCTTGTTTAAACAACGAGCCTTTGAGTTTAAACACTGTCATAAACATGAGATAACATTACACTGTGTCATGACAGTCTTATTCACAACAAAAGCTAACTACGTAGAGCTGGCATATCATATCACATTAAAGTTTGTAGTCACAATGTAGAAAAAATATATGAATAAGAACAAAAGGTAAATAGTTTTTCAACACATTGTATAATTAGTGAATTCCAGTCAGGTGCAGGTGTTTGCACTTTTAAATTACTTTAAAAAATTACAGTAACTCAGTGAAGCTACTCAAGCAAAATTAAAAAAGTACAGTGCAGTTTAACTACTGCTACAAGTATTTTCTCCCCAAAGTTACTACCTATGTGTAATAATATATTTGTATTTAAATTAAATTTAATATGCGTGAGATACATAAGACAAATGTGTAATTGTGGACTTAAGTGTGCTACTGGACCTTGTTAGACTGAATATTTCTTTAAAAAGTGTAGTTACATTTACGAATGAAGAGGTCGATCCGCTAGAGTGAAAATAAAATTATGTGAAAATGGAAAATTCCGATTGTAACAGTAACACGCGAAAGCCCCATATTCGGAACTCCTCATCCGTAGAGGAGGGGAGGAGAGGGAGGTGAAGAAGAGGGGGTACTGTTGTCATCCGTCAGGGCAGTGTGTCGAGCTTTTGTCCAGGAGAAATGGCCGGGATCAAAGGTATAAAAAACGTCCCAGCTTTCCTTGACGATTCTTTTTTATTTAAATGGAAGCGGCTTTAAAATGCGCAGGAGAAGAGTGATGCGTTTAAAACAGCCATCCAGCTAACAGAGGGTGAATATTAGCAACGGTCCCGCCGTTCACTGAATCTAGCTGAATCACCCGCAGTGCTTTTAAGCGTCTGTTTTTCAGCTTCCATGGTTGTTAATATATAGTAAATAACGTGTAACATCGCAGTTAATGTCGCTCTTGTTAGCCCCGTGTTTTTCCCTGAGCTGCTCTTGTTGCTAATTTCGTTGCTCGGATTAACGGCTGTTGTTAGCCAGCAGCTCCTAATAGCAAGGCAAGCCGCTCCACGTGAAATCAGCCGGACCATCACATGATAAGCCTCGGTCCTCAGCCGGTTCTGTGGTGGTACTGTGACGCTAACTGAGTCTGAAATTCTCTGCCTCTCTTACAGCTCTCATCAGCCTCTCTTTCGGAGGGGCCATCGGCCTCATGTTCCTCATGCTTGGATGTGCCCTACCAGTATATGAGTGAGTACAACCATCACACACTGTTAGGATGCATTGAAATCAATGTGTGATCCCAGTGCAGCCTTTAACGAGGGTCAGGGTTCATACGCAGCCTGGAAAAGTATTGATTTTGTTAGGGTGACCAGATTTTGATTTCCAAGTGAAGTAGCAACAGTCCTGAAAACACTTCAATCCTACTCTGTTTACTTAATTAGACTTTTGATTGTTGCATATTTAAAGTGTTCCTTCTGTATGTGGTTAGAAAAAATACTTAAATACATTTCACAAGTCAAAAAATCACTATAAGATATCTTGATATAAATGATAATAGAAATAATGCATTAGAAAAGTAATATGTAACAATAGGTAACTTTTTCAGTCATACGCAACAAAATTTACGCACAAAAAATTATCTGTAATAATATGATATCACACAGTCAATCAATCAGTTCAATAGATGAACTCTCACGCAATTGTTTTATAGTTTTTGTGGAAATGTCCTCCGGATGCATTTAGAGGACATTTAGTCTCAAAATTTTGATTTCACATTTTCCATGTCTGAATGGACAAATATATTTATGTCCAGACTATTCACTATTCCATTGTCTAAAAGTTTTGTCCTTCCTTTATGCAATTCTTCCTCCATTAAAGCCTTCTTTGTTTCCTTCCTATAATCCTACCTTTCTTCCTTCTTTGTGTCCTCTTAATTCTTCCTTTCTCATGTCTCTGTTCTTCACTCCCTCATTGCATTTTCTCTTTCCTGTCTCTCTTCCTCATCGCTTTGCTTCTGTCCCTCCTTTTGTTTTTCCATTAGTTTTCAGTCTTTCTTCTTTCTTTCCTTTGTACATTCTTTCAATCTCTCTTCTATCCTGTCTGCCGTTGTTTCTTTTTTGTCTTTTCCATATCTTACTTGTGTTCTTCATTCTTTCCTTAATTTCTTTCTCCTTTCTGATTCTCTTTGTTCTGATATTTGTTTTTCCATTGTTTCTACCTTTATCCTTTCTTGTTCTGCTTCCCTTTTTTCTGTCCTTTTATATTTCCTTCCTTCTGTCTATCAGTCCTTCCCTTCCTTTTGTCTTTTTTGCTAATCATCTCTTCTTTCATTCTGGTTTTTGCTGTGCTATATGCAAAATCTGCACACTCTGAAAACATGTGCCACAAACTAATTATGAATGTTGGTATTTCATATTTTAAAGTGATCATAAAGGACTAAAAAGTCTCGAAAATTGAGTTTACAGGAAAAATGGGCAGAAGCCCTGGAGGTTGCAGTTCCAAGGACAGATCACAGAACACATTTTTAAAGATGTTCCTGCAATAAAGCATTTACTGCAGATCTGTGCAATATTATAAATAGACGCACATCTCAGTAATTCAATCTGTTTGCTGTTTGCTAGAGAATAATAAGAAAAAGCCTTTCTCTTTTCATCTAGCAGTAGTAGAAGGGTGGACTTGAGGATTTTCTTTTTTTTTTTCTGAAGAGTTTTTGCGGTGCTAGTGGGTCGTATTTTTGATAGAAGGCAGACAGGAAAGAGGGCGAGGAGAGGGGGAAGACATGCAGCAAGGGTCACCAGCACCGGGAGTTGAACCCGCAATGTCCGCGTCGAAGACAGGGGCCTCCAAGCGTGGGAAGTGCTAACCCCCTGCGCCACCACAGCACACCCCGACTTGAGGATTTTCAGCAAGCTGTCCCGACATGATCTGGATAGCAAACCAAACTTGACGTCTGATTCTGAGAAATAGTTACACAAAACATGTACTGATGAAACTCTTATCAACACTCCATTTCTTAACAGAGGAAGTTAAAATATACTAATGAGGGCAAAATCCTGGTAATTCAATCTCTGACCTGCATCACCACAACGTGTGTATTTATGTCTCCTTCATTTGTCCCGCTTCCTTTTTTTATGCAGCAAATACTGGCCTTTGTTCCTCCTCTTCTTCTACATCCTCTCGCCCATCCCTTACTGCATCTCGCGGCGGGTGGTTGATGACACAGACTCTGCCAGCAACGCCTGCAAAGAGCTGGCCATCTTCCTCACGACGGGCATCGTCATCTCAGCCTTTGGCCTGCCCATTGTTTTTGCTAGAGCTGAAGTGGTAAGTCATGAAGACTTAGTTGTTACTAAATGTTTTTATGTTGGTTTTCTTCCAGAGATAAACCTTACAGGTGACCTGTTGTGCTTATTTGATAATGGGCTACACAAAACATGTTCATTACATTTTTTGTACAAAATAAGTCTTTGACAGTGAGATTTTTGTCTGTTCACTTCTGTCTATTTTTTAAGGATTTTAGTTGATACAGCGATACAAAGTACAAATAGTAAAGTGGAAAGAAAATGGTTCTCAACATAATTTTAAAGATGACCTATTATGCTTTCTTAAACAGGTTAGGATTAGTCTATGGGCTATAAAAGCATGTTCATTAATTTTAATGATTAAATCAGTTCTAGTTCCTTTCAGAAGGATCTATAAATGGCATCTTGTCACTTTGAAATCCAATAAGCTGCTGCTGGCCACGCCCCCAACTCAACATTTACACTTGCACATAAAAATGGATCCTAGCAGATATGCAATTATACAACCATGCAGAAGTAGAAAAGCAGAAGTAGAGCCTCCTGCGCAACCAATATGAACGCAACAAGTTGTTTTTGCATGGTAAGTCAACAACAAATCACTTGGTTGTACAGACCATACAGCGGTTAAAGTAGCTGACCAAATGTGCTGGAGCTCACCTTGGGTTTCAAGGTAACCCACTGGGCTTTGATGAGGCTTCTGAGTAACTGTGCAGTACCTGCTGA
This sequence comes from Poeciliopsis prolifica, assembly GCF_027474105.1. Classification (NCBI taxonomy): domain Eukaryota; kingdom Metazoa; phylum Chordata; class Actinopteri; order Cyprinodontiformes; family Poeciliidae; genus Poeciliopsis; species Poeciliopsis prolifica. Next base: position 14,562,912 of record NW_026562381.1, read on the forward strand.
TTTGTGACCTTACATTCTGAAGGTTTTTTACACGGCTCATTTTCCAGACACCAAAAAACAGCAACTTATTGCCAAAAACAAAAACCATCTGGGTGTCATTTAAGTTCTTGAAATGTTTATAGAAGCAGTGGAAACCAAATGGAACCATAAACTCTCCAAAATGTCAAATTTGCATTTAGTTCAGGTAGGCACTCCTCACATTAAAGTATTGGAAGTACAAAAATGTTCAAAGGGTGAATTTTGCATCGTAAATCCCTAAAATGTTTTTGTTGATACTTCTGTTTAGATGCTCTGCTGGTATGTCCTGAATTGTGAATGCGCTGGTTTTTTGCAGATCGCCTGGGGGGCGTGCGCGCTCGTGTCAACAGGTAATGTAGTCATCTTCGGGACCATCCTGGGCTTCTTCCTGGTCTTCGGCTCCAACGACGACTTCAGTTGGCAGCAGTGGTAAAACGGCCAAATGAAGGAGAGCGGCAGGGAAGGGGGACCTTAGTCTGAACTGTTTTTATTAGTATTACAATTATTATTATTATTAAAGTATTACTGTTTGGTTGTTGTTGTTATTCATATGATGACCACCCATCCATAGACTTACACCAGACCAGTGCAATACTTTTTTTTTAAACTACCTGCTCTATGTTGAACTGACACAAGAAGATGGAAAATACTGACTTGTACTATGATTTTATTTATAAAATTTTTTTTTTAGATTTTGCTCTCAAATAACGACAAGATTTCTTCATGTCGTTATTTGACCTACTGCTTGAGTCATAAAGAGCAACATGGCAAGTTGCCATTGGTATTGCCATTGGTATTAATGGGTGACATTTTGCTAAAATAGCGCAGATTTTGACATCTTCTGTAAATGTAAAGTGACCTACATTACGCTTCGACACTTGGTGAGAACCTGACTGTCAGGGCAGGAATTAATAATCAGCGTCTTTTGAAGAAGTTATATGTTGCTTATCCTTTTCTCTTGGGTTCAGGCTTGTATCTGCACAAATGTTCTCTCCTTCATTTGGCTCAGACACCAAGGAAAAAGAAAACAATACTCTTTTTTCTAATTGTCATGGAAAAACATTTCAGAGGATTGTTTTAATGCAATATGCAGGAATCAGCAGATATTCAGTAATGGCATTAAAGATAAAATAATGACTAACAATTCATTTCCCTACCTGCTGAACATTATGCTCGCAAACACACTCATTACTTTTGAAATCTGCCACATGTTTTGAAAGTCAACAGAAATTTTACATTTCATACTTTTTAGATATTAATTTATTCTGCCTCTAAAACATGACGACATATGACATTTAAACCTTTTTTGATTAGCAAATAGCACCAGGAGAAAGAACAGCAGGCTGGCATGCACCCAGACATCAGATTTTATTACCATCTTAGCATCAATTTGCTCTGATTATACTCTGTGTGGGACATCTGCACTGTAATGCCCAGAAAGCAAGAAAGGCTTGCTTTTTCAGCAGCTAGCTTGGCTTCAGGACAGCAGCACTGTTAGAAAGACCAACAGTCTTTAAACTTTGCAATCCGACTCCTTGATCGTATCAATGAACCAGCATATGTGTTAATTTAGTATATTTGCTTCGTTTCCATGATAAAAACTCCAGCACATTCACTGCTTTAACTCTGAAGGTTGTCTCTGAGGTTTATGACATTTTGCTCTAGCATGCAGCTTGCGGCTGTTAAACTGCTTTCGGATCTAAACATGGAGTTAAGCTGCAGCCTGAACACAGCTTTTCTCTGAGGGGAAGGTTTAGATCTTCAAGTTGCATCGATTATTTACCGTTCCTCATTTTGTGTCGAGCCCTGATGATGCCTCTTCCTCTGGCAGATTCCCAGACTTTTTGTCTCACAATCACAGATTGTGCTTCAGACTTAATACAATTTTTTCTAAAAATGTACACAATGTTCTTCGTAGCAACTCAAAATCACAAAATTACCACAAAAGTCAGACAATGTATGGAGGAGTTTCTGTTAAATAATAAAATTTTTAATTCCTCTGACCCCAACTTGACACTTCATAAAGTGTGTTCAGATTAAATAGATTTAAAATGTGCTGAATGATTTTAGTGGTCGCCAACATAATAGATCTGTCAGCAGATTTTAATTATTCTTTCTAAAAATTCTAAACGATCAGAAATTCTGAAATAGTTATCAGACTTAGAGATTTATATAGAACTAGTTAAAACAGCACAAAATCTAAAAACTGTAAAGATAAATATCAGTGTTAATTGTTCTTTGAGCTCGAATCTGTCAATTCAGATTTTGTTTCCTAAAACACATCAAAGAGAAAAGGTGTGCTGCAGTTTGGTCGATAATCATTTTGAAAACATCATAGTTGATGTTTTCAAAGTAATTTCTGGTTGTGGATTGAATCGTATGTTCCTAACATTCATCTGATGTTTTTTTTTTTATTTCTTAAAGTAAGATAACTGCATCAAATTTCATGGTGGTGATTGATGCATTTATTTAACAAAAATGGTCAAAGTTCTTAGTTTTACATAGAAAATCTATCACAGGAAAACTGTCTAATTTTTAATTGGCTGTCATTAAAATATATTAAAATGTTGACTGAAAGTTTTAAAGATGACTCCCTAAAAGTCAACCTCCAATAATCACAAATTCACCAAACATTCGGACTTCTGTCATTTAATTCTTAAGGCCAATGCCTTCCTCAGTAGGCTGAGGGAATAAAATTATAGCTTTTGTTTCTTATTCTGTGCAGAATGTTTTTTTATGCATACTGTCTGAAAAATATGAGATGGATGTGCTGCAGAAGTATAAAATATCTTTATTCCTATTCTTTCAGCCTCAAGTAAAATAACAAATTCCTCTATTCTTGCAGAGAATGTATTGGTTTTTAGATCGTCTCTTCTTGTCAGTAGATAAAAAACTGTTGCTGCATCGTTCCACTGTCTCTCTCTTCGGGGTTTTATTTGCGTTCTAAAACAACAGGGTTAAAATTTTCCTTGAGGTTAAATCTTTAATCATTGAGTTAAAGTAAATTTTAGCAACCAATCCACTTTTCTCAGATCAAATTAAGGAGAACATGAGTTTGTTTTACATAGTTTTTTTCTTAATTTTTTTTTATCAGAAATGCACTGATCAGGATTTTATTGACTGATAACAGTTTTTGTTTTCTTTTGTTCCAAACTGCCAATTCAAATTTTTGTACTGTAAAACCTCAAATGTGTAAGTTTTTATTTTATAATGAAAAGCTTTCATTGATAAACTTTTGACTAAATTAAAAACAAAGCGCATCAATGTTCACTGATGCATTTACAGATCCATAAAATTGGGATTTTTGATTCATTCAGTGAAGAAGGCCAGGATGAATCAACCAGTTTCAGTCAAAACTAGTTTTTACAGAAATCAAAATATGATTGACCAAAAACATTTAGGCTTCATTTTCAGAACTGCTAATTAAAATGTATTGCTTTTTTCAAAGGAATTGGTCATATTAAAAGCTTCACTTCACACAATCTTAATAGTTTCTCTTAAAAACATTCAATAAAAAAAAAAGCTGCTACTGACTTTTATGTGACTATAACAATGTTTGGTTGTATGCAAGTCCATCTGCTGGGCGACCTCCAGAGGTGTGAACATCTGTGTGTTTCCAGTTTTAAGCTCAATAAGTTAAATGTTCTCAAGTTTATTTTGTTTCATAGTCTGCTGTGAAAGCCCTTTGATGTGACAGAGGCTGGTGTGAAGTTCTGGGATGGGTTTCTGTGTTTCTCTGTTTGTTTCTGTTGCTCATAATGATGAGAGGATATTGTATTTATTTATTTTGTCGAGTCAACGTTTGGTTCCTTTTTTTTATCTACAACGCTTGTGTTGAAAGAACGACGGTCAGCATGGTGATTTCCTTTTCTCCTTTTTTATTTTTAATAAATGCCATTTTTGAACATCCGTTCTGTTGAATGACTAATAATGCGTCCAACTTTGCAGCATTTATTACTAAGAAATCTGAAAATCCGACTAAATATACCCTCCATCACACAAGATTTCAGATGCGCTACATTCAATCACATTTTGTGACACAGAAGGCTATAAGCATTTTCTGAAAGGATTTAGGAAAAGACTGATCAACAATTTTGATTTGCTCATTCTTTAATGGAATCTTAAAGGAAAAAGTCATTAGTTTACTGATATAGACACAGAAACTGGATAGCTGCCTAGTTTTCATGCTCTAACCACAGACTGCTTGCCATATTTTACCAAAGTTCATTACTTCGTTTAGAGGGATAGATTTTAGATTTCTTATTGTTTCAAAGCTTGTCATCAAAAATAATTTCTAAATCGCTACAGATACTTTGCAGCTGAGGCACCCATTCACATTTGAGACAGGTGTGTTGGAGCCTTTAGATGAGTGATATTAAACTTTACATTGCAAGAGTCAAGTGGCAATTATATTAAAAAGCCTATTAATTTCACCCAAAAAGGTACATGACAGTGAAACGTAAGCAATAGTAATGAAGTTAAGTTTCTCATTGAATGAGTTTTGTCTTCCTCTGCCTGCAGAAAGTAGGAATTACACAAGGCATTCAGCGTCAAATCCTTTCCAGACACTTTAAATTTTAAGTTATTGTGATTTCATGAATTTGTTAAACTTTATCAAACCAAAACTAAATTATGACTACAAATCTAAAACCTAACTACTCATGTAAATTGAAATAATGAACTTTTTATGCTGGTAAATGTAGTTTTTCTGTGAATATGCCACAGCCTATATGCAGAGATTCAGTTATGTAGCTTTATCAATAAATATAGATAAATATATTGCAAAGTTTGTGAACTTCACAAAAGAAAATTAAGAAATGTAGGGACCTAAAGCATCACATTCAAACAAATAAATAAGTTTTCTAATAAATATTTATGTTTTATGTTAAAATGTTGAAATAAATAAAAAAAAATCTATAAATATGTCCATAATCTGTTAAACACCTGGATGTAAAAAGTATATGTAATATGTGATCTTCTTATGTTAAAATCATGCATTATTTCAGTATTTGTTTTATTAATATTTTCTGTTTCCCCTCAAAATTATGTTTTATAAAAAATAATACACCTTTAAATAATTATGCATGGAGGCATTACTTTATTGCAGGTTTAATTTATTGCTTTTATATTATGTTACATTTTTCAGGAAATTTAAATGTTAAGTTTTTCTTATCCTTAAGCAATAAATCATCAAAATGAACATAAATAACCACTTTGAGAATTTAACTATGAGGATGCAATTATTCTTTGTGATTTATGAGTTTCTCTTAATTACTGAGAAAAATAGTTTTCAATGCGATTCAGTATTCAGTCAAATGACGACCATTAATCCTGAATAAAAATGAATTTTTTGTCCATAGACTACAAAAAAGTATAGAAAAATGAAACATTTCTCTCATTTTGAACTTATTTATTAATTGACTGATCAGGATTTTCTCTATGTTTTCTCAGAAAAATCCAAAATCTCCACATTTTCTCATTGTAAAGACCAGGTATTGAAGTGAGTAAGTGCCAGAAGGTTAAACCATTCCAAGAAATGTTCTCCCCGACTGCAGATAACATGAATTTTTGTAACGGAGACATATTTTAGTGGCAGTAAGGTATGAAATATTTACATCAGGGCTTGAAATATAGCAAAACATCTGCTGCTAAAATGGTGAAAAAAATAACCAAATCTCAAGTTTTTCTACAATGTTACACAACAATGATACATTTTTAATCTTTTTTTAAGGATAGGTTTAGTTTTTTTTTGTTCAATCCCATATGAAGCTCTGACCTGAGGCTGCAGCTTTCAAACCTGCTGCTAGTCACAACTTGCCCCACTCTTTCAGCCCTTTCTCAGCCCGGGGCAACAGTTTCTCCACAGATTTGCATATAGCTTCAAATCACATCTATAATTGTAAGATTGGAACAAGTGACGGTGTGGCTTTCTTATGATTCCAGCATTAACGGAGACAAAACACAGCGTTTGCAGCAACTCTCCCATTGCATGTATGAGTTACCTTTGAGCTCATCGCTGTGAGGGAGCTAAACACTGCTGGAAATGTGCACACCATGTCCTTCCTTACCACGCGGCACACCCACATCTTGCAACCCGAAAGGATCAGAATGGGAGAGTTTTAGATCTGGAGCAGTCGGGAACGGACAGACAAGCAATGAAGAGGTTTTTCAGAGCCCAGAGGGACGAGGACTACAGTCAGATCCAGTACCTGACCGCCAAATGCACCCGCCTGGCTCATGAAAGGGGTAAGTCATGCAGGTTGGGACTTTCAGATGAAAACTGCCTGCTTAGTTTACTGGATGTAAAGTGTAAACTGCAAAAATACAAAATCTTACCAAGTATTTTTGGTCGAGTTTCTATTGCAAATATCTTAGTACACTTGAAATAAATCACACAAACTTACAAGTAACTTTCAGCAGCAAATTATTGAGTGTTTGAACTCAATAATTTCTTAATATTGGTGGGAAAACATTTGTACATTTTTTTTGACAAAGCGAGATAATCTGTACTTTGTCATCAATAGTAAGAGATTATTTACTTAAAACATATATATAGCTGAGAAGCTGGTTTTTCCTTTTCTTTATTTAAACCAAGTAAACCCCCGCTGAGGTCCAGATCTCATTTTCCGAAATTTGCAACACACTATAACCTGATTACACAAATTAAGAATTTTAAAACAAATTACAAAACAGTTTTAAATGAAATGTTTACCTGTAAAAAGTTTTTCTGTCTGAATTCAAGTGTACTAATATATTTACTCTAGAAACGGGACAAAAATATCTGGTAATATTTTGTGTTTTTTGCAGTGCTTATTTTCTAAACTATTAGGTGTGTGAGTTATTAATCTTATAAGTGTCTACCTTTACAAAAATAAAACATTTCCACTTTTTATAGCTATAGTATAGCAAATATTAACAAAACACAGAAAATCAGCAATTAAATCCAAACAAAACACAGAAGTAGGTAAATTGCCATCACAAAAGTTTTAATCAGATTTTAAATATTCAAGCCCCTTTATAGCTTTCAATCACTCCATGTTCAAATTCCCTTTTACATCTAAATCATTGACAAAACTTTTTTTTTCATTCTTAACATTGGGAAAGCAATCAATAAGTTACTTATGTGTCAAATTCAGTTTCATTTAGTTGATTCATTTAGTGCCATTTCACAACAAATGTCCTCTCAACACACTTCACAAGAGAAAAAATAGTTTAAATTCAGAAATATATAATTAATTCAATCCTGTTATACAGAAAGATTCAAATGAAGTTACATTTATTCCAATATCATGTAATTGACCCATTGTTTTGCCTTTGACACTGTTTCACACCGTCATGGTGCCACATAAATGGACCATAACAGTTAGCTAAAATTAATCCATTTAGCATTTAACCGATCCAAACAAGGTGAAAAATTATGGTGGCAAATTCAATTCAATGCAAATTGTAAAAAAAGTCATCAGTCTAAAGAAATTGCTAACTTTTCAGGGAATCCCTCTTCCTCAATAAGAATGTGGCAACAGTGAGGCAAGCACCTTATTTTTTCACATTTACATCAACATCTCATTTTATCATCATAAAATGTCAGTGTCTTTGTAAAATGCCTTGAAAACAAACTTGCCGGGTCTTGTCTTGAGCTCCTTTTTAAGAACAATAGAGCTGCTTACTTGCACGACCTTTCAGTGTGTTAAACTGACTGTGGTGTTGTCTTTCGTTGGCTGCAGCAGTGCTGGAAAGAGAATTTCTGGTGTCCAGAGAGAAGGAGAGGAAGCTGCAGAATGAACTGGAAGCTGTGACCTCTCGTCTCCTGCAGCAAGAGCAGCTGAACCTGGAGCTCAGGATAAACCAGGACAGGCTCATCTGCAGGATCCGTCAGCAGCAGGTGGACTCATGAAGTTCTCCCTGATGGAGAATCATTATTAGATGATACAGCATTCATTTTAAAACTTCATACCGAATATTGCCCGCCCTGTTTTTTAGGTTTGTTTGGGAGGTCTTTTCTGTTATTGAAACTCAAACGTGTGACCAAGATACAATAAAAGTCTAGATGAACTAAGAAAAACTTTGAGAAAAACATTCACTCTACATGTGGTTGCAGAGATATTTAGTCCCCTTCACACTTGTTGGCATCCCTGGTAAGAAATTAAAGAACCACGTTGCTGTTTTTCTTCAATATGTGAATAGATCATCTGAAAACTTCCTTTTGAGTTCAATTAGGTTATTTGTGTCTCATATTAAAGATAATCTTATGATCTAAAACATATAAGTATGACAAAAAAAAGATGAAACTGAAGAAATCTGCTGTTTTTCAATGAAATTAACTACAAAGTTAATTAAAAGTTCCTTTGAAAGAAAATTTCTCACTGTTTAAGCATAAATCTTTCTTTGAATTTTATGAAATTTCTATTTCATTTTATCACAATAGATTAGAATGTTCATGCAGTAAGATCTTACAATTTCGGTCTCGTTATTTCAAATATCAGTAACATTCTACCAAGCATCAAAGTTTGCACTGAATACAAAACTTTTCGAACCTTGTACCTTGACAAGTGACTATAACCTTCTAAACAAACTCTACATCAGGTTGAGGCTTGTCCCATTCAGTTAGACTTTAAGGCTCTTTTATGCCACTTATTTGATTGGTTGTGATGATATTTTAGTCAAATCTCAGTCTCCACTGAATCAGAATTAAATCTGCTGAATACGCAGCAGGAATGAGTGTTGCTCATGTCCTTCAGTGTCTCCTGCAGAACTTGGTGGACGTCCTGCAGCAACGGATGGAATTGCTTGCAGAGGAGAGTCGTCGGGATGTGGAGCTGCTGCAGCAGGTCAACTCAGAGTTGGTGTGTCTGCAAAGCTCCGAGGTGCAGCTGGAGGGCCTGGTGGAGGAGCTGCATGCTGAGGCCCAGCGTCGAGCAGCTCTGACAGACAGACTGCATGCAGAGTTGTGCAGGTAGATGCATTTCAGCTCCATTTGCTTCTGAAATTTGATTGTAAGCACAGATAAACTTAGGGTGCATTCACACCAGGCTTGTTTAGTCTGCTTTAACCAAACTCTGGTTCCTTTGTTTAGAAATACCAGATTGTTTGGGGAAGTGTCAACGCACAACCAAACTCTGATGAGGACTAAAAAAGCGAACTTTGGTCCGCCTAAAAACTGAGCTCTATGTTCTATGTTGAAGTAAAATCTGGTGCGGTTCAAATTCATGTGTGAACACCAATCAGGCTGGAGACCTCTCCAAAAGCAGGAAATGGACACATCGCAGGGCATTCTGTGTAAATACAACCAAGTCGAGAGTAATGACTAGTGGTCTTCTGCCAAAGACAACAGAGAAATCCTACAGTCTCTATAATCTGACACTACTCCATTTACATTTCACAAAGAAAGAAGACATTCTCATGTCTCCTTCTGATGTTTATGTGTTGTTTCCTTCAGAGGTTGTTGGTGCAGCGCCCCCACAGGCGAGGAGATGAACAGGTTTTTCAAGGGGTTTGGTTGGTTTGACAGTGCAGTGTGAAAGTGAACCACAGCATCTGGTTCAAACGTCCCCAGTTGAACCGAGTCTTCTGGATTAAGGGATGATGAAAACACCCTTAATCACCTTTGTTCTAATTTATAATCACTTTTACACCAGAGTTTATTACAGGAGAGCTAAGATAGAGAAAGCTGCTATTTTGTTTTTAGAAAAGTACATTTGGCCCTCTTTTATATATTCTACAGTACTTCAATCATTTCATTACTGTTCATCCAAATATTGAAATTCTACAGCTCGATTCCAGCACATTCCTGTGTGTCTCTCCAGCTGTTTTAACTAAACAAGATCAAACAGCTGGAGAAAAAAAAACATCAGTTTAGTGAAAACTGAAACTGAATCAAGCTGTAAATCAGCTACCCTGAAAAACGACAGGCTTCAAAACACTCTTTAATTTTCAAATGAATTAAAACAAACTATAAAATGTAAGAAATGTAAGAAAACATAGCTGTCATTTGCTTTGTCTAATTAAATCCTGCAGTTTGTATCACATTTTTTTAATAGCATGATATTTTTGGGATTACAGATGAAAGAGACACTATCATCTGCAAAAGGTTTAATGTTTAGATTTATTTTTGCTTTTAATTATGCATTGTGATTCTTAAATCCCTAGCTGGAGCGTGTTATTCCCAGACTGTGTGTGTTACAGGTGCACTGTCAGAAATGTGTTTGTAACACTTTGCAGTTTCTGACTTGTCTTTTTTGCCTTTTTTTTAATTTTATTTAACCAGAAAAGTTGAGGTGCAGTATCTCTCCTGCCACGAAGTTCTGGTTAAGAATTTAATGTACAAGTAATTTGATTAAAAACACAACAAAACATTAATTAAAAACCTTGATTGATGTCAAGATGTTGAGGCTTTATTTCGACTTCAGGGTTTTTTGTTTTCTTTTTTTTTAATTCGACCTCATGTTGCTCTGATTGCAGCTTCTTTGCTTATACTGATACTTTGGAAAATAAATCAACAACTACATAAGTCACAGTATATATGTGATCGATATCAAAAAGTAACACATTTCATATTATATTCAATTATTTCAATGAACAGTGATCAAGAATTGCACAGCATTCTGGGAGATGTTGGCAGAGGACAGGCTGTAGCTGCAATACCTGGTCAATAACCTGTTGAGTAACATGCGCCTCATACCTGCTTAAAAACTAAAAAAACCAACGGCATGGAATGAAAACTCTGGATGAATCAGAAGAGGTTACACCAAATACGTTTCACAGTATTTCAGATATTTCAAACAAAAAGCAAATAAATAATTATCAATGTCGACTGATATGAGACAATTTTATTATAATACGTTTTGCAGCCAAATTATCCAGCCCTAAGAAAAACATTTACATGTGCATGTTAAATGTAATTTATTTTTTCTTTGTATTCAAATGAAAACAAGAAGCGTGGGTACCACAGCTGAAAAACAAACGTATCTGTGTTTTGTGGTTGCTATGAACAGTAAGCTGGTGCAGCTGAAAGAAATGCAGGAAACCAACAACGGTCTGACAGAAGAGCTGAAGGATCTCCGTAAAACTCATCTGGAGGAGGTGAGATCCTTTCTGCACATCTTTCTAAATAACAGTGAAGCTTCCCCCCAAACAAGTCTTTGTCTTTGACAACAAAATCTGAAGAAATGATTCTTAGAGGAAGACTAGGAGTCTTTACACACCGCAAAACCATGAAATCCTACCAAGTATTTTTAATATAATTTCTAGTGCAGACATTTTAATACACTTGAAATAGGACTAAACTAGTTTACAAGTGACAAAGTTAACAATTTCTTAAAACTGTCAAATATTTCACTTATAACAAGATTTTCCCCATGTCATAAGTGAAATGATCTGTCAATGGAACAAATACTTTTAAAAATTAATACTAAGAAATTTTTAACTTAAAACTACCTGATGTATCTTAAAAGTCACTTGCAATTTAGTTTTGTCTTCAAGTGCACCAATATTCTCACTAGAAACTAAACAGTAAACTAAACTAAGATTTTGTATTTTTGCAGTGCATTGAGATTCAATAGTTTACTGTATGAACAAAACCACTTTTTGTGAAAAAAGAGTTGCAATGCCATTCTTGTCCACCAGATGTCACAATAGGGACACGTTGTTCAACATGAAACAATCAGTAATTAGCAGAACTTTAACAGTTTTACAGTTTATTTAGACTTTTTTATGGAGGAAGTAATTATAATGAAACCTGTATGCTTAGGACTCAAATTTATACCACAGACATAAATATATATTTTTTATGTCAACTTACCAGACTTTACTGGTGTTGGGTTTGTTCTAGCGCATCTGTACATTTGTGGATCACAGAGATTTATGGTTTTTCTTATTTACTGTGAGCTTCAAAGACCGGCCCCCGTGTTGGCCTCGGTTTCCACCAGTCCATCAAGCAGCAAACAATCCGGTTATGTAATTAACTTTCTTTGAGACATCTGCAGATGGCCAGGAGAACAGCGGAGCAGACCGCAGAGTCAGTGAAAACTTAATGAGATCATTTATTAGCAAGGGATCCAGAGAGGGAAATATTGCAAAAGCCCTGGGAATTGGAGATTATGTCAGACTCTGCCGCTCTCACTCATTTTTCTGCATGACAAGTCGTTATTCTAATCTATATTTGCAGTTTGCAATAATCACTGCTTCCTGAGTTTATTGTTTTTATCACATGCTGGTATCAGGGGGAAATAAAAATGATCACATTTATTTATTTAAAATGTATTTTAAAGGTGAAGGAACTGCAGCAGGAGAATAAAGGGAGCCTGAGTAAGTTGCAGGAGACGGCAGAGCAGTTCGAGTGGCTCTGTCAGCAACAGAAGTACTGGATGCGTTGTGTGAAAAGGTGGGATTGTTTACATGAATAAAACAAACAAGGCAACACAGTTAAAACATGATTATTTCCAATATCAGTTCACACGTTATATTATTTGTATATAAAGTAAAAAACATCTGTTGGGCAAACACATGGTTTAGTTTGTTTAAAGACTAAAGGTCTTGACAACACATTATGCTGCAAAAACACATGCTAACAATGTGCAGATTTAGAGAAACATTACTGACTAAATCCTCCTATTTCCTTCAGATTGTTATTAATTTCACTGTGTTCCTTCTTAACTTTCCCAAACCTCTGAAAATAAATCCATTCCTCTGAGCTGGGAGTTGGGCAGCGCTCTCCTGGCTAATAAAAGCAGAAACCTGCTGCCTGTAAACAAAATTAATGACAGCGGAGAGGGCAAACCGCAACAATGAAGGAGCCGGAGAGAAACAAAGTCAAGTTCCTGGGCTTTAAAGGCACATTTAAAAAATTGGAATATGTGAAGCACAGATAAAGCTTTTCATGTAATTTGTCAAACATGTTTCATAAATATTAAGAGCTCCCATAAATTTCTGTGACACGATACAATCTTTGGTTTATTGCAAGTTAGAGAAAAACAAGAACGCTAGAACTTTCATGGGACTAAAAGCGCTCTTTCAAATTTTGCTTCTCAAAACTTTCCTGGTACATATAACTTTGCAGAACTTACAGAACATTTTTCTAGAATTTTGTAGAAAATTCCAGATAAAATCTGAAGGATTGGGCTTTATTATGAATTGACTTATAATATCCTACTTTACTGGTACTCCATTGAGTGACTTGTTTCCAGTAACATACGGTGACGTGCATAACTGGTGAGGCACAGACTCCACCAAAGTCGGATGTTCAAATCCAAAATTCAATATAGAAGCTACATTTTAACCATAACTAATTATATCAGCAAGAAAATATAAAATAATATTAAATAAGGTCACATTTTAATGTTACTTTTGGCAGATTTCTCACTTTTCTGATTAAAATTTAAAATTGTGTGTGATGTTACTTTTATGTCTCATCATTGCTGGCATCTGTTTTTGAATGGTCTTATTTTTACTTATCAGGATTACAGGTGCCTCATCTCCCTTGACTGCACATCACTGCTTGTTTCACCAAAAGCAAATCTACATGGAAATAAATAAATAAAAAAAGTTATCTATGCATTCGAGAAAATTGACCTTTTACTTTCTGGAAAGTATGTGCAAATACAATTAATCTGGTCAGTGATCAAAGATTGGTGGATTTATTTATTTTTTGTCTTCCACAGATTCAAAGACTATCTGATGGATGAGAGACAAACTCTCCTGCATCAGCTCAGCACTTTGGAGAAGAAAATTGGGGAACAGAAGAAGAGCTCAGATGATGGCAGTCCAGCACAGAGTCTCCTGCGCCCTCTAGAGGAAGCAGAGAGACCTGGCAGGTGGGTGGATATAAATCCACTAAGCTGTTAAGAAAAAATGCAGTCATTTGTTTCCCTTTAGCCACATCTAAAACCCGTTTTTGTATGCAGTGTAACATCATTGGATACAGACGCGGTGACAGATCTGGATTCCCAGGCGGGAAACTCGAACATGATGTATGAGGAGCTCATTACACAGGTGACCTGAAGATCATACAGTGTTTCTCTATATCATTTCAGGGACTGATCTTGTTCAGTTAAAGTGTTGTTATTTTTTGGGAGAGATTTTTATTCTTTTCATAAGCTAAACAATTTTTCTTAAGTGACACAAAACAGAACTCAGCTGCAGTTTCATGGATTTTTTTAGAGTTAAAGTAAAATCATCTTCAAAAAGCCAGAATTTGAGGAAGAAATGAATAGCTGACACAACAGTTTATATAGACAATGTTGTATCTTTCTTCTCTCAATTACAGCCTGTGAAGTTCACTGATAAAATGGAATAAGTCATATTTACCACTGAAACAAATACAATGAAGCTGACGTATTCATAATGTAATATTTACTTTACTAGTTTATTTTTTATCACAAACGGTCAGAAAACGATAACATGTTTTCCTAGCTTAAATGTTATCTTAACAGAGACACAAGTTGAAGCTAATTTACTTATTTGAATCATTTTCTGAGCTTATAAAATAGTTAAAGCATGTTGTACCTGTAAATACATTGAGTAATATTCAAGTAATAAATTGAGTATTAGCCTTTTTTCTGTGGTTGCTTCAACTTTGCTCCTTAACTTCTGGTTAACAGTTGCAGTCATGTTTGAATTCGATTAAAAACAAATTCAGCCTATGACCTCATTTAACTTTGGACTGATGGTAGTTTGTCATATCTGGACCTAATTAGAATAACCTGGTGTGAACCAAGTTCTCAAAAGATGATTTAAATCAAATCAATAAACTCAACCATCAGAATAGTGAGTTCATTCTGACAGATGTTTTAGTTATTCTAAAAGTGAGCAAACTGAACTTGAATGACCTTTATGTAAAAACAAACTAAAACGCATCATATTTCCACATCATTTCCAACTATCAATGTGTATGGAGAATTTGCAGCAGCTATTGTACACAGGCCAGTCTAATTGTTCCAGATCTTTCAGATTGGTTGAAATTTCAGGGTTGAACCAAAAATTCAGAACATCATTTTTCACTCAGGGTGACTTCCAGTCCCCTGTGGACTTGTATTTCTGCCAAAGTGCTCTTAAAATGAAAACTTAATGGATAACAGAGTCACATAATTGTTTCAGTTTTTTATTTGTCTGTTATTCACTGTAAAATATTTGAGGGTTCAGCTTAAAAGCTGTTTTGCAATTTAGCTGGAAAAAATAAAGTCCAAGAAATTCTTGCAGGAAGTTTCCACAAATCCTGACAGGATCTCAGCACTTCATCCCCCTGCAGGGTTTGATGTTCAAAGGAGTTTTCTGACCGCGATGGGAAAAGCCTTCATATCTTCCTTATGACGGCGTATTATAAAATAAAGTGATAAAATTACACAAATAAAATCATACGAGAATAAAGTCATATGAAATAAAAAAACTAATGCAAAAATACTTTAGTGATCCAAAAGAAAATTAAATAAAGACAAAAATAATGAGGAATAAAGTCATAACAATATGAGAATAAAATCTATATTTTGAAAATATGAAAAAAAGTTAAAAATAATCTGAAACTAAAGTTACAATATGTCAGGTTCAAAGAACCCAAGCACCTACAAAAAGAAGAGAGAGACAAGTGAGTTTTTAGATTTACTAACGGACAGGAGCGCGCTTTAGTTACAATCTCCTACCTGTTCTAAAGCACGCTCTGCTGCACCTTTTCTTTTTATTTCCTTGGGGCGGTCCAAGTTACATAGCTTATTCGGTTATTTTGAGTTACAGGCGTGTTGCACCTAAGTGCCTGTTTAGTAACCGAACCCTTACTAAATTCATTTCATTCTCAGCCAGAATAGTTACCAACATATATATCAATGTCCAGCTTAACATGGACAATGAAATACAGTGATTTTTAATAACAAAGCAAAATAAAATATTCATAGGAAAGAGAATAGAATCATATTTTAATGGAGTGGGGGGAGGGGAGCAGGGTACTTTGATCTAAAGTCTCCAGCAAATGGTCCCTCACATAATGCTAATGTTAACATAACATAACACATAACGCTAATGCTCATGGCTTCCAGAGACGTCAGAGATGGCTGATCTTCTCTTAGCATCACAGTCTCATCGTGCTTTTTCCTTGTCTGTCTGCTGGATGCACTGCTGGATGCACTGCTGGATGCACTGCTGGATGCACTGCTGGATGCGCTGCCCAATCCACTTCCAAAACAGCAAAGAAATGACTAATAATGACTGGAGGAGGCGCTCGCCAAGAGCCTCTGTGCTTCATTCCCCTCACCTCGCTCAGACTCTGTATAGCATTTCTTAGGATAATTATTCTGATCGAGAGCAGATGATGCAGACTGTTTTTCCCCCCTTTCGATTCCTGCAGAGCTGAGCGAGGGCGGAAATTTCTCTGGAGGAGCAGCGACTGACAGAAACACGGAGGAAACAGCCTCGATAAAACACATTACCAGCTCCGACATGATTTATGGAAACCGCAGATTCACATTGTCTGGACATGACAGAAGCTCCTTTCAGACATTTGCTGCTTTATATTAAACTGAACTTGTTGGGGTCATGTTTGAATTACCCTCTGGTGCTTTTCCATAAGATGTCCTCCACATGCAATCACACTTTTTTGGCTCCTGAAAGTGAATATTTTTAAAAACTCCAACCAGGCTGAAGAATTTTGCTGACTCTGACTGTGACAGTTATGTGAGTCCTGATGGTTTTGGTTACCAGTGCCAGATTGTGCAATGCTATCTTTGAGGTCCACTGTCACAATAAGTCCTGGTCTGGCATGCATGGAGCTCAACTGTGTCTGAGAATTGTCAGGCAGACAGATTTGTTTTTAGTAGTAACTGTGCTGTTTGGATTAGACTGAGTCACTTTTCCAAGAACAGCCTCAGATTTAGCTTAATATATATTTTAAGGTTAAGAGGTGCAGTCGAGACATGTTCTTTGAAAGCACATACTCATTTGCAGACCCCCTTCCTCCTTGAGAAGAGCCTTAAAGAGGAACTATTATGCAAACATCACATTTTGGACATTTTTACTCTTCCATTTGGGTTTTTACTGTGTCTAAAACCAGCTCAGGTACTTAAAAACCCACCCAAACTAATTGGTTTTATTATGTTTTCTGGCGTTGAGAATTGTTATGTCACTGTCCTGTTACCTAGCAACCTCACCTGAGCCCAGCCCCATTACCTAGCAACCCAAGTGAAGCACAGCCCATCGCCTAGCAACCAAAGCTGCGCTCCAGCACATTTAATCAGCTTATTTTACTGCTGTACAATGGCTGCTGGAAAAGAGATGTTTTTTGTTGTTGATTTACCATCCAGAAACCACTTGCTGCCTTCATGTTGGCTGCGCAGGAGGCTCTACTTCTCCTTTTCAAAAATGTACAATTGCATAAATGTGCATCTGTTTGCAGCCAAATGAATCAGGAGACTATAATGCATGCAACATTGTCCAGATTTATATTAGTTAAAAATTAAAATAACTCATTATTTTACTTCTACATAATTATGCGGAAAAAATTGACTGTCTCATAAAATCTCCATAAAATACATTGTAGTTTGTAGTCATGTGTCAAAATGTAGAATATTTTGAAAGTTGTTGCTGTTTAATGTGAATTTTATGGGGTGCTTTCAATGGATAACCCACAATTAATCAATTTTCTTAAATAATTATTATTTATTGGGAGTTTCTGTTGCATCACCAGTTCATATGACCCAAAACATTCATGTCCACCATTTTCACTTCCATTTATCTACATCTATGCAGTCTTTCTGAGATATCACTTTAAACACCAGATTAAAACGAATTACATTTGTCTTAATTTCCAGTTCAAACACTGACACTGCATACATCATTTTAGTGGATTTATCTAGCCCAAACATTTTTCCTGGAGGATTTTTATCTGTGGAGGAAAGTCTTCTGCTCTCATCCTAACTCAGAGTTTATTTTTCTGCCTGTAGGCGGGGAGTCCTATCAGCAGATACCAGGAACCTCCTTGAAGACTAAAGCCATCCCATCTTCTCCCATTTTTCTCAACTCAGAGGTTTTAACTACTAGATGTGTGTGGATTGCCTTCCAGTCTTTGTTTTACAGAAACCAAACCTGCATTGTTTTCCTTCCAGTATTGTTCATTAAAACCCATTCATTAAGCTCTGGTCCCTTCCCCCCTTTTGTACTTACTCCTGTCCCATATGTGCATCATATGTGCTTAAATTTGTTAGGTCACATTTTTCCAGTAATTGTCCATTTTTCAAAACCTTGTAATCAACACTGCTAATAGGAGCACCTGAGAATGTTCTCTTTTGTTGTTTGGCTCGTAAATCCTCAGCTGGCGCACAGAGGACACAAACAAACACACTTTTTTTACCGAAACAAAGCGCCATCACTGGGTTTCTGTTTCCTTGTCACTCGCTTTCCCTTGTGAGCAATTATCAAAATATCTGTATTGTAATTTGGTTCGGATCAGCAGCAACCCAAGTGAAGCACAGCCCATCGCCTAGCAACCAAAGCTGCGCTCCAGCACATTTAATCAGCTTATTTTACTGCTGTACAATGGCTGCTGGAAAAGAGAAGTTTTTTGTTGTTGATTTACCATCCAGAAACCACTTGCTGCCTTCATGTTGGCTGCGCAGGAGGCTTTTATTGTTCCTTTTCACATTGTTGAAAAGGAACAATAAAACTGGGCAAGAGAAAAACAATATTTCTGATTCATCATAGAGAAAGTCATCAAGTCCTTCGCATGGTTCTCTGAACGTCTGTTGATTTTTGACATTTTTTTATAAATATGAACTAAAACGTCATCTACGGTTGACAAGATTAAGATGACTGAAGTTAAAATTAAACAAATATTTATTTTTTGCTGTTTTTGAAAAAGGTGAAATCATAACTGTCTACTTTATATTTGAATGGTTAAGTCAACAATCTAAATATCTTTTGTTTGTCCATTAATCTATAATTTTCTATACATTAAAAATCTCAGGGTCAATCAACTATATTGACCCCTGGGTAATACATTACCAAAGAATTTAGAGAAAAAAACAATCTGAAGATACCGATAGGAACTAATTTACTATTAATAAGGCTAATAATCTATTTATTCAAGCAAAGCCAACTATCTATTTTGGTGCCCTGTTTCTCCATCAAATATATTTTATTTCACAACTTTTAGCAGAATAAAGGCTGTCAAGACAGTTTTTAAAAATATATTCTGTGGAAAAGGTCAAATATGAAAGATGTTTTGAAACCTGGACTATAAAGAAAATATAATCTGCCTGGAACAGAGAGTTCACCTTGTTCTCTGTTTCTATGAAGATTTAAAAATGTATCAAAGCTTACTGATTTTATTGCCACAGTCAAAATGGATTGAATGAAATGAAACTTCTGTATTTGCACATTTTTGGAATCCAGCTATGCTACATTTAGCACAATTATTGACCATATTAAACATCAAATTGTATGTTTCCACTAAGCATGACCTCTGACTTTGAACACAAAATAACCTGACATTTTCAAAAATAAATTTGCTTTATGGAAACATGGTCATTTTGAAAGGATTCTAGTTTTTTTTATAAAAGATTTGGCACTGGGATGAGATTTTTTTTTTGTCCATATCAAAATTGGACCACTGGTCCAATGATCCACAACTAAATGTTTCCACTGGCGCAGACCATGAAGAAGACAACAGGAAATGGTAGGATGGGGCAGCATTATTTTTAATGACTTGTGTGGACAAACGTATTAAGACACAACTTTAATTTCATTCCTTATTTAATGGAGGCACCACATATGCAAAATTGTTTTTGACTTATTCAGGCATTGGAGTGACAAGACCCTAATACGTGGGAGCGGCTATGTATGCAATGTTTTGGGGAAATTGTAATTGTGATTTTACAGAAGAGCTGTGGATTCAACACTTTCCAATGACACACAACTTTTTATGAACTGTGGGATGTTGTGAGCTGCACGTTATCTAAAAAACCCCCAAAACTAACCATCGTCCTCATACCACTTCCTGTCATATTGTGTCGTTTTCGCCAGAAGCAACATCCGGTTGTTGGTCACCTGACTTGTGATGCAAAAAAATTTTTCTATTGCAGTTTTTCCAAATACACCCATTTGGATACGGCCAAAAAACCATCTCAAGCAACAGCAACAACATTTCATCAAAAAACTTGAGTTTTTTTCAGAACTGGTGTTTTTCCTTCAAGCAAATTTATTTTCATAATTTCAATTTGTGCTATTTTATGGCTAGTGGAATCACAGCTACTGTAACTGTCAACTTCTGGCAGCATATTGTGCATCATCAGGAGAATAAATATCCCTAAAAATCAACATCAGCTTTAAGGGGCTTTAGGGCTTGATAGCACTGAAGAAAAGAAAACAGGAGTCTGCACATTGGTGCTCACGGTTGGCAGACTTTACAGTTCGTCTGGTCAGAAAGGTGTGTCCCCGGATATGCGGTGGCGCCCCGGACCACAGGGGACACCGGTGGCACCGGCAGCAGCGTGCCCTCTGACTGCGAAGCGCTAAAACAGTCTGACCCAAATGGGCTGTGAAGGTCTGAGGTGTAGTAGGAGATTAACAACGTGTGGTGGCTGGAAACGGTTTGTATTTGCACACAGTAAATACTCTTTCACCCTTCTGCCGCAGAACGAGACTCAGACGTTATAGGTGTTATTAATAGAACGATTATAGGTACAGCCAGAATAGCATGTTTATATCCCGGCTTCGTCACAGCCAGGGAAAACACGTTACCGACATTTAACACCAGGATATACCCATTAAAAAGTGAGACTTGTTAAAGTGGAGACTAGCAGACACATCTGTGCACTTGCTTGTATAAACATGGATTATGTGGTGCCAGTTTAGGCACTCCAGATATTACTGTATACTCACTGTAAGAGCACCAAATGAGTTTGTCAAGGTTTCACTTACTGCGAATAAAAACTGTTTATGAAACATTTGTGTGAACATTTAGAAAAAATCTCCTTCTCTTTTACAAAAGTTGTTTGCTTGGAGGTTGAATCAACAGACTAAATGTTCACAGAGATGAAACACCAATCCAGTTCAGTTAAAACGTGCTTATTTCATGTCATTTCTGTGTACATCAGTTTGATTCAGATTTATCATTTTCTTTAATCTCTGCTACTCAAAAAGGTAAACTACTTGGCTAAATGATTTTGCAAAACAACAGGACAGGATTCAGTTTTCCCTTTGAGACTGTTTGGATCGGTGTACACATGTTTAACAGTGTCGTGAGTAAACCCAAGAGTTAGGTGTTGAAGTTTAGAAGGAAGAGGTTCTGAACTGTGGACACTCAAAAGAAACTGCAAATATCCTCACAACATAAAACTGGACGTAATCTCAGGGAGATTAGTTTACATTTTATCTATATACACATTTTAGCCCAGAATATTCTGAAAAAAAGAAGCTACTTTTAGCAAGCTATTGTTGTTTGGCAATAACTCATCTGTCAGGCCAGATTTAATGGGTTTTCATTAGTGAGAAACCAGCAATGCTTATTCTTCATCATGTATTGCACATTTTACCAGATTTATGTACTGAAAATAAATATCAAAATTTTCTCCCACCTGCATCCATGTCCTCATCTTGACTCAATAAACTCACTAGAAAGAAAAAAAATCCATCTATATCTTATTGTGACCTTCCTAGCTAAATATGTAGGAGAATAAAATCCCAGGAAATAAAGCCATTAGGTGTGGCCGTCAATTAATGTTGAATGAAATCATGTGTATGACTGAAAATATTGTGACTGGGATGGGGAGCAGAAATTCCCTCACTGAACCCATAAAGGGATTATAGTTTTTATACTGGGTGTTGCTAATGTAACCCAGCTACACACACACACACACACACACACACACACACACCCCTACACACACACACACACACACACACACACACACACACACACCACACACACACCACAACACACACACACACACACACACACCATGAATGAGTATCTGAAATATACATTTATTAAACACAAACTAAAGTCAAAGTTTCTAAAATGAAGTGTGAAAGTCAGTTTTGTAATGTGCTTAAAAAAATAATCAACAAAGCAAAAGGCAGCTGCACAGAAAAGTTGTTGAATAAATTATTAGAAATGTTTTGGAGCAATGTGTTTCTATTTCTCCGTGCTGTTGCTAACAGTGCTGTTTTAAAATCTGATATCATTTCTCATTCGGTTTCATTTTGCTAGAAAGGAAACAAATATTCCTGTCATTTTTGGGAAAAAAATTGATTTTTCACTCAGTAAGACTTTATTCATTAAACAAAGAGATTTTAAATAATTAATCAGCAGCTTAACAGCATTATTGACAAATAACCATAGCAAAAAACATGTCAAACTCCAGCTACACTTTAGTTTCTTTATCAACCAATAGTTTGTAAATATATTTGCTTCTTATTTGTAGCATCTCTCAGCAGACTCATAACAGCAGCAGCTCCAGCCTCTGTTTGACTCCTCAAGAGCCTTTTATGGTTTTGGACTTGGGTTTAGCTTCATGTGGTTTAGGGCCTTGTAAAGGCATTCCCTACGTTTATCCATCCTATCTCAAGTCTTTTGAAGCATCTAGCATTCCCTCCAGGATGTTGTAATGTTTTTTTGTTATTGTTATGGCCTAAAAGTATTGATTTTGAGGCACCCTTTTCAATAAATATATATATATTTTTGCTGCTGGTTTAACATCTCCTCTTTGCTCTTTCTATTGTGACAATAAATATTCATGTTTAATATGTGAAGAGCTGAGCTCCAGCACATTTGGCCAGTTAATTTTACCGCTCCATGTGCTGCACAATCGCAGATGGAAAAGACAAGTGGTTACCTTTCCAAAATCACTTGCTGCATTCTTGTTGGTTGTTCAGGAGACTCCACTTTTGCTATTCAAAGATTTTAAACGGCTTTATAATTGCACATCTGTTCACAACCATTTTTAAATATGTTGTTAATGAGCTAGGGGATGCGACTAGCAGCAACTTATTTGGATTTAAAGTAACAAGAGGCCATAAAGCAACTAACTCTGAAAGAAACTCAATATACGCAAATACCTAAGACTGATTTTTTGCAAAAAGGGTAATGAACGTTTTGTTTAGAACATAGACCTGTTCAAAGAAGAATTATAGGTCACCTTTAAAATTAGTTGCTGTTTTGCACTGCTTTGTATTGCCGTATCACTTAAAATCCTAAAAGAAATACATTAAACTTTGTGGTTGCAATGTGAAAAAATCTGGAGAAGTTCAAGGAGTGTGAATAATTTTGACAGGCACTGCAAAAGATGCGGTTCAGCACATAGAGCTGGAAGGAAACTGGTCTGACAGTGGTTCAGAAATGCAAACAAGTGTGTATTTGAGTCCTGACGGAGGCAAGACGCTGACACATGGCTGACCCCTGCCTGGCATGTGGTGGCAGCTTATTTTACAGCCCGCGGGGGTCACTGAGGGGTGATTCATGGTGTGTGGTAGGAGGGATGAGTCCCAGACGGCTACTGAAGCCGCTCGGACCGTCAAGCGCACAGGTGAAGCGCAGAGACCAGGTCGTTTGTGCATCTGAAAACAGCCTGTTTTTACTGCTGCGTGAAGCCTGATACCAACAGCCTGAAAGACAGATGTGTTTTACACTGAGCAATATTCTTCCCACTTTCAGTGTTTACACTGGACGGCTATGTTGAGTGACATCAAGGCGGACAGTTCCCTTTTTTTTTACTTACACAGCTTTGCCAGTTTTCATGCTAAATTTTGAGAAATAACTGACCTGATGGATTCGGGTGAAAGCTGTAATTTGGTTTCAGCTTTTAAAAGGAGTCTTTGAGATTAGCTTTTTTCTTCTTTCAACCATATCATAAATTACAAAAACAAGGATAAAAGTTCAGCTTTTCAGTCCAGGTGATGATTGAAGGATTCCCATTAGGTGCAAACCCAGAGGAACCGCAACAGTTTCAGATTTCTGTGAAAACCTGTTATTCATGCAATGTTGAAGGCAACAATTTAACATCCAGTTTAATTGAGGTTCAATTCAAAATATCTTATTTTCAATATAAATCTATAACTTCTCTGACAGTAGATGTGGCAAGTCCAGGTCCTTTCAGCTTTTCCTATTTATATTCATTTTCTTCCAGATATCTGATGAATTAAACAGACAAATATAAAATTAGAAAATCATAACTCAATGTTTCCCTCTCACCAAAATATGACATTTCTCATCAGAAAAGTCATTTCAGTGTTTTTCGTCTTCTCCAAGAACCCGGAAAAGTGTTTCAAAACATGTTGGTAAAAAATATAAATATAATTATATCAGGTGTGTGTAATTTTGAGGAACCAACACATTTTAAAAGTTGCTCCAGAACCAACTTTCTCAGGTATCAGTCCTTTTTAAGCTGATTGGTAAAAAAAAAACAAAAAAACAAAAATGAAACAAAAAAACCCAACAAAACTTCTCTGTTAGTTAGTTTCTGCAGCAACCAGATTATAAATAGAAAACCTGAAAACAGACAATAAAAAAGATGGATGGATGGACTGATGGACGATTTGATAAATAAATAGATTAATGGAAGGAAGGATGGAAAAATTGGCGATAAATGGATGAGTTATGTACTTTTTCTTCTTGTTTCATTAAAAACTAATCGAGTGATATAAAGTTCTGTTTTCTGTTTTCCTTTTCATCTTGCGGTTTCTGAATGTTAGTCACTTGGAGTAACTGAGAGTCTCTGAATCAGATCATTGCATTTCCAGTCATTGTTTAAAACCCCAACAGTCTTCCATTAAAAACAACTTTTATTTTTACATAAAAGTACATTTCCTAAATATTCCTCTCACACTGACGAAGGAGATTCAGATCCGATATTATGACAGTTTGTTTTGTTTCAGTTTGCAATTGTTTCTGATTGCATTTGTCATGGTCAAAGTTATATTTTCCCTAGTTATAAAAACCAGTAAGATTTCAGGTTGTGCTGCTGGCACCAGCTGACTATGCAGGGTGTACAGGGTTGTAAACATTTCCTCTTCAGGTTTTGTCTGGAGCAGCTGCAATCTATTTTCTCTCAGACCTGAAATGCCTTTTCTGTGCCAAGGTGTTTTTTTTTCCTCCATTTTCCATCTCTGCTTCTTTTTTTAATGTTAACTTCCTCTGTGTCAGGCATCCAGCTTTTTATTTGGCAACTTGAAAGGTAAGAGAAGACAGGCCACAGAGGATCCCAGGAAGAATTTCTGAGGTTTTTTTCAGACATCATTAGTACCTTTCTTCAGTTTTCCCTGGATTAATCTTTAAAGCAGCAGCTAAACTGTGACTGCCTGCATGTGATCATGTCACCATGTGAATCCACGTTTAATAGTCTCAGAATTAAACTTCACTGAACCAAGGAAGCCAATTTGTGGTTTAATTTTCTCCTTATGTTTACTAAAAACTTTGTATACATAAGCAATTGCTCTGCAATCCTCCAAAATTATGTGAAATGCTCAAATTAGGGAGCTTGATAAATCTGAAACTTTCAGGTTTCGGCCAAAGAATTTCCAAATCTAATATTTCTGCTAAGTCTTGTGCTTTTTATTTCTCTTTCCTGCCTGTATTTCTGAAGAACACCCTGCCACTGGAGGTCTCTCTTGCACCAGGATTGGCGGTCGGTGAAAGCCCATTTGGCACGCAGTGGTACGTCTTTCAAATGTGTCTTCAATTAGTGGGCTGCAGTCAACACCATAGTCTGACTTGGAATGTCAGCTGAATGGAAGATAACCTCCTTGGTTTTTCTTTTATCTCGCCATAAAACCCCAGTGAGCGACAGTGCCGGGTTGTATACGTCCCGCTCACATTTGCTGAGCAGATTCAAAGTTAGAGATAGCAAAAAAGGCCACTAATGAGATATGCGTTTCAGTTTTCACTTTAGTTTGGATGTGAATCATTGGGGTTTGATTGAGCAGTTTTGCAAGGGAAGTTTCTTGTTTCAATGCTGTAGTAGATACACAGGCAGCTATCTTGGAGGAAAGTGGGCAGGTGAAGATTTTACAGCAGCAGGGAGCAAATAACATGTCACTTACTGACCAGTTTGGTATTGAAGAGTTACATAATGCATCCTGAAGTTAAGCACCATGTAAAGTATAATATTTGCAAGAATCTGAAGTTTTCAGATCAAATGCAATACCTCTGGCTTATTTAGGTTTAGTGTATAATCTTTTTTCAATTTCTTCTTCAAGAAATTTTACATTTTGCTTTAACACCATGTCTCTTTAAAAAGTCCAGGTTTTCTGAAACTCTGCCTTCAGGAAGTTATCATCACATCTCTCCTCTGTTGACCCTTTAACAATATTTTTACCAGCGATGTACAAAGAAGAAGCTCCTATTGCGACTCAGCAGATGAGCAGTTCCACCAGGTGTTTGCTAATTTCTGCTTGCTAGTCTGAAGGTGCTGAAGGGGGGAGTCGCAGGAATGTGGAAGCTCAGAAACTTGTAAACTGCAGCTCAGAGGAGGAGCTTGGCACATGCATGAAAGAATCAAAGCAACAGTCCAAGAATGTTTTTGATGTGTGAATAACATTATAAACATACCTACTGAAATCAGAATAACAACCAGGAGAGTTAAAAAAAGTGCTGAAAAAGCAGAAACAAACAACAATGAACAAAATAGAGTTAAAGGTCAAAGAAAAAAAAAACTGAATCCAGGTAACAAAACATATTAAACCTGAATGAAGAACAAACACTGGAAAACAAAATGAGAAGCTAAGCAACAAAAATTTGAAGACAGCCTACAATGGAAACCAAACAAGAGCTTATTAGCCAAAAATAAAGAACAGGGAGTACATCAAAAAAACCACAAACACACAACTATGTTTGTTTTATGAAAACATAGTTATCTGTACCGACATGGTATGCTGGCTGTGATACACTGAACTTATAAATGCACAAGCAACAGGAACACACTCTTCCCATCTTACACACCTCCTTCCTGAACTCCAATGCAATGTTATTGTAAAGTTTCCCACCTGTCTGCAGCTGTCAGCAGGGTGTTTCTACTATAGCTACCTCCCACTGCCATGTGTCCTCTGTTAGCGCGCACACACACACACATGCACACACATACCCCCACTCCCCCCCCCCCCCCCCCCCCCACCCCCCACCCCCCCCCCCCCCCCCCCCCCCCCCCCCCCCCCCCCCCCCCATACACACACAGAAACGGTAGCAGGGGCCTCCATGATCAGGAGCATGATGACCGAGTCATGCAGCGCAGGAAAGCAGACAAACCTTACGACTTTCAGCAAATAATAATGCAAGCTGGCTGGGAAAATGTGTGTTAAATACACTTTCAAGCCATAGAACATCTTTGTAGTTTAAAAAATAAAATTGACATTGGATTTACCACAATAGCTAAAGGTTCAAACAAGCAAATGATTAAACTAGAGATCACTACAGACACTGAGGCAGTGAAAAAGTTGATGCAAGCCGAAAATTGATCAATTAAACAACTGGAGTACATTTTTAAACAAGTGTAATAACAGCAGAATAATAACATTCCTCTGTTATTTTAATGGACCAAATTAGTGTTTTTAAACCATTTGTGGGCCAGATTCTTTACCGTCCCCCATTAAATAAGATGCAGGCTAATTGCGCCGAATATAATTTTTTATTATTTAGGTTATTATTGCCATTATTGCTATTCTAATTATTCTTGTTGTTTCTCAATTTATCTTCAACAAATCTTTTAAAAAGATCAAAGACTTATTAGTTTTACAGGGAACAAAAAAAAGTGTGAAAAGAAACTTTTTATACATATGTTTAAAAAAATGCAAAAGACATTCATTTTAAATAGGCTTAATTTCATTTCAAACTTTAATTATCACATAAAGCAGCCAATCAGTTATTTTCTTGTTCTGTGCCTATTTCTCGTGTTGGGAGTCTTGCAAAAACACCAGCTTAAAGTTTTAACTACTTGTGGAAGCCTGTGGTCTGCCTGATTAAAACATGCATGATTTTACAACTGCATCCATTGTAAGTTTATTTCCCTTCAGTGTAGCGTCGCATATCAGCTTACCAAGCTAAATTTTCTTTTTATCATTTTAGACATGCGCTATGAAAAATGTGAAAATATGCTAATTTTCTGTGAATAATTTGGAGTTTCCCCCGATAAAAATCCACATATACTTCTCCAAAAGCAGGAAGCTGTCTAAAGCACCAAGCATTCTGGGTAATGAAAGATCTAGTCAGTCTAATTCTATGCTTGGTGTTGTGAAACGGAGTCATGCTTTATTTAGAATTCCTAATTGTACTTTCTGAGAGAAGATTTGTCGCAGTTTATTTTGGACAAGTTTGACCAAAATAGTCGGCCTATTGTTCTCTATTAATTATTTAACGTTTTCTGATTGCAGTGACAGAACCGATTCAAGATGCTTTTACATGTTTGATCATGTGAAGCCCTGTACTTGTGCAGAGTTATCAAATACATTATTAATTTAATACATTTGTGTGTCTGCACTGTAAAAACACAAAATCTTACCAAGTATTTTTGGTTTACTTTCTACTTCAAATATCTCAGTTCACTTGAAATAAGATGAAACTAACATACAAATAACTTTTAAGCAAGATATAAGAGTTTGCTTTAACTCAATAATTCTTTAACAGTAACGAAAAAGTACACTGGCAAGTTATTTCACTTGTAAAAAAACTTTTTCACCAGTAGCAAGGAATTATTGATTTGGAACAACTGCCCATATCTTACTTAAAAGTTACTTGTAAGTTAGTTTTGTATTATTTCAAGTGTACTAAGAAACTAGACCAAAATTAGTTGGTAAGACTTTGTATTTTTGCAGTGTATGTTTAAAAACAGAAATGTTTTAAGTCAATTCAGCACTGTTTTTCTGTATTGTCCAACACTACAGATATGGGTGTAGGTATCGGAAGTGAAAAACGTAGATTGGTGCATCTCTAGATGTTTCTCTGCATGGACTCTCTGGCTGATGTTTTCTTCATTCCTTATTTTGGGTTGCTGCGCTGAAGCTTGTTTTCCTGCCGTACTCAGATGTTTCTGGACAGGAGCGCCAACTGAAGGCCTCCAATGTAAATGGAAAAAATCTGTGTTGAAGCTTCCTGCATTTATATGCGTGACTGTGTGTGCACTCGATCCCAGTTGTGAATGCATCTGCATGTGCATGTATATGCAATATATTTTCATTGTGTGTGAGTAAATCCTTTTCCACTTGCTCCCTGACATCTCTGCCAAGCAGACAGGGTGACATGGGAATTGAACCATCTGCTTCTTTTCTCCCGCTGGACCGATCGTCAAGCAGCCAGTAACTCACTCCAGCTGCTTGGGATTGGAAAAGAAGATCCCGAGGCGTTCCAAAACGAATGGCAACCGCAGTACAAAAGAACGAAGGACCCGGAAAAAAAACAAGAGTGACATGAGACGAGGCAGATGCGAGACTTTCTCCAAGCTGCCCATTTAACCTCCTTTCACTGAATCACAAACTGGCAAGAGCTGACCAGAGAAAACATAACTCCACCAAAGGCTGAATGGCAGGTCTGACCTGTGTTCTCCGTGTCATGACTGTCAGAAACACAGCAGGCTCACAATAACTAGGAGAAATGATGAGTGAGATGAGATAAAGGCCATAAAATTGAGAAAAATCATGTCATTGTTTCAGCAGCAGTGATTTGCATGAGCATAGAGGGACAAAAAGGATTTAAATATTCCTTTCTTTGTCAGCAGAGCAAAAACTCTTCATCGTAGACCTGAAACATGTTGATTCCTGGTAATAATACAAGTTTTGATCCTTTACGATGATATTTACTGACACATTTCTCCATTAGATGTCATTGGAAAAACCTTTTCCACCTCACACTATAGATTTAAATGGTTTTCATTGCAAATTTAATATGATACTCCAACAAAAACTAGTATGCAGCTGTGAAATATGATTTTCTGAATCATTTACAAATAAAAATCTGAAAGGTGTGGTGTGCATTTGGATTAAACTCCTATTACTTTGATACCCACTTAACAAAATCCAGAACAAATAATTCTTTAAGTTAAGCATTTAGCAAAATAAAGTATAGATAAAGATATTCTGTGAATACCTCAGAGGTTTCAGAGAACATTGACGAACAAAAAGCTTCATAAAGATTCAGAGTAACAGCAGACTGGTCAGGGAGATGTTTTAAATTAATTGAAATTAGGTATTTGTGCATTCATCTCTGCAGAATAAGAAAACTTTTAAGTTGCTATATAGATGTGCAAAGCTAATTGAGACTAAGCCTGAAAGCTGTAACCCTGGCAGAGAGTGGGTCTAAATGTTATTGACTCAGCAGGATTTAATAAAAATTCATCCTAAACACTGCATCCTCTTCTTTCCTCTTCAAAAGTGTGCACTACTTAACACATAAAATCCCATTAAAACACAACGAAGTGAGCAAAAGTCCTGCTGGCAGTTCAGAATGCAACTGTCTTCAGTTTTTTTTTATTTTTATTTTTTTTACTTTGAACACTGAAGCCTCTAAATAAGCTGAACTTATCTTTTATTATTGGCACAAAAAGATGAGAAACAACCCACAAGCTGCTGCAGCTGGATGAACAGAGCACAGGAAAAGAAAAGCGGGACAGCAGAGTTCAGGGAAGCGGAGATGCTGTGAAAACAGTTGATGCAAGGCTGTCAAAACAAGCAGCTGTGAGTAAACCCCTGAATACAGCGACCGAGAAACGAATGTATGAGGGATTGTTATGGTAAGAAAAACCTGCATGGTGCTGGACAGCATCTATTACAGTTTACATCTAAACATTGTCATGATGCTTCGTCATAATTATATGGTAGCTATGAGTTATTTAGTGCTGGTTTGTGTGACAGTTTCGGCCCATACCAAGAAAAATTATAAAATTACGAGAATAGTCATAATATGAGAATAAAAATGTACAAGTCGAAAAAAGAAAAAAAGTTGAAATATTATCAAAATAAACTCATTATATTATGAAAAGTCTTAAAAGAATAAAGAGGAAATAATAATGAGAGCATAAAAATCATAGTATTATGACAATAAAGTAATTATATTAAGAGAAGTTATACAAGAAGTGGGAATAATATGAGAATGAAGGCACAATATTATGAAAATAAAGTTATTATATTATGAGACGTCGTAAAAGTATAAAGTTGGAATAATAGGAGAAAAAAATCATAATAATAAGAGATTTAAATTCATAGCATTATGAGAATAAAGTCAAAATAATATGAGAAAAAAGTTGAAATATTACTAGAATGAAGTCCAAATAATATAAGAAAAAAGTTGTAATATTTATCTTATTTACTTTATCGATTTATAATTTTTTGTTCCTAGCCTGGTGCTAATTCTTCATCTGTCTGACTAAATGAAGACAAAAGCTAAATGCTACATATTATAAGCTCCAGGATGCATGTTTAGATTTTATTTATTCATCCCCCCAGAAGTAAGTGGCCTGGATGAGGACATGAGCATCCAACTGTCTCGTAAACAACATTCTCTGTGTGTGTCTTTGCTTTGTAATCGGGCTGTAAATTTATTCCATAAGATGAATCTTCAGTGTGGTAACGCTTGACACAAAACGTTAATGCAGGAATGAAGAACATTTTCAGAACCAGGCAGCAAGCGTAGCTACACCATAATAAATCTGCTGAAATGTTTCCTGGCTACAAGATGTTCCTAAGCGATTGAAAGTGCTTGGACGCTGTCGCGCCTTCGCCGTGGCCACAAAACGTCGATCCACGTGTCCCTGCCGCAGGCAAGTGATCGGCCGCTGACGGCTCAAGCATGAATTTCCAAACATAAGGAACATATTTTAATATTTTTTAGCATGGCTGCTGTGTATCCATTAAATTGCCTTCAAGCTCTGGTCCAAAGCACTTCAGGACCGCAAGCGCCTCGAAGAAAAACAGCCCTGAGAGAAGGAATATCTATTCATCTGCATGCCAAGACATTTCTGGTGTCACGCTCGCTGCTTTTTTCCTCCCTTTTCATTAATCCGACATGGTCTCAACTTTTAAAAGTAGATATTTTTCCTCCAGGTGTTTCCATTGTCGATTTACCCTCATGGATTGGTGTCAAGGAGTGGCAATTGACTCGTGATCCCCAGACAAGTTGGAAAATGCCTGGCTGGAAAACAGAAGAAGAGGCTTCTGGGTGTGAAGGTGGCAGCTGGAAATCTGGAGGTTAAGCTTTACCATGCATGAAGTTGGTTTTTATAAAATAAATCAAAGGATTTTGTCCTCTTTTCTGTACTTTTGGAAACCAGTTTGCCCATAATTGTCGCAAATGGTTCCACTTTGATGCTTGTGGGGTTACACAAAACATCAAGATGCAAACATTAAAACCTTTTCTTTATCTTAAATTCCTGAGAGAAATGTACAAGAAAAGAAAAAAAGCTACTTTCAGACATGAAGTCTGACTGTACCACAGTTGGACTCTGTCCAAAACTTCATGAAAATTTTTGTTGAGAAAACATGAACTGAAATCAGATTACAAAGCTGTGTGCAGAGAATATAATTTCCCAAATCTCTTCAGCCATCTCTAATCTTCAGTTTGTCATCTAATGGGGGAGCTGCAGGCTGCATTTAAACACAACAGACATAGACATATGCAGAGTTTAAAACGAACATTATAAAGTAGGAGACTCATGAACAGGTTGGGGAAAAGTTGTGGAGCAATGAATAAGGAGACCAGAGAAGAAGTCAAACGTTCCCATTGCTCAAAACATGTGTCACATATTTTGGATTCCTTTTTAGCATGAATAAATTTAATCATTATTTTATAATTGGATTTTACAACGGAGTGCTAGACCCAAGATGAGAAAAACAAAATTACAAAAAAGGTCATAATATTGGGAGAAAAAGTTTGTATAGTGTGTGAATAAACTTATCAAGAACACAATCACAGGAGAATAAAATCATAATAGTATGAGAATAGGGTCAAATAATATGAGAATAAAGTAATAATATTGCGATAATAAATGTATATGGAAATAAAGATATATTACCAGAATAAAGTTGTAAGAATGTAAGAGTGAGGTCACATAAATTTACCAGAATAAATTTAAGTTTATGAAAGTCCAAGATAATAGTCTTACAACTGCGGTAAATGAGGATTGTTATACTAGTACGACTCCATAGTAGGATTTCATATTTAATCAGGTTATATTTGTTTAATGTTAACATTTCTTTGATAATCTTGAACATTTAAATGTGTCAAAAAGAAGAAATCTATCATTTATCTTAATGATTAAGCACGGTGGTAGCAGTATCATGCTGTGGCAATCTTTTTCTTCATTAGAGACACAGATAGAGGGACTGTTGATGAAGCTAAATGCAGGGGAATCCAGTTTCAGCCCTAAAGTCTAAATGCCTCATATTTGAACTCTTTCCAAAACTCTTCAAAAGCATATTTTGCTGAGAAAACATGAACGGAAATCAGATTCCAAAAGCATGTGGACAGAATGTAATTTCCCCAATCTCTTTAGCCATCTCTAATCTCCAGTTGTTCCTCTGTCTGGGGGGCATGTGGTGCATTTTTAGGCACACCAAACATAGTCATGTGCTTCGTTATCCGAGAACCAAATGACCATCACAACTGAGCCTGTGGGGCAAAAGGAGAGGCTTGAACAGATGCCAGTTCATGCAGCACACTGGTGAGGTGTAGAGGTCGCTGCTTTGATGAAACATGGCCGCCTGCCTAACTTATGATGTGACCTCTATAATGAACTCGCCCGAAACGGGTTTTTAATCTGCTCTTGGAAGTACCCAAATGCGCCCCATGCTGATTATTTCACTAGGAAAAGGGAATCTTAGATCTGTATTTCAACCAGAAGCTGTTTGAAGAGCTTTTTGGATGTCAAGGTCAAGGTAAATAAGTAGCTGGAAAGTCATAAGATCATTTTTATTTTACTTTGAAAGGACAAAAGTTTGACCCACATAAATTAGCTAGAAAAGTTGAAGTCACCATGTTGCAGGTGCAAAGCAGTGATATGTGTTAGAGTTCTCAACTCATTCATGTACAAATATATAAAACACAAAATAAAAGGCCCTTAGCAATCCATTTTATATTCTCCAAATTTGCTTTTATTTTGTTTCCCTCCATCTTCCACTTTTCAGCTTTTATTTTTCTGAATTTCACTTCTGTCTTTTCTGCATCGCACACTTATGTTTCAATTTTGACATAAACTGAAGCATTTATTGTTTTAAAGGCCTTTAATTATGTCAGTCAGTTCCATACTGTTCAATATGATAGCAGGATAAACAATAGTCCATCTCTCATGTCCTGTTATGCTTCATTGAACAGGTTAGGATAGCTCTATCACATTTTTTGCACAAAATCATTCTAAGATAATTTTAGATGATTTTAGTTTGCTCACTTCTGCCTATTTTGAGTTTGTTTCAGAATGAACTGTTTCAGGGCATCTTTTCACTTTAAATCCAAATAAGCTTTAACTAGCCACGTCCCGAAACTCAACATTTACACTGGTTCCTGAAAATAGCTGCAAAAAGATGAACAATTATACAACTTTAAAAAGCAGAAGTGAAATCTCCTGCACAAGCAGCAAGTGACTTGACATCTTCTGTATCTTTCATATATATATCAGTGGAGCGCAGTACTTTCTGCCTTAGCCTGTGTATTTTCATCATGCATTTCTGGAGGGTCAGACAGACTAAATATGTCAAACACATTCATTAAATATATTAAGCGGAATGTTGACAAAAGTAGGGCATGAGTAATCAAACATGTATATTGGCACCTACATCAATCAGTGTGTGTGACAGCGCTCTTCATTGCCTCTCCTGGTTTTTCTACCATGTATTTTCACAGGAAATGTATAAAATCTGCTAATTTTGAATAAGTAATGAACTCAAACCTCAACAAAAAAATAAATAAAGAAAAAAGATTAATATTTGTTTTTGAAGTAAAAACATGTGAGATGATAATGGACAATAAGCATGACTGCTAAGTGATTTATTATAACGTCGTCACTTTTTTAGCCTCTTTTCTCCAAAACAACTTACAATGATCTATAGAGCGCATTGTTCCAAAGTTGTAAAGTAACACAGAACCAGAAGAAATATTTAAAATGATCACCTTCCAAATTTCAGAAGACAGTTTTTTGTAACAAAGGAACTGAAATGCAAACTTTTAAAGAATGAGCCAGAAAGTGAGTGGGACGTGTATGTTTTAATATGGGAACACATTCAAAAGCAGATATAGGGTTACGGGAGGAATCAGGAAATTCCAGCTGGATGTCATATACAATGTTACATTTTGAAATAAATAGATATGCATTTTACTCCCCTCTTTGTTTTGCTTGCTTTAACAGAAATTATTGACTTATTTTTCAGGGGAAACTGGCTGACACACAGCAAGTTTTAATTTTTCTAGTCTGCTTGCACTGGATGCATGAAAATGCATCCAGTGCATTTTCATTTATAACACAAGTCTTGTGTTATAAATTAACACAAGACTTGTGGTGCTGTGATGGTGCAGGGGTTTAAGCACAACCCATGTAAGGAGAAGTTCGTCCTTGCCATGCCTGTCACAGATTTGATTTCCGGCCTCATGATCTTTGCTGCATGTCTTCCCTTTCTCTCATTACCTGCTTTCCTGTCCTAGCACTTTCAAATGAAGACCACTAAAGACAAAAATACCTTTAAAAAAATCAACACAAGAGTTTAAGAGCTGATAAAAGTATTTGGATCTAATCATTTTCAGAGTAGTTTTCAGTCACAACCTTAAGTTTATTTTAATGGTATTTTATGAAAAACACATTTTTGTATGCTGCTAAGAAGTGGAAATGATCATGAGTTTTCAAAATTTTTCACAATATAAATCTGAAAAATGGGCTTGCATTTGAACACCAGATTTCCCTGTGAAATCATACTCCAAATCATTCACATGTTTTTGTAGCACACAGCCAAAATATTTGAAAGAAAATGCAGCTTGGGAAGTTTACTTTACACACAACAACTTCTGTTTTCTATTGGTTGATCAACTTTTCATGGCTCCACAGCCAACAAGTGAAGAAAGACGTTTTCAAAGACTTAGCATGATGAAACCAATCTTTTTGGCAAAGTCTCCATTTTTGGTGATTGAAATAGACAGAAACTGGTGCTGAGAGGTTTTTAAAATGTTCAGCGAAGTTCAAGTTGCATCCAGATATTTTATTTTTAAAACCAAAGTCAGGTAGCTACAGTCACGTGAATTCCTGATTCCAGCAAACTACTGTGAGAAACTTGCAAATGGATTCCCAAAAAATGGAAACAAAGTATTCAGTTTAAAAGTAAATACTAAGAAAACACACAATACATATATAAAAATATTGCAACAATAATTATTCTTTCTTCAAAACAATGTTTTAGGTCCTTCATGTTACAGTATAAAACCCGCATGTATTCATCTACGTTAGCTCAAACTGAATAAATAAAGATCAAGGCTTTAGCAAAACCTTAACCTATTTAACATATTTAATGTTTCTGCAAAGGTGTGCAATTAAAAACATAAGTGATACAAATGCAAAACTACTTACAGAACATTCTCTGGGCAAAAAGCCGAAGTCATGAAACAATGAAATGAACAGAGCCAGAACGTCCTAATGAGAAAAGCAGCTCAGTATCTAACCCAGGGACTCACTCAGCTGTGCTGTAAACCTGCTGGTGAGTGTAATTGCTGTGGTGAACATAACCTCTACTGTTTTTCTGGCATAAAGTGTCAAAGCTATATGCAGGATAAAGCAAGCTATGGTATGTATTCAGGAGAAAAAGAGGAAGAAGTCATCCATGGTGGCCGTTTTCTTCCCTCTTTAACAGTTTCCATCAGAGACAATGTGTGAAACCAGCAGAAAACTTTCCAAACATTTTATGACCTCTGGATCTGAACAAGAAAGCAGATGAATTCCACAACTATTATTGACTAAATTGCCACGTAAAAGCTTCCAAACCATAAAGAAGTCATGCAGTAAAGACCATAACGAAGAGAACATTAAAAAAAGCCCCAGCTTTCAACAAGTTTGATTTAAAAAATAAAAACTGTAGTTTGATACAGGCACCGATTGCTCACCAATCTGTTTTAAGTTTTGTAAATAGCTTTCCTAAAAGATGCTCAAATTAAATTTTGATTATAGAGGATTTTCACACTCTGATGCTTCCTGTTCCTGTTAAAGCTATGAATGAATAGACTGAATGAAGAAACAAAGAAAATACTTGCAAGTGGATGTAATGGAGCTAAGGCGTAAATTCAAGCTGGGAGACAGAACACAGCTGATCCACATCACAGCTGATCCTCTTCAATCACGTCACACCCTGCTGCGGCCAATCAGGATCGGCGCCCTTGCGCGTCCCAGCCAATCAACGTCAAGCTGGTCCATTCAAGAAGACGAGCTTCCGGGGATCTGCCTGCTCGTCAGCTGTGCTTCGTCTTTGGTCTGCAGAGCACCGTAGATGTCCTTCCCTTCTTTCACCGCTCAGGTCCAGGAATCATCCCTTGGCCGCCGGCTGCACTTCGTTAATCTTCCAGTGGCTCCTCACAGATCCTACTGCCGCTCCTAGCCTTCCTTCGGCCTCCATCGGCGGCGTCGAAGCGGGACATCTTCCCTTTTCATGTCGTGGTCACATTCCGTCATCCGCCTGGTTCCCTGCTCCGGCTCACGATCGTTCAATTGCTGCGGCTCTCCGACGCTGCCCGCAGTCGTGCGCAGGTTGTCCCCAAGACCTGCTTTGGTTCCTCCTGCTGTTTCTGCTGTCTCATCATGAACTGGCTCCATTAGCTGGACGGTCTCCTGTTCATCTCCGGGCGTACGCTGCCTCCGGACCACTGCGCTCACTTCCGTGTCTCGGCTCCCAGCCGGCTCTTCAGTCTCATCATACCATAACCTCTCCCGCCCATCGAGGGCGTTGCCAGGTAAGACGTACCCGCTCCTGTCCGTTCATCAGCCGTTCGCTCAGCTCTCAGTCAGTGCACCAGCACTTCAATGCATGTTCATGTCGCCCCTGGGCGGGTCAATCTGTACGTCTCAGGGACAACCGAACGCTTAGTGCAGTCAGCGAGCTGGGTTCACCTCATCTCAGCCTAATCGGCTCTCAATTCAGCATTTCGTTCTGGCATTCCCCGCCCGGGCCCCGAAGCCCTCGCCTCAGTTGCTGGCTTAGATCGCTCCATTCCGCCAGGAGCCCAGTCGCTCCTCGCACACCCTGCCCTCTAATCCCAGAGGCCCGCAGGCTGTCTGCCACAGCTTCAGCTTATTTAAACAGGATGTGATTCTTTAAAGTCACGGACGAGTCCGGGTGTTAAGTCTGGTTCGATAAGGGTTTGTTTCTTTGTTGCTTCTTTTATATTTAGGGGTTGTGCTGTCTGAGTATCTTGTTTAGCTCCCGTAATTCTGCCTATTTTTCATTTAAATACGCGTAGTTGGTCGATCTCTTGTGCGGCTCTCGCTGGCCACCAGAGAGCGGCGCTTAAGGCAATACATGTTTTCTAAGGCGTCGGGTACGCATCTGCTATTCTACTTCCCGAATTCAGCGCGAACCGGTTTGTCTTAAACTCAAGTTGCCAACAACCTCTGGCGTTAAGAGCCCACGCTCATCGCTAAACAAGCATTTAGCATAATCGCCTAGTCCGAAAATTAATATAAGTCTCACCAGTATTTCAGTAGTTTTTGTATATTCGTGCAATTCGAATGTATTATGGGAATTTAAGTCTCAAGCTCATGATAACGCAGTTCATGGCTTTCTCATGGTCTCCTGCTACCATCTGCTGGACAAATTTAGAAGTGACGCTCATGTCAACCAAGATTTATACCTTTCATTCATTTCCTCTTCTGCATTCCCCGTAAACTCGCTCAGCCTATGAAAGAAGCCAGGTCTTTGCTGCCTGTCACTCACGGCCATTACTCTCCCTGAGCTGATCCATCCTTCTTAGAACCAACGCTCGACTAAATGACACTCTATATCCCTTCCTGTGTTCAGCACGTAATGGCACAAAATCGGGTTTTGCCCTTCTACTCCTTCCTCGTTTACGTCGTCCGGCAATCAGTCACCAAGTCCTGCTCAGTTATGAATCCGTCTCCCTTACTCCTCCAGTTCTCTCAGATACTTTAAGACGTCCAGTTCTCACCTTCATCACTCACCGTCTTGATGATTGTTGATCCAAACTTGTCACGTCCAGTTCTGCCTGTCGGAATTATTTTCCGTGTAGCGCTTCAGCGATCTAGCACATCATCTAGTCTCTCCTCGATCCTTAGTCAAGGTATCTCCGTTACAAAGGGTCTTCTTTCACCAAGCGCCCTATCACGCGCTTCCTTCCTAGCATCCTTCAAATTTCTTAGTCCGTTCCCAATCCTTCCCTGACCACTACAACCTCCTCATAAGCTTCCCAAACGAAAGGCACTACTATCTATTCTGCACCCACAGCCGGTTCAGCATAACCATTGTCCAAGTGTTCCTACAGCTTCTATCTATCGCTCGGCCATCGGCCATCCTCAGCCTTCCATTTCATGTCGGACTGAACTTCAGCTGTGCGTGAAGCTCAACGTTCTTATCTGCAACGTGAGTATCTTTCAAATGCCTGGCGATGGAGCACTGACAGTCTTTAACACATTCTTACCTAGTAATCCGGCAGACCAGCGGCCTTCGGCCTTTAGTTAGCGCTGACACATCATTCACAGCTCAAAACGCGGCTCGCGCCCCTCGGAGGGCCCCCGCCAACGACGCGGCTCGCGCCCCTCGGAGGGCCCCCTCCAGCCCCTCGGAGGGCACCCTCCAACAATGTGGCTCGCGCCCCTTGAAGGGCCCCGCTACAGCAGCGTTGTATTAATAATAATAATAATAAAAAAAAAAAAATAAAAATAAGTATTTATATACTTCACTACTTAAGTGTTTCGAAGTACAGGGCATTTCAGATACTTTAAGAATTTAACCCAAGTAACATTCGGTCAGTGACTTCGACTCTACAAAAGTCACTTTTCGGAGAGGTCCCTATTCTTTCACCAGAGTGTAGTACTTGTACAACATCGCCCCGCAATATTGCTGCGCCTCAATATTGCAGACAACAGGTCAGCTAGGTCGACCAAGCCCTCTTGCCTAAGCTTCGCCGTACCAACCACCTACTCGGCGATCCTCAGCCAGGAGATATTAATTCTACCTCATACTCTGTCACCGTGTCCAACGTCCTCGCCTTCATCACCCACTGTCAACCTTCGTCAGTCAAATCCCCTATATTCTGTCGTTCGCAGGAATCAATCTTCACGCAAAACTTTCGCAACCAAGCACAGCACCCAGTCTCCTTTCGAACCCAGCCGCGAAACTTCTACTCTTTGACCTCTAAGCATTCCACCAGGTATCCCAACCGCTGAAGCCTATCACTCTCCCTCTACTCATAAAGCTCATCACCATGCTCCGAGCTTGTACTTTCTCCCCCTATGTTAAAGCGCTCCTCTCCTGCGCTCTTCTCCAAGCATTGTATCGTTTCCTCAGGTCGGGCGAGTTCGCCTCAGCTTCTCCAGTCTTCAACCCTTCAAAAGATTTATCAATCTCCAATATCAAGTTCTTCCCCGACCATTACACCTCTCCTTATCACGCACTCCAAAATTAAAGTTTTCTATCGCACGCATAGACGGTCCATCTTGCCCCTTCCGTGCCACACTCAAATTCGTGTGCAAAAGGCATCAAATTTATCAGGAAGCTAAACCCCGGTTTATATAGCTCCCGTAGGCTTCCCCACGACCGCAGACTGGTTTATCCGCCACCTCCGCCCTATTTTACGAGAAGGCGGCCTTCTCCCCGATCATTATTCAGGACATCCATTTAGAATAGGTGCTGCTACGTCCG
This sequence comes from Poeciliopsis prolifica, assembly GCF_027474105.1. Lineage (NCBI taxonomy): Eukaryota > Metazoa > Chordata > Actinopteri > Cyprinodontiformes > Poeciliidae > Poeciliopsis > Poeciliopsis prolifica. The sequence continues at coordinate 14,603,715 of NW_026562381.1, forward strand.
CCCCAGCTCAAGGCGTCCCCATCGCTTCCCTCCTCCAGCTTGGCCGCAGGTCATCTTCGGCCTTCACTTCCTACATCAGCCCCAATCTCGAAACCGTGCTCGAAGCCCAACGCTCCAGGTCATCAGGTGAGCAGTCAGCATGGCGATGTAGTTTTTTTTCTTTTGGGCCATTTTTAACCATTAAATTTCAAGGGGAACCGGCCAGACCAGAGATCCTCAGCCTTCAGCCCGGCAGCAACCAGTCCCCTCTCCGCTCCTCATAGCACATCGTGCTCATCAGGCCTGAATACGTCTGTCAGTCCCCGCCAACGATGCGGCTCGTGCCTAGTGGCCCCCGCCAACGATGCGGCTCGCGCTTATCAAGTCTATCAGACTGCAGGCCCCCGCCAACGATGCGACTCCTGCCTAGTGGCCCCCGCCAACGATGCGGCTCCTGCCCAGTGGCCCCCGCCAACGATGCGGCTCCTGCCCAGTGGCCCCCGCCAACGATGCGGCTCCTGCCCAGTGGCCCCCGCCAACGATGCGGCTCGTGCCTAACAAGTCTATCAGACTGCAGGCCCCCGCCAACGATGCGGCTCGCGCTTATCAAGTCTTTCAGACTGCAGGCCCCCGCCAACGATGCGGCTCGTGCCTAGTGGCCCCCGCCAACGATGCGGCTCGTGCCTAGTGGCCCCCGCCAACGATGCGGCTCGTGCCTAGCGGCCCCCGCCAACGATGCGGCTCGTGCCTAGTGGCCCCCGCCAACGATGCGGCTCGTGCCTAGCTGCCCCCGCCAACGATGCGGCTCGTGCCTAGTGGCCGCCGCCAACGATGCGGCTCGTGCCTAGTGGCCCCCGCCAACGATGCGGCTCGTGCCTAGTGGCCCCCGCCAACGATGCGGCTCGTGCCTAGTGGCCCCCGCCAACGATGCGGCTCGCGCCTAACAAGTCTATCAGACTGCAGGCCCCGCTTCAGAGCCTGCATTCAGTCCATCGGACTGCAGGCAGCTAGGCCTCGGCCGGCACCCTCTTTTTGGGGGGTAAGACTAGTGAGCTTCGCCGGACTCAGCATCTTCCCCCCGGCGATCTACGCTCACTAGTCTTCCGCCGGTTCGAGCGCCAAAGATTTTTCATTAAAATCTCCTAACTGCTTATTTTTCTCTGTGTGAGTTGATCCAGATTGAAATGGAGCTAAGGCGTAAATTTAAGCTGGGAGACAGAACACAGCTGATCCACATCACAGCTGATCCTCTTCAATCACGTCACACCCTGCTGCGGCCAATCAGGATCGGCGCCCTTGCGCGTCCCAGCCAATCAACGTCAAGCTGGTCCATTCAAGAAGACGAGCTTCCGGGGATCTGCCTGCTCGTCAGCTGTGCTTCGCCCACCTCCTCCCCATCTCCACCTTCAGCCCGATGACCATTCTCCAGGCGCCTTACGCGCTCCTCCATCCAAGGCTCTGCTCCATCATCAGTATTCGGACCGGGGGGGTAAGACTAGTGAGCTTCGCCGGACTCAGCATCTTCCCCCGGCGATCTACGCTCACTAGTCTTCCGCCGGTTCGAGCGCCAAAGATTTGTTCATTAAAATCTCCTAACTGCTTATTTTTCTCTGTGTGAGTTGATCCAGATTGAAATTCCAACACATTCATAACCAGAGCTAAATGTTTCCCTCACCGTGAGATGTAGGTGTTTAAAGGAATTCATCTTTCCCTTCACCTCTGATGGATTGCTAATTTATGTGCTGTAACTTCAATTAATGTTTTCTCAAGTTAAAAGATAACATGCATAAAAATCTTTGTAAGATTTTATGTTATTTCATGTTATTCAATAATATGTTAGGCAGCAATACACCTAACTTCAGGAAAAAAACAATTTTTTTAATGAAATCTAGATAAATTTGCTTTTATTGGACATTTGGGTTTCATGTCAAGTCAGGCGTGTTCATCCATTAGAACACATTTTCTTCCATGTTAGAGGTACAACAAAATGTATTCATCATTTATTGCAGTTTCATGATTTCTGCTTTCTTTTGTAGTAAAAAAAAGCATAAACATTTGCTCAAAAGCAGAATTAGCTGTTATTGCCCACGGATTAATACAACAACCACACCAGAAGAAAGAGCAACTTCTTTTTCTTGTTGCTAAAATATTCGTCCAGACCAAAAAACAACCAATCCAGATAAATGTGTATGCTTCTCTTACAATCATTTACAGATCACAGACTATTAAATTCATTTAATAAAACTCCTGTAGCTTTAGTTTGTTATTAAACCAATAAAAGAAAAAAAGGTAAAGAATTAAGTTTCCTTAGTATTATAGAAAAATTGATGGAATCAAATGATTATGTCGTCAAATGAAATCTTAGCTTTGGGTTATCAACCCTAAAAATAGAAAAACATCTACGAGAGTAAGAAAATGCAATAAGTTTACAGAAATATGCAAGTAAATAATTCATTGTGGCAGTGTGGAAACAATTCAACAACCAAAACAATAATTACTGACTACTGACACCTAAGTTCTTCCAGCGCCAAAGAACAAAAGGCATAATAGGCTGTTTTATTTTAAATAGCTTTAGAAATCTTCATTTACAAGCAGATCCCACTGAGACTATTTTCAGATCTGGTCCTGGTTTCCTTCAACTTTTACACTTGTGTTTCTCTCCAAACAGCGGTCGATGGTTACATTTTCATAACAAGACAGTAAATGCATCACAGAAAGAAAAGAAAACTTAATGAAGGAAAATATGAGCTATTACTCTAATTCCACACAGATCAGCTTTGAAGCACCGAAGTACAGCCCTGTGTCCAAAAAGTCACTTCCAATGAGGCAGAACATTCATAAAAGTGTAAAAAAATACTGACTATTAGCTTTAAAAAGGCAGAAATCCCCTGTGCTGAGGTTTTCACTAATGTTTGCCAATAAATAGCCATTTCTCCTAAAATATCCCAAATCTACAAAGCTATTTATACTCTTGTACTTTCTTCTCTTAGTTTCTTCATTTACATCTGTTTGGTTAAACTGGACCTTGTGGTTGGAAAAATCTGAGTTCTGCAATACTTCTGAAGCACGGAGGGTTTTCCTGTGTTCCTCAATCCATTTGGAGAGGAAAAAGTTAAACAGAAAGAAACTGGAATGACCACAACGATGGGATTGGCTGCTGTGTGCCGCCTCATGCTGACCAATGACGTTTGTATGTTCAAGGCCGCAGCGCAGTCCCGAGTCTAGCCGGTGTCAAAGCTTGGCCAGACAAAGCAGATAAAACCAGATCCTGCTCTAAAGGGGAATCAGCCTCAAAATCAATAAACAGATCTAAATATCCAGAAGGAAGGGAAAATAATCAAGACACGCACAGCATTCGCAGCCTGTCACAGGAGGTTTGGATCAGCCCCGGAGGTAATCCCAAACCGCCGCCTCGGAAATTGATTGGCAAAGAAAAACAGGTCTGCAGTGAACGAAGTATTTGGGTGATAGTTTATCCAGGAATCAGCTGTAAGCCGACATCATGATAATTAGATCAGCATGGTTTTGATTATTTCTGGGAAACAAGAAACCGTGTATATTGGCCCCACAGGTGAAAAACAACAGCCACAGATTATCATCTTCCTTAAACAAGACAAAAGGGTCAAGCTTTCTAAACCACTGCTTTCAAATCTCCACTGGCCTTTAGACCTTCAGGGTCAAATTTCTGTCTCGAAGAAGTCGCCACTGACAGAAAATCATTTTCTTCTTTTCAAAACACATATTTTTGGGTTGTAATGTTTGCAAACAAAATCAGGTTTTCAAGTAAAAAGTTATTTTCAGGTAACATATCTGCAGTGGCCTGTCCTCTGCTGTGACCGCAGACAGAAAAACAATCAATTCCTTAACAAAAACAAAAACAACTTTTTATTAGTTACGTCTCAGTGTATGTGAGTGAAAGTTATTGGTGACAAAGAAGGAAGATATACTTCAGTTTGGTTCATTCACAACAATTTCTATCTCAACACACTTTACACAACAAAACAATTTCTATGCAGAATATAGAATACGTTTAATAAGTTTGTGTAGCCAAATTTAAAGTTATTTCCATAAATTCAAATTCAATCATTGTTGTGTAAAACAAGCTGAAACAAATGATCATGATGAATTGAAGCTTGAAATAATCATCAATTAGTTTAGTAATTGATTAATGGTTAATACATTAACAGACCCTTAAAAGGCTTTTGTCTTAAAGCCTTTTTAGAGTCTTCCATTGCATTTTGCATTTTGCATTTAAGACACAAAAAAATCTTCTTTGTGTGTAAATATGTTCTGCAAATGAATTATTTGCTACTGATGATCAAGTGGAAGCTGAAGAAATTATATTTTCTTACTTTTTAGACAATAAAATGTTTATTTTGTCAGTTTTGAGTTGCACAATGGCATATTAGAGCCCAGTTACGATACATTTTATTTAATAATGAGAACATAGTCCTAATATTAAAAGAATATGAACTTAATTTTACCAGAAAAGCATCTTTAAACATTGTTTTAAAAAAGCCTCAATAGAGATACAGGATCTAATGTGTCTATTTCAGTTTGCGTTATTCTCATAAAATGACAACTTTTTTTTGTAATATTAGGACTTTGTTCTCATAATTAAAAACAGTCTGGCCCTAATGTTGAATTGTAAAGTTGACTTGAAGTCAAGATAAACAGAAGTTGTAAAACACGTTTGTCAGAAAAGATTTGCATGCAGACATTTCTCTGAATTGCGGAAACTCAGATTTTCCAAAAATGAAAACTTCAAAAGCCAAAAGTTTTACTGATCAATAAACTTATGGCCCAACCCTAAACCTCATAGGTCACCTCAGCACATTTTAAACTAAATATTTTAAGAGCTTGTTGTTCCCTCGTTTCCATCGTTAATAGTGTTTCTAGTTTGGGAACTGACCTTTTGGTTTGTTGATTTTTACAAGTTCTCTGTGTCTCTTCATTCAACCACAATGTGCATTCAGCAGAAATAACAATAATACCTCAATAAAGACTTAATGGTTGTATTTACTCTGTAGAAGGATAACTAATATGATATTATAGCTATTATTAGTGCTATATAAATATGAAAACATCACATTGGCGGGTGAAACTTCACCATCAATCACTCTCAATTAGAGGTTTTGTTTCACTGTAAGTGGTGATGATTTTGCGACAATGTCCTGGTTGCCAATCTAAAGACGCCTGCCTATCATGCTGAAATATAATTTGGCAGGAAATATTCTCCAAAGACTCATAGAGGTGCAGATGACTTGTGAAGACCTTGTACCGCACCTGAACAGCCTGCTCTGTTCCCTCCCTTTCCCAAGCTCATTTCCAAATTTTTATTGGCTTCCACTTTACAAAAGAAAGGTGTCATTACAGAGCATAATTCATGCACTTTGGAAAATGTTTCTGAAAGTGTGTTATTAAATATCTTGTGAATGAAAACAGAGTCATAAACCAGATTAATAGGTTTTAGCTTTTTGCCAACAGTGACTTAAGCAGAGACCCTGACCGTTATTTGAAACACATCTTTGGAGCACCTCAGGGAAAGTGATGTTTTACTGAATATATTCAAACACATGCAGAGTATTTTGCTTTCTCCTCTGTGATGCATCCAGTTTGTGTGAGTTTATGTTGCCTTTTTATTAAATCACTATAACTATGATTCTGTCTTCCTCCTGCTTGCTCTTGCTTTAACCCCACAGAACTTGGCAATTGCATTAAATTTCTTCTTAACTGAAAAAAGTTTTTTCTCACTCACATGATTCACTGTTTTTGGTGGGAAAGATGTTCTTTGTGAAGCATTGATTTAAAAAACTTTGCTCTTTTTTCACTAAATTATTGCTCTTCTGCTCCTCTAAATGATGACGACTGAATAAAGATTCCCACCCTAATTGCAAATGACGGTTCTGACACTCATTTATCATTTTTTCTGTATCCTCCTGGTTCAACGCAATGACTGAACCTGCATTTTCTGGAAATAATAATAATAACCCTGTTTAATCGAATTAATCAGAAACAGACTTTGTGCTCTTCGCCACATCTGGACCGTGAGCTGTCGTTTGTAAAATTACACAGTCAAAAGTTAACAGAAATGATTTGGGTTATTTAGTATTTGATAAGAGAGAAAAAAAGAGGGAGTTCATTTTTCAAAGTCATATTTTTATTTAGAAATGTATCAGTTTCAAACTAACTATATATTTAGCTCAAAACTAAATATTTAGCTTAAAAGCTAGATATTTAGCGCCAAATTAAGTATTTAGTATGCAAGCTAAATATTTAGCAAGTAAGCTAAATAAGACAAATATTTTATTAGCAATCTAAATATCTAGCTTTAAACTAAATATTTTATTAGCAAGCTAAATAAGTAAATATTTAGTTAGTGAAGTACATATTTAGCTTAAGGCTAATTATTTACCTCTAAACTAAGTATTTAGCTTGTCAGTTAATACTTAGCTTGCCATTGTTGCTAATATTTAGTTTATTTAGTTTCAAACTAAATATATAGCTTAGTGGTATAAATATTTAGTTTGTAAACTAAAGGTTTAGTTTATTTTGCTTGCTAATTAAATATTTTGTTTGAACTGTGACTTTTGTAAATGAATGAATAATAAGGTGAACATGACCTTTGATAAATGAACCCTGAGTTTTTTCTATTGTGACAGACTAAATAACCCAAATTATTTCTGTTAGTTTTTGACTGATTTTACAAACGTCACCCCACATGAGACGGATCATCCCTGTCAAAATATTTCTATCTTCCCTGTTAATAATAACAACATAATGATGAACATAAAGTTAATAAGGATTTCATATTTTCATATCTACACAAACAAAACAGTGATTTCTTAAGATAAACATTGATCCTTGCTTATTCACTAATAAATAAAAACTGGTGGCATCTTGACTTTGCAGCTTTTTATCAGCCTTGATACGCAACACTTGGACCGAATTATACTGAGGACATTGTCTGGATCTTCTGTTAGGATGCAAAAAAAAAAAAGTGGTGTGATTTTGGTGGAAATTGAAGTCCAGGATCTATTAAACCTACAATAAGAGCGTCAATAACAGCTGCTGAAATAGAGCATGGAGTCTGTGCTTTTGGGCCCGACGATGCTGTTCTTGCCAACAGCGGTTATGAGGATGAATCGCAGCTGCTTTCTCTGGTTTAGGTCTAACAGGATGGATGTGAACTAGATTGCATGAAGTCCTCTGAGGGTGAAAAAAAGAGTCAAACTACAGCTGCAGGGCACCCAGCCATGCTGCAGCCACGTCTCTCTCCCTCACTTGCATCTACGCCCCGTTTCCTGTCGGAGCGGAGATATTAAGCAGCTGATAATGACGCGTAAAATAATAGCCACACAGATGATGAAAACACTTGACCTCCAACCTCGGGGAGATTTACATCCGACCCGAGCGCTGCGGAGAGGGAATCCGCTGCTGAGTCAGCGCCTGCCCAACTTGCTGTGTGGCCTCAGGAGAGCGTGAAAGGAGACCCATTCCTGCAGCCTTGATTCAGGACTGGAGCGAAGCATTGTGGTCACAACTCAATCTGTCCCATATAGGAAGACGTGATTAGCCGAGAGAGGGTGTATCTCGGATACACATGCCTCCATTCTTAAAGTCAAAATCTGTTTTTTTAATCAAACTTTTTGGAACTGTTTCCAGAGTTGTATATCCTCTAACTCCCAAGATTTGCTTCGATTAATCTTCTCTGCTCCCCCTCACTCTTTAGTGCCTTAGGCTGACTTAAGAAATACTTCCAGCCAAGGCTAAAACAAAATACACCATCTATTATTATAGGGTTCTACATATGAGGACATAATAAAAATGATTTGGCCTTCAACAGGGTCTATAATGATTCAATTCGACCTTGAATGTTCAAAAAACCACAATGTCATTATTTATTAAACAAGTATGAATCCAAAATAGAAAGGCTCTCATAACAAGAACAAATGTAGCTGCAGAGCATATTTATTACATTAATTGATAATTTTCAATGTAACCACAAACCAAAAAATCTTTCTTTGGCAGATTGGTAGCAAAAAACCCCAAGCTGGACAGACATCAGCAATGACTCAGAGGACCTAATTAAAGTCCATTATTCTAAAGATTATTCACAAGTGGAAAATATTCCAGTTACCAATCTTTTAACAAGCTGATGTTTGAATTCAAACAGAAATCACAAAAACGCTCAACAGCTGCATGTTAGGCTTTATTGGATGTAAGCAGAAAAATCCTAATGCATATTAAAGCACAGGAATGAAGAAATCATCATTAATAAATAATACAATTACACATTTATTCAGAATGAATGAATCATGGCACTCATCAAAATATAATATTTACTTGTTTTGTTGATTGTTTGGTCCTTTTATGAAGTATGATGACTTTGAACTGGCTTGTTGCTGAAATGTGATGTACAAATAAATCTGATTTATTGATTGATGATTTGGCTTGTTTTGGAGTTATAGGTCCTCCAACTTTCAGTCACTGAGTCGACCTTGAAATCCTCAGTACACAAAATGTTAAAAATAACAGGAGTTGGTCTTGATATTTATGTGATTAAATTGTAAACGAGTAAAAACTAACTTGCAATACTTAACTATAAAACATTCAAATCAGCAAAAGCCTAAATCACATATTTAAACCTGCACCACTATTATGCTTGAGTTAACTGACAAATTAAAAAGCACACAGTTTACTCCTTTAACACTTTACATTTATAAAACATCAACATCAATGCCTGCAATGAACAAAATTAAAGCACTTACATTAAATCGATAAAGTGGTTAAAAATAGAACAGAAATTAATGTTTCTTCCAAAAGGTAAGAACAGTTTTAGAGAAGTTTTTTACTTGTTAACTTCATGAACTTTAATTTCTGAGTTAAAACCAAAACAATTTTTTCTGTTGACTTGCATTTTTAAAGGCAGGAAGTGAATCATTATTTTCAAGTTAAATCATTTTGAAATATTTTACAGTGAATTATATTTTATTTCTCCATCACATTTACATATTTTATATATTACAATTAGCTATATTCACTCATTTTACATGAGTAGATTTTCAATCTGCAGTTTCAACACATTTAGCATCAAAAATACCTTTGAGATTAGACAGTGTTCAGTCACATTTCTGAATTTCTCCTTTAAGTACTCCTAAATAATAAATACATCTGGTAAATAATTAATTTAAAAACATATTTCATATTGTAAGCTCAAACTGTTGTCTTTTGTTTCAATTTCAGAAACAGTCAATTAATCTGCTGACAGGTTGAAGAGGCTTTTAGTGAGGCAACATTGTTCTCCCTGCTTACGTTACGGAAGAACTGCAGCCAAACGCTGAACACGCATCCATGAAATGTAAACTGAGACGAAATGTGTGTACAGTAAACTTTAGAGAACTGGAAAGATTCAGGGCTTTCAGGCCGCAGGATGCCTTCCTGCTTGTGTTTGCTTCGTGCCGCTAAACCCCAACAGACACAATATTCATCTCTCTCTGTAAAACAAAGAAAGAAACGGCAACAGGGAGGGGTTCTGATGAGATGCAGCTGGAGATATGTTCTAATTGTTTTACAGACATGTTCTGTCTCTTGTAAAAGTACACACATGGCATATGTTAGCTTAAATTATAGTAAAATATAGCTTAAATCTGATGAGTTTGAAGCATATTATTTTGTTTAAGTTTGCTTATCAATCAGAATTTAATTACGAGTAACTCTGCCAACCTTTTTTGTAGGTTTCTGTAGTTTCAGACAGGAAGTGATGTTCAATGTGCGATGGGAAGTAAAATTGTAAATAAATGAGCTTTAGCAGAGTGTCAGTTTTTTTCAACTACTGACATTCCAGCACATTAAAATAGTCTCATCGATATCAATATTTTAATATCATTGTGTTTTATTGGGATTTATGAATCAACAGAAAAGTGGAGCAGAAATGGAAGCAAAAAAGGTTGACATTTTTTTTATTGTTCTATACATACAGTGAAATATATTCAGCACTAAAATCCAAAGAAACCAATTGATCACTAAAGATATCTGATTGGTAAAAATCAGATATCTTTAAGGTTAGTTTAGACTTTTTTTGTCCACATATGACCTATGAACCTTCTTCGATTCATTTGCTGATGCAGTGAATGGTGTTAAATCTATTACTTTATAGCCTAAATCATTGTTAGCTTCTTCAAAGCTTTATCCCCACACTTCTGTCCTCATCATAAACAGCTGTGTTCATGTTAAGTACACAATGTACTCCTTTTCTGATTAGGTCCAATTTGTTGCACTGGATTTTAAGGAGCATCAGAGTGAAAAGGGCATATGTAAAAAAAAAAACAAAAAAACATGAAGTAAGCTGTGAAGTATTACCTCATTCACACATGGACACAATAACATTGACAACGCCATCAGTGAGCGTTTATAATGGTGTCCATGTATATGACTTGCTGCCTTTGAATCCCAACGTTTGCTAATTATTTCATCAGTTTGAACTGATGTATTGCCAGACATTTGCACCACATTTGAAGTAGCTAGAGATACGTAATCAGTCTTCACAGAGAGGCTCATTACAGCATATGGTCATCTGGGAAATGAAAGGATTACTAACACACTGGACAAATATTTGGATAGTTTGGGGAGCATTTAGGGGGCAAATTTACAGTCTCATTCAGGAATAATGAATACTGTGTAACATCTTCACATTCAGGGAACCTGAAAAAATAAATGTGGTCAAAATGAAAGCTGGCTTCTGTTGGAAAAGGCTTCCCTGAAGGTTTATTTAAATCCATAGGAAACCTGTTATTGTCTATCAGCTGGGTGGTGTCAGTCTCCTCCATAGTATGACAGACACTCAAACACATAACAATAGCAAGACATAATTTGAGTTTATCTTTCTCATAGGTAGTGTAATAAGTGGAACTGGAAGTAAACAGCTACTTTTGCTTTGGACATCTGGCAAGATGCATATAGGCACAAATTAATAACAAATACAGCTCTGGATAACATAAGACACTACTGCACTGAGACATGTCAGTAGTTCACAGAATAAAAGACAATGTTCATTTTACTCACACATATATATATATAAAAAGTAAAATCAGAGAGACCGATCATTTAAAGTGGTCTCAACTTTTTTGATCCATTTTTGCACTTTTCCTTAAATTATTTCATATTGATAAAAAAGTATTTCAATAACACTTCACCTTTACTAAGCAGCATTCTGACTTGTTTTGTGTCAGGCGTCAAGCCTAAAACATTCAGTACATAAATATCAAACGAAGCTGAAGAATAAAACCTTTAGCATCCCACTGAAATATTCTCCAAAGTCCAAGTAAAATCTTTTAGAGATATCCATAATTAGATTATAAATGTTTTCACTAAACCCATTCCCATTTGGAGATAGGAGTAGACATTCTGTCACATGAAGCCCCCTTTGGACCATTTTGTTTTTGCAGCTCGTTTTATCTGCCAACTAAGAAGTGGGGAGAGGAATTATAACTGTTTTATGATATTTTAAACTCAGTAGTACAGATCAGGTCATGAGTGTCGCATATCTCAGATCCACATGTGTGGCTTTCAGACATGCTCTCCTCAGGAAAATGTGTTTTCAGACTCCTCAGAGAGCCAAAATGCCTTTTTTTAAACTCCAGAGCTAATCACGCATAGAGCCAGGTCCAGCAGGGTGTGATCTGGCATTTATTTGCAGCCGGGTCCACAGCCAGGACATTTCAGCCATGATTGAGTAATTCAAAGAGCCTCGTCTCCGCTGCAGTCCCTCAACTGTCACGTTGATCGCAGCAATTATCCCGTTTCTGGGGATCAAGCAAAAATATGAGCTCATCATACATCCCGGCACCTACAGCATATTGTGATAGTTTGTATTGGCTGAGCCTCTGAATATGAAATTAATTTGTAAAAGACTCATGCAGGCCCAAGATCAGCACTCAGATATTTTCCCACCTGATTTCCACTTCTTGCTGACATAAAGTAAACTCTTGAAGCTTAAAGATTTTATTTTAGTAGTCAAAAACTTTAAATAATCACTAATCTTCTGTATAGTTTCCTAAAATATATAAAGTTCAGGTTGTAAATCTACTGCAGCACACAAAGGCTACATGATGCTGCTTCTTTAGCAAAAAAAAAGAAAAGAGCATTAAAATTTAAGATGACTGATTATTTTGAGGACCTTTTAACTGTATAATATATTTGCACTGTTACATCTATTTATTTTATTTCTAGTTCCACAATGGTAGATTTAGTTTTAATAAAAAAAAAAAAACTACTCATATCCGCTGAATTAACAAATTTTATTGTATTTTATTAGCATTTTATGTGGTAGAGCAACACAAAGTAGCACAAAATAATAAAAAAAAGACTATTAGATAAAATCCAGTAAAATACAGTTCAGAAGCTTATAAAGTCATAGTATAACTTGAGCTTCTCTAAATTTTTTAAAGGCGTAACAATGTTACTGCGTGTAAACTTCAAATTTTAAAAATAAATCGGTTTTCTCATTATTCTTGCATATAGCAAGGGTTTAGTCTGATTTATTATTTGATTGTGATGTGTCTTTTTTCGTAAATTGCATGGAAATTTCTGGTTTCAGATAACATTCAGATAGCTTAAGATCATCAGAGAATTTTAACATATGTAAATATATCATGTATTAGAACATAATACAAGAAAAGTAGAATAAATAATGTTAGTTGGATCATTTCAGTTGGAGGTTCTCAGGTTTTTCCTTCTGGTGAATAAAGCTTTTTCATAAAACCATTTCAAATTTCAAATTATATTGAATTATACTTTATTCTGATGTCGTAGCAGGTCAAAGAAGGCAAAAAATGTGGAGGTATATATTCACAGAAGTGGAAAAACAAATTGTGTGATTTGTTTCGACATGGCCGCCCTGCTGCAGGTACAGTTCAACTCACCGGGACCAAACATAAACATGAAACCTGGAGCGGCACCAACCGTCACGGCCAGAACTCCACTTTCTGCAGAATTGGCAAGTTTCGAGTCCAGAAAGGATGCCTTGCCATTACACGGCAAGTAGGCAATGAAAATTCAATTACGCGCCGACACCTCCGGTGCCACGCAGCGGCGGAGTGAGACAGTCCAGCCTGCTATTGGAGGCCCTCGTCTGTCAGGAATACGGCTCAGGTTACCGTTTGGATGAAAAACACAGTATTCCATGTCCAATTATCTGAGCACATCAACACATAGCTGAAATAATAGATCTCTTCTTGTGGAATGTGGCTCCATTTGGTCTCCATTCAAACATATATCATGTTTTTTGGTTTGTTGCACTGCTGGATGGATAAACGACCAAGCCGCCTCGTCAAGCTGATAAATGTGATATTGCTGAATTATGCCTCTTTCAAAAAATGTCATACAAACATCAAGCTTTGGGGGATATCACTCTTTATAAAAACAACTGACTTTCAGACACTGAATGTGGAATAATCAGTGACTTGGATCAGACCGTGAAATTCTCTCTCTGGCAGAAATGCTCTCTAATTGTTCAATATAAGCATGGATCTAAATTTTCACAAACTGCTGTCCAGGAACGGGAGAGCTTTGTGTTTTTACTGGACATTTTCACTGTTATTCAGAGTTCATTTTCTAATCAACGCCCGACTGCGGTTAAAACTTTAGATTTCTCTGTGTTTGTTTGTTGAAGACTGCAGCAGAAGAAGCAGAAGTCAAACAGAGTTTACTGAATTTGATGTCCAAAAACACAGGAAAACCACAGAAATCACATTTTTGGGCTGTAGATGTTATTTTGCTGCTGTTTCTGTGGTAGCTTGTGTATGATTGATGTGGTTGAGATTTTGTTTTCTTGAAAAATCATTTCTGTTTTTATTTTTCTGTGTTGTTCAAATGTTTATTTTGTGTGAATTTAGTTTAAACATTGTGGACTTTGCTGGAATTGTTTTTGCTATTGTACTTATGGCACTCTATTCGTAAATAGTTCTGAGTTTTTTAGAAAATATTTTTACTCCAACTTTAAAAGAGTATTTCAGGGATTTTGGCGTATTTACTTTATGTTACATACAATAGAAGTAAAAGTTTCCTATCATTGCTGAATTTGGCAACTTATTTCTGTTGATTTTGATGTTTAAAACCAGTTGAATATTGCATATGATTAACAAAAAAATGTTGTATTTAGACAAAAAGTACCCAAGTCACAAAAGGCCCATGCTAAAAAAGAAGGGTATTCATTGATTGCCGTTTTCAGTATTTTAAAAGGAAGTCAAGTGGAAGGAAAAATATCATAGAAAAAGTTGCACAAGCAGAAACTGTAGCTGTTTTTCCATTGACCATATCATTGCACAAATTGAAATCCCAAAAATAAATTAGCTTAATGGAAACATGGTAATTACAAATAGTCATGTTTTTACATGAAAAGTTTAAGATGAGATACTTTTTGGGCTAAATGAAAATTGTTGTCTCTTGCAAAAATGCAAAGGAAACACTTTTTTTCACATCACTCAAATTGTAATCGACAACCGGATGTTGCCACTGATGGATGAAGAGAAAGAAGACAAAAGGAAGTGGTGGGAGGATGATGTCGCAGTATGTTTTATAATGACTTATTGCTGCTCCCCAGTGACTTGCTTCCTCCTTTCAGATAAATGCAAATTTTGCTTTTCATTTGAAAGCGAAGGACCCACAAGCAGATGGAGGAAGCGCAGAATTTAAGCTACTTTGGGTCAGATGAGAGATTTACACTTTTACTGTAATCACAATTTTGGAAGAGATGCAATCTACTAGTTTATTACTTGCATTTGGCTTTCTACTGCTCCTTAAAATAAAAATAAAAAAATTACCCAGATGTTTTTTGGCTATAGGTTATTATTATTTTTTTATGTTTGACCAGTTTTGAAAACCTCCAGAGTGTAACGTCACAAATCAGCAGGCCCTTCACCTGGCAACCAAAGTGGAGCTGGTTCTCCTGCTCGCCAAACTGCTGGAAACCAAAATGGCTGCTCGAAAAGACAAGAGTTCTGTTGTTGACACCATGCAGAAAAGATGTTTGTGTGATGTTCAAAGACGGTTGCATAATTCAAAGTCATTTTCATCTGAGTGTAAACGCTGAGGATCTAAAGTGACAAGAGGCAAAATAAAGTGTTTCCTTTGCAGTTTTGTGATATGGCCAAAGAAAACCAAAACCTTTTTATTAAAAACTTGAGTTTTTTTTTTTTTTTAATTGACATGTTTCTATTGAACTAATTTAATAGAGCTCCTTTCTCTTTCTGAAGCAAGCTGAACATATGCAGAACTGATCAGACTAAAATCTCATTATCTATTAGTCATTTTGTGCAAAAATTGCAATATGTTTTCTAACATCCATAACCTTATCCTGGTTAACGAAGAACAACAGGTCATCTTTAAAATCTTCCTGCTTTTTGATTGAGATGTACATTCGTCTTGCTCTCACTCCTTATGATAACCCTGAACCATTACTGCTCTCTGTAAGTAATTAGGAATAATTTATTCTCTGACTTGATGGAAGCCATATTGCCGCTTCCTCTCCCTTTCCACTGGATTGATTCAGTGAGAAAAAACATGGCCTTAAAAGTTGTAAACATGAAGAGAATCTGGCTAGGAGTTAATTACACCAATTTCCATGATTCATTCATAGCCTGGCATACCGATGGCGTCCATGAACTCTGTTTAAAAGAAGACGACAGTGAGGGTTGCGGAGGAATGCAGAGGTTTAATGAATTACACACAGAACATTAACTCCAAAGAGAAATAAAGATGGCTGAGCCATAATCAGAAGGCCACAGTCCTAAAGCAGACCTCAGCAAAGGCCATGACCTCGATTATCCCGACCCACAACACTTTGAAGGTCCAATCTCCAGAGTCCCAACCCGACACAAGTCACCACAGAAGTTCTGGTTAAACCAACAGTTTCTTTGGTACTGAAAACATTTTATGAAGCGGATGTATTCAGGCTAAATGCTCAATTACAGCTGCAGTTCATCAAAATCTTACTTTTGAAAATTCCTACATATGATAACTGGGAATACTGTTTCTGGAACTGAAGTTCGCCTCTTTAAGTCTGTCATGAAACAGAACAGTTAAGCCACATGTTAATCTCACTGAAGGAATGGTCAGACTGGGACATCATTTGATACACATCAGGAAACTTCTGACATAATTCTGGATGGAGACTTTATTACTCTATTGTATATAAAAAAAACTATGTTGTCACAGCCTTGACTTTAAGATATAGTTCATATATTTTCAACAAGGTTGAATTTAAGGTTATTTTCACACCTGTTCGATTGGGACCAAAATTGCAACATTTGTTACATTTTTAGCTTCTGCAGATCTCTTTTACACTGCACTGGCAAATGATTCAAAGCCTTGGAAAAACCTGTTCCCCTCCTTGCCTGTGGTGGAGGGGAACACCAAGAACCACTGAAGGAAACAACACAAAAACCTCTGAAGAAGACTTCTTTTTTCACAAAATGTAAATAAAAATAGTGTAGTGTCAGATTTTTGTGGTTGCAGTGTGACTTATGTGCAATCAAGGTTTCCCTCTAGTATCATATTAGAGGCTTATATTTGTTTACCCTTGAACCTAAAACCAAGTGCTTTTCACCCTTAACATCAAATTAAACAAACCCAACATCCACAGTTTGCTCCCCCAAACAGCCAAATCTAAACTGTATTTACACACAGACGGAAATATTTTATTGATTTTCAATTCATTTCAATTCCAAATAAAAATATTCCAATCCAAGTTTTTTTCTTTGCCACGCCAATCCAGCAAAAATAATAATCCATTCCTCATTTTTCTGATAATCCACGACTAAATTTCAAACACTAAAACAAACACTGTGCTTGGCGGCACACAAAATTCAACAATCTGGAGCAGCAACAGCAGAAAGAAGTTCTTTTTCCACTTACGGCACCAAGGTTTTGGAAGACTCTTGATCCAAAGAGAAGGTTCCTGTTGTGAGCCAAAACAAGTTGTGTAATTGTCCGTCTCTCTCTCTACTGCCGCGCTTCGTTTCAAAACTTTAAAAGGGCGTCACAACCGGAAACAACTGGGTGGGGAGTGAAATGTGTGCATAATAACAATGAGTAATCAGGCTGTCACAGTCGGATGTCTCTTGAGTTTTGTGAAAGACTACTAGCATGAGACTTGTGTGTTTGTTTTAGTTGTATTTACCCAGAATTTCATGCTCTGTCGTCCAGAACTGAATCAACTGTTTTGGTTCGGTTCACTGTAACCGAACCGAAGGTTTGAACCAGAGTTAACTTTTTTGGTCTTCATCAGATTTTGACTATGCATCCACACTTCCCCAAACGAACTGGACTTTGTTGGCAAACAAACTTGAGTTCAATTAAAGCAGATTAAACAAGACTGAATGCATGCTAAGACTACTCCTGAAGTTTAATGTCTGCTTTTCTGAATCCAAAATCACTTTTGAAAAGCTTGAGATCAATGCAAGTTGAACATCCCAACTATGACAAAGTTGAAGATGTTGTAACTCCAGTGATACTGTTCACAGTGAAGCGAGTTTATCAATAACACAAATTAAGAGAGGATGATGCAAGTGCTGAGCTGCCCACAATGAGAAAGGCTGAACGGTCAGCAGAGGTGATGGTCAGGAGGGAGAAAAACGCTCAGGGACGCGATCAGGAACAGCAGCTGCGTTTCCACAAATGTGGACAAAACTTTGTCAAAATTAAAAAAGTAAAAACAAAACAAAAAAAAAAACAATTTTGCAATTGTGGTGTTTCCATTAAACAAGAAATGCAAGTCAAATCATACATGAATAACTTTGTTCATGTGATAGGTCATCAAAGAAACATGCTGCGTCATAATTTGAGTTACTTCCTGTAACCTTCCTCTTTGTGATTTGCATTAGTGGCGAAATCTTGTTGTTGATGATCATGTGACTCCTGTTATGCAAAAGTGTTTAAGTTTCAGTTTTATGACATAAACACATTTTTATATGGCCAAAAGAGAAAACAACCTAGAACCAAAACTTATCAAACTTTTACTTTGCATCTCAGAAACTCATAAAGTTATTGATGTGTTAAAATGTAAAGGCAAAGTACACCTAACAACTTTTCTATAACAAAATAATTAAATAAATTATTCAACTAATTCTTAAAAAGTGCATTTTTCATTTGTAATGGACATGATGTACTGGGATTTTTTATGTGTGTGGATAAAATATTAAATAGTCAAAACATTGCACAGCAAGTTTTAATGTTCTAAGATTAAAAACATGCAAGTGTCAACTCTCCAAACTGTGCTGAGACAGGACCATGTGCTCAAAAACTAAAAAAGAAAATCAGAAAATGGTTGGTTTCTCCTTTAAATCACTATGCTACTACCCCGGGGGTATATCAGCAGTCTCCTCATTTGAAGACTCCTGCAAAAATGTATCCAATAAGGTTGGAGCATTTTGTTGAAGTCATATTTTCCTCTGATGATTCAAGCAAAACCGCATCTTAAAACTGCATTCAGTCCAACTGTTAACTGCCTGTGCCCCTCTGGGAGAGCACGCATTCTGGTGAAATGCTGCTGCAGCTCAAACATGCATCCTGGTGAAACGCTGCTGCAGCTCAAACTGCTGCTGCTTGCTCAGTGAATGCTCCTGCAAATCGATAGTAATTACTTTTCCAGCCGAGCTTTCTGTTCCCATGAAGCATGCTGGAAAGATCTAGTAGAATGAACCTAGTCTTACTAACCCAGGCACAGACTTATTCAAATGTGCACTCAACAATCATTCCTATAAGATGACACTGAAACAATTTGTTGGTATTAATCTGTGTGCTTTCGGTTCTGTCAATACCCCTGAACTCTACGTCTGCAGAGCCAAGTCTGCTTCCAGCTATGACGCTTTGTTCTTCCAAGGACTATATAGTGCCTGGTATTGCAATCAGTGCAAAAAAAGCTCAGACATAAAATATAATAGGGGGGGAAAGAACAGGAAGAGTTATAGAGCTGGGATGAATAGTTTCCCCTTTGAGTTGGTTCCGTTTGTGTTCAATTTATTGCTCTCTGCAAGCTCCTGACCGGACAGCTCTGTCTGTCTCAGCTCGGTGCTGGAGGAGGTTCTGCACACTCTGGACCTCATATGTGCAAGCCAGCACATGTTTTGTCCTGTCCTCTTATCCATTCAATCCCTTTTCACTGCTGCAGGACTTTGTATAATACCTTTCAACACTTAAACTGCTGTATGTTGTCAAGAGTCGGCCTAGCTGCAGATATGTGTGATTTAAACCCGTGAGAGCAGAACCTCTCATAAAATCTTTGTAAAAGAACATCAGGCACAAAGAAAGTATTTGTTTTCAGTGGTTAAGTGAATCAAATTTTGTAGTGGAGTCAGTTTTTGAGATGTTTTGACTTTCAAGTTCCCAGTTTAACCCGTAAAAATTACTCATTGCGAGTCAGTAAGCCAGTAGATAATCCCGCCTTTTATGTCAGAAATCGATCATCAAATGAGATGATAAAACGATATTTTTTCAGTCTCCCATGTAAAATATTTTAACCTAGCACATCCTGGAGCGGTGACACTGCCTACCAATCAAAATACAATTGTTTACTGTCCAACCAAAATCGCAGTTTCGCTTAGATTTATGGTCGAGGGACTTAAACCAGGAAACAGAATATCCTGAGCAGAGGATATTTTGCCTGGAGACGGCATACAAAAATATCCCTAAAGCGCCTCGTTCCCTGACACCACTACAGTTGTAAAACAATATTCCAATCTTTAAACATCTAACAGAGCTCTGCTCAAGCCATCAACTGAATATGAAAAATCCTTGAAAGTGACTTTTTATGCTTCCTTTAACAGGACAGGTCTATGTGCTGTACCAAAAATGTTCATTTCAGACTTTGCACAAAATCATTTTTAGTTAATGAGATTTTAATCTGGCAAGTTTTGTTTATTTAAGCTCCTTTCAGAATGAGCCGTTTAGTGGTCTCTGTCGCTTTAAATCCAAATAAGCTGTTGCTAGCCAGGCCCCCTGACTCTCACATGTAAAACAAAAACAAACAAACAAAAAAACGGACAGTGCCTCCTGATTTATGACGTTACATTCTGAAAGTTTTTGAAACAACTCATTTTCCAGACATCAAAAACATTCACTTATTGCCAAAAAAATGGCTTAAAAAAAACTAGTGCTTTTTTTTAAGCATTAGCTTTTTAGAAGCAGTAGAAACTGAAATGGATGCACCGAATGTGAACATTACACAAGAAGTCCCTTTTAAAGACATGGCCATCCACCTAAGCTGACAGACTGTAGCCAAGTAGATTATTGGTCAGAGAATCTCTGCTAACTCTTGAGGAGCAGCAGAGATTTGTAGCTCAGGTGGGAACCATCTTCAGTTCATTGCAACCAATGAGCAGAAAAGAAGACGTGAAAAAAGTTCTGCTTGGATAAGATTAAATATGAACAATCTCCAGCTTTACCACTTAATCCCCACTTAACACTTAACTTCCCTGTAAAGTGTTTTTTTTAGCAGCCCCATGCTGTTTTGAGGATGTTGCTCAGAAGGGAAAAGTTGAATTCAGTGCAAAAACACAAATTCTTACCACATGTTTCTTGTGTAGTTTCTGGTGCAAATGTCTTAGTACACTTGAAATAAAACACAATTAACTTACAAATAACTTTCAAAAGATATTGGAGCTTGTTTTAGGTAAATTATTCCTTAATATTGATAACAAAAAACTTGCTCTACTGGCAGTTTATCTCACTTGTTATAAGTGAATGAATTTGCCAATTGAACTTTTTCCATTGACATTAAGGCTGTAAAACAAATCTAGAATTTTTTTTTATTTGTGTGTTAATGGTTGTCTGTCTCCATGTTGCCATGTAATGGACTGGAAACCAGTCCAGGCTCTCATTCATTGGCTGCTGAAGACGGGCACCAAATGGACATAGAAAACAGATTAATGGATTAATCATGTTTCCTCTGAATCACAATTATGCACTGCTTTGTGTTGGTCTTTTACGTAAAATCCAATAAAATACATATAACTATATATTAATAGAAAGCTGTGGTTGACTGAAATGAGTCGAATGTCAGAGACTCGTATACACTAAACCTTTAATGATGCATAGTCTGTCTATAGGATTAATTGGTTTAAAAATACATTTTTAAAATATAATAAGTACATAATCAATAAATTACATTTTTATCCTCGATGATGAGGTAAATTTGTCAAGATTTTACCTCATTATGACACCCTTTTAATTGCAAACATTTATATCTAATGAAAATATTTTAGGCTTCCTGCAGTGATTTCATTCACTTTCAGCTTTACTGAAAAGTAAACCTCACTACTTGTCTAAAGAAGGAGAACTGATATTTATTTATTTATGCATATGAGAGAAATAAATTATACAAACGAACTGCAACTAAGATGCATTTTTCAAAAAACTAAAATTTAGTTTTTAAAGGCTCAAACCCCCAAGAAGATTTGTGAGTCCAAAAGGACCAGTATATTCTCCAGTGATGAACGAGATGAAATTGGCATCTTTGTTGGATGACATCAGCTGTGCCTTTTAGAAATAAAATTCTGGTTCCAGTCTGCGAGAGGACATTTATGTTTTGGCTCTATAATCATACAGACTGTTGGGAGATCTAAAACTGAACCACATGCATGGATGACTTTACAGGGGATTTACCTTCACTGCTAACAGTTTGACTTAAATTGTTCTAACTTCATTGAATCATCTCCAGCAGATGACACACTGCAGTGTTGATGTTTTTATGACTATGGTTGACAAAACGTAGTTGTTACAAATGGTAATTTTATTTGCTCTCGTTTAATCCGAGGATTCTTGTTTAAATATGGAGAACTCACAAGACGGAGGAAGGTTTTAGGGCACAGAATGCTGATGTTTACTCTAATAATGTGATGTAGCTGCAGCTACTGGCAAGACTTTGATGTAATCTTCACCAGGTAAAAACCAGCCCATTGTTCTATGCTTTGCTTCATCTGGACAGTCTGGACTTTCAGCTGTTGAGAAACGATCACTTGCTATATTTGGGGACTCTATTGAAGTTTAACATTTTACCCAATCGCAATGTTTGACTGTGATGTATGTAATGAACCAGTTCGATGCTATGAAGCATACCAGAAATTGCCTGCGCTGGAAACAACCACCCCTTGCTACGAAGTAAGGATTACCGAGCTTACGGAGATGCAAAATTCACAAATTGGAGGTTTTTATACTTCTGTTTGGGTTTTTACTGCGATTTAAATCCATCCCAAGTGCTTAAAAATCACTCTGCCATTTTTTGGCACCCAGTTGATGGTCTTGAGGTCTGAAAAATGAGCGACGTTCAGAATCTAATGTCGCAAATCAGGAGGCTCTGCTCCTCATATAGCAGTGAAGCTCAGCCAGTATTAGCAACCCCAGCAAACCCTGGCCTGTTCCCCAGCAACCACAGCAGAGCTCCAGCACATTTGATGAGCTGGTTTTACCACTGTAAGCGCTGTACATCGGCAGCTGGAAAAGATAAGTGTTTGGTGGTGACTTACCATCCAGAAACCATTTGCTGCATTCTTGTTAGTTGAGCAGGAGGCCCTACTTCTGGTTTTCAAAGATGGGCAGTTGTATCATTGTGCATGTGTTTGCAGCCATTTTTACATGCGAGTGCAAACATTAAATTGAGGGGTTTGGCCAGCAGCAGCTCATTTGGATGTAAAATGACAAGAAGCCCCCAAAAAGCTCTAAAATCTTCAAAATGTTATGAAAATGTTTTGCATACCTCTGCTGTACAGTTATATCTAGTTTCAGACAAGTGCAAATACTATACAGTTTTCCTTGTATTTGTACCAGATTATTGATGGATACACTTAAACAGCCCTTCTGCTGCCCTTTCGTTGATACTATTCATATAGATATTGTTTTATGAAATATTCTATCACTGGATCTGGTTGGCAAGTTCTGTGATATTTTAGTGGTAAGTTTGTTGGACAAGAAAACTGAAGTAGAGTTCTAACTGTGATGCTTTCCTTCACATCGATGTAATCATGTAATATATTTAGTTGCTGGTCTGCTTTGTCTCACAGAACCATTCACTCTCTGGCTTTCTTCACTGAGCATATTGTCAGACATCCTCCTTGGGGTAGTTTGATTCATCGTTGTTCTGAGTCACACGTACCTGCACTTGGACAGCGATGGCATACCTGCAGACGTGCTGAGTATTTTGCCCAGAGGCCCTTAGTGTTCTGACATTTCCCCGAACACACCAAGCCGCCAACAGGACGCTGCGACGTGCTAATTCTGACACACAACCATTTACACTTTGGATTTATGCAGTGCTGCCAAAGTTCAGGGAGCTGAATCTGGAGCGTATGCCTCAAGTTGAAAGATTTTTGATGTTATAATAAAAGAACCTGTTTGCCAACTTCTACTGATTGCAATAACACAACAGTGGAACCTTTACCTTTAGCTTTATGAATGCTTTTAAACTTTGTCCTTTGAAGGTTTCGGATCTGGTGACTCACAGGAAGCAGTGCATTTTATCATTCCAGATTTTTGGTAATAAAAAGAGAAAGAACTGGTGAACAGAGGTGTAGATGAAAGGGCAAACCCCCAGCCTAAACTGAACCTTTCCAATGCAGTAAAGATATTGTCTGGTGGGTTCATAATACACTTGTGAATTTCACTTTTCAAACTATTGAACTTTTTGATGTAGATTGAAATGTGTGCTTGTCTTGCAGGTTACTTTAGTTCATTTTTAAAATCAAATCAAGCCTGTGGCTTGACATGAGGAGTGTTTTTTATTTTTTCTTTACAGTATTTACAGTATTTAATTGCTAGTCACATCCAATTCAAATAAGCCACAATTTATGCGTCCACAGATTGGTTATATGCCCATCTCATACACTGATAAATCTGTCAATCAGTGATAGATTCTCCTGACCTCAACATATTTGCATACTGACACACAGACAAATTTTCAGTCATTCCACCCTTTACTTCACTCAAGACAAAAAAGCAGTGAACTTACAACCAATTCTGTTTATTTTGTAGATTATCTTGTGCTTTGTTCTATGCTTTTGTAGAATCTGTATTATTTTAGTAATGGAAATAAGAATAAAAACAGGAAATGGATAATTTTCTAGACATAAAAAAAAAACATAAAGTTATTGCAAAAAAACCCAACTAGGTGTATTTTTTAAGAGCTTGGGTTGTTTTTAGAAGCAGTTGAGACCCAAATGGAAGTATAAAAATGTGCAAATAGGTCACCTTTACTGAAACACTGACAGTTTTTTAGTTTAAAAAAATCTAGTTTTTTTGTTTTTTGTTACTTTTCCACAAAAGGAGTGCACAACAAAGATGGTTAGAAGTAGAGTAAATGATTATTTCCCGAATTGCTTCCTGACACAGTTTGGAGACCCTGAACACCTCTAAATCCGGTCTTCATATGCATTTCATTAAAATCTTGGCATCAACGTCTGTAATGATGATGCAACATTGCTGCTTTTTTACTGGTTTGACTCTCAGTGAGGGGGAAACCATCTGTTTTCACCTGAACACAAGCGCAAGCCACTCCTCAAT
Source organism: Poeciliopsis prolifica (assembly GCF_027474105.1). Lineage (NCBI taxonomy): Eukaryota > Metazoa > Chordata > Actinopteri > Cyprinodontiformes > Poeciliidae > Poeciliopsis > Poeciliopsis prolifica. The sequence goes on from NW_026562381.1 coordinate 14,628,243, forward strand.
GATTTCTCTCCTGAAAACACAAAGGTTTTTTATTTTTTGTTTCTTTTTATTGTAGTTTTTTTCCTGGAGTGGACTGTGCATACAGTGAAAAAAACAAATCACAGCCAAACTTTACAAACTCATCAGACCGAGAGACCATTGGGCTGTGAGGCTTAAAAATGGTGAGGAATGAAGAGGTGGCGCCTGATTTGTTTTTACCCCTTCACCTAACAAAACTACGACTAACTTCTTCAGTCGATTGATTCTTATTTTAAAATCTACACATGTTCAGCATTAAATAACTGATCCTGAAATGCTAATGCATAAGTGGCCTAAAAGGAGGGAGATGTTCAATTTAAAAAGTTTTATTTTTCTCATTTATTTTGAATTTAGTCTGGCAACAAACCACACAGTTAGATTGTTCTGGGAATGTGGCCAGTGTGGTTAAAGATGTAATGTTTTTGTCTGTGTGCAGCGTTGGCATCTGCGGCTCGTAGGGATCAATCCATTTTACACTTGATAAGTTTCTGGCTGCAGAGCTTCAAGAGGAAATTTGTGACACAGGTTTTTAATTAGTTTGAGCTTAAATTCATTTTTTTTAATGTGAAATGGTCGCACTGACCATATTTTAGTGACTGAACTTAAACTGACATAAAGGTTTAGTTGTCTTTGTTGTGAAATTCTTCTTTGCTATTGTTGGCAGACTTGCTTAGTCACACTACTGCAGACAAAAACATGTCTGGAAAATTTATAAATGATCAGGACAAAGCCTCCAGGGGGGAGAAAGCAAGAACGCTTATTCTGTAGTTTTGAAAGGAGAAAATAAGCAAAGATCAGAAGTATAACAATAGTGTGAGTTATATTCCCCTTGTTGGCCACTTTTAAGAACAACCTTGTTGCAGTTTGTTGATTTGTTGAACCGGCCCTGGCTATAAAAATACATACTGCATCCCACAAATAAACCAGAAATAGAGTGATTGAAATTTTTTTTTTTTATAAAACATAATTTGCTCCAACTTTTCTTTTCTTCTTTGAGTCGAGGTTGGACCAAAATTTTCTTCAGTGTTTAATTCAAGGTTTAGTGACGAAACGTTTTCTTTTCATAAACAAAAGCATATCACTTTTTGCAATGTAATCAATAATTTATGTAGATTTAACCATATTTTACACTCAAAAATTTCTGATGTAACAAATGTAACAAACTTCACGCAACAAATTTATACTAAAACATTTTGCACTTTTTAAGCACTTTTTTGCATGAAAATAAACCTGTTGAATATAAGAGTTTCCGGCTTGTGACCTTCTATAATGAATTGACCTTTGAGTATATGAAAAGTGTCTTTGATCTTCAAGAGTTATATTTAAATTGTATAAGGTATAATGGAAAACTGCCTTTGATAACAATTTGAAGAAAAAAAGTGATAAGCTTAAATTTCCTCTTTATTAAGTTTATTAAAGTAGGTTTTTATTAAATCACACAACAATTTATGCACTTTAAGTTTAACATTAAAATGAGGTGAACTCAATTTAATTTGTATTAAATATGAGCATGAACAAGGAAACTATTTCAGGTTTTAGCTGCAGAGTAAACAAAGCCTAGAGTAAGTGAAATCCCACCTCCTGGCGAGTGCAGAAGCCTGAAATGATGGGAGGGATGAGATAGAAATAAAGAAATGTGATTGAAGAGACGAAGCAGTAGATGTTGTGATGGTGGAGGATTTCCAGAAAAGCCACAACCTCCGGAGCAGATTTGAGCTGAGATGAAGCCGAGCAGAGGGAGTCATTTCAGCAAATGAAGGTTGATCTGCCGCCAAAATGCTGAGAGATGACTGAGGCAGGCATCCGAGCCCTCATTCAAAAAAACAAGTATATATTACTCATAATAATCCCCCTTTTGTTGAGCACACCATGTGAAATATGAATTATGGATGCTGCGACTCTGGTTTTACTACAAGTGATTTTTGTTGTTTGTGTTTGGCAGCTGGCCGCTTTAAAAAAGCTCAATCTGGTAACGATGATGTCAAAACACCCCGGCGCCACATATTCATAAAAATTACGATATGTTTGCCCATATTACTGAAAGACTCGTATTGCAGTCACTCTTCCAGACAATGATTGCAGTCTTCAGAGAAAGCAAGTGATTATTCCGGTGGTCGTGGTCCTGAAAGTCTGAAATGTCAGAAGCCAGAGGCAGCCTCAGCGGTTGGTAAATTATATGAGGTACAAGCTCAACCCAAAAGCTGCGGACGCGCAGCTGCGGCAGGATCTGACACCGTCTCACCCGGCCAGAGCACAGAGAAACAAGCCTGAAGGGAAGTGAAAAGCCCTTAAAGTTCTTGGAGCGGACTGAGGATCACAGTCCAGTGGGAGTCTGAATAACTCGGGGTTTCAGTTCCTACCGGTCTATATAACTGTTTACGATTCCAATGCATCCATTTCTGTGCGGCCTGCTAGCTAGAAAAGTCTGAGTGAGAACATCTTGCGAATACCTCATAAGCCTCAGCAATGCCTAAAATGACAGCCACGCTTCTCAGAGCTTCAGCTTTTTGTTGACTAACTGATGGAAAGCAGATTGAAACTCACGGATTGTTTAATGATTCAGTTTTTTTTATATCTACCTCCTGCATGCTGCTCTGTGATTACGCTCAACCAACTCCACCCTGATTGTCTTCATGACTAATTGAGAGATTCAGCGGCTGTCAGGTTGACATGTTTGTGGTCAGCATCCGCCCTTGGCTTATGAGAAGAATCCTTCAGCATTCATTTTGTCTCCCTTGCACTCTTCCTCTGCTGCATGACAGGAATTTTGTGTTTCAGAGGAGGAAAACAGACTCAAATGTTTGTTTTCTTATTCATTCTGATTTCTTCATTTCCATGCAAAATACAATCACTTGACCATTTTTTCCCATTTTAACCTAAGTTTATTGTTTTTATTTTATCAGACCTGCATCACTGACCCTCAGCAAATAAACAGTTTGAACAGACAATAAACATAAAAAAAGAAATAACCATGCCAATTGACATGCAATTTTACATAATTTGTTTGTAAAGGAGCAGATAGAAGAGAAAAGGTGTTATGATTTCCTGTCCCTCTCATATAATTATTTAAATTAAATTATTGAAATATTCCTTCATTAAGTAACGCTAATTAACAAGTCTCCAAAATAAAATTTCACTTCAATATTTTTGCTGTTTGATTTCTTGTCAGCTGTAAATGTTTCAGATTCAGTGGACAAAGATACCTGGACAAAATACAAAGAAACTGTCTTGAATTAATTATTTCATCCTTAAGGAACAAAAACTGACCAATTTACCCCGTCTCTTTGTGAAATTGTAATTGGTCGTCTTTGTTAAAAAATGAAATAATTGCGATTATTTGCATTTTTTTGTAAAGATGAGTTCAGTATAGCAGAACAAACTGGACATAAACTATCTGACAACATAAAGTAGGCTTAAATGTTATAAACCAATAATCCAATCGATTTCTTAGATTGGATCATGCTCCAATCTAAGAAAATTCAAGAACAATTAAGAAATAAAGTAATCTATTTTTCAAGGCACTGTAGCAAAGAAAGTTTTAAGGTTTTGGTGCTCCAGTAAATCACAGAGAGAGACAAAATTACTCAAAGATCTCACTCTGAACCACAGTAGTTGCATCTCCATTAAAAATGTGAGCAAAATGTTGTCTATATTCAGCAAATGTTGAAAAAACACAATTGTGCTATTAAGCAGATTATGGTGTTCCCATTAAATGAGAAACTCAATTAAAATCACACGTGATAAGTTATAAAAGAATTGTCATTGCCATTGTCCTCCAAATACTTCCTGTCGTCTTCTTCTTTGTTGTTTGTGGCAACACATGATCACATGACTTGTGTGATTTGAAAAAAGTGTTTCCTTTGCATGACCAAAAATCACCATGGATTGAGGGACATGGGTTGCCAGGTATCAGGCTGGGCTCGGCGGGGTTTCTTTGTAAAGGTACAGTGCGTCTCCACAACTGGGAGGTTTTTGAAACAGCTTGTTTTCCAGAAAAAACATTAACTTATTGCATAGAAATCGGCGGGTGGTTGTTTTGTTTAAGTGCTTGGGCATTTTTTTAGAAGCAGTTGAGACATAAATGCGAAAACATGCTGTGAATTTTAGATAATAAGCCCGCCTTTAAAATCAAATTGTAAGCTTTGGCATGTCTTTAAACAGAATGTTCCTATTCAAAAACCCACCAATGTGGCTGAATTTGAACAATTCTGCAAAGCGTGGGCCAAATTTCACCACTTATCGTGATGGCAACTGTTGTTGCTCAGGGTAGTAAAACCAGTTATTATTTTTACAGGGCAATTACATTTTAACAAGGGGTCAAGTTATTTTGGACTCATCTTCAAATTGCATTTTGAGTTCATTCCTGTCATCTTTGTGAAGGTGTACATACTTTTTGACAACTTAAAATGAATCCATATGTTCATCTGTTGCACCTGCAGAAAGCATATTGTTGCACAGCAGCAGACATGTTGCACACAGCATGCAGCAGACACTTAAAAGACTTCTGTTCAAAACCAAACAATTTTGTGGTGGTGGTTATAAGAAACTGAAACGAAACACTGCTTTTTACAAAAAACTTGTAAAAAGCAACTTTATTCAAGCAGAAAAAAACAATGTATTTATTATAGATTACATTCACTTTCTGCCATTGGAGTACATGTATTTATGTGACACAACAAAGGAATCGAAATATTTACTCTGACCCATCCAAAGACAACAACAACACTGTGAAGGAACTGTCAGCGACATCTTGAATATGAACCCACAACATTCCTGTTAAAATGTTAACCTTTTCCATCACAGGGTCGCGGTTTGTTCGGAGCAGATCACAAGGAATGTCATGTTGGAAAGCAGAAATGTTGAATTCTTATGTAGTCAGGTTTAAAAAAAAGTACAAGCAGGGCGTGCGATGGTAATGTCATCATGTCAGTGGAGTAATTTTTTCTGAAACCAAAAAAAGACGCAACTTGGTAACCCGAGATTTAAATATTTTAGTTTCAGTGTTGTTGAGAAAAAATGTCGTAACTGGACTCAATCAATACAGCAGGGACTTTACAAATCGCAGTGTACGCAAAGAGTTAAAAAAAACAAAAGAAATCCTAAAAATGTTTTACGGTTTTTCTGAATCTATTTGGTTCAGTTTGTTCAGTTTGTGGCAGATTTAACTTTTGTATGACGTCTGCCAAAATCTAAACTAGGGGAGTACAGAAAAGAAAATATATTCCTGCATTAAAAGTCAGCTTTTTCTTTTTATGTAATATTCTCTGAAAAACTGAGTATTGGTTTCTACAAGTTAGAATAATCAAATCAATAAGAAATGAAAGCTTGAGTTTTCAATTGTATCTTGATTTCTTCAGACTTGCATTGTGAGAAACTTGTTTTTTTGGGGGGTTTTTCTTTGCATTTTCTTTTAGCAGCTCACTTGTTAAAGAAAACCCAGATTGTTCCAAGGTTTTGGTTAAGAATAATTTGTTTTTCTCTACACATAACTTTGAAACACTGTCGTCTCTGGTCAGCAGCAGATGTGGCTTATTGGTTCTGGTGGAACGCTGATAGGCGTCATTATAAAAAGATGATGGTTATGAAGTCATATTGGAAAGTCCAGAAATCTCCCTATAAAGTGGCATAATTAGAGGGGTGTACAAAAGCCGTCATATCCCATCAGTTGGTGGTAGTTTGTAAACAGCACTGAGATCTGAAATAAATGTTTATACTGAGCGCTCGTACCGTGGGTGTAGGTTCTGGCTGAAAACCACGATGTGGAGAAAAATCAAAAGATCTACTGTACTTCAGTGTCAGCAGGCAGACAGGTTGGGTTATTTGCAAACCACTCTGGTTGGAAAATTAAGTCTCTGTTTTCTGTCCCAACAATCAGGACTCTGAAAAGATCATTTGTGATTCAACATTTTTATTCCTGCCAACAAAGCTGAAAAAGTAGTTTGAAATTGCCTCTCCAAATCCCTTGTGAATCTCATCTTCTGAACAACAACAGACTAAAAAAAGACAACCAAAGAGCTTTTCCAGCATCTTAAAGTGGGGATGGTTCAGTCTGAAGAAGCCATTAAAGAGAACTCATCACATTGTCTCACATGGGCTTTCTTTGGACTTTATTGGTTGCTGGCCACTCACAAATCCAGACATGTTAATTTAGAGTTTGATGTGAAAACTATGAGTTGGCACATTGTAAGCTTTATTGAATGCTACTTCAGTGCTGGGCTCTGTAATTAAGCCTTGGTGAAGACTTTGTGACAGATGGATGGAAGCAGGAGTTGTGTGTTTGTGCTTGGATGTCATCAAAGCTTTCAGCTTCTTCATTTTCTTTAAGCAGCTCTGGCTCTGTTCACTTGTTTATTCATTTCAAGGCAGGAAAATTCGCTTTTCATTTCTAACTTTCCCTTTTAACTAAAGTCAGTAGAATTTAACAGTTGTGGGCTATCAAATTTTGATGACTGGATACTTTAGATTTGGAGGAGAAGAGCATACAATTAGCTTTTCTTATTGCCTGGACTTTATTCTTATGCTTAAAAATGATAATATTTCTGCAGAAGCTTGTGGTCATAACTCTAATACCAGCTGATAGTTAACAGAACACTGCAGCCTTAGTTTTCATTGTGGTCATCCTTGATGTTTGAATACGTTTTCCAAGCAGGTTTTCCTTCCTCTCAGCATTTTGTTTGTAGTATATTCATGGGGTTTAGAAGTTTGAACAGTGAGCTACTTTGGCAATCACCTTTAAAGACATAAAACTGATGTTATATTGAAAGAGGCATCTGCATAATCCACTATATACTGTTAATTACTCCCATTATTTCCACTTTGCACTTGATTTACAAAGGAAATAGCTCCAGTGATATCCATAAATACATCTGCCAAGAGCTGTATGTTTTTAAGTTACAGTTGTTATAACTTTACACTTTGCAAAAAAATATATCAGAGACAGAATGAATTGCCTCTGCTAAGACTGTAACATTTAACCCATTGGATTAGGAGGGAATCACATTCAGGATGGCATTTCTAAGTCAAAAAGGAATGTGTATCTTCTTCATAAAATAAAAAGTAAAGCTTATTATGACATAATGATACATTCTCAGGCTGAAAAATAAACGTAGGTGCATTCCTGATCACAGTACCATATTATTTTCAATCAATCAATAAAAAAAAAAATCTAGAAATTAATGAGTAACCCCACCAAATTACTATATGATTTATGCCATAATAATTGTATGTAAACTTTGTAATGAAATTTTACTAAACCCCTGTTGGTTTAACTTGTCTTCCGTTGGATAAAACAGCCAGGAATGACATGACCCCAAAAGGATTAAGCAAGGATTGGAAGTTGGATGTTTATACAGCACAGAACAGCTAAAAAAAAAGACGTTGAATTGTTTTGAAAAAGTGCCATGTGTTCAAGAGCCCCCAAGCACATGCATTCCTTATTTTACTTTCTGACAACCGTAAACTGATCTGAGAAATTCAGCATATTTTTTTTGTTTCATAAGAAATGGAAGCAACCTTAGTGAATATTAGACATCTGCGGCTATATAAACTACATGCCATTATGTGGTTTATTAAGTGTTTTTCAGTAGGTTCAGCCTGATTGTCTCCACCCCTTATTGATTTTGTTGATCTTAGGTTTCCTCTAGCTGCTTTTGAAACCCAATCAGAGCTTCCTGTTGAACTTGGAATTCAAAGATGGATCTTATCACAACACAGATTAGCAGAAAAAAGAAAAACAAAAGCCTTTGTGGTCAACGGCTGATCTGATTCATGACATTGTGAGGTGACTGCTGGCCTCTCGCTTCCTTTGTGCTTTGGCATGTTGGAGTGCTGCTTCAAACACATTAAGACTTTGTCCTTCAATTCCACGCTGATGACAGGAAGCCTTAAAAACATGACAAGTAGTGAGTTGAAATAACAGTAAATGATTAAACAATAACATCTATAAACACATGCAGCACGCAGAGATGTTGTTGGTGTTGGATGTTTCCTCTCTGAGTTGACTTTTGAGGAATTTAGATAAGACGTGTTGCTGACTTGGCAGCATTGTTCTCTGTTTATAAAACATCTCAATGGGTCTGGGATCTGTTTGTAGTTCCATGACTTTCACACAAACACTCTTTACATTTTCTTGACTCATTTAAGTTAATATTTTATGTCTATGTCCCCACCTCTGCATGTGCAAAACACAAACCATAAACTTCACCTTAAACTAGTGGTTTCTAAAGATTTTCTGCCCCTCCATCCCTTTGAATTAAAATGAAATCCCCCACAAAAAAGAAAAAAAACAAATAATAAACTGAGCACACACATCATTCAACCAGACATAAACCTATACACATATTTTGTTTTAAAACTCCATTGAAGTTTTTTTCACTCTTCAGGTTGCAACAAAACAAATTACAAACCATCTTTACAGAGAAACGCTTTTGTGTAACTGTGTTTTTTTTTTCATCCATACCATTTTCCGCGCCGCCCTACAATGACACTGCGCCCGCCCCAGGGCCTCGCCCCACACTTTGGGAACCATTGCCTTAAACCAAGTAGTTTCCGTGTTTTGTCCTTATGTTGTGACTCCATTACTTCATTAGATTAATGTTTTTGGGAGGAAGTAAAACTTAGCCTAAGAATGGAAGTAAATCAGTCTGCTAAAGATTACGTGAAGATTCCTGCCTGAAATAAAGTTCATATTTGTACAATCAGGCATAATGATAAACATTTACAGGTAAAGTGAACATTTATGAGAATTTCTTCATTTTTACATCTTAGTCATTGATGTATATGAAGCAAATTAACAATTTATCCTCAAAGTTTGGGTTAAAAGATAAAATGATTATATTTAAACTGATTCTATTTATTAAACAGTGCTTTAAGTGTAGCTCATTATTCATATTAGTTTAAAAAGTTGCATTGAGTCAATGACTTGCAACATTCACCCTTCCTGGATGAGCATAAAGAGACAGACAATCGCTTGTAAATCATCAAGATGATGAATTGCTATTCATCTACATGGATAATGAGAATCCATGTGGCAAGGAATAAAATTCCCACCTCTCCTCATTTCTTTTTAACCAAAAAGTTGCTCAGCATTGGGCTTTCTGTTAAGTCAGTAACCTATGCAATCATCTGCCAAATGTTCCTGCACATGGGAAGAATTACTGCAAGTCATTAAATTGATGCAATTGAAAGGTTTTCCTTACATAAAGACATCATGCTGGACCAAGTGTCGCTGAATCTAGTTTGCTTATTGGTGTGAATTTGATTTCTTCTCACTTTTGCTTAATTGGAAATGAAATCCTTAAGAGGACATTTACAGTAAAATATACCATAAAAATAAAACGAATTTTATAAATTCAATGAACCGAACGTGTCCCTTTTGAGGTTTTCTGTGTTCTTCCAACTAGGAGGAGAGCCTAAATAAGACCCAAAACCTCCTGCAAAGGCTATGAACACCTTCTAGCCAAGATGGAGCTGGAAAGTTTTGCTAGGAAGAGCGATGTGTAAGTTTTCATTCTGAGGCTGTTACTCCTGTGACTCAGTAGATGGATGGAAAACTTTATTCTACCTTTCCAACCACAATATCTTCAGTCAACCCAATAAATCCTGACAAAGTAGTTTATTCAAAGCAGGTTTTTAGCATCTGAAGTAGTGACTTAAGACAGGTGGGTTGCAGCTGATGGAAACTTTATCTGAATGTCTGCAGGAGAGCTGCTTTGCACCACCATCTTGTCCATGTCAAGGTGAATTCCCCATGGTGGCAATGGGATACAGTAGCAGGGCAGGGAATGCTTGTCTCTGGTGAACCAGCAAGTTCTCTAAGGCATAAAGTTGCATATCATTGCGACAGCTGATTCGGATTATTACCATATGAATCATTTTTGTCTCTAAACTTTGGGGGAGTCATTCTCTGTTCAGCTTTTTGTCCTTGATTCTCAATAGCAAGTGTGTTTTACTTTCATGGTGTTCTTCCACTCTAGCTGCAAATGGAAAAAATATGTAAAATTTAATTTTTAATAAGGCTCATTTTTCCTGTTTCGACAAGTGTTTGGGTTTATAAAAACAGTCTTGCGCTGAGTTTGAGACAATAAAAAATGAGTTTATATCATTTTTTAGCCTCCCTTCATTCTCTCTCGCATAACAGTAACAACCCAGATGAGAATTTGATCAGATTGGACTTTCTAACACAAGACATCCTGTTGGGTCGCTACAAATACACACAAACCAACACAACCTTCAAACTGAGTCAATGTGCTTCACATGGTGCAGAAATTGAGAGTTGTTTGGACAGAAGGTCCATGTTAGAGGGAAGATTTAAGGGTATCTTGTGCAGCTGGCAGGTATGTAGCCATTGATCTACTTGGGCCACACACACACTCAAAGACTCTCATCATTTTTATCCTCTTTAAGAGGCAGAAAGAAGTGAAAAAAATAACGCCCAGCCACATGAGAGAGGCACAGACTATAGAAATTAAGACAGAACATTTAATGCAAACATAATTTCAACAGTGTAAACAAAGAAAGATCAAACGAGTTATTTATTTTTCTCAAGCCTGACAGAGATAGACACATTCAGCAGAAGCAGTTTAGCAAATTTGGAGCTCATGCTGAAGGTTTGCAATCATTGAATTCTGGATAAGAACATGAAATAACAACCCATGCATCAATAGAAACAATAGAAACTGCAGTGTGGCCTCGCAAAGCTACATCTACACTCTAAAACTAGCCAGTTCTTCAGCTCTTCCTGCATACCTTTGTGCAAATTAAATTTTAAAACCAAAGTACTTTTACTTGAACTCTATCAATCATAATATATATATCTTAAGAGAAAAACTCTTTGAGGTTCATTTTTCAAAATCAGATTGTCGCCATGTTATTAATTCATTCATAAATGTCAGTTTCAAACTGAATAATTAGGAAACTAAATATTAGCTTTTCAAACTCAAATATGAAGTTCGCAAGCAAACAAGGTGACTATTTAGTACAGAAGCTATTTAGCTAAATATTTAGTTGTTTCCAAACTGAATATTTAGTTTGTGAGTTAAATATTTAGCTGCAAACTAAATATTTGTTAATTAAATACATTTGAAACTGAGTGTTTGTAAATTGTATACTTACCTTGTTAACTAATATTCAGCTTGTAAAACTAAATAGTTAGATGCTAATTAAATATTTAATTTGAAACTGTGACATTTGTAAGTATGACAGTAAAAGTATGACTTTAAAAAAATGACTGCCATTTGTTTCTCTAATGACAGGCTAAATAAGACAAATTATTATTTTTGACTCTAATTTTACAGTCACCCTTATCATCAGTATTGTTTATTTAAATTATTGACATCCTGGTGCAGAATGTTTTGGAGTTTTAAGAGGCTAAGAGGTCATTAAAGTCCCTGAATTGCAGCAATTTGTTTTTGATGATGTTCAAGTTCTAAGATTTAAAGACGTTTCACTCAAGCAAGAAACACTCTAGTATTATAATAAAAGCAGTAAATATTGAGTGGGGTTTATTTCCCTTGATAGACAGCACAGACAAAGAATGTTGCAAGCAACCAATGTTGAGGATATTTATTAAAAATTCCTTCTGGATCCTGCTGTCTGGGTGGCTTGTGCCATAATCTCCAACATGAGGTGATGTGGAGCACGTCCAACACAAATGAACTCTCAGACAATAGCTCGCCTTGGTAGGTAATGTCCTGACTCCGTTCACCAACACACTGCTTTTCTCCCTCCACAATAATCATTGCATGAAGTATGTGAGAAAATACCACCAGTAATCTGGCAGTTAGCTGCATTATAAAGAGAAATGGAGGGTATTTTTTTCAGGTCACAACCTTGCACGATGGGCTACACAGACTTTTACTTTGCCAAGCGAAATTGGGCTTAATGTTAGAATAAACTTTTATTTGCACATTTGAACAATACAAAAACCAGAAGACGGATAAACAAGCAGCTGACCCCATAGTCTTATCAGACTGTCTCTACCAAGTCGATAGCAAGTCAGAATAAAAAAAGGTCAAATACAACACAAATTTATGAGAAGCAATCAAAGTCATGCTATCAGAAATTAATTTTTAAATGTCTTCTCAAAGAATGAACGCCAATAGTGGATTGAAGAGCTGGAGGTAGGTATAACCAACCTCTACTTTGTTTAACTGCTCCTCTGCCTAATGGACAATAGCTGCATTTCCTTTACAAATATGTACAAATCTTTGTCCATTCTGCTAATTTCAAAACATGCAGAGTTTCTATCAAAGAAATGGAAATAAAATCACACCTGAATTAGCTTGTCCACATGAGAAGTCATTAAAAATATTGGAAGTGACATAAGATTTATTCCTAATTCAACCATGGTGGCGCTAGAGCTCATCATTCATCAGAGACATCAGCATCTCATTCAGGTGTTGGAGCGACAAGCCCCGCCTACTTGGGAGCGGCTACATATGCGCCATTTTGGGGAATTGTAGTCTGTAATTTTACAACAGAGTTATGAATTCAAGAGTTTCAAATTACACACAACTTTTTATAAACTGTTCGATGCTATGAGGGCTCTGGTAGAGCCAGCAGCATGAAAAAACTAAAACAAACCATCATCCTCACTAAGACTCTGTCTGCGATGTGATTGTGCGGTTGACATTTCCAAAAATAAATAAATGTATTTAATGGAAACATGCTCATTCTGAAAAAAAAGAAGAAAAACAAAAGAAAAATCTTGTTTGTTAAAATTTGCTGTTGGATGAGGTGGATTTTTTGGGCATTTTGGAATTGGTTGGAAATAAATTTTTTCTCCATCACATGACTTACATGATCCACAGCCAAATGTTTCCACTGGCCCAAGAATTCAACAGGAAGTGGCAGGAAAATGATAGAGCATTTTTCTTTTGGGAACTTATCATGTGAGCAAACTTCTTTACATGTGATTTTGATTGTGAGTCGTATTTATTTGAAACACCGCAAATTGCAAAGTTGTGTTTTTTTACAAGATTAGCGGAATATGGACAAAGTTTTGTGCACGTTTATAATGGAAACCCAGCTTGTGCTTCCTTGGTTCATATGTTGGTTCCATCCTGCTCTCCCAGGCTGGCTAAAAGTTGTGTTTTGAGGTAAATGTGTGTGCCTGATCAGGGATGTGTTGGTGGCCTGGGCGACCTCCCAGAGAACCTGCATGTGAGCCCAATACAGCGCGCTTAGTCTTAATTCAGCCTGACAGCTCATGGCTGCGGCTTGGCTGCTGGCATTTATGAAGGGGGGTCTCGGCTTACCTCTGGGGTTGGCAGGGTGGGAGAGATGGCGTATTGGGGTTCAAAGAAACCTCCAACAGTAGCAGAGATAAAGAGGCGGCTGCACTATGAACTCAATCAATCCTTTCACAACGCCTTGGGACAAAGAGGAAAGCTGAGGTGTAGCATTTCACCACCCAATTAGACTGCTAATGTAGTGTGAAATGAACTAAAAAGTCAATGTTTCCATTGAAATCCAGGCATTCTTTACTATATTTTTTAACGTCCCACTGAGAAGCATCGTTTTCCTTCACACAAGGTATGACAATGATGTTGTGTGGTGCTTCTAAGGTTCCCTTCTTCTGCCAGTAAAAACAAGTGCTATATAATTACTCACTTTCAACTCCCAAATCATCTCTATAGTGCTTAACACACTGACTCCAAGGCTGCTTCAGAATAAAACAACTGCACACACTCTGGATGTCATCCCCTTGTGAACTCTCACGCACTTACAATAGCTTCCAGCTGCCTCTTTGTGACTCCAAACCCGAAACCTCTCTGGCAAAAACCTTTCTGTTGATTAGCAAGGCCTGATTCCAGAGGGAATCTAAACCAAAGTAGTCACACAGGAAATAAGCATTAATAAGATGATAGCGGTCATACAACATCATAGCTAAACCTTTGATTGTTGCAATTTCCATCCATTCATTTTCTAACACCCTTGTCCCTAATGGGGTCGTGAGGGATGCTGGTACCTATCTCCAGCTATCGTTCTGGGCAAGAGGTAGGGTACATCCTGGACCCCGCCTCTCGCAGGGCAACACAGAGACAGACGGGACAAACAACCATTCACACACACCTAGAGATCAATTAACCTGGCAGTCATGTTTGTGGACTTTCGCAGGAAGCTGGAGTACCTGCCAAAGTACTCCGGGAGAACATGCAAACATGCAAACTCCGTGCAGAAAGACCCCAGGCCGGGAATCGAACCCAGAATCTTCTTGCTGCAAGGCAACAGTGCTACCAGCTGCACCACTTGTTGCAATTTTGTTTGTTTTACCCTCTCCCATAGTTTATAAAGGAAAGAATTGAGTACATTGAATTTGTAAATTTATTTTATATATTCCATTTTTACGTATTCATTGTTGGACCTTAAGGTAATTTGAATTATTTAGAGTTATAAACAAAGGCAATGAATCCATTCTATCATTCATGTAAACTGTGAGACTTTTTTTCCAAGAACTTTTAAACAAGTGTGTAGAGATTGCTAAAAAGGTTTTAGATAACCAAAAGTATAGGAGCTTGTTTTGATTTTTTGTGACCTTCAGAATGACTAAATCATAACTTTTCCTCTCACTATAAAGCAGAGGTGGAAAGAGAACACAAAAATTATACTCAAGTAAAAGTAGCACTACTTCAACATATTTTTCAAAGTAAAAGTAAAAAGTAGGCGTCCTAGAAATTAATTAAGAGCAAAAAAAGTATTTGGTAAAAAGTCTGACTAACTGTAAGTATTGAGTAGCTGATCAAATGATCATTTAATATTTAAAAATTACTTTATCAAATGGATCACAATATAGTGGAAGTGGAAGTTTTGGTATCTTAAGGATGACAACGACAATGATTCGTGTAAATAACAAAAATGAACAAAATCGGACAAACGAATATCTTTCCAAATCAGTATCTTTCAATAAAAACTTATAAAACTTTAACAAAAAACTCCAGGTGTGTTTTTTTATTGTGAATTTCTGGTTAAAACGTGTTCATGTTCATTCAGAGGGTAGGTATTCCATAAATTTTAAAAGTAAGCATGCTTCATAATAAAATTACTCAAGTAAAAGTAAAACGTACAGCGAAGTAAAAATACTCAAAGTATTTCTTTTTTCAAAAAGGTTACTCAACATAGTTGAATAAATGTAATTAGTTACTACCCAACTCTGCCCTTAAGATAGATCTGTGGACAAGTGTAAACATAAAAATATCTACTTAGTGCAAAACTATATTTTTGCACTAAGAAGAACTACTTTGGTGTTATGAATAAAGTATGAAGTATAAAGTATAAAGATCTACTAACTACTAAGTATGAATAAAGGTAGAATCACAGCATACCATAGATCCCCAGTCCTGGACTACGTTTGTCAACATTTGCACGATTCTGTAGCTCATATTTTGGATTACTGCAACTTTTTCTCCAGTGTATATGCTGACGATAGAGTTTTATATTACTGTATAACCACTGGACAGTAGTGAACAGTTGCTGAGATATTATATATCCAAATGATCCATCAGCGGATGAAACTGAAATTCTTCCGCCCCGATCCAGAAAAGACAAAAGTTATTGTTTTTGGTCCCAAAAGAATGCAAAGTCAGACAGCAAATTAAACTAGACTCCATGGGGATGAAGTGGTAGCAGTTTTCATGGAGTCAAAGCTGAATTTTAACAACCAAATAAATACTTTAGTAAATCTGCCAGAATAAAGAGTTTCTTCAAAGGCATGAACTGGCACAGGGAACTTAAAGTGGAACAAGGAAATTAAAACAAAGAATCTGGCACAGAATGGCAGAAAATGAGAGACTTAAATACTGGTGATTTCTGACAAGATGCAGGTGGTTGATTATAAACAGGGAGAAAAGACAAACAAGAATACTGTGGAAAGATAAATGATAAACAGGAACCTAATCCTTTCAAGAAGCTAAACTAACATGCACATTTTATTGCAATTCACTCGGTATATTGCAGAAGTATGTGAGTGCCATTTTCAGGAAAGAAAAATAAACACTGACGTTATCTTTAATCAAAGCGGCTACAAAATGTCTCCCTGGTAGGTACAGTTGACAGACAGTTTCATTTTCTACTTGAACAGAATGGTACAGAATAACCAAGCTAAAAAATACATGAAAAAAACAAAAAAACAAAAGACCGAAATGTGCGTTCAGAGGAGGCTACATAGATCTGAGGGATGTTCTGCAGTATATTGGATATGGTGGCAGGTCTGTGTAAAGATGTTGCTGCATCCACCACTTAACCATCGCAGATTTCACCTTTGTCTAATTTTAACCACTGAGAAAACATTTGCCATGCAGAAATTTGAGCTAAGCCAAATACGACCATTACTTTAATACTGGAAATTACATGTGGACAGGAAATACTGAGTGACATTTTGAAAGATTCCCAAGTTAACGTAAAACTCTCCTCTGGTTTGAAAGTGTCAATTGGTCCATTTAAAAATAGTTGGGCATGTTAGGAGCATACAGCTGGGCTTCAGATATTATAATAATAATAAAACAGCAAGGCTTTATTCAGAATGAGGGCCTGGTTCTCAACCCAAAGAGGAGAATTCAGTCATTTTTGTCTGAAAAGTTGATGCTGCTCCATCATGCAGCTGTTAAAGTGATAATTAAGGAGCTTGTTGATTGTTTATATACATTTTGAATCCCACACTGAACTCTGTTTTTACCATTTCTCAAACTAGTTCTGGTGTGACTCCGCCATCTTTATTTCTGTAGCGGCTGACTTTGCTTAAGGATGACCAGTGACGCCCTCCTCTGGATGGCAGCCAAACTGCAACACTAAAAGAATGTCCAGTGTTTCTCAAACTGTGATCCCTGGACCACTGAAGGTCCGTGGGCGCCACCTAGTTGTCCACAAGGTACTGCATGTGAACGACCGTTTCTTTACCGTGACGACGCTACAGTTAAATTACAAAGCATTGTGCTTAAAGATAATAATGGCTAAATGGCTTAAAACTGTCACTGAAAACAGTGGAACATTTATCAGGGTGAGTTGCAGAACTTTTGTTTTGAACTTTATTACAATGCAAAATGTTTGTTTTTGGCCAAAGCAACTCAAGTCTATTTTTTTGTTTTGTTTTACTCTGTTTCTAAATAACAAACAGCTCTAAAAATTGTTAGAGGACAACAGTTTTAGCAGAAATTTCTTTTTTTTGATTTCATGTTGTAGATTAAAATGTTGTGTTATAGTGTGGGCAATTTCAAATTAGGTGGTCCGTGAGTGGTGTAAGTGATCCTCGGACTGAAAGCAGACATTAACTAATTTTAATCAAAGTAACCATTAATTGACAACCGTAAGTTACATTGTACAGGTTAATAATAGTAATAGAAAATCTCCCAAATGTTATTATTCTTACAGGTGATCTGCTCTGACACAACAAACCCTCTAAACATTCACATATTTTATGTTTTTCTTTAGCAACAGTAGGGGAATTTTTTTTTTTTTTTACAAACGTCCTGTTTGACAGCGAGATGGTGTACTCTGTCCACTGTGGTCCCACATTATGCTGATCTGCATGTTTGTTTTACCAAAGGTTTTGAGTCCTACTGCTACCCTCATTATAGCCTTGGAGCTGCTTAAGGAGGGCAGTGGGTTGTTTTATTGCAGAACAAAATGTGCAAAGGAATGTCTGAGTGGCACAAACAAATTCTGAGATGCAAACTCTTCAGTGTGTTGCAAAATAACGACCAAATAAATGATAAATTCTAACAAGGCGTGCTCAAAACACAAATCCTAAAATCTTAATCAAAGAGGGATAATGAGTTCTCCACATTTACAGCCTGAAGCTGTTGTGTAATTTGGAAAATGAGCAATGAGTTCAACTGGGACCGAAAATCATTTTAAGGTTTTTCTAGAAACACTTCAAACCACTTGGTATTCATCTGTGAGTCCATCACATCGCCTTCAAACTAATTTGGTCAAATTACTTTTGGATCCAGAATCAGGGGACTGCTTTACAATTTCCCCCTGCATTATTTTGGGAAAGAGGTTGCAGCAGGATATCTGATTCCCAGCCCGGACTTCCAGAGAGGGACGCTATCCAGTGAGTTCACTTCTCTTAACCTTTCATTCAATACAGCTGAGAATTTTGGTAATTAATCAAACTGTCGTTTCTCTTCCAACACACAAAAACCACAGAGTCAAAACAATAGAGCTGAGCAGTTCAAACATTTGCTGAACTCTGAGTAATAATGCAAGTCCTGATTTTCGCCTCAGGCCTGTTTACAGTCAAAATAATGATACTTTTGTAGTTTAATTTTAATTTACCAATCGGGGAAAACATAAAATTTGCCAAACCCTGCTTCCCTCCACTCAATAAATGTACGGTAGCACTTTAGTTACAGAGATGCTGAAAACTCAGAGGGAGAAATTGGCTGCATTTTGCCTTTAAATCAACTAATAATAATGTCATATTAAAAAAAAGATCTTATTTTTAATTTTCAAATCGATGTATGAAGGATGTCTGTTTGCATTTGATGTATAACCTCACATACCTGCCTTCTGATTGTGTTAAAGTGGCTTAAGTCGTCATATAGCATCTCTTTTTAGATGTTTTTCTTTACTTTCCAATAATGCAGTTATTTAGTTATTTGTGTTTTCAGAGAAGTTATTTGTCTCCCAGAATACCAGTGTTCTGTGTCCTCAATTCAGTTTTATTTTCATCAGAAAGTACTTATGACTCAATTCTTCTGAGATTAGATCTGTCTCTTCCCATTTATGACTCCTCAACTTATGCCTTATTTGTAATAACTGGTGCCACTGACTTTGCTTTCTGTCTTTGTTTTATGACCAGTTCTTATTCTAGTGGTTAAACTGTTCAACTTTCCTGAATAAAGTATTTAACTTTGCTATTAACTTTGTGTTGCGGGATTCAAGATAATTCTCCATTTATGCATCATTTGCCATTAATGTTTTTCTTTTGTGTTTTTGTATCTTTATTGATTGATTCTACTATTGCTATGAACTTTGTACATTACAATCTCTTTGTTTTATTTCCAATTAAAAGCACTTTTGGGTTAGTGCTTGAGTAGTTCTGCTACATCTCTGAAAACACACAGCTTTGTTTTTTATTTCTTAGAAGGGATTTTTTATTATAGTTTTGTACTTAAGCTTGATTCTCTTCTGCTTCTAAAAACAATCAAAGAGCTTAAAAGAAGCATCTGTTATTTTATGACAATAAGTTTATGTTTCTTTCTGTTTGAAAAATGAGTCATTTAAGAAAACCTCCTGATTGCTATATACATTTTGACAGGCTCTGTGCCATTACCTAGCAACCCCAGCAAAGCCCAAACCATCATACAAGGCTCCAGCACATTTGATCAACTTGTTTTTGCAGTTGCATGTGCCGTACAATGGCTGCTGGAAAAGAAAAGTTTTTTGTTGTCTTTTCCAGCAAAAAACTGGAAACCACTTGCTTCATTCTTGTTGGTTGTGCAGGAGGCTCTACTTCTACTTTTCAAAGATGAACGGCTGTATAATTGTGCATGTGTGTAAATCTTTTTTTCACATTTGAATGTAGATGTTGTGGGTTGCAGCCAGTAGCAACTTATTTAGGCCCTAGAACAACTTATCCTGAAAGGAGATCAAAATATGCTGAACTGAGCAGACTGAAATGTCATATCAAAGAATGATTATGTGCAAAAATTGTAATAAACATGTTTTATATAGTCCATACACCTATTCTTACCTCTTCAAGGATTTTCTCACTTTAGACATGCATCTAGTAGAAGTTTTCAGTAAATTCAACCTTAGCTCTGCTAGATAAGAGAGGAGTTTGCAGAAATGACAGCTTACATTAGCGATCATTCTGTCTGTGTTTATTAGACTTGTTGATAATTTGTCTCTGCAAAATTTACAGAAACAGTTGTTCTGCTTCATTAACTGAAAGCTTTTGAATGTTGTTATTATTAATGACTGGGTTATAAGAGCCAAGCTTTGAATCTGGGACCCTGTTATTTTGGTGACAACCCATATTTCAAGTCCATAGTCAAGAATCGGATCATAATGAACTGGTAAATCAAGACATTGGCTTTTGGCTGAGTTTTTTCTTCACGATGACAGACATTGTATACTCCAAATATTTCCACCCATGTAACCATCTCACATTCCATCTTCTGAAAACTCATGAACCAAAATTTCAAAAGTCCTCCAGGTGCTCCGATTTGTTGTGTACCATCGCCTCTGCCCAAAGGGTTATGAAGTTCATTACAAATTGCTGTTGGTTTAAATTTTGGAGTTGTTGCAAAATGAACTTCAGAAGTAATTTCTCATGTGGAAGGTTTATAAAAGAGTGCACAGTGCAAGAGGATAATCTGTCATCCAAATCTAACTGTATATGTGCTTACTGTCTGACTTTCACTCACAGCGCTACAGTCCTGATTAATATCCGTGCGTCTGCAGCATGAATCTAAAACTGCCCCGATGAACAAACACATTCATCTGGATTTACAGAGTGAGGGAAGCTCATTTGCAGGCTCACAATCTGGGAAGCATTAAGTCCTGAATGTTTGACTTGCAGTCAGAATTTAAGATGCTTTCGGCTGCTTGCTGACAGTGAGACTGACCATGGCATCTCTCTAAATTACCACTTAAAGTCTGCCCCTTCCACAGAGAATATTGGCCACAATACAAGAATTAAGAACTCCTTAGACGTGAGAATTTTGACATTGTTGTCATTACCAATATTTACCATTGGAGCTAAGAAGAACAGGATGAACCAGACACTGCATGAAGACATGAGCCAACCTCATAATGCAGGCAAGGTGATGTTCTTTTTCCAAACATTTCTTCACTGACAGCAGTTTAGGGATTTTTTTTTATAATTTGAGTTGAAAACCTCTGGAACCTATAAGCAAACAACTAAGAAGGGCTACAGAGATTGGCACCATTATAAAACCTTTTGGTATTCTGAGTCACAGTGACAGTCCAAGTGTCAGGACGTCATTGTCTGTGTCAACTCTGTATTTATGCAGGAAAAAGAGCATGCTTCTCGATCAAATTAAATGCAAATGCGAACGATCTGTAAAAGCAATGTGCGTGATCGGCATTAAACGGTAAACTATGTTCTTGGTTTCTTGACAGCAAAACAATAATGGTGCCGTGACAATGCCTCAAAGCTCTTGGATTGGCTTTCGACCGCGGTCCTCATGATCG
This sequence comes from Poeciliopsis prolifica, assembly GCF_027474105.1. Classification (NCBI taxonomy): domain Eukaryota; kingdom Metazoa; phylum Chordata; class Actinopteri; order Cyprinodontiformes; family Poeciliidae; genus Poeciliopsis; species Poeciliopsis prolifica. The sequence goes on from NW_026562381.1 coordinate 14,649,420, forward strand.
TGTGGCTGCGCTTGGCTCGCTGGGACACCCGAGCGAACCGGCTGAACTGAGACGCTGGACGAAAACTTGTTTTTTTCCTCTCTCACATTGTGTCATAAGACAGATGAAGCTTAATACACATAGATGCTGTCTCGAGAAAAAAAAATAGGACAATTTAAAATCACTACGCAGCAAACATGGACACATTTATGCAACACGAATTTTAGAACACACAAGCCACAATGTAATGCATCCTGAAAGCAAAAAAAAGTGGTGAAATGCTATGGTAATGTTTTTTTTTTCTTTTTTGGGGGAAAACACCAATCACGTGCATGCGTTTGTGCAACAAATGTTTAAAGCTTCGATTTCTGGACGCCACCATCTACTGACAGCTCCAAATAAATGAGGTGCTGAGTTGCGGTGGCCATTTGTTTTTAACCGCGACTCTTCCAACATACCTCAATACTACATAGCTAAAAATAAATTAGTGTTGTTTGATTTATTTTGTCCAGTTGGATTCTTGCTTTACCGCTAATACTAAAATGTTTCCAGAAAAACTAAACATTGATTCTATTCTTTCTATAATTCAGTTCATTCTGCACCAGATTCACAAAGCACAATCTACTGAATTCATGCAGGAGAAAATGGTTGTCATGTCAAACAGATTTGAACAATTTGTAGATTTTTCTTTTTGCCATTGTGGCAGCAAAAAAAATAAAAAATGAAAAGCAAAAATATCAGCCCCACATCACTGAAAGTGAGGTCTGATTCTACACTTTGTCATGTCAATTTAATTTTTGCAAACTTTCCCTTATATGCATACATAATAAATCATTTAATGTGATCAAACTGGTCAAACTGCTCGAGTTTTGATGTGCAAATTGCTGCATCCTGAAACTTTCATCATTGTAAGGTTTTAGATGTCAGAAAAAATTACATAGGGGACATGAGTTATATAAAGGATTCCTTCAAAAGATGTTCCTTAATATATTTAAACTCCCAGTTTCACACAAGAATGTCATTGGGTGTTTTTAGTTAAAAAATAAGGTTGGGAAACTACAGTAATCTATGTTCAATTACAATAGAGAGTGTCAATCTGAGAGGCTTCAAACCAGTGGAAATTGGTGTGGGAGAAATTGACAGTAATATTAGATAACATAAATACAGGTAATTAGTCTAAATATGCAAATCAACTGGTGTAATTCTGTGACGGAAACAGCGAGGCTGACCTCTGACTCATGCTGAAAGAGCACTATGTTTTCAAGCTGTCTGGTGTTTTTTATTATCCCTGCCTGCAGCAGCCACATTTACAGTAACAACCGCTGAATGTGTTCCTGAAAAGTCAACACGCCTACGAGTAAAAATCGCAAGTAATTACGCCACATTTAGCATTTAAACTCCAATTGCTGCTTAAAATACACACAGGAACCTTCAATCTCCAGTGAGTTTGGACTTTAAAGTTGATTGGATTAAGTCCTGAAAATAGTTGTTTTTCAAGCAGTTTGACTCGTAATAATCCGCTGCTGCAGGTCAAGCCGCGTTAGCTTGTCCCCCAGGATCCTCCTCATCAGCGTCAGCCTGCACTCAGGAACCAAGCTCCTGAATGTTCCCATTCACTGTGAAACACAATCCTTGGATATATGCACAGTAAGGTGGTTTCCGCCTCTTATTAACGTCCTTGTAAATCAAGCCAATTGGGTGTCCCGTCGTGCAGGAGGCCTCCTTGTCTGCAGAGTTGTTGCTGGTGAAGAAGTCTGGTAGATAATGGGGTTTGAGCCAACACTGAGCCACTGTGGGGGTTATGTTTTCTGGGAAATCTCATGGTTGAAACGTACAGGAAATTCCAGTTTGGGACAAACTTTTCAGCACGTCTTAACTGCATAACTACACGTTTTTGTGGCTCTGGAAGTAATGGTAAAAATAGATCTCCAGAAAATAAATAAAAAATACTTCCAAAAAATTGACACGGCTAAAAGCAATATTAATGCAATCAATAAAATCTGTCTGTGTATTTTGTATTTTTTTTTAATTGTTGTACATTCAGTACTTTTTCATGTTCAATATGAAGGAAATTTGATTTGTAAGAGTGTGTGTACTCCAGTGATTAAGTTTGTATGTGTGTGTTTGTGTGGTGTGACTAAAAAGTAACTTGGATTATATTTTTCTGTTTTATCTTGTTGAATCCATTTTTGTAACTGATTAAGGGACTTCAGATACAAATTAGCTTATGCTATAATTTGGTGCATCTCATCAAACATGACATTCATGTTTGAGCTTATCCGTTTTTTAAAAGTTTTACAAGTTGACATTACATTCTTCAAGTTTTTGAAATGGCTTATTTTCTAGACATTTACTTTTTGGCAAAAACCAGCCAGATGTTATTTTTTTAAAGCCATAGAAACCTAAATGGAAATAGAGAAATATGCAAAATGTGATTTTTGCATAATATGTTTCCTTTTAGCTCTCAGAAACCTTCAACCCAGGATTGATCAAACAACACCCCTGATGTCAATGAATCATCTCCTGCCAGTCAAGAATCTTAACTCCAGCACAGACACTTAGCGTCCTGCTGCGTCCATGTGTTGTTCTCAGATTATCTCTGCCTCAAATCGACCGTAAACTAAAACCGATGCACTGATCCTCATCAGTCAAGAGCCTCGTTGTGACCGAGACACCCTATCCTCTCACAGAGGGAGACAATCTCATGCTGCAAAGTGCTCTGACTTTAGTAGAGTCTGACATTTTTACAGCAGATCGGGATGAATCTTCTTCAGCAACAAGACTACTAATGATGATGTGAGCACAGAGGGCAGCGGCGGTGCATCCATCACCACAACGTGTGGAGAATTTTATTGATTATGTGCATTTGTTATAATCCGTCACACAAGTTGGGCTTGTTGTAATAGGCCAGAGGATCACAGATTCAGAAGCAGCTACTGTGACTTAATGTCTTTAGCTCTTAGAGGAACTCTGTTTCTTTCGTGGGCCAGGTCATACATCACCTTCAGGAGAAATGCAGAAAGTGAGGAAACAGCTGCCCTTCCAGACAGTGGCTGCTTTATCCTCTGATGTTTAAACAAAGCGGAGAGAAGCCGGTGAAAGCTGCAGCAGTGCGTTTATCCTCCCTTCACTATGACAACATGGAGATTTAGCCTCTTATGGTGTTACTTCAGGCTTGACGCACAACACTAAGTGGAACACAAACCAGCATTTTCTGTAGAGGGGAAACGGTTGGAGTTGCAACAACGATGACGTCAAGAAAGAAAAACACAACGCTTTCGCTTCCCTGGAGCCCAGTGCCGTCTGTGACTCCTGTAAAGGCGATTATCTACTGTTGCTATGTCCATAAAGAGTGAATACTGCAAGGTTCCCTTTGATAGAAACATTTTAAACTGCGTGGAATAATTAACTGTGCCTACTGTACACTTTGATGACTAGAACCAGTCAAAATGTATCTGATTGAATTGAAATGACTTGTTTTATAAAGGGCCTTGATATTTACTTGATATTTGTTGTGAAGTGGAGCTATATAAATAATTGAGTTGCTTATTGACATAAATTGATTCTGTTTTGTGGTTAAAATCAAATTAATGAGAATAAAATGGAAATAATTTCCTGAACAAAAGGGAGAATGATAAAGCATCTGTGTTCTTCTCATCCAGGTTTGACATGTGTTGCATCACAAACATAGAATACTTATATATCACATTATTTCTTTCTTATCAGATCTCATTCTAAAGAATACAATTTTAGCTCATTTACATCAGGTGCTCAAACTCATTTCATTTTTAAACTCATTTCATTTTTAAACAACAAAAGCAACATTGAGCAGTCATTAAACTTATTTCTATCTCAGATTTTCCTGCTCTTGATTTTGTCTGTACTTTTATCTTGTTTGTAAAAAACTAGGGATAAACTCTGCATATGCAGAAGCTGACAAGAAGGAAACTTTTCTTGGACTCTGAACTTGTCCAGTTTTCCAAGTTTTGAAGTTGGTTTGACACTTCATCAGAAACTTGGTCTCATCAGCAACATTTGTGTTGTCCTTTGCTTCTCTGCAGCATTCATAGTAACAGTTTGTCAGAATATGTGCCTGTATCTTCAAACCTTGAAAAAAAAGAGTTGATCACAGCGTGGGAAAGAAGTTGTATTCCTAGAATATTGCATGGAAAAATCAGCCAGAGTTCCAGTCTGAAATTCCTACTTTTTCAAGCTACACAAGACATGCAGACCTGAGTTTCCATGGAAAAATGCTACCAAACAAACACAGCTAGCTGCGGTAGCGCCATTAGACAGGGCAACTATTCATGCACGCTTACTCTCTTTGAGTGAACATCTAAAACACATCACTGTTGTGATGTGAGTGGGCACTGGCGACCCCACTTCATGGTGGTTTGTCGTCACTGACATCCTGCACCTCCCGGCATGCTGCCTGGGAGAAGACTTATAGCTTTACAGCACACTGTAAAAGTCACATCATATGGACAGAGCTGCTCCCCCTGACAGCGGCTATTAGATTATAGCTTTATGAGCAGCAACACTGATGGCTTTTAAAGACTTGATGTACAGACCCTGTTGTGAAATAATTTGATGGGAAACGGAAACCTCAGGACCTTTTGGCTCCAACTCTCCCAGCAGGCTGGCAGCTCTCATGATTCAAGAGGACACCGCTTCAAATTTCCAGCACTCCCATCTCACTTTGGACATAAATTTTAATGAGCTGGGGTCACTCGATCTATTGTAGTTATTTTAATGATTTCGCATCCAGGGAAGTAAACAAAAGACAAACTTAACCCTTAAGACCCCGAATGGGAGGTGAGATTTATTAGTGCAGAGGTGCAGCTGGTGTGACTGATCGACAGGAATGCTCACTGTTGGCCTCTGTCATAAACGCATTTTAATGAAGTTAGCATTAGTTTGCATCCGGATTCTGGTTTGTAAACTGAAGAGGGATGAATTAGATCCAGATGTATTTAAAATGACTGTTTTATGATTCAGGACTGACTGTATTTACACTGTGTGTAAATAAAAATGATTCAAATGAAACATTGACAAAGTCAGAGGAACACATGCTTAGAAACACTTCAATTGCATCTTCAAAAAAGCTAAAATATTTCAATAAACAAACTTTTATTTTACTATTTAATAAACTGTTTACAATTTCATTTGACAACTTTTGAAATTTGACATATATAATTAATCTGTAAATTATGCATACATTGTTTTTATATGCACTGCTTTCCATCGGCCTGTGGGATAATAGGCTCTGAACACTTCAACATTTCTCAAAGATTCGTGGAATGCCTTGGCATTATAGTCCTTTCTTACCATAGGTTATCTGCTGAATCTAATCTGAGTCTCTGTACGTTTTCCTTCAGCAGTGGAGTCTTGTGCAGTGTGTGCACACGTAAATTATGAATCGACTAACAACTAATTCTTGGGTTGTGGACAGTGCCACCTAATAAAATTTTACTTCTGTTAGAAATCTTGATGAGATCATGGCTGACTTGAGGTGAAACAACGTTCTTTCTACTTCATTAAGAAGTTTTTAAATAACCAAATACAGCAGTATGTTTGGCACCAATAAGATTGGATAGGTGTTGATGATTCTTGTGTGACCCCTTGAAAATTGGAACATTTTCCAGAAGCTATGACCAAATGTATTTTTTTAATAACTCAAAATTCCAAAAATACACTGACGTTTTGGGTAATCTGTGAAGAAATTCTAGGTATAGGAACAATATTTTAATAAAGCTCAGTAATTAGCTTTGTTTCCATTATAAATATGCACAAAACTTTGTCCCTATTCCACTAAATATTTGATATTTCTAATAGATGAGAAACACAATTAAAATCACAGGTGAATAAGTTTGTTGTCTTGAAAAAAACATGCCACATCATCATCCTCCAACCACTTCATCTCATCTTCCTCTTCTTGGTTTGCACCATGGCAACATCTGGTTGTTGATCATGTGACTCGTGTGATGTGAAAAAGTGTTTCCATCGCAGTTTTGCAAAAAACCAGTTGGGTACAGACAAAAAAAATCCTCTTACCCTACCACCAAAAAATTATCATCAAGAAATTAGTTTTTTCAAAGTTGGCTTGTTTCCATTAAGCAAATTTATTGTTGAAATGTCAAATTATATGGTCAATAGAAATGCAGCTAGTGATAGTTAGAAGCTAGTTACCAGTTCCAATGATCAATACCAATAATACTGTTTATGTTCTTTTCTCTTTCAGTAAAAGACTCAAAAGCTAAAATAATGCAAAGTAAGAAACTTGTTTTCCTGTTTATGTGGTTTCAACATGAAGTCAGACAGATCAGGAAACCAGTGCTGGACAGTTTGCCTTGCTAACATCTCTGCATCCTGTGTCTGCAAATGACTCCCAGGTGGTTTTCTCTCCAATGCTGCCTGGAGTTGGATTTACAACGAGATTATGAAGCTCCCCTTTGACCCTGGAGGCTGTGTTCAGCAAGAGTAGGACCATTTCTCCCTCCTTTCTATTTATCCACCAAGTGCACCAAGAACAATGCCTTATTCTCCTGCACAAGCGCTCCATTACAGGGCCTGTGGCTTGGCAGCAGAGCAGGCCTCAGATTTCAACCACATGTAGTGCACTCAAATCAAAAGAGTCAGCTCTGGCAGTGTGGCTGCATAGCTGAGGGAGACACAGAGAAAAACTGTGAGCGAGCACAGAGAGAGGAGAAAACAGGGAGGACGACAGCAAAAATAAGAGGAGGTGATGTAAAGAGTAAATAGTTGAGGGGACAAGGAGAATGCAGGAACAGCTTAGAGGAAATATGGAGACAGTAGGAGTCAGAGGGATACTTGACAGAGATTATAGCTTTCAAGCCAAAAGGTCAGGACACAGAGAGGTCGTCTCTCTGGGGAGTCCTTTTGGAAGGCAGAGAGGGGATGACCTCTTCTTCACCCCCACGCTGGATGTTCACATTGTAATTTCCAACTCCCATGGACAGTGTCTTTTCACCAGAGTCTAAACATGTCCACACAGCTCACACAGCCAGATTTGTGCTTGTTCGGAGAGGTTATTCGTCACACTCCGAATGTGCTCGCAGTCATCTGGGACCCTGAGAGAATCGCTGAAAGTTTGCGAAGAGGTTAAAAAGTTAGCCGAAAATGAAAACAACGGGTGCTGCCAGTGTTTTCCAAACGATTGCTCACTCGTCTGGCACTGAAGCCGGCGTCTGCTTGGGCCCGAGCCGGTGCATCTGTGCCTCGGAAGTTAACTGTCAAATGCAATATGAGCTCCAGAGGTAATTGTGTCAGTAATGTGACTACCAAAGTTGGATAGTTTTACCTTTCTTCCGTCATTGGAAACAAAGAGTAGACAAACAGCTAATTATGTTTAAACATCGACATCCATCTGTGGGGTTCCAACACATTTCCCATTGTCAAAACTGTATTTTTCCAGAGTCAAATTTCCAAACCTCTGAGTCCTTTATGAAATGAATGCATGGATGGATTGATGGACATATCTGGAAGAATTAATTTATCAAAACCTGGAAAATATTGCAACATCTAATTTCAGAGTTCTCCAAATTGGAGGAATCCTGCACCCAAAGCAAGCAAAGCTGCTCATCAGTGCTTGAATTTTAACACAGACCTCAGATCTAGAATTTTAACATTTATTTATTGAGATGTATAACTCTATTAAATTTGATTTAACAGTTTCAGCAAAGATTTATTTTTTTAAACAATTAAATGTCTGTGCTTCTATGCACCACAACTCTGAACCAAACTAAAAAAAAAACCCCTGCAAAACAGCTGAAACACTGAGTTTCTTTAAATCCAGACTGAAAATAACCTTCATAGTTTGATTATTGTGTTACCATGGCTACGATTTGATGCTATGAGTTCATACGTATATCCCAGTAACTTATCAGCTTTTAATTATCAGCCAGTTTAATTGTCCATCTTTCCCAGATTCCACCAATTCTGTATTGAAACATTTTTAGTGATAGTGATGTTCTTAACGGGAAATTTAAGGCTCCTTTCAACCTTGGGCTCACTGTGTCTGCATCATATGATGTTTAAAATGAATTACTGCCTCCAGTGCATTCTAGTGTGAGGTAGCTTTCATTGTTCATATTTCATGGAGGAAACACAAAGAGGTTATCACCCCGTGAACTGCAGAGCAGCAGCAGCTTTCCTGTGGGAAAGCAGCTTGGATTATCACAGCACTTAATCTCACCAATTTGAGCTCACAAATGGTAACGACAGAAGTCCCACTGCCATCAGTCATCCACTGTGAGACCCCTTCTGTGGGAAAAAAAGAGAAAAGTACATTCAGGGACAGTGAATACTGCCTGTAAGGTACATGTGAAGACATTGACCTGAGCTTTGAGGATTTTTGTTAAATTGGATCAGTGCCTGGAAGGAGCACAAGTGCATTTAGAAACTGTCTTGTGACAAGAACTGAATCCCTAACTACAGATAAAGCCCGCTGACACCAAAACAGATGTTCCAAACTATCGGAAAACCCTGTTTTCAGTTTCGCCTCATTTACTCACACCCCTCTGAAATACTGTTTAATCTTAATTTCTTGTTCCAGCAAGTAGGAACTTTAACTGTTGCTGTCCTGTTTGCAGGGTCAGAACCAACCTGTTTCAAATAGATTTGAAATACAACCACGAAGATTACGGTGGGAAACGGACATAAAGATGTGTGTTGAGTCAGTATCTTTTCCTCGAACAGTTTCCTGTAATGGTTCACATCTGCAGTATTGTAACTCCCTGAAAGTCATGATTGTTTGATGTGAAGCTGTTTGATGTCAGATTGGATTTATTTGGATAAAATGTGTCAGAAAAACAGATTGTGCTCTACATCCGTCCTCTCCAAGTTGAAGTTTTTTTGCCCTATAAATCTAGTTGAAGCTGTCCGCAGATGAGGCAAAGTCCCATCTGCTGCGGCTGAATCCAGAACAAATGTTGACTCGCAGGCAAGATGATTTAGAGAAACGAAGTTCTTTCAGTTGTTCCACCAAACCATTCATTTTTATACCTCCAAGATAATGTCATGGGAATGGCAAAGAACTTAAAAACGTTGAGGTTTCTTATTGGCTGGTCAGTGTAGAAGCTGTTTTTGTAGATTTCTGATGGTCTGATCTTGTTTAATATTTAAATAAATATTTCTAATAATATTTCTTACAATATAAATTATTCAAAAGTTATAGCCCATCTCCAGGAGAGGGCAGGGCCTTTTGCTACGCTGGTATTACAGGTTTGAATTCTGTTATTGTTTCTTTCATGTCCAATGGGAGGTTGGACCTTTATTGCATATCAGGTCTTGAGATTTTTTGAACCCATTAGATGAGTTTGGTTTAGCTTGGTATCTTTCATTGGTGATAGAAGCTGATTTGACCCCAGGCAATCTTATCAAGATGTTGCAGTAAATAGTTCATGTCTTATAGGTCATTAATTACTGCACCACGCATATAGAAAATGTACCTAACAATGAATAGAATGGATCAAGAGTATGGAAATGTGCTGATACTAGTTATAATGGTTCATAACGTTTTATAATAAACACAGCATAAAGACCATAATAACACCTCAGAGGACGGAAATTATAGGAATGCTTTCTGCATTTCCATACTCTTCTTATTAGAAATGGATGAGTTCATTGGTTGGTTGCACATACTTTCAGGTCAGAATCATTCCAGAAGCTTTATTTTGGCCTGTTTTATCCATTCCAGCTTTGATGTGTGTTTTTGATTATTGTCCTGCTAGGATAAACAGTTATATGTTCATGATTCAAGCATCCGGTAGATCTCAGCCGACCATAAAACTCTTTTCCAGAGGGGATTTGGCTTGTTGTTGTGGACAGCTGTAAATTTCTGCCAGATAAACTTTCCAAAAAGTTTTAACTTCTGTCTCATCAGTCGATTTAATGTCTTTGAACTCATCAATATCTTCAGATGTTGTTTAATGACCTTTTGGCCAGTTTGCCAAAGCACTCTTAGAGTAATTTAGGTAGTTTGGACAATCCTAAAAAGGTTCCTCACTGTTCCATGTTTTCATCAACTATGGCTTCTTACTGACTTTTTCACTTTTTGATGATGTGTTGCTTTTTGAGATATTTCAGCTGTTTGTGATGTTCTATTTAATTTATCTCATATATCTGTAGCCCCTGGTTAAAAAAACCATACACAAAAGGCCTTTTAATATTTACAAAATATTTCCGAGGTTGGTTTTGTGCAAAAATGAAAAAAGGGAATAAGGAGAAACATGCATTATTGTTTTGTAGGTTTTAATCCGAGTGATTATATGCATTAGGAAAGAAGTCACTGTTGTAACATGAGAAATAATAAAAAAAGCAGAAAGCCAAAGTTTTTCTGGAAGTGGCTTGTGTACATACATAACTGTATTTTTGTTTGAGAAATGATCTCATCATTAAAGACGGTATTGAATTTCCTATCTATGAAGGTAGTTAGGTTAACGAGGGACAAGTGAACTCAACAGAGATAAAAACCCAGGACAATGGGATGATGGGAAGAAGAAGAGAGAGGAACGCGGGAGAGAAAGACAGGAGGAAGTTAATGGAGGCCGCGGCTGATGTTTCCAGACCGTTTCCAGACGTTGTTGAGGTGGGAGAAGGAACTGTATTTTTTGGGTGTGTTCTGCACCAGTGATTCTGCACACGGTGTGTAGGATACCGGATTCTGGTTTTTCCTTAAAACACAAAAAGTTAAAGTGAAGAAAACAAAAAAGGAAAAAACAAAAAGTTGAAGTGAGGAAAACAAAAGGGACTGAAAAGAAAAGTGCCTTATTGACTTTATTTTATTTTGGGAAACCTTTACTGTTGTGAATTAATAACTTTGCTCTATATTTAAGTTTCTTTGATTATTTCGGGGCATAGTGAGCTAAGACCTTATTTCTTCAAGTTCTTATTAAAAGAAACTGTTCTGTTAGCTGGTTGTCTGGAGTTATTTATGTGTTTTATTTCTTTGTGAAGTTTGCAACTTTTCCCAATGCATATAGTGTTCTCACAGAATTCAAAGGTACTTTCCCACTGTCCAGAGACAGATATATTAGGTTATTTAGTTTAAAATGTGTTCTTGTTTGTGTAGTTGTGTGCGTCTGTGTTTTGTCCCTGGGTTTCTGTCCAGATTGGACCGCTTGTTTTTTGGCCTCCAGACAGACAAAGGTGAAAAAGCCTTTTTTACTGTCAAATGTCTGAAAAAAAGATAAAAGTTTCCAAATTCTTTTAGAAAGAAACTTTTAGAAGTTGAGACACAGGTGTGGAGAAGAATTTTTTTATCCAAATTTGTTTTTTTATTCTGCCAAAAGCAATTACTATTTTAGATACAAAGCTACTAATACAAAAAATCTCTACACAGTAGTTTAACACTTTTTATTTTTTATTTCAAAGCATTCTAGAAGCAGTACTCCTACATAAAGGTGTTTTAAACAGAGACCACCCCAGCATGTCCATGTTAATGAGCGGCTTCTACTCATTTTAGTACGATACAAACATTTTGACTTGAGGGTGTGAACTTCAAGATCCAACATTTTCAGTAGGGACATTATGAACACGAATTAATTCATTATATCCTGACTGAATTGAAAGTAGAACAACTTTTTAATGGTGGACTGGCATCACCTGCTCATTACTGCTGGATGTTAAATCCACTACACCAAGGCCAACTGTTAATGGTGGAAATGTAGTCCATGTACAATAAAGATTAACATGGTGTAAATAACTATCACTATGTTGCGATAGTTATTTAATAATACACAGAAACCACAGGTTTCTGTGTATTATGTGACTGTGTTTGTTTACTTTCCAACAAACATATACAGGTTCACTGTATTTATTTTGACATGAGAAATAATCAAGTTGGAGGGTAAAGGTCAATGCAGCAGTTTCTGCCACTATTCAGGAAAACACATTAATCACAGAGCAAAAGCTCCCAGTGGATATCAGTCAACATTTGTCAAACATTAATGATAAGAATTTAAAATGTAAAAACATGGCAAAATTACACACAGAACCCATGAATATAATTAAATTAGTCTGAAATATATGTTAGAATATAGTACTAGTAAAGAAAGCAAAGAGCTGATCCTGACATAGTTACAGATGACAAAAAATGGGAAGGAGCTAACAGTTGTGGTTTCTACTGTAACCACCAACCGTCTCCAGCAGCATAACAGAACCGGTACCAATTAAAGTGAGGAGTAAATTACGTTTTTCACTAAAGAAAATGAATTTAGAGAATTAATAAACTAATTTTGACAAATTCACAGCATTAACATTGTTAAAATAAAAATATTTTACACACGTAAGTATATTATGTTTGCTCTGGTTCACAGTTTTTAAATGAGAGAAAACCATATATTTTTGGTCCTTGCAGTCATAGCTCTCTGTAATTTTGTGATTTCATAATCTTGTTTGCTTAGTTTTGTTTACAAATAGTTAATTTGGTTCTGTGCTTTTTAGCATTGTTAATTTTTGATATTTTAGGATTAATAACCAACAACTTGTGTAAATCATAATAACTGATTATTCATTTCTAAACATTTTAAAGAAAAATGTCCACATCTTACAACATAGTAAGGCTAAAAAGCAACATTTTAAATATTTTCTTGAAAGTCCTATATGTAAATAATCCAACTGATTTCTGCTTCTTCCAGTCAGTGAAACACAATCCACCCAGCATTTCATCAGCTGAAGCAGACAGCAGTTGGTCCGCCGGGCGTGTCGGCATGTAGGCGACAGCAACCTCTTGCTGAGCTGCTTTTCTTCAGCAGTAATATGTTATGTCTTCAGCAAGTGGCTGGGGATAGTCCACCCCGAAATTCCGTGAAAGGACTCGACTGGCAAATCTCCCTCTTAGCTCTTGACTTTGCCCCTTATTTTTTCAAGCTGGTCACATAATTTAGGACTGTAAAAGTGGCTACAGTTTAACATTCCTGGTAAATCTCCACGTCGGACTGCCGAGTCCTGATGCTGACTACACCTGAGCTGTTAATGCTGCAGTAATTTAGTGTTCTGCAGATGTTTTCAGTCATGTTAGAGATTCATAAAATATTAATAAAACACCTTGTGTTTCTGTGGTGTTCATGACCTCCGGCAGTGTGCTAAAAAGCAAATATTTATGTCATCAGCATACATTTTACTCTGCGCAAGCAGCTACCTGTGGGCTCTGACCAGAGGAGGGCACCCTCACCGATTCAGTTACAAAGCTATTTTAAGCTTGTGCAATATTCAGTGTTTCTCACAATCCTCCCACCCTCTCCTCACTGACTTAATAATTTGAGTTATGTCCTTTTGCTCGCAAGAATCAAATGGAGTGCTATAGCACAGCTTGAATTCCTGTTAGACGTCTGGCCTGACCAAAAACTAACAAGAGCGGTGTTTACATTTTAATCTCCAGAGGAGCACTTCTCCGTGTGGCACACAGGCCTGGTGGTGGGAGAAGTGACCTTGTGGTCTGAAAGTGGCCAGTTTGAATAAATGAAGCAGCTGCAGGAAAAAAAACATGGAGCTAAAAACTAAGAACTGACATCCAGCATGAAGTTCTCTTGAGCAAGGCACTCAATCACTGGTGCAAGAAATAAGGGAGCAGCTGCTTCTTTCATTTAATATGAAGCTAATTCTCATAGTAAACTTTATTCTCTGACATTGCAATATTGGAACTGAATACTGAAAGAAAATCGTAAAAGAATTAATAAACTTATGGAAAAAAAAACAAAACAAAAAAGAAAACAAGGGACCCAGACTAAATTATTTCACTGGTTTTACGTCCATTTTTTTCACAGCCTCTTTACTGCTACAGTGTCGCATTATGAAAAGTAAGGTTTAAAAAATGTGTCATACAGATTGACGTTAATGAAGAATGCTGCAATGGGAGAAACAGTTAGGGCAATTGACTGCAGTTAATTTTATTTAAGGGTATCAGTGACTAAATACAAATGAACATCATGGCTTCAGTTCACAATCATGCAATTCACAGACAAATACACAAATGTCTGAGGGTACGGATATTTTTCCAGAAAAATTACATCATGGAGAAGCACTCCTATTGCTTTTTGTTGATTCTTCATACAAAGCTGTTTGCTTTGAGTCATCTGTGCAGCAAACATCTAATTTTTAAACAGTATGGGTGACTTTACTCTGAAAACTGTTTCATTAGGGGAGCTTAGACAAACTCACCACACATGGCAGTGTGGCGAATGAGAAGGAACGATGTTGGAGACTCAGGTTTCAGATCCAGACCACTTGTTCTGAATCCCACAGCTAAAGTCCCTCGTGAACAAAAAGTGCGATGACAAAATGTCCATAAATACACCAGCAGGCTAATGAGAGCATTTAGGTTAAATGGTCTGGAGAACACACAGGCATAAACAAACACTGCGTTATGTTAACTACTCCCCTGATAACATGTAAGAAAATAATAATAATTGACTTTATTTGTTCAGCAGGTTTAAAAAATAATTCAACACACAACAAAAACATGTACAAATGGCATATATTTGCTATAGAAAATAAATGCAAACATTGTTAACTGGAGATTTGGCAGGATAAAAAGCTTTTTATGTTTTGTGTGTGTGGTCATGTATTAAATTTATTTATCTACAATCTGGATTTTACATCATTGTGTTACTCCTGTGTCATTTTGCCTGATGACTAATTGCTTGGTGACGTTTAATCAAAAACAGCAGAACCAACATCTTGCTGATGATTGAAGCTCAGGAGGAGTAACAGCATCTCAATGCAGGTCCTAAATCAGTGGGCCACCAATGCTGCTCTTTAATGCCGTTATTTTCAAATTAAGCAAGCTTAGAATAAGTGCAGATTATTAAAATGCTGGAGAGCCATTTGCAGATTTGGCAGGCGTTGGGCAGTGCAGAAACAATGCACAGGGCAATTTAGTCGGGCCTCATCATTAAAAAAAGCTACAGATGTGTTTTATACAAATCACTGTGGTTGTGTTACCCTCTGTTTTCTCCTCTAGTCTTTTCTATTAATGAGCAACATGAAATTACCAGAGCAGAAACTGAAACCTGGTAGCTCTCCAGGATCATTTACTGCAGTTTATTCCAGCATTTTGACTAATCTACTTGATATTTACATCTACAGATTTAAACTTCTCTTTGTTTTGTATTTTAGCACAAACTCTCCTTTGGGACAAATGAAGCTCTGGCTTGAACTGTTAGACGCTATAAACGACCCAGCAGGGTTCTGTACAGTGAATAATGGTCAGAAAATAAAGGTAAATCAGGTTTTTACTAGTATTTGTAGTGCCTCTGAACCCTCTAATTAAGTCTCCTGGTGTGATTGAGTGCAAAGCTCAAATTAATTACAACAAAGTTGACTTTCTGTATTTCTTCAGTGAGTGGAAAACTTTGCATAACTAAAAAAATGTTTTTACAAACCTTTCCAGCTTCTCACAATTGCAACAAAAAAATAAATGAATAGATTTTAAATGTGTTCTGGGCAAAGAGCAAATGTCACTTGCTGCACCGTTTCATTTTTGTTATTGTTACACAAGAATACAACAAATATGACTTTAGTGAAGAGAAGTTTTATATGGTAGTTTATTTATTCTTCACACCTACACTCTTTTGATCAAAACTTTATTTGCTATAAACAGCCACGGTTAACATGCTTGTTAGGCTTAATTTCCTTCTGTATGACGTCACTTTTGCCATAGGCTAAGATGTGCTGACAGTCTTAGATTTTCTGCACGACCAAAGGCTGAGAAATGCAGGCAGCAACGTTCCTGCTAAACTGTAGCCCACTTAGAAACTGTGAGTTACTGTTTGAGGATTCCCATTTGACCTTTTAAAACACAAAGCTTGTCAGCAATTTGTTTATTAGGCAGAACATTTGGGGCTATACTTCAGACCCACACAGTGAACAAAACTTTATTCAAAAGGTACTTTTCAAAGCACTGTTATTATAAATAATGCAGGGTTCACCCCTGTGTATTGTAAGCCTGGCGGGCCACCAGGCTTTACTTTCCTCAAGGATGAGTGTTCCTTGTTCACTTTTGAGAGTTTTTTATATGCCAGTGCCAGTAAGTACGAAGTAAGCTAGGTCTATCGTTGAACTGAACTGAGAGCGACGAGGTGCACACCATTTGCATCGTCCCTGCACCTGCCTGCTGACCTCACGCTATTATTTTCAAATTATGATGC
Organism: Poeciliopsis prolifica; assembly: GCF_027474105.1. Taxonomy (NCBI): domain Eukaryota; kingdom Metazoa; phylum Chordata; class Actinopteri; order Cyprinodontiformes; family Poeciliidae; genus Poeciliopsis; species Poeciliopsis prolifica. Next base: position 14,665,568 of record NW_026562381.1, read on the forward strand.
CTGCTCATGCACATCAAAATTTTTGTAACTTTTAACATTACTTTAAACAAAAATACACGAACTACCCCTACCAATGGGCTTAGCAGGTTTTCGGGGGGAACTCTGAAAAAAAAAAAACATTATTAATAACTGTTACTATTTTTTATTAAAATGGAAATTATATTATCCATCCGTCTAGCCATTGACATGTACAATATTTTCCACATCGGTCTCCACTGTTTCCAAGTCAGTCACTACTTTTATTTTTTCTTTGAACATAGCTGTCTAAGGGAGATCCCTCCAGTGTGTTTGGCTTGGACAGCTGTGTCGTCTCTCATGAATTTGACGTGCTTGATTGATGAACTTCTTGGGATATTGAATGTCTATAATTAGAGGGTTGAGTTGAGACACAGGAAACTGGTCTGTGTTATCTTTGGTCTCTTGTCCTCTGTTCCTATGATAGATCTTTTGATCATTTACACATCATTCTCTTCCCATTTGTGACTCATTTCAAAGTTTCCCATCAATCAAATAAACTAGAATCAATGTTCACTAGTCTAAATCATAGATAAATAGTTTAGTGGGATTTAATTTCGATGCTGCCATTATTGTCAGATACCCTCTATAATGCATATCTTTACAGTTGATAGATTTAAGCTTGTAGTTTCTTTTTATTACATTGAAAGAACTTGTTTGACAACACTCAGTCTGAACATTAGTCAGCGTAATGGAGTAATCCAATAAACTACATCAAGAGACAAAAAATTTTTTTTTTTTTATAAGCCACAGAAAAATTGTTAGGGATACAGAAATATGAAAACTTAGTCTGCTATTGATGTATAATATGTTTTGGAGAAAGGTTTTATTGTCAGATGAGATGATAATGACAATAAGTGTGTTTGGAGGCATCATGATGAAGCTTTAAAAGATGGAACCACTGCTCTTGCTCTCACTCATGGTGACGGGAGCAGCATCCTTGGGAACTACTTTGATTTTTATGGTACTGACTGGCATGTAGCAGAAAGTGAACGGAAAAATTATCTACTTCTGATTCAAATGAACAACTAGGTTATCAATGATCCTAAAACACATGCATAAGTTTTGAAATGGATTAAGCAGAACAAAATGTTTTTGAAATGGCCTCGTCAGCTCAAAACTAAAGTTCATTATTGTTTTAAAAACTGACATATTTAATAAAGAAATTTATTGCATACATAATATTTCACCCTGCAGAAACGTTTCGAGTAAATCTTTAAAAGCCTCTAAAATTCACATTATGTTCATGTGAATGATGAGCAGATGAAAACCTCTGGCTTCAAATGTAGCTACTGTGGACCATGTACTGGTGGACTTTCCACTCTGTCAGAAAAAAAAAAACCCAAACCCCAAAAGTGACATATGTTTGGTTTTTATATCGAACATTAGAAACCTTAAAACATAAATAAAACATTTAATAGTTTTTTTTTGTTTAGTTGTTGCTGGGACGATGAAAGAAAAGAACAATATATTTGACATATTTCTCTGTCACCTGTTAGTTTCTGTGAGTTTAATGACGACAGACAGCTGGAATCCTGTTGTCCTCTTAACATGATATTGTGTTTGCAAACCTTCATCCCTCCACTGAAGGATTTATGAAGTGAGGCCAGAGAAGGATGCTTTTAATACTGACCTACTTATTTCAACAACAGAGTTACCAACACAGAATACACAGGGACAGGAATCATAAACAGGTATGGTTTACTTATGTTTTCAGCCATGTGCATTGGTGTTTTTTATTTTTATTTTAGTGTCATTTTCTTAGATTGTTTTTGTAATTACTCAAGATTAAGATTTAAAGGTGACTTGTAATGCTTCCTTGTACAGGTTGGGGTAGATTTAAAGGCTGTACAAAACATATTCATTACATTTTTTGCACAAAACCATTCTTAGATAATAAGATTTTGGTCTGCAGTTCTGCCAAATTTGAGACCATTTTAGTATGAGTCATTTTAGGGCCTCTTGTCACTTTAAGTCCAAATAAGCAGCAGCTGTCCACATTCCCCATTTCAAAGTTTACAGAAAATGGCTTCAAACAAATGTGTAATTATGGAGCTGTACATCTTTGACAAGCAGAAGTGGAGCATTCTGCACAACCAACAAGAATGCAGCAAGCGTTTTTTGACTATTAAGTCAGTAACAAAACACTTCTCTGTTAGCAGCCATTGTACAGCAATACTCAACTGCTGTTTTTAGAAGCAGTTGAGACTCAAATGGAAGTGCAACAATGTGCAAAACATAAATTTTGCATAAGTCCAGTTTAATCTTTTTCCCAACAGAAAACTCTATCCACAGTAAAGCTTTTTTTTATTAAAATAGCCCTTAAACTCTCCAATTGGTTCAAAGTATGAGGTTTAGTCTCCTAAAATGTTTTAATTGTTGAAAGAGCTGTTAAAAAAGAGCTTGTCTGTGAAGAGAGTCTTGACTCTCTTCCAGTTAACTTGGATTAACTGGAGCTCCAGAGATATTTTACTGATCCCTTTGCCTCCATTGGCAGAAGTAGTCCAAATATCTCAGGCATGTGTGAGTAATCAAATAGAAATAGCTATTTGATTAACTCTTGAAGAGGTGATTAGGAATTCATTCAAAGAAGAAAAAGAACTGTGTCTCAATTATTTCCTTTTAAGGTACCACAGTAACTTGTTACAGAACAATTTCCATATTAAAATTCAAAGATTTGTCATGTTTTCTGCTTTTTATTACTCAACTTTAATGCAGCAAAAACTCTAAAGCCTCTGCTTCTTCTGTGAAAACACTTTTTAACTAGTATGCAGATTTCCACCAATTAATGCATCCCAGACTGAGTTTCAGTAAAGACAGATTAAGAATGGGAAGTTGGAGAGATCACAGCCGAGAGCCATGACGGGAATAAAGGCAGGACCTCCTGAAGCCAAGGTTCACTCACGCTATGTGTTTGTAATCATCGCCTCCCCGAAGTGACGAACACACAATTAACAGTATGGGGACTATCATGCTCATAATGTGACCACCACTCACGCCCTCTCATCGGTTTCTCATTTGCAGCTTTCTACCCACTGGTGCACCATAAAGCCAAAAAAACAGAGAGAAACAATTTGTCTGGTTGACAACAGGAAGTGGTTGGACTGAGGGGGGCCTCCCTGGTTTGAGAGCTGCCAGACTGCAGTGGTTGTAAAATCCACCAGGAAAACTTCACCAGGATGGGGAAGGAATGAATTATGTCTAACTGGGTCAAACTGGGAATCAGTCATTGGGGGGGATTTCTTTCAAATAAGCTTTCAAAGCTCTAAACATCGAATTCTCACCAATGAATGAAATTTGTCCCTGTTGTGTTTTTGGATATAGACGAATCTCTAAAATCATAAACACATTGTTTCCAGAATTTAACTTCTCCAAACTTTACCAATAGTGATGCCTAATACTAAATTATTGCTCTAAGTAATTTTGAACCAAAAATCACCATGTCTGTTTTTTTCAAAATCATATATTATGATCAAATTACACAAAAACAACTCAGACAACTGTAAAATAATATTAATTTAACAAATATCAAAGTATATATCAAATTAAAAAGGTAGAAGTAATACAAGCATTGGAATCTGGCACCAATCTGGAAAACATTTTACATCCTTGAAGTTTGGATGTTTACATTTTTTATCTGATGAGAAAGTTCTCACAGGCGCAGACTGATTTACTGAGACCATAAAGGTCCAAATTAGATACTTAATAATCCATCAACACATCTGTTACTCTATATTGTAAAGCCAGTGATTGTTTCTACTATTTCCCTGTCATTTATTGCTCATCTGCTTCTGTCATACCTTAATCAGTCTGGCTTTCCCTGGAATGTTTGAGGTCCTCCAGTTATAATGCTTGAATTATAACTGGAGGATGTGAAGTGGAAATACTGAACGTTATTCTCTGGTTCATGTAGGTATCTTTGCAAATAAGGAAAGATGCATTTACTGTGCAAAGATTTGACAATGCTAGAAGATCAGTGGCCCTAATAAATAATTACTTTGACCTCTGACCTCAGAAAACCTCCAATTATTTTCTTTGGAGTTTGATTGAGAGCCAAAATATGCAAGATTCACAATTCAGTGAAAGAAGACAAGAGGATTAAATCATGAGCAGTCTGTGTTATTTGCTGCAGAAAGCTTGTGGAGTAATAAAAAACTAAAATCAGCAGTTCAGAGAAAAAAGAAACAAAAACAGGAGGCTTGTTGTTGGAGTCAGCTAATGTTTTTATTATTGATAATCTGGAAGTGGGAAATAATTACAATTGACCGCAGAACTCACTGTTAAACATCCGGGCTTTGGCACAATGGATGGAGAAATGAATGGATCAACATCTTTAGAAGCTGAAAACCTAAAGAGCCTTGAGAAGGTGTTGATATTCATATTTTTCTAATTTTGTCACACAAACTGCGGGAAATTTATATTGCCATTTTTAAAATGTGTATGTTTTGTCAAACCCCTATTCTTGCAGTTACATCTGCAAGTCATTTGTACCCTACCAGCTTTGCAAATTTAGTGGCTGAAATATTACCTCGTTCTACTCTGATTTCTTTTGCAAGGCATTTAAAGTAAAACAGGAATCAGAGGAAACTGACATCCAAATCAGATCTCATCCTGTCTGATTAGCGTTGAATCAGGAATTAAAAACTGTCCTGATTAGTCCACACCTCTGAGTTGGCTCATTATTGGCTAAGTATAGTAACGTTTCCTTCTTTTAGCTTTAATTTAACACCTTCCAGCTAAACTTTGTTGCTTGTTGTAGCTGCAAGGTGCATCAAGTCCAAATCTTCTGGGCTGAGTGACTGATAGGAGAGGAGCAGAGTGCAGCAGCAGTGAGCTGTGGTTGTGTTTTTTCTTTCCTCAAGCGGATAAACTATCCCTTTTATTTAGACTAGAAAAAGCAGATTAACTCATCTTTATATTCTGTGCTGGACGTATCGACGGCTTAATAAAAACGAGCGAGAGACACTCACTCCAACCAGACCACCAACTGTATAATAAAGTACAAATTTTGGGTCAGAGTAGACCATTGATCTCCACACAAACCCTACACACAGTTAGCTGCAAACCCTGATGGTCATTGCTCAAGGTCATCATTCAAAGACATCCTCTTCAAAAGTCCATCTCTGAAGAGGAGATTCCAAACAAGACGCTCTGTTTCACTAAACTTTGAGGTCATGTTCATGAAAATAAAAAGCAACTTTATATAAGCAGGTATTCATACAGCAGCCTGTATACATTTTCTATAATTTGCTTATTTTCTCAAACTTTTGTTAAAAATAGGTCCAGCTAAAGTAATCTGTCTCTCACCCAACAACCTTGTTTCAAACCTTTTAACCTGAGATGTCTAAATCTAGATTATCACACACTAATTGGTCTGATTCAATCTCTGTTAGTAATGGCATCACAAATAAGGAGTGACAGATTGCAAACATGACCGTAGCTTGATAGCTTGTGATATTTTATCAAACATGCAGTTTTTTGTGTGAGCCTCAGATGTATTGAATGAAGTGGCACAGAAAGATACAAACAAAATGGTTGGCTTTCAAACAGAAAAAGGGGAAAAATTGAATAATTTCCCATAATTGCAACATTTCAGCAGAAACTAATTCAAAACTTAACACAGGTTTGAATTGAGGCTGCAGTACTCCCACACAACCAGCAGGAAATGACTGACATCAAGTCTAGACTTTGCACAGTGATAACATCATTTCCATTGGGATAAACTTTTATAAACAATCACTTACTGTGATGTTTTATGCTTAGATTGTAATGATAAAATGCAATGTGATTCTGGGTTTTCCCCTTATTTGCTATTATTACTTTGCTCTTTACATATGGAAAACTGTAAAATTATGAAGAAAAAGGGAACATGTCTCACCATGAAGGCCTTTTCTGGGAAAATGTTACCATTGTATTCTTTTAGGAAAACATTGACGTAATGTGTTCATACAGCTTATTGGGTGGGTTTCTCACTTTTTATTTAAACATGTTTATCAAGACACACATAAGAGTTATCTGGGAGCAGGTGAGCTAAGAAATCATCTTAAAGCCTGGGAAAGGTTTTACACCATCACAGGCTTAGATACTCTTGGTGGTCTGCAATTAATAAACCTTGGACTTTAACTGCTTCTTAAACATTCTCAGTCAAATCCTATATCTGACCATGCCAGAAAACTGAAAGTGCTTGCTGAAAAATAATGAGAGTGGACATTTACAGGTCAGAACAAAATGACTCAGCCCTAAAAGTAACTATTTATAGCAGATGAGCAACATCTGAAACTCATGTATTTTTTTTTGAAGAAATAGAAAAGTTAGCCAACACAGACCTCACACTGGATGCTTCATCTCTTCAGTTTTCAGCCAATTGTTGTTAGGGAATCACCTTGGTGATGCTAAATGTTATTTAATCTGCAGATGTATGATATTGATGACTAATCAAGTGATCTGTTTTAGCAGAATTGACCTTTTAGTGGAGGAGCTTGGACACAAAAAGACAACAGCTGCTGGCGCAGGAAACAGAAGATAAATGTTATTTTTTTTATTAGGAAACAGAAGATAAATATTTTTTTATTAGAAAACAGAAGATAAATATTTTTTATTAGGAAACAGAAGGTTAAATATGATTTTTAGTAGTTAGTAAGAAGCCAACTGATTCCACTGTCGTGATTTATCAATGGATAAATAGCGACAGCTTGTCTTTTCAAGCAGTGAAAAAATATTTACACAAGGAAGTACAAAATAGAACAAACTTAGCAGCAATAACACTCTGTAGTTGTTTTCCATCTGACTTTATCAATGATTCACATTACTATGGATGAATTTTGACCTTCTTTTCTCTACATTCTTCATTTCATCAGAGAGTGTTAGTCAAGCTTCAGCTCTTAAACAGATGGCTGCACATTTGACTCTTTTGACTCAAGAGATTCATGGTTTATTCAGCACCAGGTGTCCAGGTTCAATCATCACCCATCCACTGCTTTCGAGAAGATTTTACATGTTTGTCCTGATTTCTTGAGCTTAGTTTTCCCTAACCTTGGTGATATGCATCGTGGTGAAACATTTCTTCTATGCTGGTGTCCTCTTTTTCAGGGCATTGATTCATTCAGATCCTGAAAGAAGTATTGTAATGTGACTTTTTGAGAAGTCAAACATTTTTCTGTGCAATTTAAATTTTTTAAATATTTAACATACTAACTGAGGTCTGTAGAGTGACCTAAACAGGTGATTCCCTTGAGTATCCCACCTTCTGACTTTCTTAAATCCAGTGAAGATGAGCAGCCGTTTTAATTGCATTTTTTTTGTATGAGGTGCAAATAATTTTAAAACTGAATTATTTCACCTTTAATTAGATAGACAGCACTAGTTTCTTCTCTAAAGTCATTTGATGTCTTTGCGTTTCTCAGTTGTATGAAAACGTACATCAGTGTCGCAGCCCATCACACTGGAGCATTAACTTGAGTTTTCACTTCTGCTGTTATAAACTAAAGAGGCTCAGACAATAAAAAATATTGAAAAATAATTAAAATCCCAGAACTGGAAGAAAAATAGCTATTTTCCAAAGAGGCCGATCTCAACTATTCCCTTAGCACTGATGTGAAGGTACTCTTCATCCAGTGCGCTTCGAAGGAACATTGAATTCCACATTTTCTTTCTTTCATAAATATATTTTTTAAACAGCAATATGTTTTTACATACATATTTACAACAATCATCTTTGGTAACTATAAAAAGATACATGGAGTCGTCATTATAAATGAGAGTGTAGGAAGAAAAAGATGGAATCTATGAAACAAAATAAAATACTTTTAGTGATTCACTAACAACTGATTTGTTCAACAGATGCTCCCGTCATCATGTCTGTAAAACAGAACATGTGACACAGGAAGCCACAAACAGTAACCCTAACCCTGAAGAAACAACAATCTGTCCATCTGAATTCTGGAGCTCAGCCTAAGCTTCAACAGGAGGAGTTTACACTCACAGAGTTTAGTTGCTAAGGATGTTTCAGCTCTGTATACGTTGTAGAAACACAGTGCAGTGTGAACGTTCAACTTTAAGGATATATATCACCTCAGCATAAATTAGACCTCAACTCTGTTTGTTTTGGCTGCAATCATACTTGTGTGCATATTGCTGCCATGTAATGTGGTAACACCTATACAAAACGCCGTGTGAAGTGTTCTGGAAGCCATGTGTGAAATCTGCACAACATCACAGAGTGATTTAATAAATGGGTTGACTGATGCAAAATTAATTTTCATCAAATGTGATGAATGGCTTCTTTGCCAAATATCATTTCTGATAATAAACCACTGCATCTGCTCATTTGATCGGACAGCTTTTGAATGTGATCCATGAGTTTGCACGCAAGTTTCTCTCCAACAGGTGCAGCAGTAATGCATGCACAAAGGCTGCTTTGTGCATAATGGTTTTGTTATTGCATTACCACAACATGAGATCAGATGAGAACGTTTCTGTAATTAGGAGCTGAGACCACAAAGGGAGTCTAATATGACTTTTTAAGATATTATCTGTGCAGTTCAGAGATGTAAAAATGATCACAGTAAAGTTTATATTCTGTAATAAAAAATGCTCTGCTTTATGTGACATTGGAGAATTTAAATTATGGTCTTATTTCAAATGTACATTGCCTTTTCACAGCCTCATGTTTGACTCTTGTTGACCAAAGTATGAAACCTTTTCTGTAGTGTAAGTGTCTTAAATAAAATACAAGGAATACCAGGATGAAGAGTTATGAAGGATGAACCTTTCCCCCGTTCATCATCTTAACTCTACAGCTAAAAACTGGAAAATAAGGACAAGAGTAACAGTAACAGACACATTTAAAATACAGGAAAATACTGTAGTTATTAGAAACAGAATAGCCTAAACAAAGAGGAGATGCAACTGAGCAGAAAAATAAAAAAATAAACAATATGCATGTACATGTATTTGTCCAAAACATCAACAGATTTACAGGAAGTGAAAATAGAATATAAAAAAAAAACTAAATATAAAGAGCCAGATTAAAGATGTTCATTATTATAAGTAATAGCGATACCATACTGTACAAGACTATAACAGAAAACACTTTGTGTCAGAATATTGGACTCGTGATCAAAAAGATGTACAACCGAATCAAATCTACATGTGCACATTAAAAAAGAGACTATTTCCAATAAAGACTGAAAAACTTATTCAATTAGGTGAGAGCAGTGATGGTTATGAAGTCCATCAGAGCTCGGAGGAAGGATCTGTGGTTACACCTCTTTGTGCATTTAAGATGCAGCAGTCTGTCACCAACGAAGCTCTCCAGTTCAGATTCAACTTTATACATGGACATCATGATATTTTAGCCAGATTTGTTCTGTCTCCTTCGTTTGGTCAAAGGTCATCATCGGACAGAGCTGGCCTTCCTGATGAGCTTTTCTAACCGTTTCTTCTCAGCTGTAAGCAGCTCTTCCAACATAGTTAATCATAAACGATGTCTGAATCCACCTAAAGTAAAAACAAAATCTTGATTCTGTTTAATTCTCGTTAAGGTGAACACGTGTTTATTATTTTCATGTGGGTTTAAAGTAAAATTAATACATGCTTTTTCAAAAATATTCTAAGAATTCAAGAGTGTTTTTTTTTAAACTTATTATTATTAAAAAGTGTCCAACCTCTGTTTGTCCAAAGGCACTAAAGCAGAGCCATCTGTCACACACTCCTCACCCCCATGCTGTGCTTGGCTGCATCTACACTGTATCCCAGCAGGGCCCAGCTGCTTCTGGTTAGTGATAAGTGTTCAGCTACCATCACTGGAACACCAGGGGGTAACGAGGTAGTAATTATCCACGTTTAACAACAATACACGGCCACCAGCTCCGACTGTAAAGTGTAATAATATTTACATGTTTTTTTTTCTATCATTCCTTTTGGAAAATGTTACCCTGGTCTATCTTTCTAAAACTCTTGACCTCCTTTGGGAGGCCTTGTTATTCCTGTAGTCTCTGCCCCTTTGATTTTAGCACTGTGCGACCCTGACCTTTGACCCTGTGCAGTAAAGCCTCTGCTCGCTCATGTGCCCCGGCGCCACACTCCTGTGGGACCTGAGCAGCAGCTTTAAATGCTTATCCTCGTGTCTTCGTGGGCGCTCGTAGCGTTGAGATGGGAACGTCAAATAAATTTCTGCTCAGCGGAGGTCCAAGACCAATAAATATCAGAGCCTCTCTGTTAAAGCAGAAGCATTTAACTTTTATTAAAAAACAATATGCTTTTTTACATATTTCTCAAAACTTTCACTATGTTGTGACAGTATGGTATGAGACAAATAATCTGTGAAGAAAATCAAGCTCCTCAAGCTCCTCTGAACCTGCTGATATCTGAACAAATCTTTAGTTGTTTCCGATGCCGCCCATCAAAACAACAAATCAGAGCCAATCAAATGCGCTGCTCACATCCTTCCCCTTTTTCTCTGCTAGGCTACAGCTGGTTACAGCTGGTTCGCCAAAAAAAGCCTGCCACAAATGCATGCCCATCAAAAACGGTGGATAAAAGGTTTTTCTGCAACCATATGTTGTTTCTCCGCCATTAGCACATTTAGCAGCACATACACAAGAATGATTGTGTATATGCTGCAGTCACTCCTCCTGGTTCTCATTCGTTGTTTTTGAGTGGGAGCAGTACTTTTCTTTAGATGGTTGTTGTAGCTCAGGGAGGAGATGGAGGAGCTCAATCTTTCATCAGATTATCTGTCTCATATTATACCATCACGACAGTGTGACATTTTCAATAAATATGTAAAATATAAATAAACCTATAGTTATGTACTGTAGCAATCACAATATGAAGACTGTAAACATTGTTTTGCTTTTACTGTTGTAAAATGAAAGAGAAAATTATATCTTGTTGATTTTATGACATCACTCTCTAGGTGAAACTATCCAGGTTTTTTACAATTTACCATAAAAACACAGTGCACTTCTATCCATGAATAGAAATGCCAACTCTTGATCTGAAGTTTGTTTCAGTTGCGTGTCCTCAGAGGTCCAGCTCCAAACCCCAGACTGCCTGCTCCGATCCTGGAAGTCCTTTAAACCAAATGCTGTTCAGTCCCTGCAGCAGCTCTGGAGCCAGGGCGTCATCATGGCCCTTGTTCCCTTTTCTTTTCTGCCTCTCTGCCGCCAAACCTCTGGAGCCAACTTGCAGTCTGGCCATCGTGTAAAAAGAAAAACTACAAGCTGGAAGCAACAGCAGTTAAACATTGATGGTGTGAATAAACTCCTCCTGCTAAGAAATTTTTGCTGTTAGGATCTTGAAACACTGCAGTTTTCAGTCTAGTTTTTGAAGAATGTAAATCTGAGGAATCTAAAATGAAAGTCAGAATTGTTTTTTTAATGGCCCTAATCCTTTTCCCTATTACAGCCACCAATGGTAATGTATTTTTTTCTGGGATAGTTGAAAACTAAGCAGAAAAAAAATTAAATTGGAAGATGCCTCATGAATTCAAACCTAAATATTTACAAATAAATATTTAAAAAGCAAAATCACATTTGCACTCAATCAATACTAGAAACATTTTTAATTGTGGCTCCAGGTCTCTGTCAAGTTTGCATATCATACTTTTAGTTTTACTTGCTCAGTTGTAGTTTGAGATACAAGAAAGGATCAGAACTTGACTGAAAAATAAAACTAAAGAAAACCTGAAAAGAATGTCCTTTTAAAAGATCACAAAAAAATCTGGCTCAAGAGGAAAGTGGTAAAAGTTCTACTTTTTCACTTTACTTTGTCAGACAAAAATATTTCTTAATAGATTTTATTCAAATTATAATATATTTATTTGTCCTTTCATGAGTTAATCAAAAAACCTCTGAATGTTTACGCCTAATAACACCGGTTTTCATGTTTTCTTGGTCTCTGCTGCTGCGCCATGAAGTCGTCTCTTTCCACATTTGGAGACAGATTTGTTTCCCTTTTGGAAGGAGCCATGTTGCTCTGTTGGTCTCAGGCGTATTATCATAATCTCTGCCAACATGCCACAGGCTGAGAGGGCAGCATGATGATTTACGCCAAGCTCAACAGATTTAAAAGTTCTTTAAAATGTTTTACCGAGCCAGCTTCTGTCATGTCAGAAATCTACGCATAGAAGGAGAAGGGTGTGGATATGCATCATTTATTTATGTTTTAAATAATATTATTTACAGTGGGCGAGGTGCTATACCCAACTGAAGGATTTAAGATGATGTATTTTAAGAAGTGCAGATATAGAAGTTGTAAGGAAGAAATGTAATCATTTTCTTGGCTCTAGACTGAGAAAAAGTGGCAGCAGAAGCTGAATCTGGTTTTGCTGAGTTGACATTGATGAAGTCTCTAAAGAAGTTGTAACCTTGTACGGAAAATCCTGCAGGCTAAACACACACAAAAACACATACTGTGTTGGTTTAAGTTTATTTTAGGAGGTGGCTGCAAATCTCTTTTCCACACCTCTGCTCCTGATGTCCTTTAAGATGCTGACATGAAAAATGTCTCCCAAAGTCATTTGGGTTTATAGCCATCGCTGGTGACTGAACATACTGCAGTGCTGTGTTGGGCAACATTATTGTCACAAGTACAAAACATCCAGAGAGTCAGGTATTGTAGGCTTGATAAATCAGGGTTTTTTTCTCAGTGTAAAATATCAACTTTCTGTTGAAATGAATTAACATGTTCTACAGACATTACACTGCTGTTTGGCCAGAGTCCTGAGACTTTTAAAGTGTTTTCACACCAGATAGTCAGGTAGATCAAAATTATTAAACTTTCAGCTGATCTGATTCACTTTCATTTTGCACTGTCAAGCAATCCCATCATTTTGAAAACTCTGTGTCCTCCCACACACTGTGGTGACGCTGTAGCAAGAACCACTGCAGTAAAAGACCCAAAAACCACCGAAGAAGACACCGAGCCCAAGGTTCTTCACAAAATGGAGTGATGTCAGATTTTAGGGGTAGTAAGATTTCTCTTCTGTCAACTGGCATAGTGTAGATCTGTGTCATCAGTGATTTTATAGAAAAACTTGGGATGGATTTTTTCCACTAAACAAGTGTTCTCAGACTAAAACTTGGATGTTTCTACGTTTTACAGTGTTGGATTATAGTACAACAATAAATCATGAGTTTGTTTTTAAGCTTTTTATACATGTTTAGCAGGCGTGCCCAGAACTGCACATGCCAACTCGGGAGATCTGCTTACACAAAATCCACAAGTGTTGGCTTGTAAAGGATTTCAGTTTGTAACAGCCATTTTTACTCCATATGTTAAACTTGAAGCCTCAGTAAAATTTACAACTGTGGTGGAAATGTTTGCCTCGGTTCATATCAAACATGTCCAAAGATACAAACTCACCAGCTGTATTGTTTGTCTGTTGATACATCTAGAATTTAGAAACATAGACATCATAAATTAAAGATCCATATTGATTCATAGAAATAATCTTTTTATTTTATTTAACCTTTAGCTACTACCTACAAATAAAATGTATAACAGTGTTACGAGCTTGATTTAAACGCCATAAAAATGAGCATTAAGCTTCAGTGTATTTGAAAGATTATTTCATGAACAAGGAGCATAAGAAGAGAACACTGTTCTAGTTCAGAAAAGATTCAGGGTACTCTAAAGTAAAGCCAACTGGAGGGAAGTAAATCAACAAGTGTTTCATAGTGTTAAGTATGCACTTAAAAAAGGGGGAGGTTGCAGAGTAGAGCTTTGCACATAAAAATATAGCAGAGACACTATTTTTCTAGGCTTAACAAGGACCAAGAGACCACATTACAATGTACATGATGACACATTCTCGATGAATTTGCTGTAAAATGTAAAGAGCAGTGACTCACAGAGTCTAAACAGAATATTGTGGGGGAAGCAACAGGCATATCAATGTTTTTATTTTTGCTTTACTTAGTCAAGAAGGTTAAACAAAGCAGATAAAAAAGTCCCTACTTTAATTTGAACTACGAGAGAGTAATCATCAGCATAAAAATGCATTTTATCTAAGTCCCAAACTAAGCTTTGAGAAAACCTTTTTAAAATTCCCATGACATTTTACTCTTCTCAGTTTGCAACAACACAATGACCCAATGAGCGTCCATTGAATCGGATCCACAACAACTCATGATCATGTTAGAGTGAAACACAGGCCAACTGGCATAGTGTAGATCTGTGTTAGTTTCTTCCCAATAGAAACATTAGTGCTCCTATATTTTCACTTACTAAGTCATCAACATTGTTTCAGTTGAGATTTTATTTCATGTTGAAGAATATTGAGAAGAGGAGAAGGTTTTGAAATTGTGCCACAACTATTTGCAATAAAATAGCAATGCTGTTCAGATTTTAGGAATTACATTAATTTTCTGAATTTAAAATAGTAAGTCTAGTTGTACTGGAAAGTTATTTAAATTCTAGTACAAAAGAATGTTTTGAATCAGGAGGTTTAATTGATTGGTGGACTACCGCAGTAAAAAACAGGACTGATTAACCCTTCATAAACTGCAAAAACACTAAATGTCATCAACTACTTTTGTCTAGTTTCTAGAGCAAATATCTCAGTACATTTGAAATAAGACAAGTAACTTTTCAGCAAAACATAGGAGCTCGTTTTAAATCAATAATTGCTCAATACTGATTTTAAAACCTACTAATTCCACTGGAAGATTATTTTGTTTATTACAAATGTTATAAAGAAAATACTCTGCCAGTGGAATCATTTTGGATCAATATTAAGCAAATCAAAAACAGGCTAATATTTTGCTGGAAAGTTACTTGTAAGTCAGCTTTGTCTTATTTCAAGAGTACTGAGACATTTTCACTAGAAATTAAGATTGTGTTTTGGAGCATAGAAGGTGAAAAAGTAATTTCATATAAAAACTAAATCAAATGATGAAGAAAAAAAACCCTTTTACCTCTTTTTTTTTAAATAACCTTATTTACACAGGACATTACTTTAATTAGGATCTTTGCCAGGATGTTCCAAAGCTGCCACTAGATGACAGCAGCACACATGGATCCCTTTTCATTGTTCTGGCTGAAAACGAGCAACGCTATAAGGAAAGTGAAGTTTTAAAATGTGCAGCTTGAATTTAGAAACAGAGAGTTAAAATGCTTCTAATAAATGTTCAGCTGTGAAAATGAGGTGACATTTAGTTGTAGCTGCCATGAAACTTGTGAGATGCATTCTGCAGGAAAAAAAGAAAAGGGTGAGCGGTAAGAATTCAGTGAAAGGAAGGAAAGCAGGGAGGAGGAGGAAAAGGGGCGCAGGAATGGTGTTTAGCTTCAGTCTTTTTACACACTGTTGGACTCGTGTTTGGAGTGGAAACACCCAGGAGAGATAAGGTGGGGACGTCACGTCTGGCTTTCATCATGGCACTGCCTCCTGCCCGTTGTTGCTGAGAGACTGGGAGTCACTCCAGTTCAGCCAGACTCCCAGTTACACAAACACTGTAGGAATCTGAGGTCACTCCTTGGAGAATGGCAGAAAGTATTGCACATTTTACATCCAAGGCTGTTTGATTCTCCTGAGGAGAAAACGCTTACCAGCTCTTTATTTTTAATCTTACAGCATCACCCCAAGACCCACGTGTTCATTTACTCTGATGGGAGGGTTTGATTTATAACCGAATCTTCAAACTGGGTCCCCAGATGCACAACTCATCCTGACCACTTTTTATGACTTTCCATAAAACACATTTTAAAAGTTGTCTCTTCTCTTTGTCTTCAGTTTTGATTTGATCAGCAGGACTTCTCAAACATGATCACATCCGCAGTGGCATTCCCATCTCGCCACTTCCTCTGCAGTTTAATTTATTCTCTAAAATAAACATTCAATTTTTAAAAAATGCTATTAAAAATGACACATAACACATGAGTGTCAGCTGGAGAAGCCTTGAAGTTATGTGCTGTGTCATGACCTCACTAATTTATGGCTGCGTGGCCTTAACCAGCCCTCCCGCATTGTTGTTTTGTTGTTTTAATGAGGCAAACTGAGAGATGGGTGCTGCTTTGTTTCTCCAGAGGCCTGGACGTATTTCAAGCTACAGTTGACCTCTTACCCCTGAGAGCAGGTCGGGGCCTGTAGATCAAGCAGAATATTTGAGGAGAGCGCCACATGGGCTACAAAGAGAAACTGCTGAAGGTTTGCTCGTTAATCATAGCTTCAGCTTTGACAGAGAGAACCAAGAGAGTCAAATTTCCAAACCAGTGATTAAAGATGGTAATCGTCACTGTACAACAAATGGCTCTGGTGATTAAGGATGTAAATGTGTATTGTTTGAGTTTTTGGATGCAGTTCAGAGAGTCACTTCTTTTGACCATCTTAGACTCACAGTGGAGCAAAACCAATGATCTAAGCGGAGACCATTCACCCCACTTGAATAATTAAGGTTTTAGAGGTTTTTGCTGGATTCATTTTCCATCATGAGTCATCTATTGTGAAAAAATAATATAAAAATATGACAATGAAGTAAAAATGAAAACATCTCAGATGGGAGGTGTAACATCTGCAGCAGCAGAAATAGACTTGAGGAAATGATTGTGTGTGTTTCTATTCTAGTGGAACTGTTAATGTGATCTCAAAGAAATCCGGTAGGAATATTCCATTAAACTCAGAAAAGAAATAGGAGAAAATGCCGATTATTATGATTCTGTTAGGCATACTTAATGAATAATTCTGATTTAAGGACAATGTGTTCAGAAATTGAGTTATTATAAGTAAGAAAATCTTCTTGCATGCAGTGGTAAAAATCCTTCATATTAACTCATCTTCAACTGTAGTAATATATCCTGAGATGTAAAAAAAAGTTCAACCTTTTAACTTTTATTGGTCTAATGTAGTATCAGAATCTTAAATGCCATGCTTTTATTTGCTAAAGCAGAAAATCATCATAATTACCAGACATAAAGACTTAAAAACAACAGTCTGTGTTATTACTTTACAGTCAAATTTACTGAATGGACCTGAAGACCCATTTAGCATAGAGTGAAGTCTTCCAATTTCAGTGGTTATGATGAACAGATAGAGGAAAAATTCAGTCTCTGAAAAAAAAATGTATACTGTGTAAATGTGAAATATGCAAAGTTAAGTGGAAGAAAAAAGTGTGGTATCAAAAGATTCGCTAGTAACAGGACTAATTTCAGCCTTTAGAGGATTGACAAGAAAATGCACAAATTTGGGGGAAGTTTCACAGTGAGTGGACTAAAGCTGAAGTGAGTCCAGCAACACAAACAGAGACCCAACCAAGTATTGAGTACACAGAAATAGACATGCCTTTCATTTCCGTAGAAAATATCATGTCTTTATTGTCAATGTAACATTCAAATCTTCTGAGATATTGAATGTCACATGTCAAAAACTGAACTGGATTGCACTGTTTGATAACTTGGAAAAATGTTTTGATGAAGTTTCTGTACTTGACTTGGAATCTGCATGGTTAAATTGAATATATATGATGCTTTTACTATGCTACATGTCCTGTATGTTATTGAAACCCTGAAATGCCTTCAGGTGGACTGCTTTTGTGCTCATGAATAGACTTTTCTTGTGGAGCAGCTGTTTCAAAGCAGTTGGTCAGCAAGTAGTAGTTGCAATTATTTATAACAAATGACTTCTGTGCAACTACAACAAAAAGCTAGAATTCAATATTGATCCCAGTTTGTTTTTAAAACCTAGCCACGTTTCTGAAAATAAATGACAAGGCTCTTAACTTCACAAAAAGCCAAAAAGATTTTTGGAAGCTAATATTCTGTTGGGACAAAAAACTTTGCCAAAAACAGAAGAGAGTTGATTCAGGTAAAACAAAAACAAACAAAGTGATGAGTAAAAATCTTTTTTTGTTTCTCGTTTGGCATCAAAACTTAATTTGCTGATGCTGCACCGAGAAACCTTCTCTTGTAAACTGCAGAACCAGAAAAAAGCTGAATGTACTGAAAAATAATGTTTCACATGGAAAGTTCTATTTTCACTGACTCAATAGCTCCGCCCACTTTCTCATTTGGGTAAATGTTGTTTTAAAATCACAGCATTGTACGGTTCATTGTGTTTGGAAACATGTTGGTGATTACCACATTCATCTGCAATCAGATTTTGCAGGATGACTTGCAAAAATGTCCCAAAATTACCAATATTCATTTGTAGTTAGTTTGTGTTTCACTCCTCATCAAGCTGACTGATTGTTTTCCTTTCACCACAAATCAGTCATGCACAATTTAAAAATCCTCAGACATACAATCTTCCAAACATGTAGGCAGAGATATTATTTCATTTAAGGCGTGGCAATAAAAACAGTAAAATGTTAGTATTTGGAAAATTGCTTAAGATATTGACAGTAAAATAACTACCGTTCAAATCCCAACATTTAGTGGTGGTTTTAAAAAAGGGCCAGATATTCACCGTCCAACAGGAAGATTACTTGAGCTACATCACAGCATAGTCAGTGTCCCAGTAAAAGGCCAACATAAATCCAACATAAAATCTGTGCCAAGACTTTAAATCCAGTGCACCGGTTATTTCGTTTTCCTCTTTATAAATATGCATCATCGTAAGTTAAAATTCATATATATTACATTGATTCCAAAAGAAACTTATATGCTAATTACTAATTGATTTAAATATTTTTGAAATTAATTAATTAATAACTTAAGTTGGTCCATATCAGGAATACCAACACAGTCCATGACAGTTTATGGCTATATTTTATGGCGACTGTGGTTGTGTGGGCGACTGTGGTTGTGTGGCAGCGTTGTCGTCTTGCAATCGGAAGATTGTAGGTTCAATTCCAGCTTCGTCCTGCCATATGTTGATGTGCCTCTGGGCAAGGCACTTAACCCCAAATTGCCTACCGGTCTGCGTATCGGTGTGTGAATGTGACTCTAGTGTAAAGCGCTTTGAGTGGTCAAAATGACTGGAAAAGCGCTATATAAGTTCAGTCCATTTACCATATAGTGACAAATTGCAAAGCACTGAATGGCATTTCACTATTCTGGACACTAATGATGTTCCTTATAAGCAGCTGTGTTTATTTTTCCTATTTTTGCAAATGTTTGATAACAATTTAAAAAACAGATTCAGAAAACAGGGACATTTGTAAAAGTCTATTTCTTGTTTGTCAACCTTATTTGACCAGTAGCAGTAAAACATTTAGATGCACCATCCAGTTCAGCTTTAATGAGTCCAATCTTTTAGATGAAAAAGTTTGTGATGTGAGCAGTTTGGGACTTTTTATTGGAAACTACCAACTTGTTTTGGACGTGTTTCTGTTTTTCTATTACATATTACCAAATGATAGTCTTCCAAACGTAACCAGGTTCACATTTTTCTCATTAGATTCTGCATATTTGTTGCCTGAGCAATGAACTGGGGTCTTTAATAAGCGCTGTTGGAATTTATTAGAAAGCTGTCTGCAAGTTTTCTGTAAATGGAAAAATACAGTGAAAAGTCATAACTTGGACCATAATTATAGCAAGATGTTTTCAGGTAATTGTTACTAGTGTGAATCATACACTATGCAAGATCATTTGGGAATAAATATATATTAAAAACAGGTTTGTAATCAAATTAAACCAGTTATTTTTAAATCCTGAAATACAATTTTATACCACAAGTGAAAAAAACAGATGAAGCTTCACTGATAATGACAGCATTACCAGGAAGCTGTGAATATTTTAGTGCATCCTGATTGATTTGCTGGCTCACTCACAGAAGCTGCAGACTGAATTTATTCATGTCATCTGCACGGATGCCAAGAGTTGCTGAGTTCCACACGAAGCCCCTGTTCCTGCAACACTCATTTAATATTTTGTTTTTTAAAAAACTTGAACAGCCAAGAGACAATCCATCATGCAAGCTTTATCTGCAGACAGACGAGTGAGCTAAAGCAGGTTTTAGTCAGCTCTCATCTCTGCTGTTGGCTTTGTACATAAATCCCAAGTAAGCCCAAGTTTGGAAAGAAGACAAAATCTTGATAATGTGGTTTGGAGACGTTGATACCGAATATGTGCAAAAACAATCTGAGTCATTAGTGGAAGATAGTCAAATCCACTCAAATGCTCCCTTCGAAATAGACACTGAAACTTTTCGCTAAACCTCTGATGCTAAGGGGCCAGGACTTGGCACATTGAATGCAGAGAGGATGCATTTGTGCTGAAATGTTAATCATATGTTTCTCTCATTATATGTGGAGATTCAATGTAATTTTTAGCCAATAAAAAAATCAAGGTAGGGCAAAGTCCAAGCAGACAACAGTTCAGGTCAGAATTTCACATACAATCATCATAATGTCAAGTTAATAAATGCAACAAGAGGAGGGAAATAGTCATACAACTCCAATGTGAAAAAAAAGGACAAAAGTTCATGAGTGTCTGGTTCTGAAGAACTACAAAAGTGGGAACAACCACCACTCCAAAAATAGTGGTAAAAGAGGGACTTTCTTTTTTGACTGCATGTCGTCTTCAGCTTGTTACAGATTTCTAGTGAACAACTTGTCTATATAGAGATTCAAGGGCTTCTAAGCCAATCAGAGTTCAGCTGAGCAATCAGCCCCAAAAAAGAGACACCTGTGAGAACCAGGTATAATCAATGACAAGAAAACATGAGATAGAAAGAAAAATAATGTTAGAAGAATTTAGAAAAAATAAGGGAGCTTTTAATTTAATAAATGCACTACAGGGAGATTCTAAAAGTAAAAGTATTAAGATTTGTTGCCAGACATTTTCAAATATTTGGTCATTGACATTTCCAGGCAGGAAGTGGTGCCTGCTTTTACAAGAAGAGCGTACAGATAAACTATTGCTACGAAGGGAAACATTTTGATTCAATTCTTTACAGACAGGCAACCCTAAAGTGCTTAGTTTTTAACTGATGTCTTTAACTTGTGTGATTTTATGTATTCAGAAGTGCTTACATTTTATAGAACTTTGTATATTTTTGTTGTTTGTCACAAACATACACATACATACTCTGCTATCACAGGTTTGTCTTTCTTGATTGTCCAACTTGAGTCTGACTTACTGATGTGACCTTTAATGTCTACTTAGACACATTGTTTGTCAGAGATCTGAAAGAAGCTGATGACAACATGTAGCAGAAATGCTTAGGGTGTTTTTTGCTCTTGTCAAACAGACAAGGAGTTAAGATCATACTAATTGTCAAAAAAGATCTGATTTCTAAAAAAGAATGAACACTTTCTGAATGAAACATTTCCCATTTTGAAAAGATTTTAATTTGCCAGTAAAAATCTAAGCCTAAAAAGTTCTCGAAAATGCCAACATGCATCAATCATGTGTGTCGCCAGCCCAGATGATCTGAAACTGCGGTCAAAGACACACAAAATTATTGCAAGGACCATAACGGTTCTCCTGGTCACACTGTGGACACCACTAATTTTGATTAAAGCATATGCCTTTATTAATATAAAAACATATAAACCAGCACTCCAAAAATCTACAAAGGTTTTAAACAATCAAAAGCAGACAAAATGTATTGATTCAATTTGAATACAATAAGCAAGAAAACATGAAACATATTCTTTTATGTTGCTTCAAATAGACTAAAACAATCCCTTTGTTTAAATTAGACAAACATGGAGCATAAATTTTATTTATTATCTCAAAAGGAAAGACTTCAGGATATTGGATGTCTAATTTAGCAGCAAGCAAGTAAAAGTAAAAAGAATCTCAATAAGATTAAGTTTTTGTTTTTTCTTTCCTTTTTTTAAGCACTGTGTTCTTACCACACAAAAATCCCACTAAAATATATTGACGCTTGTACATTTTAATTTGACAAAATGTGGAAATGTTCAAGGGGCATTAAAGGTTTAAAGCTCCCAACTGGGTGTGGGGACTAAATATGTTTAGATGTTTAATCATCCAACCACTGAAGCAACCAATAGACCGAAGAATGCTTGTATGTAGCTTTCAGTTCAAAAGTTAACTTTCTGATATTTAACAAGGAGTTAACATAGCAGATCAACATCTCCGCATGGAACATTTACAGAATGCAGAGCTCAGGAGTGTTAAATATTATAAAAATTATTTGAAGCGTTATTTAACAACAACTGGATATACCACTAAGAATTAGCTTAATTTCAGAAATATGGTAAATACTTCCCCCTCTCAGGGTAATCTGGTCCAATATTCTATTAACTGTTTATCATTTCATCAAAAGCAGCGCCGAGACCAATGCATGTCTTTTAATGACTGATTCATTCCTGGTTTCCTATTTTCCCTTTCAGAGTTTTCCAGCAGATCATCAGAAATGGATGCTGCTCTTTTTGATCCTTTATCCAAGCTGAGGTCAGGAATAAACAAACATAATAAAATAAAAACACGTATCAGAGGATGTCAGACGTAATGTGGTTGCAGTAATTGGATCTGCATTGCTTTCTCATTTCCCTCAAACTCTCCCAATGCCACGTGGGCTCACCCGAGCTGCAGATCAGACCATGGGAAAATATGGTTCCCTGGAGCTCGTGGATCAGTGGGTCTATGTGTCATGGTGGTTTTAAGGGAAGCAATGTGTGATATTTATTTCATGCAAATATTCTCATTCACTGACAGTTTTCCAACCTCAAAAAGCTTCTCTCTAATCACCCTACTCGTATTACATACTTTGGTGTACTTTAATAAGTTGAAAATAGTTGTTGTTATAAGCACATGGCAGCTTTGAATGAGATGCTATTAATACAACACAGCCATGGAAAATTATCTGTTGACACTGACTTTAATAGAACATTGAAAAAAAAACTTTTAGTGCACACAATATACTTTCTGCACTAAAAAGCATCTCATGCTCATCAGACACTCTGTGGTATGCATTAGTTAGCATTTCTTGTGCAACACTGTCTGGAATGCACCAGATACCATCTCATACACACACGTTAACATCTCGTGTGCCCTTTATAGCATCTCGTATGCACCATATAGCATCTGGTGTAAACCATATACATACCATATGGATCTGGTGCATATAGTATGCACCAGATGCTATATGGTGCGTACCATATAGCACCATAGCATCTCATAAACACCAGATCGCATTCCCTTTGCACCAGTTAGCATCTTGCGTGCAAGAGATTGTTTCTTGTGTAACACATGGGATCTTTCACAATATTTCAGGCTAGCTGTGTTTACTGAGGAAAATATGTGACATTTCCAGCTTGGCCTGACATATAAAGACATTGTTGTGTTGCTTGCCTGATAGATTGTCAGCGGTGACCAGACATTAATGAAAAACTTAACTGAGAAAGTCACTAGTTCCACAATAACTTTTATTTGGTGCTCACATTATAGTATGTGGTGCACATGACATACGACCAGGTGGACATTAGAAAGTTTGTTCTTCTGTGTATTTGGTGTAAGTTTTGTTTTATTTTTTTAAACTCTGAAACATCAAATAGCGCTTTAAATACAAGTTATGCTCCACAGACAGAAAACACAGAAGAAGAAGAAGATGAAGAAAAAAAAAACATCCAAAATATTTTTATAAAGTTTTTTATAAAGTTCATTTTTTCAAAGATTTTTCTGAATTTGTCAGTGGGAGAGCCCATAGTAGATCTTGAGGAGAGGTAAAAGACAAGCTGCATTCCAAAAGAATCAGCTGTGGTTGTCCAGTCATTTTACTGGAATGCCGCTTGGTTTTTAAGGCATGTCCCATTGGAAAGAGATTATAATATCGCCAAGAACTGGCTGCATATCTCTCCTGGCCTGCTAATGGCTTTGAATTCCCTGGGAGAATATGGAGAGCAACTCCAGAGAAGTTGAAGATCTGAATTTTCCTGCTGGTTAAGCCTCAACCACATGCTTTCTGTAGCAATCAATAAACTTCAGGCATGTCTAAGTGGATATTTGACCAATCTTCTTATCAGAATTGCTGGAGTCTATTTAAATTGTTTGATTTCCTCATGTGGATCCAGGTTTTAAGTTGAGTTTCCGCCATTCCAGCATCTTAATGTCAGTCTGCATTATCCATTCCAAAACCAGTTTTGACTGCAGCTTTGGATCTGTCCTGTTGGAAATCTCAGATGTTTCAACCTTTTGACCTAAACCATTTCCCTCAGTTGAAAGAAAATTGTCAATATTGATTAGAAACAGTTTAGCAGTCAAAAAGTGAAGCTTTTTGGCTCCTGAAAAACTAGAACACTTGAGAAAAATTAAGCATTCACAATTTCTTCTGGTGTTCTAGTTGGTGTAGCATGAGCAGGCAGACAAATCAAATAACTAAAAACCGCAACAGCTTATCAGCTAATCAAAAGTTTAGACATCTAAAATTCAAAATCTCTCCCCTTCCTGAACAGGCATTCAGAAAGACACGACCCGATGAGGGAAAAAGCAAAAAAGGATTTCAGTCTTTGAACACAGGGAAATTTAGATGGTCTATTACAATGCATCTCTGCTCCCAAAGTTAATTTCTAAAAATAAACTTAATCAATATTTGTAAAATATGTAAAGTGGTGAACCACAAAAAAAATCTCATCTATGCTGAGCTGCAGGATCCAATAAGCTGTTAATAAAGACAAAAACTCAAATTGTGATCTTCCCTAAAGAAGACCACAATTACCTGAATTGGCAAAAATATTGACAATATCGTAACGAAAATACAGCTAATGGCCAGGTAAAGGTCCAACTCTAATTAAAAAATTATTTCATTTTGGCATTTAGCAAACAGAACTTTGGTATTTATAAATGGCCTGAAATAGAAAAGAATAATAAAAAAGAGTGCAAACTTTTCTATACAGTAAATCTACTAATTTTAGCTCTGCATCAATTGTTATCTTGGGCAGAGAAACACACCCATATAGTAAAAACCGTGGCTTAAAAAATCAATATCATAACTTGATTTTGGACGTTCAACTACAGGTAATCAAATAAAACATCAAAACATATAAAAGCTGGTTTCATTTTGTTAGAATTTTTTTGGCAACTGAAACAACCATGTTCAACATTATCTAACAAGTAAACTGATCTGAACAGCCTGCACACAGATCCAAGCCAGCAGGATATGAGGCCTCTCCTTGTTGCAACTCCTGCCAACATAAGAGCTAATTCATGCTGGCACCATCAAAGACAAGCACATCAGCAGGTGAGAGTATTAACATTCTTTGTTTTTGAACATGGGGATATGTTTACTCTCCTTTGCATGGCTAACGACAGCATCTGGAAATGAAAATCTCACTGAAACAATCTGACCTTCCCTTTTCTGTTCTATCTGTTCTCACTTAATAAGGAGAGGAACATTTGGCGGAGCTTAAAGAGAAGCAGACGCACACCTGTTCATGACATAATGAAACCATCAGTCATAGACTTTGCAGGTTTTAACGGGTGTGCAACAGGTTTATTTTTGTCACCCATGACCATTTGGGATTTCCCCATTGTTAAATTGGTCACTTGAGCATTTGACAGCTGATGGCATACTTCACTTAAAGACAACATATGCCCAGCATGAGTAATTCTTAAAGAAACAATGATAGGATAATCAATGAATACTACAGGAATGGCAAAAAAAAAATTGAGCTCATGTCATTTGATAAGATCGGATGTTTATCCAGAAAACTAAGAAGATAGTTTAGAAACTAAAGAAAATTGTATGTATTAACTAAAGAAATGACTGTATACTTTACATTTTAGTCTACATAAATCCTGAAAACTTTAATATGCATTTCACACAAAATATATCAGGCTATTGTACCTAAGGTGTTGATGAGACCACAAGTGCCTGTGAAGATCTAAAATTAGCAAATATTTGAGACCTCTTTAAAATGCTTATGACTGTCTATTTTAACAGTTTAAACATAAAACATATGGTACATTATGCATATTATTAATGTATATTAATACATGATGTGGAAACTCTTAGTCTTACCACTCATTCAAGTTCAGGCAATCAGCATCAAGGAGAATAAATGCCAGCCAAAAAGTGTCAAACATTTCTGCTTCCCATCTGCATTTTTGTTCGAATATTTTAGATACGCTCTAAGAAAAAATCAATTGGGCGAATAATTGAGTGTTATGTCTCACAGAAAA
Source organism: Poeciliopsis prolifica (assembly GCF_027474105.1). NCBI lineage: Eukaryota > Metazoa > Chordata > Actinopteri > Cyprinodontiformes > Poeciliidae > Poeciliopsis > Poeciliopsis prolifica. Next base: position 14,691,611 of record NW_026562381.1, read on the forward strand.
ATCTACAAAAAAGGTGAATTCACAAAGACTGAATCGTGAACAGGTGGAGATCCACTCTTAATTAAAAGAAAACTCAGTCTGGAGATAGAGTCTAAAACAACTAACTGAACTTAATGAGAGAAAATTTGCTAGGAGTTTAGGCATTACTGGTTATATTGATGGCAAGAAGGAAGAAGAAAAAACAAGGAAAACATTTTAGTGAAAAAAAGTAAAAAGTCAAAGTCTGGAAACACTTGTTTTTGTAACAAAGTAAAAATCGTCTGTTTTATTGTTTTGTTTCACATTTATTTTCATGACTTTGTTTATTGACTGCTGTGCAAACAAGGCATCATCATTCATCTTCATTTAAGAGTCTCATCCCACTTCCATGTTTATTTCTCTTCATAAACTGGGATTTGGAAATTAAAAGGCCAACTTTATTGCTCCCAGAGTTAACAAACATTAGTGGGATGATTTACTCTGCTGCCATGTTTGCAACATTATTAATCCCACCCTACAGAGAGAGGAGCCTGTTGAAACATCAGTCTGAAGGACAAACCATTTCATCCTTGGTGTGGTTTAAAGGAGGCTTCACAACATTCCAGCATCTGCAATTAAGCCTCCTCTCTCCAACCACAAAACAGACCATGAATGAGCTAAAACCTATTCTGCGTGCAAGGTTCGCAGAACCATGCAAAAAAGTAAAATGTTTTGTTTGCCTCTGCTAAGCTTTATGAATATAATTTCTAATCATTTAATAAGTATGACTTTGATGGAAAACCATTGCCCCTGAAAGTCTCTTGTGTGAAATTAGTTTCTTGTTTATGGCTCCACCAAAGGGAGGACTTGGAAATTACTCACCCACTCTTCCACATCCAATTTCAGCAGTTAAGAGCAGTCATGACAAGACTATTAAGATCTTGTGTGTTATAAACATTTTATTCAGCTTTCACACAAAAATGGTAAGAAAATGCAACATGGAGTCATTAAAGCCAGCCAGTCTTTGCTTTCTACTTGACTGAGTTTGTCTCCAAGTAATAGATGTGCTGGTGAACCCCATCTTCCTCTGCAGACACTTTTGGCTTGTCGTAAAACTCACATTTTGCACATTTTTATGCTTCTACTTGGATTTATACTGCTTTTAAAACCAGCCTAAGTGCTTAAAAAAAGCCACCCTGTTAGTTGTTGGCAATTTTAAGTTATTTGGTGTTTTGAAAATTACCCATTTAAAAAACCTCCAGAATGTAATGTCACAATCAGCAGGCACTGCATCTCATCTAGCAACTCCAGTGGAGCCCAGCCCAGTTACCCAGCAACCCAAGCGGAATTCCAGCACATTTGGTCAGCTGGTTTTTACAGCTGTATGCGCTGCACAATGGCTGTTAGAAAAGATAAGTGTTTTGTTAGTGATTTACCATCCTGGTTGTGCAGGAGGCTCTACTGCTGTTGAGGGGGGGGGTGGGGGGTGGGGGGATGGGGGGGTGGTGGCCAGAAGCAGCTCATTTGTCTCAGTTTCCTGTTTTCTGCTCCTTGGTCAAAGGTTACTTGTTGGTATTTAGTAAGTATTTAGTACACTTTAATTAAAAAATAGTTTTTTGGCTACTATTGCTGTCTATGACCTTAAGAATGTTACTGATTCTTCTGACTTCAACAAGGCATTTTCATCCACCACTCACTGTTATGATCTGTTGGTGTTTGAACTTCTAGTTTCATCTGTATCTTGATCATTTCCTTATTTCTTATCTTCTTAGTTTAAACCTGTCAGTTCAGTTAGTCTGATTGTTTCTGTTTTGGATTATTGTTTACCTGTCAGGTTCAAGTTTCAAGTCTCCTTTTTCATACTCCTTGCTTTGCTTATATCTTACCTCTGCCTCCAATTTGCTTCATCTCATCTGTTTGTTAGTTTTTGCCTTTTGTATTCATAGCATCATGTATTCCATGATGATCCTGTACTTGTGTCTACATCTTGGACCTGCAACAGCATTGGATATCTTTGTGTTTTCTGACAATTTGATGTAAACAGCTACATATGAAAATCATTGCAGATCAGCATCAGTTTCTAAAATACTTAAAACATCTGACAACAACAACTTTCAAGGTCCTTTTATTACTTTTGGTCCTCATTCCTATGGTTGGTTTTATCTTCAGAAAGTTGTCTTCAACACATCTATTTCATGTAACAGATGTGATTTGTGGGAATAATTGATTGGGTGTAAATTGGCAACTGGGTGTATATCTTTACATTAAAATTCAGTTTCAGATTTTTACTGAACACGGAAAGTCTACTTTTTTTGCTTGACTCTAACTAGGGCACTCTCATCATCATTTCTCTCATGTCTTTTGTGGTATTTTCCAGTATTTTTCAGTGTTTCCACATTTTAGAGTTACAAGGTCTTTTTATGTTTTTGTTTGCTCAGACTATGTAGATTTTTGTTGGTGAATAGTAGGAAAGTTTTAATAACTTGGGTTTAAAGACTCCTTTTGTTACAATTATTTCTGTGAATTAGGTGGCAGCCACATCTGTTCTTTTTTTACTCTTTCTGGAAAACTACTCATTAAATGCATATAACTTTGATTAGGCCAAACCATCTGGGCCTTTTATGTTACCTCCACATGCCCTTTGTGAGATGTCATACCAACCTAAGAATGTAATGCAGAAAGGGTAGAAAAAGTGCTTTTGGTAACAGTAAGGAAGAGTTAAAGAGCTAATTATGACAAAAAACCTTGCTGATATCCATTGCATCACGAACCCTGAGAGTAATGAAAGTCACTTTGCATGACCTACAACCTATAACTGTCTGTTGTTGGCCTGTTTAAAACTCACTTTGGAAATGTTTTTTATGGCGCAGGCAAAGAGTGGATGAATGTTGTACACTCTCACCATGAGGTAATCATTTTCCAAGAAAAAAAGAAGGGGGAGCAAATGTAGGACTGCGTGTTGCTATTCTTGTTTTACTAAAATTTCTTTAATCTGTAATGAAAGCTCAGCAGCAGTAAGCCCAGAGGAAGGGCAGTATTATGAAGGACCTGAAATTCAGATTTGTAACTGTTTATATTGACAAGTGTAAATGTCCCACTAGGTTTTACATATGAGGGCTAGACAGTGTAACACTGTAGGGGGCGCTAGAGAAGGAAAGGTACAGCTTCTTAATGCATTCGCCTCACAGGAAGGACTACAACAGGGGTGCCCAAAGTTGGTTCTCGAAGGCCGGCATCCTGTATGTTTTAGTTCTCTCCCTGGTGGTAGTAACGAGCGTGTCAATGTCTTTCTTAGTCCTTCTAACGAGCCATCATTTCATCCAGGTGTGTTAAACCAGAGAGAGAACTAAAACATGCAGGATGCTGGCCATCAAGGACAAACTTTGGATACCACTGGACCGCAAGCTCTTTTTGCATACAATTAATAAGTCAAATATTTTTAGCCAAGGTGAAGTATTTTTTCTTCCTAAAATATATTTTATAAATATGCTATGCAAAGTTAGATTAATGCGTGGGTTCTCTCCGGGTTCTCCGGCTTCCTCCCACAGTCCAAAAACATGACTGTCAGGTTAATTGGTCTTTCCAAATTCTCCCTAGGTGTGAGTGTGTGTGTGCATGGTTGTTTGTCCTGTTTGTCTCTGTGTTGCCCTGCGACAGACTGGTGACCTGTCCAGGGTGAACCCCGCCTCTCACCCGGAACGCAGCTGGAGATGCACCAGCAACTCCCGACCCCGCTAGGGAGAAGGGTGATCAGAAAATGGATGGATGGATGGATGGAAGTTAGATTAACACAAAACAAGGATATGTAATTTTGGTTACCTTCAAATAATACATTTCTCCACTCGTTATTTTAAGTTTAATGGAGTATGATTTAAGACTAAAAGAGGCGGAATAAATAAAAATGTTCAGACCCAGAAAAGCGGTAGTGGGCACAGAAGAATTCAAATGGGATACATATGCAGTGGTTCAGTGAAAGTAAACTACCCCATTTAACCTTGTAAAACACTCTCTTTCATTCTGTTGTTGTGGTTCAGCTGCTGAAAGCTAACAGTCAAGATTGAGCCTTAATTGTTACTTTTTTTTTCTCCTATTATTTTGAAAGTTAATTAAAATAAGTCATAAAATTCCTGCTTTGACTCTGTGAAACCCTAATAAGCTCCTGGTGATTACTGAAGATTAGACAGATTAATATTTTGAGCATTCATTCCCGATTCAAAAAAATTGTCCTTTAATCTTATCTGTAATATAATTTAACACAGCTGATATTGAATATACTGGATTGTTTTTTATTTGAATTCTCTGTTGGTATACAGAGCTTGCCTCCTTTTAGAAGGGAATGTTTATGGGATCATTTAGGAAACTGAGGTTAACCACCATGATGCCCTTGGATATTTTGCATTGAAAATACTAATGTCTGTTTGAATATTTTGTGTACTAAGTTACTTTTCCTTTGTAAAACTTATAAGATGTCTAGAAATATTAAACAACTCATTTCCTCTGACTGCATGAATGGTCAGAATAAAGAAAATGAGTCATTCTCCTGGAGTTGCCAGAACAAAATTACATTGTTCTGCTTTTTCACCCCTGATTTGGAAATTCTTGCTTCTTCTTCACACATCATCTGGCAGAACAATTCAAAAGTTTAAAGTGGATATGATTACTTACACTGACTAATGCTGGGAGGGACCAATGCAAATAATAAGATAATACGATGCAGAAACGTTCTGTATTGTATTATTGTGAAGTATGAAATAATGTATCCCTGCTTTCACCTCTAAAACTATAAAGACATATTTTTCTGTTTCTCTAGGATACCAGTCCATCTGGGTGGGTAATATACTCAGTCACTTTTAGTGGAGTAACGTTTTGAAAAAAGAATGTCTATGAGCACTTTTATAGCACTATATTTTTCACTTTATTTAGAAAGCTATTGAACCAATATGATGAGATGTGAAGTTGCAAAAGTGAACTGAAAAGTTCATTAACATGTGGTGATTTTGTAAAATACCAAAAATGTTAAATGAATGACTGCTAGTCAAATAGTGTTTGCTTCTTCTTCATCCTTGACTGATGCACACATCGCAAGAAAATTACAAAGTACGTGAAAGAGACAACGAAATATTCATGTTCAGTATTCAGTTATTCTAACAAAGGCTGTATTGCCTGGAAAGGGCAGAATCTCTTAAAAAAATGTGAATCCAAAAGAATTCAAAACTTTAAGAGTCTGCAGAATAAAAAAAAAACAAAATAGGTAATGAGGGAATTAGCATTTTTATAAAGATGCTACTTCCAGAGCAGACGTGGCACGAGAGAAACACAGCAACGTTGTGTTGAGTTGGCAAGAAGTTCTCACCCCCCAGGTCTCAATGAATAATTCCCAGTCATGTGTTTTTGATCATTTGAATATTTCCACAGTACTGTAAAGAAGAATCCCACCATGACTCAGATCTGCATGCAGCTGTGTGAACAAAGACATAAAGAAGAAAAAGAGGAAAGAATGGCAATCATGGACAGAAATTTATTTGTTGTAGTGACACCATGCAGAGAAGCTCCAGCCGCAAAGTACTGCAATCAGACCCCCATTCCATAGAAATGTTACATGTCACTGGAATGTTTGTACCCAGATAATTACCACCAATTAAGTTGAGAATAGAATAAGTTTGGAGATGTGTTCATGAGATGTGGAAGTAGCTTAGGTGTGCTTACTGGAACACATAAAGCTTAAACTTACTTGAATTACTGCAGTAAAATAAAAATAAACCCCCCCGCCTTTTTAGTACTTTCATTCTTAAGGAGAAGACTGATGTCACTTTTTTGGAAGCGTTGGCCTGCTGATCTAACCAGAACAACAGGAATCCAGAAACCCATTATTATACCCAATTTAGCACCAAGCAAAAACAGGATATGATCTGTCATTGTCACATGTGCAAACAATAAAATCACTGCAGATGTGGAAACAAGTAAAAAAGTAGCCACAAGCAATGTTCTGCTTTCCGCTCAGTGATTGGTGGTCTTGGGCCTCCAGTCAAAATTGGAGATTCTGACCAAAAAAAAAAGAAAAAAAAAAAAAAAAAAAGGTTGGCTTATCAAAGAGATCTGATAAAAAGAAATAAATAAACACTTCTGGACAACTCTAACATATTACAAAATTACTATGGGGAAATGTATTTTCTGTGTGTCTCTGGATTTAGACTGAAAAGGAAAAACATCACAGATAGCCTGAAGCTAACATATTTCTGCCATTTTAAAGCCACGCTGATGTTTGTCTCTATTTAATACAACCTCGATTACTTTTCAGCAAACTTACTTCACTTTGTGGTCTTTGGTTACTTATAGGAGAGTAAAGATACATTTGTTCATACTAAACAATGGGTTTACAAAGAGAAATTCAGAGATTTGTCACATTTTTAAATAATGAACCAACTGTGCTAAAATCCAACAGCCTTTAAGTTAATTTTCTGTCAGATATGTTCTAAAATGCCATCCCTGTCAGGAGAAACATTCAGTCTGTACTTTCAGGAATTATGCTCTGAAATCTTTAACGTCTTTGACACAGTACATCCCTCCTTCTCAATTTAAGATTCATTCCCGAAGTGTTTCTAATGCGGCTCCAGCAATTGATAGCAGCTGTCCAACAATTTTTACCATATGTGAGGAGCTCAGTGTAAATATTGTACCACGGGAAGCCTGCTTTACATTCCAATTACTACATTTATGTAGTCAGCAAACATGATACACAGAAAAAAAAATGAGAGAAACCTGACTCTGCCTGCTGTGAACACAATTCATCTTGAATATTTCAGCATAAGTTACAGTGTTGGAGGGGTTTCTGCATGGCCTCGGCATGAAACAACGATCAGCTGTCTCAGATTTTGTAAGAGAGATCCTGTGTCAGGAGTGTCTATCTAGAATAAGATAATGACAAGTAGTGTCTGTTTACAGTTTATCTTAGCTTGACGAATAAGTATTTAAATTGGAAAAGTTTAGTTATTTAGTTGTAATTTCTTTTATATTTGTTTAATATACAGAAAAATACATCATACAAGGTGACATCTGTACTGGGTGGGAGTACAAATGTGCACAGATCCACTAGGAGGTGCTATAGCATCTGCTCTATTTCCTCTTAACAGAATAGTGCCCTTCTGAAATAGTTTTTTTTAGTTAATTTTTCTAAATTTTGTCTAAACAGAGCAGGCCAATCAATGGTATGCCCTTCCCTGCTAGTTTTATCCAACTTTTACACCACTGACGTCAGAGACGCATCATAATTCTGCACCAGAAGAAGCCAGATGCGGTACACCCATATGTAAACAATGGTTGAAAGATATAATTATGAAATAATGAAAGAAGTCTGTCTCAGTGAAGCTCATCTCATCACAATCCCACGACTCCTACGCATCCAGACAGACTTTTCTGCTGCCAATTCCTAAAGAGTTGGCTAATCCCCAGTGGATGCTCAGGGTAAACTCTCTACTTTAGAGTGGTTTGTAACTTTCTCATCCAGGATCCGCTGATGGCTGATAAAGCCAGAGGCAGACTGATTAGAAATGCCCCTCAGCTGTGCTAAGTATTGCCACGTCGTATGATTTCACCTCTCCTCCCACTGCTGAACCTCAATCAAATCTTTTATTACATTCACAATAAAAAATTTCCACTAAAATCATATTGGCATCAGTATTTTATTAAATTTGAGATAAACTGTAATCCCTTCCAAAGTACAGCGTGAATCATCATTATCATTATTTTAAAGATATTACTAAAATGTCATCAAACATTGCTCCAAAACAATTTTTTTGCATTGCCCCAGCCAAAGCAGTTTAAATTTGGTTTTATGGAGACATTAAAATGCTTGCAGGGTTCATTTAATAAAATAAAATTAAAAATTTAATAAAAACATTGTGGAAAAAATAGAGCTCTGTTTCTCGAAACATTTTAGATTAAATGATTTCTGTTCAGTGTCTTTATGTTAAGAATTTGAAGAGTCATAATATAAAAGACAGACAGACTTCATGTGGACATAAAGCCAGAAAATTAAATTAAATTTGTAGCCAGTGTTGAGTTTTATCTTAGGAAAAATCTGCTGTTCTGTTGTGCTGACAATCCAAGTTCTTTATATCCTTTAAACGTTTTCACATTTTGTTACATTAAAACCAAAACCAACCATGCATTGGGATTCTATGTTGTGTTAGATCAATACAGAGTAATGCATAATTATGAAGCTGAAGGGAAGGATCCATGCTTTTTATTTTTGTTTTACAGACTAAAATCTGAAAAGCCTGTCCTGCATTTGTGTTCAGCTCTGATTGATTCTTTGCACAACCACCTTTCTACATGTTTTAGAAGATAGTCTTCTCTGCATCTTCCCATTTCCAAACTGAAATGTTTGCAAAATAGCCCAAGTTTAGTCACACTGAACTGAGAGTGTCTGTAAACATTATTTTTTTATTTTTATTTATTTTTTTTAATCACAGATTCTCATGTGAATTGAAATGATCACATAAACAGATTAGAAGCCTTGATCCAGTCCTTTAGTAGCACTATCATGCAAATTTTAGATACCATTCTTCAAAGCACATGAATCAAATAAATGATTGGTTACCAGATCGCTGCATAGCTGAATGACTGAATGCTGGGAAGATAAAGCTCCACCCATTTGGATCTTTTGCAACCTCTGATGGGATATTTTTTCATAAATGCCCTGCATTTAAATTTCATTCATCTTCCTATCAACTTTAATCTGCATTTCTGTTTTTGCTGAAAAAATTATAATTTTTGACTATGGAAGTCAAAAATTTTGTTGGATGATAAATTGTCCCTGTAATTATTGCAATAAATGATAATACTGCTTTTCCATTGACCATGTAGTTCCACGATTTGACATTTCAGAAATAAATCTGTTTAATAGAAACATGCCAGGCTCAATGAAAATTGTCTTCAGATAAAGTTTTTAAATCAGGGTGTGTTTTTTTGGCTGTGCTGTAATTGGTTTATTCTGTAAACTCCATTGGAAACACTTTTTTACAGAAGGTGACAAGAAGTAATTGGAGGATGTTAATGTTTTTTTAATTACTTACTACGTGAATAAACGCACTCACGTGATTTTAATTGCATTTTTTATTTAATGGAAACATTTGTAATGGAAACTCAGCTAATGATAATTGTTCACTTAAGTTCACTAACAAGACCCATTTCACTCTGGCAGACTGTATCTACTCAACATAAGACTTTTGGAGGGTTGGTTATTATTGAAGGGTGACATTGAAAACAGGTCCGAATTCAAATGCATTCCACACTTCATAGATTTCAGCATTTTTTAAAAATTCCATCGTAATTTAGTTGTGGAACCTGTTGTGTTGTCTTTGTAGAATACATCAAGGTTGAACCTGGTTGAACTTGGAGCTGTAACCTTCCCCCTCCTTAGCAGTTCTCCATGGTGCAGCTCTAACGTAAACTCTACAGCTCATATCCTTTATCAGCTCATTGGTAGACGCATGTTTCTCCACAGGGGGCACCATCACTTTGAACGACGCAGACTGCGCTTCCTGTTCAGGCCACCTGCAGCTGTTAAAATGAATGAAAGCTTTATGAATGTGATTGCAATACTTCCAAGTTGGTTGTTTTTGGCTCCCATCATCCTGTGTGGTATTTCTGTTTTTCACAAGAGTGAAGCTGATGGTCTGTAGAGCTGAAGTCCCTCTGGTCCCAGAAGAGGAGAGCGGTGGTCTCCGTAGGTCAGAGTAAGCCTGTTCTTCTGCAATAAACACCAAAATATTTGTTTAAAAAAAGAAAACAAAGCTGATGTTTTCCCATTAAAGCAATAAATCCCCAAAGCCAAACAGAGCAGGAATCCCTTTATTAATACATCCTCATGCTGGTTTTGGTGCCCATGTGAAATGATTTGTTGTAATGGGATAAACACACAAGGCCTGATTCAGAAACAGTCTGCTGCAATGAACCTGTCAGCAGAGGTCAGTCTTTCTGGCTCGCTGCTTTGACTGATGCACCTGCAGCTTTATGGTCAGCAAGTGGACACTGCTTAAAATGTGAATCATTTTATCTCAATTTGAAACTGCGTCTGTTTATTTAAGAGTTTGACTGATGTACTGTGCAACCTGTTCTCTGCACTTGGTTATGAAATATTCAAGGTTATATGTTGAATAGCTTTAAGGGCTGCAAGGCCATATTTATATGTTCTTAAGAGGCCAAAATCTTTTTTTTTTTTTTATCATTCCTTAAATCATAAACAGCAGCAAAACTTCATGGGTTTCTCTTGTCAACTCAAGGTTGTTGGGTTTTTTTACGGCAGGATATCTGTAGCATTTACAGCAGTTCAGTCATTATACTCATCACTGAAGTTGTGTTTAAAATCTTTATCTCTGTTCATTTTAATGAAATGATATCAAAGAGGAGACTGGAGAGAGGTTGAAGTACAATCTGAGTTATGAGGAGCATGCAGACATTAAGTAAAAGTGACTAGAGAGTGCAGCCTTGAGGAATCCCTCAATTTGTTTGTTTGCTCACATTTATAACTGTCAAGTTACACAAAAGATTTCTGCTCTGACAAGTAGGATTTAGACACATTTTAGTACAGCAATTTTAAAGTCTGTTGATCAGTATGCTAAGTGTTGGAAGAAACTCTAAGAGCTCCAAGATTCAAGATTTACCTATGGAAGATTTTTACCTATGCAGATTTTTATGTGGAAGCTCACCACAAATTATTTGCAGAAAATCCACCATTGAGTGGATTTTTTTGTGGGTTACCCAAAATATTTGAAAGAGAAATTCATTTGAGAATCTAGAATTTGGAATAACTTGGCCCAATGATTCATGACACTTGGCAAAGCAGCTAATCCAGTAGCTCTCTGGGCTGTTCGCTAAAGAGTAGAAATAAGTAATTAGGAAGTCTTCATTACAATATCAAATCATATCAAGGAATAGTTACCATTTACCATATTTAATATGTGAACTATTAAAAAAGGCAGATATAAGCATTTTTAAAACAAGGTCCCAAATATCTATGAAGCTGTGGTTTTAGTGCAAAACGAACACGGTTAATGTAAAACGTTATCAGAGTAAAGTTTTATTCTAGATTTCAGAATTGTACTTTTTTTTCTGGCTTAGAGTTAGATTTTTTTTTATTTTTATGTAACCTTTGGTTTTAAGGATATCAGCACTTGTGCAATCAATCAAGTTTATTTGTATATCAAATTTAAGCAACAAGGCAGTTCAAAGTGCTTTGCACTTTATGATGTATACAAAAACATCATTAACACATGATATCAGTGACATTTGTGAAAACCAATAACAGACATTTGCATTTTGTTGCATTGTAAAATAGTCAATGCGATTTAACTTCCTGAAGGAGCCGGGTGCAGGCAGATGTTTAGTAAGCAGTAAAAACAATCCAATCTGAAGTTAGAAAAGTAGCAGCAGCAGAATTGGAACCGGACCATAAAGTCCCCCACCTCCAAAACGTTCTATCATTAAGATACTCACTTCTCTAAAACCACACTAACAATCCTTTTCCATGTTTATGAAATATTTTCCTAACTCTGCTTCCTGCTACATCTATCATTGGTGTATCCTTGACTGGGACATTAAGTGTAATTCCTCCCCCACTAAAAATGGTGTCAGCATGATGGGAGTAATTTACTGTGTTTAGAGGCTCAGAGTGGGTTTTGAGAGGTTTTTGGAGGTAGGTCATCTTCATCACAAAAACTTGTGAATCCCATCAGCCCTCCCTGTAACCTTGACTGTTAGAGGCAGAAACGCATCTTGCACTGACTTGTCGTAACCCAATCTCCCAAAAAGGGAGAATATTTTTCCAGCCTTGCTATCAGAGTTGATATTGGCCCGACTGGAAAACCAAATGCACCATGTTATGAGGTTCAAGTGGAGGAAGTGTCTTTATTGAAACCTGACTTAGAAAACAGGCGTGTTGCAGAGAGAGTGGGCGGCCTCTTTTTTTCCAAGGTGTTTCTGGATCCTCTGACAATTCCTCCATCTTTCAGCTGAAACAGAACATGTGATGGATTAATCCAGCATGTGCTGTTTTATACTGATAATAGTGGGAACATTAAAAAAGCTAGTTTTCCCTCATAACTGTCTCATCCTATTAAAACAGCATTTGATGACACGCTCCTGTGCTGCATGTCTTAATACACTCATATATTATTACAAAAGTATTTATTGAGGCTGTTTTCCCAAAGAAATTAGTGTTTTAATCCAAACAAATGAGCCAAAAGACATAAAAACAGATGCGTTCCTCATAAGGTCCTTGGTTTTCAAATAAATAAAACTTCAAGACAATAAAATTGTTTAGATTAATTGCAGTTTTTAAGTACTACCCCAGAAAAAACGTTCTCAGGTTTTCTTCTTTACTTCCTTTCTAGTTGATGGTCCAGAAAACAAGGCTGCTGGGACAGTCGCCCACATCTTGGTGAAAGTAAGACCTGTTTAAAACGACTTACAGTCCCAGCAGACTTATTTTTTTATTTTGCTGATTTATTCACCATGTGCACATCCCAGTTCCTGAGACTGATTTGCAAAACAATGTTTGAAAGTCAGATTTGATATGAGGAAAAGGAAATAGGATAAAAAAAAAATCTATTTCAGTTCTGGACTCTGAACTTGAAGGAGCTAATTCTTTATTCTAAATCTTTAAATTGCCAGGTGTAAATCCTTATTGGCTCAGTTCCCAACAGGAAACAGGACTGGGTGGCAAAGTTCCTGCAGCTCAAAGCAAGCAGCTTTGAGTGGGAGTCCTGAAGTGCCTTTTGATATGATGAGTGTCAGTTATATCTTCCAGCTGCAGACGGGAGAAGACGGCTTTGATAAATGAGGCTGAAGCAAATACCTGTGCGACCTTTCCTCCCGCTCTGAAGGAATTGAGCTCAGAAGATGAGCTGCGCTCACATTAAAGTCAAAAGTTTTACTTCAGGCTTAGGTTTTACCATTCAGATGCTTCAGATGTCCTGTTCAGTAAAACTTATTTCAATAAATCCGAGTCTCCTGAGAAGACTTGAATTAGCAAAAGTGAGAAGTTTCCACTTTGTGTATTTTATTACAGTCTCGAAACTGTTCACAGAATAAAATTAGATTTGCTTTTGTTTTTGAAGACAAAACTATTCTGAAAAAACTTAATAAAATTAACTTTTATCCTACTTTGGATGTTGATCACACTGTCATAAGGGTAGAGTTGCAATACTCAGAACACTGCAACAAATTGTAAACCTAAAATTTCAGGTGACAATAGTTTGCAACAAGATAAAAAACAATGAAAACAATTTAGTGTAGATTTAGTTAGTCAACTTAAATACTTAAAAGAACAAAATATTATCCATGTTTGCTGTAAAGACTGGTATTAAAAATGTTATTTTAATAAGGTTTATGATTTTTTTTTTATAGAAATATGTCAGATTTTATATAAACATTTTCTTTGCTTTTTGACGTAAGACTACTTTCATATTTTCTTTGGTTTGATTTAAATCACAATTCAAATTCTGAAAGGATATTTTTCAATAAATAACTAAGGAAATCATGAATATTTATATTTTAGTAAGTGTGGTTTACATTTTAGCTCTTATTGTGAAAAAAAAAACTGTTTTCAAGGTCCTGTTGATGAAAACAATAGAAAACCTACCAGTGACAAACTACAAACTACAAACTATGCAAAACAAGTTGCAAACGTAGATAACTGGTAAAACGTTCTGTTCTGGAACTTCATAGGTAATTTGATGTAAATGGTAAGATTTAATACTTTCATTAATAGCCATGAAATGAACCAGTTACAGTCTGAAAATAGCTCAACCAAAACAAAGCAGTTGCTTGTAATTCTGCACAGTTTTCATTTGAGGAAATACCAGAGGAGGTCTATTTCTTTATAAATCTTCAGACTCTTATTGTTAATAATTTTAAGGCAGCATCAAATAAAAGTCCAAAATTATCAGGATTTTACTGCTCTTTTTATCTCTGATAGCTCTACTGAAGTCATTGTGGTTGAATTATTGTCGTCAATAAAGTAAGAAAACTATGTTAATAATCAAATTTTTAAACAAGCATGAAGTATTTCTTTGTGTACTGCTTCAAGATACACAACAATAGTTTGTCTCCCAGGATGCACTGCTCGTAGTAAAGTGTGATGGTATCACAGCCAAACACTTTCAGATGCTGTTTGCTGAAATTACTTCCAAATGGGTGTGTTTCTTTTTTTTTTTCCAGTCTTATCCCTGTTTTCCATACGTTTTTTTTTTTTTTTTTTCTCTTCCCCTGAAGGAAAACCAAACAGTGATTGTGAAGCCAGTTGAGGTCATGCGATAACAGGAGTCCACTTCATCTTCACGCTCTGGTTTTACGGCCGTCCTTCTCTGAGTGATGTTGCAGCTGAGAGTTTGAGGCTGGACCAGAGAGCAGAACAGGAGTCTGGTAACAATATCAAACAGCCATCTAGCACCAGAGGGAGCTTTTTGTTCTGAGTTGGCATGCTTTCCAATCACTAACCTACCAGAATGGGACCTTTTCACTGATAGCCAATGCCTTGTGAGCTTCACACTGGGGATCTGGCATATGGGTGACATCATCAAAGCTCTGTGTGCTTTTTTGTTCCCCTCCGAAAACAAATCTGACCGTGCAGGCCGGTTATTTCACTGCCGAACAGTAGAGCACCTCCTGGCTGTTTTGTTTTGGGTGGTTCTCAGAATTGCCTGCCAGCAGAATCCACATGCATACAGACAAAAGGCCAAAGGATTTTCAGGCCAATTCAGGTTGCCGTGAGGTTCCCAGCTACATAACAAGAACCAAATGTTTATGAGACACTGCTGTCTTTGACAGGATTCCACTTGAATGTTTCTCAGTGATCAGCTCATCGGCCATTTGTCATTAGGGCAACGACTGAGGACAAAATAAACAGCCTCTGTGGAAAGATATGCAGCCAGGGAAGAACATCTGGGAGGCATTGCTCTCATGACAAACCTAACATCTGATTTTTTCATTAGATATCTGCTTCAAAACAGCTTGATTAAAGCTAAAACACTTTTCAACTTCACATGTGTGATGGATGCATTGATATTTAGAAACATTTTCGGAGCATAATTTGTCTGCAGGATGGATGGATGGGCTATGGGAAATTGTCTAGAAATACAAGCACTTCTATATTTATCCAATCCTTATCCAAACCAACGTTACTATAGTCAACTAAAACTAATGAAATAACAAAAACTGAAATTTAAAAATTTGTAATTAAAAGGAGAAAAAATAGCTACCTAGAACTACATTGTGTTTATAAAACTTAAACATACTGAAATTACTTATTTAAAATCTTTAGTTTTCATGTTTATGAATCTATTTATCAGCCTTTTGGACTGATGTGAAATTATTATTTTTTTTCCCACACAGCTGTTGTGAAATTACAGCACTTCATGCTCCGCCTGGTGGCCCTCATGTTAGACCACAAGACAGTGACAGCAAAAGTTGGGAGGAAGAAAAAAATAAAATATTAAATCTGGAATTTAATTAAGTCTGGAAAAGACCTTCAAGCAATTGCAGACTTTTCGGACTGGGTGTAAACTCTGACGCAAGTTACAAAAACTGAGTTTAAAAAGAAATTTCTAACATTTTCTCTAAAACACTGGAAGTCAGATTATTAAGGGAACAGCTGCAAAATGTTCCTGATGATTTCATGTTCATCTACAATGACATTTCATCAGTTTGTTAGCTTAGAACGAAGCATGAGAAGCATTGATGGAGTGGAGAACCACATGGGGAATGTGGGTCAGACTAACTCCATGAATACCACCCTGACAGTCCAAGGAAGAAATCCAAAATGAACACTGCTTCTCACAAAGGCTGAAATGGATACAGACAAAGCACTACAAATACGCTTCATAAATTTCCTTGAGAAAACAGGTCAACGACCTTCCCTGTGAAGACCAAATTCCTCCGTGTTACAGCTTGGTCTGTATTGTTCCAATCTGATTTGGAACCAAGACTCAAAGCTGAGGAACAACATCAAATCGCACAGGAACTAATGAAATATTTATATTAAAGCTAAAACACATCAAATATTAACATCTGGCATTTTCATTCTTCAAATGGAAAAAAAAAACTACCTCAATGATTTGATTTTCCTGTTTTGTAAAAATAGATTATATGGATGTTTATATAACCAAACAATGTTTCTTAGAGGTGAGCATGACAAAAAGAACAGTCAATAAAGGCCTAAGAATTTATTTCCATTAAAATGTTTGAAAATAATTTGATCATGTTCATGTTACAGCTCCTTAAATCCACAGCAGATCATCAGTTGATTGAAGACAAGTGAAGAGTCAGCAGTGGAGCAGCTACGTACCCCAGCAAAGATCCTCTGATGGAAAGATCTCACACACACACAAAAAACACATGCACACCAAGGGATCCTGACAAAATACATAGGTCTTTGTATTTTTTACCAGTTTTTATACTTGACTTAGAACGTCGTTGATAGCAAAAACACATTTATTATTTTATGTAACTGCAAACAAATTGAGGCAACAGAGGATTTATTTTTAATGTTGCATTAAGACCTGAACACACGTCACATACAAACATTTACAATAACAATCACAAAAACTAGTGTGTTTCCATAAGTTTGCTTTATGGGAAAACACCAATTTTGAGTAAAATTGGTGTGATGTAGTAAATCAAAGGGACAGCTCAGATGATGATGTGGAGAGGAAGTTTGAGAGATGGATAGGACATCTGCAGAGGAAATATAGTAGATATATGTATAGGACAAACAGTGTTGAATATGGATTTTTAAGAGAGGAATAAAGAAAAAGGATGACATAGGAAGGTCTATGATGTGGTGAGGTAAAGTATGAAGGGAAGTTGGACGACATAAATGTAACTAAAGGGGGAAAAATAGAAGAAATCTCTTCCATGAGAAATTGTGCTCTTCAGTGCACTCTCCCTTTCTTTGTTCACAAGTGAATAAGTGAAGAAAAAATGCCAGGAAGACAGGCAACCTTTCCTATAATTGGAAAAGTATTTCTAGTCATTTGTTTTGTTTTCACAGTCCTTACATCACAATGAGAAGTTTCTCGAAATGTGTTAGGCATATTTGATCTGCACAGAATTCAAGTGTACTTCAGCCCATTGTCCTTTAACTCTGATGTCAAGCTGAGTAATATTACCAATCATATTTTTAATTAACCCATCAGAAGAACCTCATTGTTTCTCATTAATCCTGACAGCCATTTAATCCTGCCAGGACCCTAAAACCCCGTCATAATCCTATTTTAATCAGATGGTCTTTACCCTGCCTCAGACATCAGTGACAGGATTATCATTTTTGGAGACACATCTGTGACCAATTGGCTGTCATGAGAATGACCCTGTCAGATGATCCAGGAGATAAAACAGACTGCACAGAGGCCTCCTTCTAATGTAATCCTCTAAGATCCTAGTTTGGAACCACTAAAATGTATCGTATATCCGCTAATCATTTTCTAAATTGTTTACTGAAAATACCTCCTGAGTGCGGGATGCTGGACCCTGAAGGAATATTTTGACACAGAGTCATGTGGTGTCAAATGTTCTGTCTGGTAGAGAAAAGAAGTCAAGACTGCAGCTTCAGAAATATTCAAACTCTAGGTAGAAAATGGAAAGTATCCATATATCTGTACATTTATCCATGTCTTTGTCCATTCATTTATTCATTAACTTATTCATTCATTTTCTATATTCTACTTTTCCAAATACATTATGGCAACTATCATGGACAGTATCAGCTATAAATTCAGTGTAAATTTGTTTTCATTTGTATAGTTTAAAAGTATATTATCATTATTAATCTATTCCCACTTTTCCATATTTTTTGTTATTCAGATTTTATGGAACTTCCATCTTTCAAACATACAGAACAAACAGAAGCAGACTCCAAACATAGACATATGGTGCACCTAGAAAAAATGCCACCACAATATTTAGTTTTTTTTTTTTATAACTGAAATATTTTTAGGTGCAATTTATTCTATTTTCTAAAAGAAAAAAAAAAAGTAAATTTTGTTTGCAGTTAGGCATGTTCATCTGTTTACATTTATAACGCTTTCTTTCCTGAGGTGGGCTCGGGAGCGGTAGTGGCGAAGCGGAACCTGTGTTTGGGGTGACGTCGCTTCCAGGTTGGTTTTGGGATGGACTTCCGGTTTTCCCCAAACGCAATCTGGACAATAAAGAAAGCGCTACGGTCGTCATTGCTGACTCCTGTTTCTTTGTCCTCCAGGTCAGTATACGGTGAAAATACCCCACCGAAACTATTCTGTAAGGTTCCTGCATACTGACTGACCTAAATATATAATTTCTGTGCACCGTTTGGCAGTTTTATCAGACGAGTGTAACTTTAGCAGTATGCCGGCTCACTCAGGACCGTTATTAACGTTTCCACATTGGGCCGTTATACTTTTTTACGTCTACATTTTTGAGCAGTTTTATTTAGCTTTGTTTGAATGATATTCAGTTAGAATGCAGTTAATCACAGTTAGCTGTCTAGCTTATGATTTAATGAAAAAATACCATTTGAATTGTTTTATCACCGCTTCATATTACCTAAATTTGAATATAAGTGCTTTACATGCTCATTTAGAATTACTGCTCCTTTTCTTTTGATTAGATAAACATAAAGTTGCATCTCAATCTGAAAATATTTGGGGACACTGACTTCCCAAGGGATCAATAAAGTACAGGTCTAAGTCTTATATATATGAATATTGTGCAGAAACTGATGTTTTCTCTGAAAAAAAGCAGGATTGTGTCATAACTGGGCTTTCCAGTCAATGCATTAGAAGGCATTGATTAGCAGTCACTGGTCAATAAAGTCAATGAAAACTACTGCCAATGGATACAGTTTCCTTTCCCTACTGCCTTGTCTTCAGCATCTCTGAAAGTACAAGACAACCCGCAGGTTCCTCGTGAGAGTTCAAGACATTTAACAAATAATCAACAATGGAAAGATTCAGTCATGTTAGAGGCATGGGAGTCTGAATTTGATTTGTTTCCACAAGAAAATATGAACTGTATCTGACTGTTTTTAAATAATGGGATTTCTTTGAATTTTTAGGTATGACCATTTAACAAGAGAAACACTGAAAACAAAGTTAAATAAGTTAACATTTCATCTCAAAACTTGGTGGTTTTCAAAAGTTCATTTTGGGATCTTTTCAAACTGCAACAAACCGCATAGCGGGAAAAAGATTGGAATTGCCTTCTGTGTTCTTATTTTGCCAACAGTGATGTTTTAAACTTCACACAGAGAAGCAAAACCTGCCAGGAAGACCAGCTGCACAAATGTTTCAGCTGGTGACACGCCATTGTGTCATACCAATGATATGACACAACGGTGTGTCATGCCTCCATTGTAATGAGGTGATTGATTTCTGGGATGCCACCAATTTGACCTCGGTTTATTATCTCTGCATTACTGAAAATATTGCAGCCAGAAAGATGCAATATATTCAAATAGTAATGAAAAAAAAAAAAACTAAATAATCCTCCTCTGACAGTTGTCTCCATCTTTTGGTTTAAGTTCTCTACTGTCATGCCTGAAGCTGTTACAGTCGCTCTTGGCAGAACAGATGTGGGACCCGCTGCAGTCATGTGCACTGTTCCTCACCTCGCCCACATCACAGCACATCTCAAACAGAACCCGACTCCCCCCTTCACTGCTCTCAGAACATCTGGTGCTGTGCGGCCACCTCCAAGCGCCCATGGAGGTCTGCGTCGCTGCAACACATCGAGAACACAACCAGCTGCATGTTCACAACAGAATGCGCTGGCAGGTCTGCGACGTTCATCATGGTACCATCTGCTGCCTTAGCAGAAGCCAGATTTTTTTTGTCTTTTGTTATTTCATAGGTTGAAAATAATTTGTGATTTGAGTCGTATTCTGGAGTGTGATGCAGCACCGCAGTATGGAAAGAGTTTGGTCCTGTGGTCACATGTTGGTACAAGAGCAGCTGCTGTACACACATGCTTTGGCTTGACTTCTAAATAATCCTCCTGCTGTAATGTTGCAAATTCATATTGTTTTAATCTACCATATGTACTGGGAAACAATGAAGCCGACAAACATGGGTGTGAGGCATAATTGCTGATTGACTGCAAAAATTATAACAATTTGAATATGTATTATTTAATTCTCCAACTCAGAGGTTGCACACAATGTAATTCTGAACAAATTCCCTCTAATTTTATTTAGACGGGGTTCACAAGTTGGCCAGAATGTAAAGGCAACACAGGTTGCAAGTTAAATGCTTATTGTATCCAAAGCAGCACAACTCAGGCATTTATTTTTTGCGTGTGTCACAACCGAGGCCTTGAGTATTGTTTCACAGTAATGTGTTTACACTCAGACTCAACATAGTCAACTCAGTTAAATTCAGTAAAACCTTATTAATCATAAATTTAACTTAGATATTGCAGGAACTGTCACCTGAGAGTTTCTAGCTGTTAGCTGGGAAGATTTCCTCTAGCAGTTTGTGATACAGCTGTTTGAAGGAGCCGCTGACTGAAGACATCTTTTTTAAATTTTTGCATTTTGCAAACAAGTACCCATGATAGACACAAAAAGCTTTTAGTGAACAAAGTTGAAGGTAAAATAAAAAAAGAAAAAAGGTTGCATGAGTTTGCTCTTGCTTCTGCCAATTGATTCATCAAAGTTTATGTCAGTGCAACCTGAGAAACCTGGAACAGATCAAGTTTGTTTCAGGATTTAGGAGAAGGTCTTTTCTCTTAAAAAAAAGCACATGTCATGATTACTCAAGTTTATTTAGCACAACAGGGCAGTTCGAAGTGCTTCACATGATAAAAACATAAGACAATAAAGAAACAAAACACATCCAGACTAAAATTATTAAATATTCTAGAAATTATTAATCAGAGATAGTTCTAAATAAATTGGTTTTTAGCCTGGATTCAAAGGAATTTTGTGTTTCAGCATCCTTGCGGTTTTCTTGAAGTTTGTTTCAGATTAGTGGTGCATAAAAACTCACTGCTGCTTCTCTATGGTTCTGATTCTGGGGATGCAGAGTAGATCAGAACCAGAAGTCCTGAGTGGACATAAGGTTGATACATCAATAGGTCTTTGATGTATTTTGCTGCTAAACCATTCAGTGTTTTTTGAATTAACAGAAGAAATTGTCTTCTGTGACAGAAGACAATTTGTGTCTTTATGTGTCTCATTGACATTTGCAAAGTTGGAAAGTTCTGTGCAACAGTGACATTTAAACATTGAGACCAAAGTGGAAACATTTGGGCTTCATGCTAATTTTGTAGCATCACATTTGAAGAAAATTACAAAAACACAATGGTGGAGAGTTGGTTGAGTTAACCCTGCACTTCATGAATAACAAGGTATCTTAAGGCTCCCACATACTTGGGTATTCCAGGAACCGCGGGGACTTCGTACTTACTGTCCATGGACGGTTGGGTCTTTATACTCAAGCGAACTGATTAACTAAAATTCTCTTGTGACAAATTTCTTTATTTCACACAATCCTAATGAGAACTAGGAAGTTTGATGAATTATTTGGGTGCCTAGCTCTGTTTCTTCTCCATCTGGGAAGCCTTAACTCACCTCTCAGTGCGAGATAAAGAATGGCCATCACATGTCGATTTTTCCGGCACAGACTGAACCACTGCCTGGAGCCAGCGCAGCCTTCTACTGTGGGCAGAGGAGCAGCAGAAGGCTGCTTTAGCTGTAGAGATCCATTCAATAGGTTTTGTTGATGATGTTGCAAAAGCACAATTGTGATTAGTGTAATAGTTTGTGCAACAATCGAAAATGAGCACATACCCGATCATTCTTTCCTTGCCTTTGTTCGAGGGAAAAAAAAAAGTCAGACTCAACTCATCGGACCACCTCTCTGCAGCAGATAAAGAAGTCTGGGATGATGTCTTGTTTTTTGTTCTTGTAATTCTGCATAATTCACCATGTCAATATTTGCATGAATATATAAAACCTGTTGCTGATTTCGCTTACGTGTCTATCACGTCCCCGTGACAATTTTATGTTGACTGTTATCATGTTGATGTCAACTTTAAAACTCTTATTCTCAAATTTATCAGTCTGGTGTCACACAAAAACCAGTTAGTTTAATGTGCGATACTGAGTACGCGTACTCAGTCATAAAAACCTAACGTTGCGCGCTCATGTCCGACTGACGTCCGCTTTGAGTCCACACAGACCTCCGTGGACTGAAGTTTGCCCGAGTATTTTGGGGCCTTTACAGTCAAACCTGACGCCATCTCTCTGATAGACTTGGATTAAAGTCAAAAACAAGAAGAAATTGAGCCCTTAGTGTCTTGTTCAGCTGATGTTTGCACGTTTCTCTGCTAGATTTAAATCACAGGGAAAGAATATTATGTGTAAAATGTGGTGTATGGATCCCAACTCATAAAGGCGCCAAGTAGCAGCAGGAAAATGTTGGAAATATATACAAATAAATGAAGGAAATGAAGGAGACGGTAGCAACTGAAATGTGCCCTGATCTTTTCTGACACTGACTTAGTAGCTCTCTGAGATTTAAATCAACACCTCCGTCATTTCAGTTTCTGGAGCAGCAGGTCTGTGAAAGTCATTGTGGTATAATTTCAGGAGGACTGGTGTGTATCAACCCCAGGTGCTACATGTCTTCGAAAATGGTCCGATGCAAACTTTTCCAAAACAGCCTATAGATCAAACTCCATTAGAAGGTAACAGAAATATTCCAAATGAGCTGCAGTATTTACGAATGGGAAAAGTAACTCAGACATGTCTTTTCCCATAAATGGTTAAAAACATAACCTATACTGCCTGCATAACTTGAACCTTGATTGATGAATCTTAATGGATTTTGCTCTGTCTCTTCGTTTGGCAGCAGGAGCGGTGGCATTGCTTATCCTGCAAGTGGAAACTTTACCTCATGAGCAGATAAGACTGACAAAGGGAAACAAGGGGGCAACTGGTGGAGGTCTGCAGCTGGAATACATTATGTGTATCAGTCATCCTCTGGAGAGAAGAAAGGAAGAAACAAAAAAAATAGATAACCTTTAGATATACTCACATGTTGTTTATTAGAGAAAGGATCCCCTCCCCTTCCTCACTATTGAATGTATTCTGGCTTCAGGAAGCAACTGCGCTTTAATTAGTCATTTTTATCATCTGTTCTGACACAATAAAACATACGTTCTCTGACTATTGCTGTTGTGCTACATTAATCGCTGTTTTTTATTTAAACATACAATCAAAATGTTTGACATAATAAATTAGCTTTTAGGCAAATTAAATAATTTTTTTCATTCATTTATTACATTTTATTTACCTATATTGTTTGTGCTTAAACTTGCTATTTGTTTTATTTGTGACCCCGGGTGTAATATTTACACTCAAAGTAAAAATATCCAGAGGGGAATAATCTTTTATTAAGTACAGCTTATCTCTATCTCTATGTTTTTATTATTATTTATTTTTTTCCTCTGTGAAGGTATGATGTTTTTGGGCATGTAGCTGTAAAAATATCAAGCACCTAAAGACTTGAAAAGCAAATAAACAGCAACTAAGGACAACAATATAACTTTTTACCTTGTAAAAGGAAGAACATTGAAATGTATTACTACATAAAATAATTGGATAGAAATGTATCTTTTCAAGTTGGAGGCCATAAATCAGAAAATGATCAAGTTTCTCCGATGTTTTACTGTGATGAAGCCATGTCTCTGACTGCTACGGTCGTCATGCATATTCACTAACAAAAACAATAAGTGAATATGCATGTGGTTGTTGATAGACTGCCATGCTTTAAACCATGCAATTATACACAAGACTAAACAGAAGTTGCCTTTTTATAGGAATTCAATTTCAATGTTCACAACCGACTGCATGATTTACAGAACGAACTTGTTGCCCTTTGTCAAAAATAGGAAATAAAGAAAACAGAATAAAAAAAACTCCTGCAACAACATGAAGAACTGATAAGCACACAACATTTAGAAAAAGCATGTCCTCTTCTTTTCCTACAACGATTTTACTGATCACTGAGAGGTCAAAAATATTCCCAAATCTCATAATAATTCATCCAGCGTTTCCCAGAGCTGAGCTTGTCAGCATGTCTATCAGGTCCACAGTGTTCTGGTTGTACAGACAAACCCACGAGGAGCAGAGAAAGGAAGTACAGCAGCCTCGGCGTGATGATGACAAAGCATATGTGGTGGCTCATACAGGAACGCTTCATGATATGAAAGCCTTGTTCGCAGTTCAGAAGACAGTTTCATGTTCTCCCTAGTGAGCACACACTCTAATTAAAACCCATTCGGTGTAGAAAAAGGAAACCATCTAAAAAGGTTCAATACAGTAAGAGTGGCATTAGTCAACTTTTACACCCCTTTTTCTCAATGAAAAATGTTTTGAAATAACAAACGAAAGTCACTTTTTTCTGCGCTACAATATTTTTTGCAGTGTCTTAGCTCAATTTTTAACTAAAAATATCAAAGACGCCACATAGTTGGCAGTGTTTTCTAGGCTGCACGTGTTTACAAATGTCTATCAATAAGCAGCTAAGTTTTCTATTTCTCATTTTTCAGACTACAACCCTCCACAAGGGTCTGCAGAGCTGCAGCAGGATTTCTGAAAATCTGATTTGGTTGTAAAGGATTCCAAACAGAATGTCACAAGATGCAAAATTTGTTTGTAACGCTGCTGTTCTGCTTAGAACAGCAGTGTTACAGTTTACACAGCATTATGTAAACTGTAGTGAGTTTACAAAACGTTACTATTCTAAACAGAACTGTGTACAGAACGCTACTCAGATACAGCTTCTTCCAAACACTGCATAAACATTTGATTAATAACTAAATCCAGTTACTAAATACAGGGTTTAGTATTTAATTTAAAAGTTATTTTTAAGAAAAAAACCATTCCAGTGTGGTAGTGATTTTGCAAGCACATGATGGCAGTCTGGAGAAACAACTGTTGTTGAACATGAAGAAGCCTTTAACAGAATCAGGCTCAAACAACTGACCATGCCAGCTTCATCTTTTTATAGGAAAATTTCATAATTAGAGGTATCAAGAAGAGACTGAACTGAATTCTGGACATTTTCTCAGCTCCACAGAATAACTTAGTTTATTCCAACTTTTGTTTAGCTACCAGAAGGTCTCATTTTGTTTAGTTTTGTTTTATAACACTCTTGAGTCAGATGACCAGGGGCAACAAACAGCAATATAACAAAGCGCAACATTTGATCACATAACATCTAAACAATGATCCATCCCCTGCATTGAGACTGAATAAGTCACTGAATAATATATTTTCAGGTTATTATGAGTGCACACATATTGCAATATATGCTGCTGTTTAACTGAAAGACTTGCTCAAACAATTGAATTTTATGAACAATTAGATCACAACACGTGGCAGACAGAAACACACGCTGCCTGATCCACTCTCAAGCTTTGAACATTAACAACTTGACAACAATCTGCTCTGTTGAAAAAAACAAAACAAACAAAAAAAAAACAATAACAAGCTTTCGATCTGGATTTCATATATTTTGTGGTGTGCTTTGGGTGGGTTAGTGGCTTTATGCAATATTATGTGCATTTTGCACAGCTGCCACAGATTGAATCTATAACACCCCATTTTATTGGTCGGTCGGATTGCTGAACATCCTGTCTGGACTAAATCACTTCCTGTTTGATGCAGGCAAACACAGCAGATGGGTCCCCTCTAAAATGATTGTCTTTTTATATAAAATATAGGCTATAGTCTCTACCAACGGTGCAGGAAGATGTAAATCTGCTTTTTTTTGTGTGTGTGTTTCAGAAACAGATAAACCCCAAATACCCTGATCTTTTGGAAGGAGATATAAGGTACAAGTTATATTGTACTCTCTCACTCTATCGCAGCCTGAAAAAACCAAAAGTATTGAAAGTCATAGAAAATACAGTTTATATTTTAAATAACTTTCCACATCTATCTGATTCTGCGTGGTTATTTTTTAACACACCAATGACTGTGAAAATAACTAAAGGTGTTTTTTTCCCTCAGTTACACTTTCCTCACTTTGCAAAGAGTCTTTGCAATGTGATTACATAGGGAATGCAGCAGCGGAAAAAGATCAGAGCTTTAAAAGTTGTCAGATTTTGGTCACTAGTGTCTCCGTTTATGTATTTCTATTCTTGCACGTATTCAGTGAGCTACCTAAACTTTCCACAGGAAGAAGGACGGAAGGACAGATGGCTCTAATGCAGATCTCTGAAGTTTTGGAAAAAATATCTTGAAAGCTAACAGAAAACTTTGGGCTAATGAAGAAAGTAAGATGGACAAACTTATTCATTGATGGATGGACAGATCCATCAATGAATCTGTCCATCCAAATGTTAGAATGTCTTCTAACATCTCATAATGTTGGAATGTATGTTAGAAGACAAATCTGGAAATCCAAATATTTTTCCACTCTATTTTCCTATTTCATACTTATTCAAAAACTTAATTCAAATTCCAGGCTCTGGTTGTTCACCTCCTCTTCAGTGAGAGAATTTTGCTTATTGAAAGATTAATTGCAAATGGAATAAACTGCATATTTTGGATTATTAAGTACTGTAATCTACAGCATTTCAAGTTTTCAGATTGTGTAGAAAATCTCAAGCAAGGCTGTGGTTATGGAAGCGCTAAATGTTAATCAGTCACTGTGTCCATAAACCATGGTGTTTCTGTTTGACACGTAGTGCTATGAACGTCGGCTTCCCATTTATTTAAATTAGATTGCCAAACTGGATTATTTCATCATAAATTTATTTCCACCTAATCCCAAAGATTTCTGTCTTGGCATGATGCTTCTTTCAAATAAACATACAGAAAAGGGTGGACTAGAGGCTCAAGCTCTTAATCATCTCTGCTGCTGATTCATCACATGAAAATGAGACTTGTTCTGCATTTTCTCATCACTGCCTAGCTGTTTTCATTCTCAAAGGAAAGTTTTGGAAGAAGAGTCTGTAATTAGGGAATTGTCTTTGAGGTTTTGCAGGGGGGAAGGATTGTGTCACAGCATTCTCATGTATCTATCCAAGACTATTGGTGTCAGCAGAAACATGAAAATAACAAGCCTCGGCATTAAGGCCTCCATTTCAAAGGATACATTGTAGAAAGGATTAGTGCCTCTTTTGATGCAACAAAAAAACCCCAAGAATGTTAGGAGCCAATAAATTTTTTTATATAACGGTCTCAAAAAACATTCTACACTGCAAGCCCATAAAATGCAGGCCCTGCTCCTGACACTACGGAAATTCATCAACTGAACTCATCTTTCTCGAGGGAATCATGTCCACTGTCAGTCTACTAATAAAAGTTATACATTTCAGTGGGTGGTTTTTAGGTGTGAATATACCACAGACAAAAATGAAGCTAGATGCAAATTCTAGTATTTTAAAGACTGTGTATTTAATAGGGTGAGGTACCTCCAATACTGTATTTTTCAGACGATAAGCCGTTACTTTTTCTGACACTTTGAACTATGTGGCTTGTAGTCTGGTGCAGCTTTTCTGTGGACTTTTCTTTAACCATCAGACGGCTCTTTACTGGGAAGTGAATCATTGGAAGTCAAAATTTGAAATCAAATATGAAAGTACTAATTTTCATTTTGAACAAGCACATGCCAGCAGGCAAGATGGAGAAATTTCTTCAAACTCACAACGGAAAACACAGAAAAAAATGCCGCTTTTAAGTTGAGGGCCATCGATCTGGCAGTACATGAGAGAAATAGAGCCGCTGCACGTAAACTCAGTCTGAACAAGTACACAGCGTTGGAGATGCAAGGCTGCAACCTTAATAGCAGATTTGTCCTTGTGGGAATCTGAGAACGGCTGAGGAACTAGTGGCTTATAGCCCGGTGCTGCTCATATCTGTACACTTCCAGTTTTTTTTCAAAAAACTTTGTAGGTGCGCTCTATAGTCCAGAAAATACGGTACTGTTTACTGTGGCTTCTTGGCCTCCCAATGGCAAAGTGGCTCGACTGTTATAAAATAAATTAAGATAACGAAGCTTGCGTCCAAACAGGAGGTCTCATTTTCACATATTCCAACCAAAAATGTCTGTTAGGCTCATTTTTGGTTGGAATAGGTAAG
The DNA here is from genome assembly GCF_027474105.1 of Poeciliopsis prolifica. Lineage (NCBI taxonomy): Eukaryota > Metazoa > Chordata > Actinopteri > Cyprinodontiformes > Poeciliidae > Poeciliopsis > Poeciliopsis prolifica. The sequence continues at coordinate 14,719,698 of NW_026562381.1, forward strand.
AAATAAATTATATAAGGCAGATTTTTAAAATCCGACCTCGACGTTTTCATTACAGTAAAGGTATTTAGAGAGTTTCTGCTGTTCTGGTGTCTTTTCACTGTTATAAAGAATACAAAGCATTATGAATTTAAGGATTCCTCTTTAGTTTTTAGTACAAAGCCTAAACTGTGACAGTTCACCGGCTACTATTTAAGCTCAGGAGGTTGATCCATCTGGCTAACTTTCAGTTTGCATGTGGCATTGAAGCTGAGAATTATCCTTGATGGAGCCCGGACAGAGAGGAAAACGTCACGACGAGTCGGGATGCAGTAAAAAGCTGGAGTGTGTATGTATTGGCCAACCTTGATGAAGTGTCTTGCTCATAACTTGGAGCTGAACGGCTCTCCGTGGTGAAGTCAGCAAAGCCCAGAAAACTGTTTGGTTAAAATAAATTTTATTTTAACCAAATAAAATAAAATTTAACGTCACCCAGCATCCTGAGTTTACACAGTAGTTCTTATCTCTTGCTTTATAGTTAGAGAGTGAAACAATAATTTCTGTTAAATACCCCACATTCATTCACATTATTGTTGGATAATGTATACTATTATTATTCATTTAATACTGGTGATTTTGTTATTGGTGCTAGTTTAAATAGTTCATCCACTTTAATAAGGAGCAGAAATATTGAGAAGTTGATTCTTTCACCCGGTACCTTGAATTATCTAAAACTGGCTTTGACTTTGTGCTTCATGCTGCGAGTATTTTATTGTACATATTCAAAAAGCAAACAAAATGATCGTTCCATCCTGAAAATATAACAATTCACAACAAATGATTTACATTCCTGTCTGCAATGAGTGAATCAAAAATATTAGAATACATTTACATTCCTGCCTCTCATGAGCAATGGTAACTTTTAAATCTTTCGTTCTCATGTTTTGAAAAAACACACAAAACAACCAGTTTTTCCTAATAAAGAAGATGATTTTCAGGAGACTAACTTTCCCAAAACAACCTGACAGGCTTTCATCCCACACGTCACCCAGCATCCTGAGTTTACACAGTAGTTCTTATCTCTTGCTTTATAGAGTCTCTCTTTACCCTGTTAGCAAACTGATGAATTTTACAGCTCAGTGCACAAAGTTCACAGCTCAGATTTAGGGTCTGTGAGTCATTAGTTATCAATCCTTTTGGTGAATAACAAACCCCGTCTTTTAATGTGGTTTGTGCGATCACGCCAAGCTGCACAAAGCAGGCATTCAAGCCACAGCAAAGTCTGGTTTCAGAAGAATCCTTTTACCCCCTGCTCTGAAGCCTCAGAACCCCCCAGAACTCCCTCCGTCCTCAGTTCACGTCTGCACCCCCATTCTTCGGCGCGCTGCAGATGTGGAGTTTGTAGCTGGCACAATCTGCAGCGTATGAGTTTGTGGGCTGCGAAGCCTCACTGTGGTAATCAGGGGTGCACTGTGCTGGACTGCAGACACCAAAGTGTGCTGCTGCCAGTGCTTTGAACTCTGAAAATAAATACTAAGAGCGCTAGTAGAGCTAGCCAGGCTGAGACCTATAGTCATCTGTCTTGGTATACACACCGGTGGAAGTGTTTGCCTTGGATTGAGGCCATCGCATGTGGTAGTGGTGAGATTTTTTTTCCTGTTGGATCACACTTTAATAAAACTGGATGTTGCATATTGTGGGGGAGGTGAGAACTCGGATCCTGATCAGTTCTCCTGGTCTCTGCTCCTTGGCCGGGATCAAACAATGGAGAAAGTTCTCGGTGTCTGTTAGAGCTGTTTGTTTCGGAGCTGAGAGAGATCAGCAGAGCGGGGGAAGTGGGTCCCTCAGAGGAAGCAGCCGAACGCAGCACGTGGGACAGGTTGATGTGGATATTTGGGAACTTGTCTGGTGGCCAAAGTTCTGTTTCTTTACACATACAAGGTGAACTGACAGGTCTGTGCTGTTCCCTTCATGATAGTTATAAACAGAGGGGGAAGAGATGCCAAAATAAAACAATTTACTCTTCGCATTCCCTTGCATTTATTGCTTTTCTCAGCAGGAAACATTTAAAACGGCACCCTTTTGTTGTGTCTAAGGATTTAAAACCTCATTTATTGGAACCCTGGATAGTTCTGTCTAAAAAGGATTTTAAAAGATTACCTTTATTACAGCAGCATCAAACTGTAAAATATATGGTTTTAACTTTGTGTATGTAAACTCAGCAACCATTGGATGCTGTATTTGATTTTTAAAGCATTAATACGATGTTAAAATTTTATGAACATTAATGATTAATGTTCATACTTCATAAGTCAGTATTATTAGAAAGATATTAAATACCGTATTATAGAGAAAGTATGCGTCTAACCATAACCATGGAGACAATGCTGGTTAGCATCTCGACTTTGGTACATTTTTCAGTCAGCAATCTGAGTAACACATCAGGAGGAAAGAGGTATGGGTCGGTTCCTAAACTAGAATGTTTTGTAAATACTTTGTCTATGAGCCCTGACAAAGTTTGTTAGGTTCACGGGCCAATGGATTTGATTCAAACAAGTAAAAGCCATAGCTAAACTGGCAAAAACAACTTGGGAAAACAATTTCAGTTCCTCTGTTTTATACTCCTGTCCCTCAATCCCAACGTCCTTGAGGTGCCTTCAATGATTTAGTGACTTAGTTGCAAAGGGTCAAAATAAAATTCTGGTGGTCACTTCCAGACAATGGAAAAATGGGACTTCATTGGTGGTTCAACAAAACAATGAGTTTCATTTTGTGCTTGGTTTAAAATAAATCAATATAGAAACATGAACAAATAAAGAGAGAAAAGATTCGGCATCGCATGACTCATGCAATGTCTCGATTTAATGAGTTGCAGAGATTTTAAGGTATGCCAAACAAACTTTGCACCGAACTTTGGTACAAGGTTTTGATTGGAATATCATTTTGGGCGTAAATGTTAGTATTTTCAGTCTGGTTGCTCTGCTGAGACTCAGACATCCTCTAACATGTCAGACTTTATTAAATGAAAACCCTGAGCCTGTGTGAAGGTTTTGATTTATGACGCTGTACCTTTGGCCATATTTCGACTGTTGAAAATGGATTTTTCTGAGCAAGCATGCAACTTTTTGCTTCCATGTTATTACACATAAAGATATTCAGAGTCGTGATTCAGCTGGCCACAAGAGTTTGCCAGTACAATTAGAATAATCCTCAACTTATGTCTTCAGAACTGGCTTTTGCTTTGAATTTAGTGCAGCTGCTTTTGTTGGCAGGCTTTATGTTAAAGTCTTATACTACTGTTTGGTATTTATCATCTTTGCGAATCAGCTTTTTGTTTCTTTCAACCTTGCTTAAATAAAAGTAATTTTCTGCCTTTTTGATTTTTGGAACCATAAAATAGTTAAACTGTCATGTGGAGGATTTTGTTTAAATGTGGAATAAGTCATTTGGAAATGGCAAACTATTCAGAATCTCAGTAAGATAAGTATTTGTTATGGCCAGACTCCAAAGAACGATGAAATATATACACAAAGCTCTACAGCTAATGTCATGCTACTCATCCTCAAATGCATTAACACCCTCTGCAATGTGAGCACTGTCCTCCACCCATTTTAGCTGGATACATGGACTTAATATAACATACCAAAAAAGAAAAAAAATGTTTTGCTCCTGTTTCTCTTTGACATTTTGTTTTCAATGTCATGCCAGGAAAAATCCTCAACTTCAATCAAACATGAATAGGAAACAGATTGGATCTCAATTAGAGGAACGTACCATCAAGGTCCTGGTGACATTTTCTGGTCCAAAGATGTGGCAGGCTGCTTTCAGAAACATTTGGTCTGGTACAAAGCCAGCATCAGATTATTTTGAATTTTCCACAGCTTTTCTTTCCACACGTTCAGAACCAGCGTTATGTTGTTTAAAGCTGTTTGCCATCTTAAGCTACAGATAAAAACTGAAAATGTGCTGGTAAATATGGCAGCATGAGAACACAAAGTTCCTCTGTCTTTGGGAGAAACAGGTGCTGCAGCGATTTATTTAAAGGCTTATTTGTGTGTATGTTCGGAGGATAATCATAAGAGCTTCTTGTAACTTGAAGGAATTCATGGCAAACTTTCAAAAAAGAGACTAAATGTTCATCTCTGACATAAAGGTATTATGAAAGAGATAAAAGAACCAGATGTTAGCTGTAAATCTAGATAATGTCAGCTGTGTTTCATCAGGGGGATTTTAAAAGAAGAATTTCTTACGGTTCACAGACGTTTAGGGAGCGACATCATGTGCAACCCCAAAGTCTTTTATTAGGGCAACCAACCAAATGTTTATCCAAGGCGACATAATGGACAGCTGCTGCATCTTTGAGAAGAAATCAGTCAAAAAGGTGATTTTTATAGGTACCCTGACAACTGATCTGCATCATTTGGACCTGGAGGGACTTGTTAAAAGTCAGTTTAAACTTTTAACACTTCTAAGCTACTGTACTGCACTGCATGAAGGTCTATATCAGTGTTTTTCTTACTGTATGCAAATTGTTAGAAACTCAGCTGGTCATGTAAAAGAAATTATCCTCTACAAATTGTAGGATAGATTATTCAGATTTTAAAATATTTAAATCTAAGTACATTAAATTGGAGCAGATATTTATATGTAACTATTAATCTTTCACATAATTTCATTTTCTTGTCCCACTTTGGGCTATAATATATTTGCTTAAAGAGGAAATTATGGCTGACTCAATACAAGAGGACAGATCAAATCTTCTGGTTCATTCAGATGGAAGTTTGCAACATGATTCTTCCTAGCATATTCTTTTTAAAGGCAGCATGTCCTTTTTTTTCAACCACGAATAACCCAATCATATGAATATTTTTCTAATTCTCATGTTGTGGATGTTTGACAAATGAAACTTGCTTAATGTGGATTTTTAGATGTTTTCCTTCACTCCTGTCATCTTTGTCCAAATATGCACGTCCTAAAAAAAAAAAAAACTCTCGTCATTCAGATATAAAAACTAGAGAAACTGAGCATTTGCAGTAGCTGCTTTGAATCTGCCCAGTCCATATATGCACACTTCAGACTTCAGGTGACTCATTAAAACAGGCCTGGTTCTCCAGGTGCAAAATGTCAAAATGCAAATAGATTTTGAGAAAATATTTTCCCAGTTTGAATCTGGAAGAACATGAGTCTAACTGTTTTATCATTGTTTGATAATCCTTTGATTATCTTAGTTTATATGAAAATAAAAATATATGAAAATCTTAGTTTATTTGCAGAACCATTCATCCAATCATTGTTTTGTGCCTTGCAAAAAGTCTGGTGAAGTAATTTTAGAAAAATTGTGAGAATTTGTGGAATTATATGATTTTTCTTTCCTAAAAAATGATTATGTGCATTACATACAATTCATAAAGGAATCATATGCAATGCAATTCCTTCATGACATAATAGATCACCTACAAATCCAGACATTTATTATTGAATGAGTTATTAAATCGTTTTGTTGCTTTGCATTGAGGCAATCTCCAGAAACTTCACTTGCATTCTGGCTTCAAACAGCATTTCTCTCTATTGTCCTGCTATCAGTGTTTCAACATTGTCATTTTAATCCAGCTGAAACTTGTTATCCAAGCTGCAAAGATGTCCACCTGGGGCATATTTTGCATTTCTAGTTGTGACCTCAGACCAGTGCATTAAAGAATGTTCCATCTTCAGTAGAGAAGGTCCCAATGTGGTTTTGATCCTCGCCAACTTCACACAGTGATCGGAGACAAACATATTACAAACAGCGATGGCTGGCGGACGGGAAGAGCTGGGAAACCTGACTCTGCTTCAACAGTAGTTTACCAAATCCTCCTGTCTGTTTAGAATTGAATCAGCAAGCAGCTGCTCCTGCACCGAGCGGCTTCTCTCCAGCAGACCGTGGTTGTTCTGTGTGCCTGCTGCAAAGTGCCAGGCGGTGTTTGGCTGAAATCATTCGCCGTTAACCCTCTGCCACACACATGTCTTTCATTCATACGTAAGAACCAAATAGCATCTTCTTGACACAGCAGATGTTGGTCGTTAATATCATATGTTTGTCATCTCATTTTTATCCTGTATCCTAATAGCACTCAAACTACTTTCTTTTTTAAATTTTTTTTATCACTTACGCTTCCTGAGTTTCTTGGAGCCGCTTCTGAGAGACCCTGATAATTTACTGCCTTGTCTGAATGAAGCTCACGCAAAGACTTGGTTATAATGTTGTCCTTGTGTGAAAGTCGTCTCTCTTTTGGTGATGACTGATCACCACATTACAAACGGCTGATTCTGAGGTTTTGCTTGGACAATTAATTGAAACACGTGGAAATTATAACAGATTTAGGGAAGGATGTGAAAAGTCCTGAATCACACCAGCTCACTCCTTGTTTCCCAACAGCATATGATGAGAGATTGTTACTTTATAAAAGATAGATCTCTTGTTCAGATTTTCTTTATTTTGTAAAAAAGGATTTTGTCATTTAAAAATGATTGTGGTCAAGCAACCACTTATAATAATGAGTGAGAAGTGAATTCACTTCTATACTTTAAATCTAAAATTAAACTCCTATAGTGGAACTAGAGAGAGACGTTTCTTGCGCACTACCACATATTTTCCTTCCAGTCAACTTTCTGAAATTCTTCAATGAACTAATCTGTGAACAGACAATTTCTTTAGAAATAACTTTTCATCAATTAATATCTGATGGACAACTGTCTATTTACATAGACAGTTCCAACTTTTGAACTAAAAATCGTCTTTCTTGGTGTATTTCAAATGTATTTCTTCACTTCTGTTACTGCAGAATCCAAAATTATGGTAATTTAGCCACTTTGTGAGAAAGGGATAAAAAAAAAGTACAATAAAAAAGAAACATAATTTAAAAAAAAACATTTGCTTAAATATAAGTTTTAAGAATTTTTCATTTACATTTTCTTAATCAATGCCATGTTGAACTGAACAGTCAAAAGACAGTGACTAATACAAAATCCTGATGTAGTGCAACATATTTTAAGAAATCTGTTTTCAAGAGTGGAAATTTATATCAGTAGACAAAGCTTATAAAAGTAAACATAACTTTTAAAAACATCTGTCTTGTTTCAATTGGTAGTAATGAGGGAATGAATCCAGAGAATTTAAACAGAAACTATGTTGATGCCAAATAAGTTTTCTTTGTTTGCCGTGATTGTAATGTAACACAGAC